>NC_066352.1:14313164-14932887 GCF_024516045.1 Bombus affinis | reverse complement strand
TCTTTCGCTTTCTTTCTTTCTGTATCTATATTTCGTCCTCTTTGTGTGTCTGATCATGTGTTCCCGTCTCACGGGGCATTCTTTGCGAGAGTAAATACTCTGTCCCGTGTTCTATCGAACGCACAGATCGCTGCGAACACGTTTCATTCTTTCTGTGGTCAAATTTTGGGAACGGCAATCGATTCTCGTTATTTTCAAAACGACGCTGGGTCCACTTGCTTGATTTACTCGTTCGAGCACGAACAGGAGTGTTCGTATTGTACGTACGTGCGACTTTAAACAGGAAAAGAGACGAAGTCGAGCATGTAGCTATCGACACCGACGGAAGACCTAAGATATAGCTGATGATAAATGGAGGATTCAGTGGAAAAGTGGTACAAGCGCATTTCTTTCTCCTTCTCTTCTCAGAAACGAAATAGGTTAATGATTTCTCAACCATTTCGGAGATGCCAATGCGAAAGTACTAATCTCCGCAGAGATTAACGATTGACAACTATTGATCAAGCGGATTTTGTTCTGAATTTTTCGAGCCTTTAGTACGTATAGTAATGTGCTTTAATATTTAGAAGCATTCAAATTTTTATATTAAAACGTTTGAAATTAGAGATTTTGTTACTTGTACTTTTTCTCTAAGTTTCTCAGATAATACATATATGTTTATATAGCTTCTGATGGCTGCAAATGCACATACCTAATATACACGCGTCTAATCAACGTTAGTAAGATAATAAAATTAAAGGAGAGGTTCATCGTGCCTGTTCTCTTTCACAATCTTTCTCCCTCTTTCTCTCTCTTACTTTCTCTTCTTTTCTTTCATACTCTCTCGTACGAATATTTCTTTGTCTGTCTGTCTGACTGTCTGTCTGTCTGTCTCTCTCTCTCTCTCTATGTCTCTCTTTCTCTCTCTCTTTCTTCCTCTTCTCTTCTTTCATATTCTCTCGTACGAATATTTCTTTGTCTTTCACTCCCTTTTCCTACCTGTTTGTCTGTCTGTCTGTCTGTCTGTCTGTCTCTCACTCTCTTTCCGTATATATTTGTTCGTATATTCGTATGTTTGTACATACATATATTTGTATTCGTATTCGTATCTTTATGTATTTATATTTATATACATAACATATCTATGTGTTTGATATATTTGATATCGTTCTATGCGATTCGTGTATCGCCTGTGTACGTGTGTGTGTGTGTCTCGTTAATCGTTCGATTTCCGTGCGTGCGTTCCTTAACGAGCTCCCAGGCTTAAACCCGTGTCGAGATCTCGCCTTTTCACTTCCGATGAAGAGCGCGAGCTGTCGGCGAGTCGCGAGTTCCAAGAACAAACGAACGTACGAAATGGACCGAACCTTTAAGTATTGTGTCTCGTGATGCATGTTTTACACTCACACACGCTTGCTGTCTTACCTTCTAACACACACGATAAAGAAACTGAAGATGCAGATTGTTGGTTGCCGCATTAATCCAACCCTGGACGTTGTGCGTATACGTTCTACGGCTAAATAAAACATACGGACTTGCATGGGTCTACGGAATGCTAGGTGAGTTCGCGATGCACCGTGAAAAATATATAGTCGACAGAGAAGAAACACGATTGCTCGTGTTAATTACGTTAGTCGATAAATTTTCGACATTAATTTGTATTCCGTACGATTTTACATTTTGTCTTCTTCACTGATACATACCGAAAGAAAAATTACAGGGGAAAGGATCATTTTGCTCTAGTTGTAAAACTAGCGTATTACGTTGCGATATTTAACACTGTTATCGCGTCGTTAATATCTCTCTATAGCCCCGGTAAAACTTATTTTTGATTTTTTAAGAAGTAAGTTATTTCGTAATATCGAATAGTAAGTTATTTCCGAAGAATACGAAAATTACGAGTATGATAGCCCAGGAATAGAAATTTCAAGTTATCTAGAGAGGAAGAAATGTCGCGCCGTCTGACTAATCACGTACCTACTCTACTGCGAACCCGCGGCAGGATGCTTACGATTTAATAACATTTACATACTAACATCGAAAGAAACTTGTAAGCGTATAAGCATGATTCATATTTGTTGAATTTGTATCTAGAGATCGCATATCAATAAGAATATCGGTATTGGCTTGCAATTAGATTCGTTAGAATTTTCATACGGAAAATGTTTCTGACAATGTTTTACCGAAAGTGAGCAGAAAATTCCATGTAAAATATCGAATTTCACATTTCGTATTTAAATTCGCAGTATTCGGTATTCTACGCTCGTGTCGAAGAAATTAATTCTGGTAATTCGTTGAATTTGTTATTTATTTATATTAAGGCAAAAAATTAAATTTTCCGCTTTTGTTACATTTCACCAAGTAAAATATTCGTTATTTCGATTGGTACGTAGTAAACATAACGGCGCCCAGTGAATTAAAAGATCTAAAATTTTGTATATAAAATTAATTTTCGTACGCTTCAAAATCAAATATGTTCTTAAAATTTGGCGATGTAATCAACGCAACAGACTAAAAGGATACGATAGCGGATAAAAACGACAACGGGAAAATTAAAAGCCATTTGAAACAAGCGTTTTATCTCTAGTTTTATTTCAATTTTTCTCTTTTTCTTCTTCCGTTTCATTGTTTCTCGTTACTGGCACTTCTTCGTGCGACTGGCGTATAAATCGCGGTGAAATATTACCAAAGGTTCATCTGACTATATATTTTTTCAAAACGGCGTGCATTGCAACACAGAAGACAAACGGCCGGAAATAGTAGATGATGCATGCGCAAGGAATCCTCTAACATATGTGCGAATTAACCCGATTGATAGAACACTGAAAACTCGGATGCATCCGTCGAGACATCCGTCATACTACACCACACCACCACCAATCAAAGTAACTCCACCATCGTACAACCAGCCCCCACACTCCCATAATTTTTTTAGTTCACCTTCTCGAAATATAGCCGTCCAATTTTCCGTGTCCTCTGACCTTATTGGGCGGGGCGAGGGTACACTAAAATCAGTGAGCGATGCCTATTTGACAATATTCAACACGGTATTTAGTTCCAACGTAGAGAGTAGTGATTAGATGTTTCCTGTTTTTTCTCTCTCGTCGTTCTGGGCGTTGATATGTCTCGCTCTCTGACGCATCGCGTTCGATCTTCTCATAAAATTCAAATAAAATTAGTTGCAATTAGATAATCAACTTAAATAAGTTTAGTAGGCTTTGATCAAGTTTATCGTAATAATTGGAGAATTTCATCGGTTTGTAGACGCGTTCATAGATAAAATTGAAAAAAGAAATTGTGAAAGTACGTGATGGATATCGTTGTTGTGAAACGTATTGTAGCGAAGTCAGTAGATCGGGGTACCGTACTAACGGCCAGAAGCAATAGACGAAGAACCAAAAAAAAGTAAGGTAGGCTGTTTTTTCGCCTTCCAGAACAAGCCCGTACGTCCAAAAATGGGGCGCTCTTTCGCATCATCCGATCCTCTTGCCATCACCGTACACGTATCTTCTTCTTTTCACTACTTCACCTTCACAGCCGTACATTCTTTCCATACCGGTATTTTCGTCTTCGTCTACTTCCTTCCGCTCTTCCACACGATATCATCCCCCTCTCTGTATTTTCCTTTTCATACTCTGTATATTATTCCGTGTTCCTACGTTGCATTCCAATTGCTTGACAAATAATGTTTCACATGGTCATCGATTTAGCGATAGTTAGTCGTAAATCAGTTGCGTGTCCCAGGTTGTCAAACAAACTTTACCTTTGTACCTTTTTGTCTATCGTCACGCCGACTCGTGTTTTCCATAACAATTATCAATGAAATGTTGGTTTCGGAGTTTCATGTTTTGAGAAGCGGTGTATGTGCTTTTATTTCGGAAAATCCTTCGTTTTATAAAATTACAAGATACCACAAAACTATGTATTCACGGTTGATATTTCCAGTGAATTTAAGCTCCAGTACCAACATTTGTTTAAGCATACTATTCGTCTTCCTGCATATCTAACCTCTTTCATTCGCGACACGCATAATCGCTAACGAATCAAAGACCCTTCTGGCATCGACAATTACAACGAGACCTTCGGAAACCAAGCAAAAATCAGCCACGTTTCTAAAAATTTCATCCATTCTGTAAACGTTTGTCATTGCTTCGCCATTCCCAAGATCAACTCCTACCATAAATCCAAAGACCACCCACGATCCATCTCCACGTTTCAAAGGTAAAAACTCAACAGAAGCACACATACACGAACGTGTCCAAACGTATTATTGAAATATATGCGAACGTGGCAAACGCATTATGTACTCATAGTACAGTTACAAACAACGTATTCAAACATTTCCAAACCACCTAATCGTATTACAGACTCACAATATAGTATTTCCAAAGAGAAGCAATACAGGTACAGATAGACCAGTTTATCGCCTCACCCAACTGTTCCTGGAGCTGCCCCCGGTTTTGCGCCCCAACCCCAAGCCCCTCAAACCCCTTTGGCCACATAGATAGAGTGCCATGCCATGCGTGTTCGCTCTTGCTGTAGGTATGTCGCGAGTTTCAACGCGGGGCGTGCAAACGCGGCGAGACGGAGTGCCGGTTTGCGCACCCCCTCGAGACGGTGCAGGCGAACGAGGACGGCTCTGTGACGGTCTGCATGGACGCTGTCAAGGGCCGATGCAATCGGGACCCCTGCCGCTATTTCCACCCCCCTCTGCACCTTCAAGCCCACATTAAGGCCGCACAATCTCGGGCTAGCATTGCGGTAATGCATTCTCTCTCTCTCTCTCTTTCTCTCTTTCTCTATCTCTCTCTATCTCTCTCTCTCTCTCTGTCTGTCTGTCTGTCTGTCTTTGCCTCTTTCTCTCTTCATTTCTATTAATCTTTCTGTCATCGCTAATTTTCTCTTTTCCGTCGTTTGTTTCTAATTTTCTTTCATCCGTCATTCTATCTATTTCTAATCATTTTCTTCCTTTACATTCCCGTAAAGCCTTCGTTTACTTTTATCATCAGTTCCAGATACCTCTTTGTCTTCCGTTTTAGTTTTCAATTCCACCTTGACCCCTTTTACTTACACCTCTGTGACTTGGCATTCGAATCACTGAGAACGTTCCGATATACCAAGACTTTGGTTTCTTTCCTTTAATCCGTCTACGTGGGGAGGAAACCTTTTCAACCTAATATCCGATAAGCCTCCCTAGTTGGTTCGAGATCCCTTTGAATCTTTGTCCCCGCAGCACCCGCCACCTCCGCGATGACCAGGCGACAAAAGCCTCGCTGTCGTCATTAAACGAATGAGTCAGACAGATACGGAGCAGACGGGTGGATAAAGAATCGACGGAGGAGACAACTACCGTAGTGGCGGAAACGTCTCCCAAGAGTCGCGGTTTCTCTAACGCGAAACTAATCGCCATCTTGTCTCCATTTTTGCTCGTCCTATTAACGAATCGTTCCTAAAGTGAATTTTTTAAACGAATCCCTCTGTCATGCGACCTATTCGAGTTAACACTCGCGCGACAGTTGCTAGGAGAATTACGTAAAAAGTCGCTTTCCTTCTAATCTATATTTTCGAGACGCCCCTATACTTTTGAGACGCACAAATCGTACTTTGATGCGATTAATTTTGGCAAAAGAACTCGAAGAAAAGTCACGATGGATTTGATGGTCCTGATAAAAAATTATAAAAAATATCTTGTTACGAAATCGAAATGATCCGAACGGATGGATCGAAGATCGTGCGAGTGTTAACGGATCCGATCGATTCTCTCTTCCATGATTCACACTCTTTCTCTACTCTAACTCTCTTCTCGCCTCTCTGTTTCTCTTTCTTTCAGTTCCATGTGGCGTGTGCTTCATGTGCGGATGTCTTGTACACGTGTATTTGTTTTATTATTTTCGTCTCTCTTCGTCCTCGCTGGAAACTGTTTATCAGCCGGTCTGCTGTTGTCTGTTTGAATCTGGGCTGAGCTTCGCGAAAAAGATGCGGTGGTGGTGAAAGTCTGGCCGTTACGTGTGTATATACGTGGCTTTAATTGGCACGCCTACCGACGGGGAGAATCGTTTTGCATGCGGACAATCGAAATTTCCGATCGTGTCAAACGAAAGATATTGTTTCGAAATTTTCAATCTCCAGGCGACTTAACCTTTTCGTTGCATAATTCATTGTCAATCGAATGTCAATGTTTGAACAAGAAGAACGTTGTTTGATTCTCGACCTAAATACATGGTGTCTCGTTCGACTTGAATTTATTCTCGATACGATGCAAACTCGTCTCGGTCATCTTTCTTTTTGTCTTTCTTATATTTCCAATTTAGATAAGATACCCTGTGTATCGTTTCTTCGTCGTCGATTCTTCTCGGCGAAGGAAAATAAATTTTTATCGCGCGCGAGCTAAAGTAGTAGAGTCCCGCAACGAATCTTTTATACACCAATGTTCGGCTGTAATCGAACGTAAAGGTTAACGTTGACCGGCGATGAAATGAAATGAAAACGGAAAGACGGAAGGAAATATTCTTTCGATTTGTTACACCACGTACCGTTCGTCTAACGATCGAAAGGCAACTGTACAGAGGTGTTTTGAACGGAGCCCTGGAGGGCGGGAAAAACGGAAGTTACGTCGTTGTCAAAGAACAAAAGACTCGAAGTGCACGCATATCCTACTTGTCCGAACATCGAACCCTTCTTCCCTCTTCTATCTCTTTCCCCCACACTTCTCTCTTTATCTCTCTTTATCTCTATCTATTCTCTGTTTTCGATCTTTCACGTGTACTGTCATCCTCTTTCAGTTTCCTGGGTTTGCGTCAAAAGGAGCTTTCGTTGCTGCGCTGCTTTTCGCCAATCTACGTCGAGTATATACATCGGGCTTCCCCCTTGAACGCAGTAGTCCCTCTTACGTACTCTTATATATACGCCACTACACACGTATCGAACTCTCTATCTACCTATCCATCTATCTATATCTATATATATACATATTATTACAACGATACGTATATATATACATATATTATTCCTCTGTGTATAGCACTGTCGCACGCGAGACAGATTACCGAACCACGAGTAAAATTGGCCAATAGTTGCGCAGTGCTCGAATTAACGCGATAACCGTATCGAGCAGTGTGTCGTCGAGCACGAATTATACAGGTTTATCGGTGGCAACGTGGCAAATAATTCGCATTGTCGTTCTCAAAAACTAGAACTTACGTCGATCGACGATACCGTTTCTCGATCGAGCAATTACGAATGTAAAAGAGCAAGAAAGCAGAAACGATACGGTTATCGTCGAAATGTATATTATATTAGTTTCTCTCATATTGTACACCCGTTACTCCTCCTCGATGTCTTTATTTTCTATTTCTTCCGTTCTCCAATTCACTCGTTCACCGTCTATATATCTTTTCTCCACTTTTCTTTCCATCTTCTTTCTACCTCCGATTATTCTCTTTTCCCTCCGTTCTTTTCTGTTTTGTTCCCTCGCGTTTTCTCACTCCGATTCACGCTGTCCTATCGATCATACACCGGTCCTACGTTCTTTCCACCTCATTGTTTGTCGCTTTTGTGTTCGTCCAATTTTCTATACGTTATTCCTTGTATGATGTTCAAGCCGTTCTCGTAGCGTGTAGTGAGTAGTACACGAGGCAGAATTCTTGTTTAACATCACCAAAAACACCACTGTTCTATTTCTCTCTTTCTAGCAGCCTATCGCAGCTATCCAGGTGCAAAGAACTAGTTGCAATACACCAATCACCTGTTTCGGTGCCTAGGTCGCAATAAGTACAAGATGTTTCCGCAGCCACACGTGACCGCTCCATTTCTATCTATTCTAACATAATGCATTATCTTTTACGATTATTACGTATACGATTCTTCTTTTGATCGATTATTTCCATCCACGGTAGATATATTAGCTCGGAATGTCATACTAATAAGCACTATTATTATTACGATAGCTCCCTGACGTGTGATTACGCTCGACCAAAATTTCAACCAGCAAACGTCGAAATGGAGCGTGATCACGATTCTTGTAAATAAGAAGTAGTAGTTAAAGTGACATGTCTTTCATGAATGACACGTACACCACTCTGCTGACAAGCTGTGCTGCACGAACCCCGGCTATCAACCCTCGCTGCTGTTTTGCTGCCCCACACAAAAACGCTACACTGAGAGTCGTCGAGCCTAAAAAAAAAAAAAAAAAAAAAAAAAAAATAGAAATTTTTTACAAAATGTACAGTAATTGTATAAAAGTAAAAGATAAAGATATAGGCACGTACGTAAAAGCAAAATATAGAATATACGAATTTGCAATAGGTCTGAAAGTCTCAAACTCGATCATCTGGGTTTGTTGGGAGGTGTGTGTGGGCCAAGGCGAAAGGGAGTGTGTTTCTCGGATCTTCTGTCTTCGTTCACGTTTGCACTCGACCGACTTCGTAGATTACCTTCGCGTTCGTGTAATTACAAATGAAACAAACTGGATCGTTAGTGGAACGTTGCTCGGCCGACTCGTCGAAACTCGGAATCTTCCCTCGACTATTTGTGAAAATTGAAAATTCTACGATTACCTCGATATAATTTCACGATTAAAAATAAATATTTCTGACGTTCGTCCTCGTCTACGGGCGCGAATTCCCCGACAAATTGGACAATTTTCGATAGTTTTATCGATAATATCGTATAAGTCGAGGGACGGTCAACGAAAAGATAATATCCACGACGTACACTGGCGAAAATTCATGAAATCGTGGTCAAATTCGCCTTTGTTTTTAACGCGATAGTACGATAAAAGTTTCGATGAAAAAACACTTTTACAGAATGAAAGATACGTGCTAACGCGATCGAGACCAAGATCGCTGTTAGAGAAATCTTTGATCTCGAATTCGCAAAAATTCGCCTGGGTGCGTCGGTTGATTCGAGAGACGGAGGAGGGGGAGAGGGATAAATAGTAAGTTCGTTTAAGAGAAAGCAAGTAAGCTGGAGATAGCAAAATGGGAAAGCGCATACGTGTCTCGAACGACGGTCGAAGAAGAGATATTTTGCTGTCCGATCGTTCGCGAATTTGTTTTCGGGGAACTAAAATTGTCCATGGGCCGAAAGACAGAGAATGAACGCAGATAAAAAAGAAGTAGTGAGGGAAAAGTCAGAAAAACTGGCAAAGACAAAAGAGGAGAAAGAACGTGAAAAAGGAAAAAGATGAAAGAAAAAAGAACGATAAAAAGAGAAACGAGAGAATGCGAGAAAGACATTTTCAGCAACGTCGCGCGGAAGACCTGCAGCCACACCCGGAACACAATGGAAGAAAAGTCTCACGTGGATGATTGCGGCAGACCAGCTTGTTGGCAGGGAAGTCTCATTCTCTAAAAGTGGTTTTCAATTTCCCAAGGGTGCATACCGCGTACCTACGGAGTAAGGAAAATTTTGTTCGAAAATTTGCCTCGAGCTTGTATACCGATGTATGCACGCCATTTTGACCAGCAATTTGAAATTTGGAATTTCACCAAGATGGCGAAATTTCGTATTAATACCTCTGCATCTCTGAATCTCTCTTCCGTTAATGCGGTCTTCTTTTTTCGTAATCGGGGAAATATGTGCAACATCGTACGATTAAGGTTTCCAGATTTAGAAAGCGTTACGGTTCGAAGGTTTATAAAATAAAATCAAAATGCTCGAAAACGGAATAATTTCGATAATGTTCCGATAATGTTTGTAATTTGACGTAACGTGGGATTATCGATCGACTTTATGACAGCTTGAAACCTTTATGACTCGTGTAGGATATTGCATAGATTTCCCCTGAAATAGCAAAATATGAAATGGCGTAAAAATTAATTGCAAACGCTTGACTGTTCCAATTAGAATTACGACTGAAAAAGCCAATGGCGTTCGGTCAGCGAGGCAAATTTGTCAAATAAACCGATTTAATCGCGCGCTCCTTTGATTCGTCAATTTGTTTCGAGTATTCGTTCTCTAGCTCTATACCGATATTCCATTAGATCGATTAATCTGGAGTTCTCACAGACGTATCATCATCCACACGATCGACAACCGCCAAACATCGTCTAATCAAATCTAATGCATCTGTTGGAAATGCACTCTTCGGAATTGCTATGCCATGATCTCTGAATGTTTGTCACATTATACGACACGAAACATGTCCTCTTGATATCTGATACCACCTACAGAAAAGAGAGTACGGATCGGTCGCGAGGCTACGATGTACGTATGTAGGAATACGGTGGTCCAGCCGATAGTAAGAATTTTCATCCAGCAATTTCGATTCGTACATACAAGATGTTACACACGATATGCACGCACATGTGACACGCACCTACACGTACTTACATTCGCCTACACATTTTGATACATATCGCTAAAACGACGCCATCTACGAAGAAGGGATGCCAGCGACGAAACCAGCGGACGTCGAGACAATGCCAACCGGAAGCCTGTGCAGCGTGATATAATTAATTAAACGCTATATGTCTTTTAATGAATTTTTCAGGGATTAACAAAACGTTTCTAAGGAGACGCCTTCTTCTTTTCAGTTCGTTCCTTTTCTCTTGTTTTATCCATCTTCTATCAAGCATCGATATATTCTATATACGTATGAAAGGCAAACTGATCGACTCGAGGAAAATCAATTTATCTTGCAAATGTTTGAAAAATCGAGCGATAACCTCGATGAACTTGATCAGTTTGCCACGTGCGTGGAACACGTATCCAATTCGTATTTTTCTTATTTCTTCCATCGAAATTCTTAGTCTTTCGATGGGCAAAGAAAGAAAAAGAACTGGACGCAACGGAGGCTGAAACGAGAGGATATCACGGCGAAACTAATAAATTTCGACAGATAGCTGGCCGATTATTGCAGGTGTTGCCGGAGTCAGAAACGCCAGTCGATATCCCGATGGACGATCAAATGGAATTCTCCGGTTCTATTCTTTCGTCTTTTGCTCCCCGTATTTCACACCGCTGCTCTATATATTTCATTTTTACCTTGCCCGACTCCTCGTCCGTCTTCTGTTCTCTGGATACTTTATTTTCAATTACCAGAACACGCCAATTTCTTCCATTTTAGACGTCTGATCGGGGTACACACGGACGTTCATTGCCATTATTTCGCAGATCTTTGCCGACGAGCAGCCGAATACTATTTGTTATTACTGTTAATATGATTATCGCACATTGTCCATTTTGAAAATGTCGATTGTCTTTCTTTTAGGATCACGCCCTTTTGCCGTATGTTTTCGTCGATCTTCTCGTTTTTTTCTTTTTTCAACGTGTTTCAGCAGGATTCGACCGCTTTTCGGTCCGTGTAAACGCAGTTTCACATGGAAACAGCGCGATCTCGGTTATTTTCTCCGACGAGTTTGTATATTCGCCACGTTATTCTCTTTTTAACTGCGTTTATTGGATCAAAAACGTGGTTGCTCGCGCACAATCGCGACCCGACACTGTTTCTCCACGGGTTTCTCTGCCGGTGTTTCCACGCTGAAAAACGAGATCACGGGAAAGAATGGCCGATCGAATCGCGGAAAGACGGATGCGAGGCAATTACATCAGCCTCGACACCGCGTACCTCGTGAGAGCAACCCGAGAAGCGTGTCGCGTCTGCATGCGTGGCACATTAATTTACGTGTCGTTTTACGTGTGTCGCGCCACAAAACACACGTGGCTGCGGCTGTATGTGCACAACACGTAGTACACGCACGTGTAAAGGAAACTTTGGTTACCCTTTACCGTCTACATGTATCGTATATGTTACGGACAAGACGCGAAATTTAAACAAATCAAGTTTTAACCAGACGAAATTCGAGCTGTCTAATTAATCCTTGCTAAGTTGTAGATTTACAGCGGAACAAGACGCGTAGTATCGCAGTACGTGGCAGTAGATAAAAAAACGTGTCTCGAATTACAGCAGGTATACGGTAGTTAATATTCAGCTTGAAAATAATTGGTAAAACTATTTAGGTTCTCTATCGTTAACGATTCTAAATAAAACAGACCGTTTTCGATATTTTTATGAAAAAGAAAAACTGTTGAAGATATTGGAACGCACCTTGAATTTGTTCCTGTTGATAACGATAACCCTATACCTACGATTCAAAGGATTTTACTTGTTTTGCATTTACGTTTCTTCAACCGAGTAGACGAAACGCGAATTCTTCGTTAGACATTTCGCATCTTGTCTAATGAAAATCCGACTTATACTCGTACGTATCTTGTTTCGCGTCTTATCCGTAACATATATATTTAGTTTTTGGTCGATATAGTTTATTGTAAGTTGTATATAGATATATGCACATAAATAATACGACGAGAATTTATACGTTATATGGGATCTGTCTTAACTTGAACTACTTGAATTTTTTATATATATGTATATTATATACGCGATTCTGTCGTTTCTTGCCTTTAGCCTCAACTGGTCTGTTTTTCTTTTTTTGATTTTTATCTTGCCCTCTTCCGCCTGACGATGCTTCTTCATGCTTGCTGACAAAAACCTTCGTACGCTTCGCTACCTGCCAATTAACGCCTGCGAAATTATGCCGACCAAAAACCCTCTGCGCCCGGAATCTCGAACACGGGGACACGAACAAAAATTGGAACTCGAACTGGGGGAAAAAAAAAACTCTTAAATCATGTACACACGAATATATAACGCCGAATGCAACGATGAAACGGATGGCAAAACGAACTACGTGTACAACGAACATGACGATAATACCAATAACGATGATTATCGCCAAAATAACGGAAAATAATACCGAATGATCATCGAAACCGCACGATGTTCCTGATCGATACGGAACGTGGAAACATCCCTGACGAATAATCTGCTCGGCGTACCTATGGCAACCTGTCTATGGGGCAAAAAAATGTGTATATATAATGAAATAAAAAAAAATATATGTATTCGTATACATTTAATGGGAAAAAATGATGGATTGACGGGGAAATTTGAACGGTCAATCGCACGCACGTACGAACGAAAATACACGCAAAACACGGATACGAAATAAAATTGAATGAAACATGAAAAAAAAAAAAAAAAAAATTGAAAATGAAAACGCAGACGGCGACTATGCCGACGAACGTTGCGGGAATGGGCGCGTTGGCTGGCGGAGTGTCAGGAGTGCCGGCAACTGCGGTTCCCGGAGGACTTCAGAGCGCCAGTATAACAAGCATCGAACTCGGCAAGAAGCGGATGCGCGACTCCAATGATGATCTGCTAATGGTACCACGGCTTATGCATGGAATACACTCTCCTTTCTTTTGTAGCTAAATTCCGCGAAATTGGCCCGAACAATTTTTACTTTGCTTCTTCTTTACTTTCGATCGATACTTTATCATTTTGTCCGTGATGTTCCTTTGTGTTCTTCGATCGATGTTTGCTAGGCTACCTGCCGACATTGAAGCGAGGTGAGTAACTATGAATTAGCACCTTACGTAGCTTTATTTTTGGTTTCATGAGAAATTCGTAACAGATATAGATCTAGAGATAGTTTCTTTCGTTTGACAGAATAGCGTCTTAACCTTTTTAGGGATGCATTTCTTGAGATTATAAAAGAGAGCATATCGAACGACATAAATGCAAACAAAAAATCACATACATACGTATATATACATATATACATATATCGACATTATCCCTCAAAAGATTAAGTTTTCCGTTGTTTTATATATAGACTATTTTCTAGGACAAACTGCTTGTTTTCAGACCGCGATAATCGTAATAAATTTTTTACGCTTTTGTATTTGATTCTTTTAAATATTTTTTTACGTTAGAGACTCTACCAATGCTTGAATGTTACTTCTTCGATACGAATATTTTGGAGGCTTTATAATATAAATATTTTATTAATCCAGATGAAATTTTTTTTTCTTGAGTTTCTGAAACATGTATCGAAATTCTCAATGTCATTACGATGTCTTCAAAGAAAAACCATATTTTTTCTTCGCGTAATCTTAGCAGAAGATAAACCGAGATTTGTAAAAGATTCTATAAAAAACATAGTAACAATAATATAGAACAATGAGAAACAAAATTATCTTGTAATATTTTTGTAATTAATAGATGAACTTTTGGTAATAATCCAACTAAACATTCCATTATTAATTAAAAGATGAAATTAACAGTTTTCATGGAAAACGTATTATTGTAGATAATATCAAATATTTATGAATTATAGTAGTTTAGATATATACATATATATTAGTAGTTATATATATGTATGTAGAGTTAAAAATAATTAATCCTTAATTACTAATGGTGCTAATTTATAGTAATTCATCCTTATGCTACTCAAAACATAAAATCGAGTAAAAGGAGAAGTTTAAACAAACGATACACATAAATAATAGCATTTTTCCAATGTTATATCTGGCAAATTATTGCACCGTATATAGGTACAAATATAAATAGGTAGATAGCATTTTAAATAGATCAAAGTTTTGTTATTTTCACATGTCTATATACTTAACTCGCTTGCTGCTACAAGCATTTAATATTTTCTTCTATTTTTTACTTCAAAGTAACCTAAATAATTTGTAATTCATACATTAAAAGAATTGTTTTGAGTAGTATATCTTCTTAATAGCACTAGGAAAATGAAATATTTTTAATTGATAAAAAGAATGATCATACGCAGGGAAGGAAAAAGAAAGAGAATCTATCACAAACATCATTTTTTGTGATCCGATAGTCGATCATGAAACATACGTAGTCACAATCCTGCTCATATATCGCTAGACACTGTATAACATAATGTTACGTTTTGACATTAAAATTTTTTATTCAATTATGTTGAAAATTATAAAAATTATAGCAAATTATACGCGTTATATTAGATATATCTTATAGCGTAGTATAATGTAGATCAAAGTTCCAAATTATAGAAATGCCACGCCATAAGATAACTGTTCAACGGTAAGATCAGTTACAGTAAGATCTTCAAAATTTAAATCAATTTTGTCGTCTTATGATACATACGATTCGTTATTAAGTATCGCAATTTCATTTTTTAATTATAAAAATTGGTTTCTACTTTTTGTAAACGTGCTGGTTGTAAGTGTCTGAGAGATTTATGGACGGTAGTGTAGATCATCGTTTCTGCTTCGATAAAGCTGCCAGACATCCGCAGTCCGCTGAGCAACAATTGCGCAGCGTATTCCGGAAACGGAGAGGATAAAATGAAGAAGTTCGGGCTATTTTCCGGAAGTTCCTCGTAGACTGTCATATGTTTAAGTTACGAACATATAATTCATTGCGATTGTGAATACACTGCCGAGCGCGCTTAGAGCTCTAGCTCCTTTCTTCTCATATACATATCATGTATATCTTTTTTATTCTTTCTTTCTCTACATTTTGCTTTTACCTTCTAACAAGAGGAATATTTGTGCGTGTTTCGGATGTACTCTCCGCAGGCTTAGAAATCCGCGATATTCTACTTGATATTTTTTAATTTCCTCGTATTTTCAACTCTTTTTATAATAAATATCGGTTTCATACAAATTTAATTATTAATCACGATCGATGGATAAATATATCAGCTTTATTACAATCGTTATTCGTTAATTGTATCAAATATTCTTCTTTTCTTTTTTTTTCTTATACTTTTAGTTCCTTCGTTTCATTCGAGCTTCTTTACACCCATTATTCGCGTTAATTGCTTATCACACACGGTACCGTATGATTTATTGGTTTTCTTTGTTCTCAAAACTCACTCGCGAATTGAAATTTTCAGACAATCTCTCTCTCTCTCTCTCTCTCTCTCTCTCTCTCTCTCTCTCTCTCTCTCTGTCCCATCATTTCTACCTTTCTGTCTCTTCTTTTTCATTCTCTTCGTTGGTTTCTTCAGACCGGTTGGTTTCTTCTTCTTACGTACTTACTTTCTTCGTTTAATTTCGCTTCGTATTCTGTCGTTCGTTGCAATGTTGTCCGTATCAGAGCTTACGCCTCGTAATGTATTTATAGATCGCTTGGTTGTTTGTTTCTCGATCATCAACCACGAATCGGTACAGGCAGTAAGAGAAACGATAGAGAAGAAGAACAAGAAAAGTTACCCGTTCGCTTTACCAATGAATTTGTTTCGTTAGCCAAATTTAAGAAACGTTCAAAGTTTTAGAAATAGAAGAGGTTCGTGGTTGTTGATAACGTACACGATCGATTTTCATGTAAACTCACTCCCTCTAGCGAAACCTCCACGAAACGAGAGAGGATCCGCGATCGACGAACGATCGTTCGTCCGTGATCGCGATCTGATCGATGGCTATTGCTTCGCAGTCTCGAGTCACGCGCGCATTTCCCTTTCATCCATTCGAAATTCAAATTTAACGAGTTCGCTTCGACGAAACACCGTCGATCTATTTTCCATTTCGTGTTCGTGTCAATGTCGTTGGACGATAGAATCGTGTCAACGACGAAAAAAAAAAAAAAAAAAAACGGGTCAACGACCATTATCCAAGGCAATTCGAGTGATTTTGAGAATTCACAGGACATATTGATAACGTGCGCGCGTGTTTCGCAGCGAAACATCGTGACGAAATCCTTTAAACTCTAATCTCCGTATCGTCAGCACCTTCATTGTGAATAGAAAATACGGAAGCGTGTAAAATAGAGAAACGTTACGGATGAGATTGATCTCCACTCGTACACGGTTTAATACGATACTATGACAACCGGCTAGTTTCGAGCGTAATTTCTACGATTTAACGAAGAATGATTAAAAATTTGAAAAATATAGAATAAAGAAAAGCTTAGGTAGATAAATAAATATGTACATATGTATACCTATATAATTTACATGCATATGTATATCGTGGACTAGAAGTTAACATTCGCATAACGTTGCTGTATATCGCCGATCGTCATAGTATTAGTAAGAAAGAATACGAGTGTATGAGGATATCTGGGAAAAGGTGGTACAAGTGACAAGATCTTTAATTCGAGAAAACTACGATAGAAAAATTTGTATCGTTCAAATATAGTTACAAAGGGTCGGAGATTTATCACAAACTCTCCGCCGTATGTATGATAGTGTCAAATAATACGTATCGTTTCCTTTGCGAAGAAGATGTACTTGTATCATGTTCTCACTGGGCTTCTTGTACGATGCTTTGAGAAACGAGAGATGGTTCTTGGAATATGGATGAACTGTGGTGAAACACGATTGGTACTGCGTTTACGGAGCGTTAGATCTGTGTAAATTCTGAGCTTGCGCCGATGATGCATGTTGTGCTTAAGCGACTACCGAGGTGATGGTGTCAAGCGTCACTCCCTCGACGCTCTGGACGATGACCCGAAATTTTTATCTTTTTTCTATAGAGAACCAAGGATCGCGCGATCGCGCGATCACGCGAAATTTTCTCATTCACTTTTTGTCAGAATATCCTTTCCCTCTTTCTTCCTCGTTATTTTCTTCTCTTCTTTTTTACTTAATTTGACATAGATTGTCCCGTAACACGTGTACAATATTTTACAAATTGACTCCACATCTAAAAGTATCTGACGAAAGAAGCTCGTATTACGTGTCCTATTTGACCGTTTTTATCAACTTTTTTTTTCGTTCTTTTTAGATTTTTTATCAAATCTTGAAATATTGCTCACGCGTTATAAGACACCATGTATGTATCGATTTCTTTACCGGTCGCCTAACATTTTCAGGATCACGTCGAAATTGCTAAGAGCACAGTAGATGCTTGACATACACAGGCTAATTTTCTACGCTACTACTTTCTTTTTTTTTTTTTCTTTTTTCATTTAGTCTATCCGTGCGTTATCTTTGTTTCGGAATTTTTCTTCTCCAAATTTTTCTTCTCCATTTTAGTCCGTCTCCTTCGACGTTTCTTGGTTTTGTCGCGTTATTCGACTTCTTTTTATTTTTTTCATCGGTATTCGATCGAAACTTTAAGCTTCTCTATCTCTAGTTTCAAACCGTATCAAATTTCTGTCGCGTTTCTCTTTACGATATTCGTTTATTTTTCTATTCCCATATTTCCGTCTTTTCTTTGCAAAGAAACTAAATTGTAACAACCAAACAGGATGGACAGATGTTGTTTCATTTGTATCTTGCACCTGAGCTTGCGACATGTTTTCCAACTCCTCTCTGTAACTAGCGAAAGAATTCTTTGCGCCACCATTTACATTTTACACACCGAAATTTGAACTTGTATCTGGTTGATCCGCTGTTTCGTGAGCACCTTTTTTTCTTTTTTAATCCTGTCGCATCGATATATACACGCAATATTTGTACACGTGTGACAGTTCTACTCACACTTGTTCCCGCCTCTATCTCGACAACAAACCTTCTTACCAGCTTCTCAGCTTTTGCATCTGAAACTCTGTGCAGCTTCCTCTATATCTTTCTTCTTCTCTAACTTAACCTTTCGACACTTTTTCTAGAAAACAATAAAAATGAAAGAAAAAACACATTTTTTCCTTTCGTTCCGCTTCTTCTGTCCGCCACTCGATCGATGATCCATCGTATCATCGTGTTTGTATCTGCTCAGAGCTTTTTCTTCGCGAGTCCGTTTCTGTTTATCTTTTTCTCGTTATAACGTTGAGCAATCTGTTCTTATTTTCTTTTTTTTTCAGCCAGGAAGCTTTCGATCAAACGATCCCCGATTTTTCGTCCGATCCTTCTTCGTTTAAAGATTTTTCGTCTACGATTACTATATACAGATACACGGCAGATTATCCAAGGGAACTTCACGAGATCGAAGCAGGATTCGATTTCGATCAAGAGATCGAGGAAAACTCAAATTTCTCTATTCTCTGTTATCTTTTCTCTATTTCTCTCTGTTTCTCTATCTCTGTCTGTCTATTTATCTCTGTTGCTCCTAGGCTACCTTAAATAGGAAAAAAAAAGCGAACAGTATCGTCCGTGTTTGCGTTCGGCGTTATACGTTTTTGTAATGGATCAACTTGACTTTGAATTCAAGCAGGATCAACGATTCTCTCTTTAATTGGCCCCGTGACACGGTGTGTTCCATGTAATAATAACTAACTGGCTGGTCTTTCTGACACGTTTCTTCGATATCGTAGAGGCAGGGATCGTCGAAAACGAAAAGAAACGAATGTCGTTACGAAATGATAACCAAAAAGATAGAGCGAAACAGCCGAAACAAAAGAATGAGCAAAAACGAAAGAAAAAAAGAGCAGAACAGAAATGAGAATCTTGCAGTTATACAACAACGATCGTCGTCATTTAGGAACGTCGCCGCAAGCTGCGTCATCGGCACAACTTTTACACACTACTATCACTACTATTTACTACTAACTACTAACTAACTATTATCATTGGTACCGTTACTACCACTATTACTACCTATTTTTGTCGTGATGTGTTTACCCAACGATTGAATATACATACCTAATTCTATTTCTCTGAGAACCGATACCCCTCTTTTTATGTCTCATCTTCCTACAAAAATCCAATTATACAGACGCAACTCGTACAACCTCTTCCTCGAAATTAGTTGAAACCGATCCTGTCTTTGTTGCAGATGGACATGAAGTCTGTCGGATCGTTCTACTACGAGAACTTTGTAAGTGCAGAATCTAACCACTGAATCATACAAAAAAAAAAGAGAAATAATAATAATATAAAATTAACGATAACCATATATTATATATTATATGTAATTCATGCAGTACTTTTCTTTGTTTCGATCTCGCGCCTTTTGCGCACATATACACCATACAGCGTTGTGCCGTATATTCTTGCATCCGGTGAAATTTTGTCGAAACGCTTAACCGCATTGACGATAAATATCATTGTCTCTTGTAAGATTTTCGATAATATTTTTTCGTGAGTAATAAAAATACACGTATATTTATTTTTTAACGCGAGTTAACGTCCAAGTGTTTCTTGCTGCGACGATATAAAAAATAAACAAATTTACCTAACTCAAGCCACGTTTGTACTTGAAAAAGCAGTTTCCTACGCGAAACGAATCTCGCAGCACCGATGATCGTTCCCTAAACGTGAAAAGATAAAGAAAAAACGAAAAAAAAAGAACAACGGGAAGCAAAAAGACCTGAAAAAGACGGCGCGTGTTGCGTTGTTCGTCCGGAAGACTCCGCTCGCTAGGCCCACCCCTGCGGACGACGAATCGTTATTCTTACTAATCGCAACCGTTTTCCATGATTCTGTTTTACAGGCCTTCCCAGGAATGGTTCCGTATAAACGACCGGCGGGCGACAAGTCCGGCATGCCGGTCTATCAGCCAACCGGCGCGACGACCTATCAACAGTTAATGCAGCTGCAGCAGCCGTTCGTGCCTGTGTCATGTGAGTACACTGGAACACCACCCCTACCCACTCAAACCTCTAACCAATCGGTCGTGCAACCCCCGAACGTGCAAAGCAACCACCACGCGGTGGTGGTTCAGTCCTCCTCCTCCTCTCAGGGAACCAGTGGCGCCACAGTGAATAACTGCGCCGACGCCAACAATGGCGTGCTGATGGATCCCTGCAACAATCCACCGCCACCACCTCCAACCGCCGACAATAACAGTAACAATAGTAGCGGCAATAACAAGCAGCCGAATGCGACGCAGAATCACGACGCGTCAGAAAACGCGCATAACTCCCCCGAATTGAATCACGCGAGTCCCTCGACGATTTCGCAACAACAACAACAACAACAACAACAGCAACAGCAGCAACACCAACAACACCAACAGGCGCAGCATCAACAGCAACAAGCTCAGCAGCAGCAGCAACACCAGCACCAGCAACACCAGCAACATCAATTACAACATCAGCAACAACAGATACAGAACCAATTGGCATTGTCAGCTGCTTCCGTGCAGCCCGCGATGAGTCCATTGACTTCAGTCGCTGGTCTGAGCTCGATGCCAGGCGTGGTTAACATGGCCTCCATGGCCTCCATGACGAACGTACCATCGGTCACGAATATGGTATCGATGTCCAACTACAATGCCTCGAACGTGGCTGGGTTGAACATGCTCAACAGCCTCGGCATGGCTTCCGGATTGCCTACGCACCTCGATCCTGCCGCTCTCGCGAAAGAGGTCGCCCAGAAGAATTACGCGAAAGCCATTAAGCTGTCTCAGGCGTCGCAATCTTACGGTATTAATCAGCTTACCGCCCTGAATTATACCGGTGTAGCTTTGAACAAACAAGCTCTGGTGAATCCAGCCGCGGCAGCTGGAAGCGCAGGGGTCGCCGGATTACCGGCGACAACGGCGACACCTAGGCCGGTGATTCCGAACCTAGCGGGGATTCCCGGCGCCTTGGCCTCTCCGCTCTCCGCTGGAATTTTGGCCTACTCGAGACCACCCACCGGCGCTCCTATCAATCCTTACTCGTTGATGAGGCAACAGATCTTGCCAAATCCTTACGTTCAAGCCTCGATACCTGGGGTTCCTGGCGCTGCGGCCGCGGTCCAAGGTAATCCTTACGTCCAAAATCCCTACACGGTTCTACCGGGTGTCGCCAGCATGCCTGGAGTCGCGGCTGGCGTCGCGGCGGCTGGTGTACCGGGTGTCCCACAGATACCGCAGATTCCAAATCCGGCGACGATCGCGGCGCAACCACAGGTTGCTATTCCAGTCAGCTCGGGCGTGATCATGCAGCCGTACAAAAAGATGAAGACCTCGTAAATGAATTTCGTCGGACGATTGGAGAGGAGGCAACATGTTTCTTCCTCTTCCACGTCTACGAACGTTATGGTTCCTTCTTCTGGGTCCTCTGCGTCCTCTCTTTCGAATGGGAACGCCGCGTGCCGACTCTTTCGGATCTTCTTCGTGGTCCGGCGATCTTCGAGACATCAGGGCCGAGGAGTTTTTTCGTGTGTGTTAATTTTTATTCGTTTGACGTAGCTTCGTAGAGTGACTCGTAGAATATGGAATTGGATATCGAAGATTAGATCAACGTTGCCGACCTATTTTTTCATTTACCGCGGAGGATAAATACGGAGTTTAGCTAGATATAAATGTGTGTCGTTGTAGCGTACAAGGAATTGAATATGTAAGGTGAACGCGACCGTTCCTGTTGATGAAAGAGAGAATATACAGCGAGCGGATGCGAAACGAGAAATGAAACGTCGAAATAAGGGATGAGAAACGCGTAACAAAGAAATAAACAAACAAACAAGAGTTCCGAAAAATGTAGATTCACTTTCTAGTCAGACATTGTCGGTGAACAGTGCCTTATCGACTCGATTCCACTTGGAGCGTTTCGTAGATATGTGTAACGCTTACACGTGACGAATAGAAAATAACGACGCGAGAACTTTTGACGAATACGATTCAATCTTTTTTCATTTCTAATCCGTTTCGTTGTGACGAAAGTAGCAATGCCGAAACGTCCACGCACGGCGGTTCGATTTGATCGTTTCGCGTTTTATTTTCCCCATTCTTATCTATTATTTTCTGTCTTGAATAGAGCGACTCGACACGAAGACTTGCCAATTGCACGAGCCATCGGAATAAGTTTTTAATCGCGACTATCGCTTCTTCTTCCTCATTTTTATTTTCTTTTTTTTTAAACACGCTCTAACTGTATACCATTAAACGTATAACGTTTCTTTATTTCCTTTGTTTGTAGTTCCGAGAGGAGGAAAAATGCGAGTGATTTTACTGTTGTAGCGTACGTTGTTTGGTACGATAAATACTAGGAGTGAGACGAAAAATTTGTTGAAATTTATACCGCGTGACACCACGTAACCCTTTGTTTTCTTTTATTCAGAATATTGTTTCGTTTGTTATGACCTATCGAAGAAAGAATATCGTTCCTTCGTCAGATCATCAGATCGATTATTGTATTCTATATATATATAGGTGTTTGTTCTATATTACGTATATAATATATTCTATATATTTTTTATTTTCTACGTGAAGATGGACGGAAGCGATGCTCGGCCTAAGTCACGTTACGCGGATACACGAAACTTGCCTTTTTAAGTCATAAAATATTGTTAATCCCATTGTAATCTTTTCGGTTGGCCTGTTGAAGCCATTCCGAGTCGATTACCGATTAATATTAATTTAATTGCTTACGTGTTATTAAAAGTACTGCAGTCCTACGTGAAATATTTACAGAGGCACCAGAATTCGCGTACGCTGTAGCACAAAACTATTCGGACATCTGTTCTTTCTTAGTAAAAGTAACGTGCAATAATAAGAAATTATTTCCAGATTGTTTAATTCCTGAGCTGTGAGTTAGAGAAGAAAAAGTTTTAAAATCAGAATATTTGACAATTTATGAGTTGTTTTATTAACGCGTCTTGTTATTAATTTTAGTCTCATAAGATAAATTTTATAATCTGTCAGCTACCAGGAAATTTATAATTTTAGCCACGTATATTTTCAATATTTGACGCGGCAACGAACAGAGCTTTTACCTTCGAGACGAAAGTGTCTGAATACGTAAATCTATCAAGCTCGTAAGAAAAGAAAACGCTTGAAAATCGCAGATTTAACGGGAACTCACCGTGAACGATGACACGCATAAGTCGTAACATTCGTTATCGCGAATGTAGCCTAGCGTCAGAAATATGGTTGCCACTACGAATATTTCGCGTTAGTCTGCGTTCAATCCTTTGTAGTCGAAGTCTGTGGAATTTTATTCGCTATATATCGTTCGTTTATCGTTTCTCAGATTTTTATTATTTTTAATTATTTATCATAGGTTACTCTTAAAGAAACGGAGAGGCGGAGCGGAAAAGAAGGAAAACAGTGAGACAAAGAGAAACGAATTTTCATTCTTTACGAATCTTACATTTACTTTAGTAAGGATAATCGTACTTTTTCAGCATCGTTTCGCCTTGATAATTAAATCGAATAACGCCGATCATTGATACTTGAGACTGGTGTCATCGGAATTGTCACTGAAATTTCTTCCGATCCGAACTCCGCCCTTTCCATTTAGTTTTAGAAATTAATTGCAACTATTATACTAACGTATGTTTCCTAGAAACACCTTGCACATCGATGAGATTGAAGCAGAAACGCCGTCGTGTTCCGGGCGATACTTTTAAACGATTAACGTACGTGCACAGATTTTAGCAAACAGACTTCGTCCTGTCTCATTTTATCTAGCGCTATGATTATACACACACAGACACCCGCGCGCACGCACACGCACGCACACGCACGCACACACACGCGCACACACACACGCGCGCGCGCGCACACACACACACACACACATACATATATATATATATATTTATCTATTAGTATATAACTGCGTGCGAAACACCTGAAGACAGTCTGTGCTGTCTTTTACGTATTCAATTCGGGGGAGTATAATTTGCATACAGTGAACCTCGTCAATTGCAACTCACGAGCTTATGCATTTAGCCGAGAGGGAAAATGAAAAACGGAAAAAAAAATAAACCGATCGTAAGGAAAACACAAAAAGAGCGTAACGCGGAGTGATACGATAGAGTTAACGAATGATTAAGAGAAAATCGATTAAAATACGAAAAAAAAGGGAAAAATAACAGAAAAAGACATGCATTTACGCGATTAGAGGATACGAAAAAAAAAAAAAAAAAAAAAAAAACAGAAACAAAACCACGCATTAAGGAAAAGGCTGAATTCGAGAGAAAAGAAGATACAGAGAGGAAGATGAGAGGAGGCTCTCGATAATTATTGTAAGGAAGAAAAGGACAAAACAAAAAGAAAATACTTACACAAAAGAGAAACGTATATGAAACGAATTCACATGCGCATTAATGGTACACGACCGCACAAAAACGTTCAACAGATACACGCTAGTAATCGTCAAGAGGACAAAGAAATATATACATTATATATCTATACATGCATACGCGTTAAATATAATCAGCATACATATATACATATACGATATATATTTGCGCCCTTCTTATCGAACAGTAATTAATTCGAGTACATGAAAGAGAAAGATGACCGAAAATGCGGTTATGTTACGCGAAAAAGAAAGGAAATATCGCCCGCCGATAAGTAAAAAAGAAAGGGAGACAGAGATTTTCTCTGTCTTGCGTATTCGTACTCGTGTCTACCAGTGATTTGAAAGTTCGTTTAGTCGAAGTAGCGATTACGATGATTACAATGATGATGATAATGATGACGATGATACGATAACTAACGATGAAAAAAGAAATATATATAAATATACGTATATTATATTTAAACATATTGTAGATCTATATATGTGTGTAAATAATAATTTTCTCTAAGTACGAAGGAATAAACAAGAGTATATTGTATGTATAGATATTCGTATATGTATTGTATATAAGTACATACATATTAAAATATTCACTGGCATATACAGTGAAGAGGAGAAAGAGGTTGAAGAATCAGATAAGAGTAGCCGTGGAGTACGTGGTATTACGTGATGGCGATTATTTAAACAAAATTGGATTTAGTATTTTTGTAACCAGGAATTAGTTTTCTTTAATCCGTACATCATTGATAATTGTCAAGTGAACTGTAAAAAAAATTTTGTTATTCTTATTTTGTTAAAAGTTTAAAAAGAAAGTAGGAAGTTGTCGAGTATCTCGAAGAGGAAATTCTCGAACGCGTGTTCTCGTTTCCTCCCGGTTCCTTTCGTTTTGGCCGCGAAATTTGAAGGCAATTTTTCTGCTGCGATTGAAATAGAGTATACTATATACATACTTACAGAGACACATATGTACACACAGAACATATGCACAGAATGTGCGCGCAAAATACAACACGCACAAAACGTCGAGACGATTCGTGGTCGATTTTTACGGTATCCTCCCATTGCGGGAGCAACATTGTTCAGGAAACACGGTCTTCCATAGCGACAGAGCGTAAACGCGGTTATTTTGTATTGACGGACGAAGCATAGACGAAGCGATTGTCGTTAGTTTCGCGGCCAGAAGCGAAGAAACTCTGAAAGAAAGCAGAATGATAATTCGTTGTGATGGTACTTTTTTGATGTATATATAACGCTGACAAATACGTATTCGCAGAGGACACGCGACATGTATACACGTACTCTGGCATACACCTTGCCATTTACATCTTTACACACACATACGCATACACGTACACACACACACACACGCACACAGATATAGATGCAGGGTGTATCTCGTAAATATGCCAATTAGTACGTAGACGTAGAAAACTTTATAGCGAGCAAATCAAAAACCGCACTGGAAAATTTGAAACTAAAGAATTGTGATGTAATACTTTGTTTTTTTTTTAATACATCAGACTACTTGTTTGTCTTATCGAGAGAAACTATTTTCTTGCCAAAAGATTCTAAAACAGGATAGTTGAAATATAAAGACTTTCGCACGACATATTGTATCTTGCTGTAGCTACGCCAAGCCGAATATTTCTTTAAACCGAATATTTTCATGCTAGTACCGTTAGATACACCCTGTATACAGAGATACTCAAATAACGTATCGATAAACACGGTTCGTGAACGAATTCGAACGGCCTCGAAAATGCCTCGCACAGAGGTTGCGCATAAGTATTGTAGGCGTATTTCCGGTTTCTAACGAGTCACGCACATGAACCGACAACTCTAGGGTTCCTCAACTCGCTGTTCACACTTGTACGTACACACCGAGAGGGTGGCTGGATTTTTCCTAGATCCTCGGCGAAATTCTGGAACTGCATCTTTCTGCGTATCGGTGTAGAAATTTCAATAGTTTCGAAATATTCGATAATAATTTTACAAATCTTTTTCCTTCGTTTGTTTTCTTGCTTTTTCGATACTTGTTCGATTCGAGTCAACTTTTAACGGACAATCATCGATGAAAGAATACGCAGTGCCAAACTTTCCACGAGGTGTCGATCGAAAAACAGCGCAAGTGCCTTCCCCTTGCACTCGTACACCGTTGCACACAAACGACACACGTGTACTAGAGTATACAGGAGTAAACTCGAGAAAAACACATTAAAAAAGCATTCAACGTCTAATATACATATATGATACTTACATGATATATAATAATTATATTTATATTAAATACGAACGTAAGCATACCTATCGATTGATGTTGCATCTGCATAGATATCGTGCAACGAAAAACAGTGGTCGGTATATGTCGCAAGATAATCGACCATCGTTGCTAAGGTGGTAACCATATTATATTACGAACTATGCCGATCTATTATACATATATACATATTATACATATAAAATGTGAATTAAGGATTATAAACGATATAAGAAAGAAATCCACGTTTCACGGCGTACTACATACAGATAGTATTTATTGTCATGTACCGTTTTGTCTCTGATGTTTTCAATTATACTTGTACGTTATTTCATGCACGCCACGTCGAAAAATCGAATGTCGAAATAGTCGTGTATGCAATCGTCTGAAACGACGTCGGAGGAACGGATCACAGTCTTTGACGCTATTAACGTTATACCAGCGACAACCTCGGGGACGTAGAGAGAATGCAGAAAGAAAGAACGTAGAATGTCGACGAACGAGAAAGATGCGATTTAACGATTGTAAACGGATTCGAAGGATTTCTCGACCATTTGTATGCGTGTTGGTGTTCACCAAGTTACACGTGATTATGATATACATATACATATACATACACATATACATACACATGGACACGTAGGTTCGCGTTGCACGATATCGTCACGTCCATGAAAGCGAAACGATAATGATAACCGCGAGACGAGAAAATTCGTCCTATGAGAATAGAGGAGAGAAAAAGAAAAAAAAAGAAAGAACGACACGTCATTCATTTTCCAATGTCGAGGAATCGAATTAACAGTTATCGATGGATTAACTACGTTACACGTACATACCATAGAATACGATAATACGAATATATGATATAGCCGCGTGTAGCCTGCGTCGTCGACTCACAGATAAACAGCAGAAAAGGAATATACACGTTTAAGAATCGAGAGAAAATAAGGGATAGTAAGGAAAGAGATAGTGTTAGGTAGAAAACAATTTAATACGAGAAGGAAAAAAACACGAAATTTTAAGAGAACGAATGAAAATGAAACGATGATGCAAATGAGTCTTCGAGGTCCCGAATGCGTTTTTGCGCGTGCACGCTCACGGGGTTTGTCAAGGAGTCAGCCAGTATTTGTAATAATAATGCTTGAGAAATGCATGAATATTTGTTTTATTAATGCTTCTTATTTCATCTCTTTCTATCGAAACGAAACTTCCCGAGAACTCGCTAATCCCTTGTAATATTTATATCTATATATATATATACATATACGTTATATATGTTATATATGTATATGTATACATATACTCATGTATTACTCGATATTGCGCCCCTAATAGCTCACAGTCTTAGCCTCGCTTCCTGCTTCCCTTGTTTTTAATATCCTTTGACAATCTGTTCGACTTGGTGCTTGTATTGTTACTTACTTTTTCAGCGTTCTTTTTTTCAAATTTTTTTCTAGTATTTATCTTCAAATTTATCGATCAATTATCGAACGTAGCATTCTTTCGCAATTTATTTAGCATCCGAGGAAAATCGAATTATCGGCAGTGACCCAATTATCATTTTCAATATTTCGTGTATTTCGTTCGCCGGTGTTTCAATTTCGTTTATCATTTGCGCGATTTTATTTCTGCGATTATTTATTTCGATTCGTTTTCAAAGCTGTTCGCGTACTCGATGGATCAAAAGAGAGAGGAGAGTGAAAAAGAAAGTGATCGTTGAATTTGTCGTGGAAATTGTTTTTTCCGCCACGCTTCGAAGGGCGCACACTTTAGAATTTAGACGATGCCAAGCACACGGTCGTTTTCTGAAACCTTGTATGTAGACGTTAGCCGCTTCTTTATTACGACGGACGTTGTCAAAGCGAGCGTACAGCTCGCATTTTCCCTTTTTTTCTTCTTTTTTTTTTTTTTTTTTTACTACTCTCTATTTCTTTCTCGTCTCTCTAAACGTAAAATTACGTTATATACATATGTACAGATATATATCCTATATATGTACTGTACATCTATATATAAATGTTCCTGACCTTTCCGCCTCTACCACAGCTTCTCCTGCGCTTTAGTTGCGAAATTCAGAGACACAGAGGAGTAACGTCTAGGTATATTATCCGTATATCTTGTCACGTCGATATACCTCTCCCTCATCCACGATTTTATCAACAATCGCCACATTAGAGAGAGTTCTCCTCTCCTTCCATTACGATTTTACTAATAATCGTCGAGAAGAAGGTCGATACGAAACATATGAATTGCGTGTACGTTGTGCTTCCGATCGACTATCTTTTAAAATTATCTTCTTTAAAATTAGGATTAAAAAAAGTCATTTCGAAATATACTTTATTAGGGCCAAATGCCAAATAGCCAAAGTAAGAGAAAGTAAAATTAACGTTTCGAAGAAACACGTTGCAAAATACGTATGCCTAAGAGGCAGAGGCGAGAAAACCGGATTTAATGTCATCGAATACACGTATAATCGGCGATCGAACGAGAAACGTAGAAAGGAACGGAAATCGACCTTCTTCGAAGTAACTTCCGATCCAAGTAATCCACCTTTGCGTTCGGTCGGCTTCTTATTCAGCTTCGATTATTATATTATTTCGCCGCTATCTCGCCTGTGTAAGAAATTCGCGCGTGTGCCTACTGAATTGTTTTGTAATTGCTTGGCACATGGAGATAGACCTTTGCAACACGAATCGAGTCTCGGTAAACCAGAAGCAAAACCGGATATTACCGAGAGATCGTGATTCCAAAGGCTGTGTTACCGAAACAGGCTGTATTCATGCATCTCTATTTACAACCTATGTATATTTTATAAATATCTCTATACATATATATATATATATTATAATCCACGCTTTTGATCGCATCAAGTATATATATATATATACACACATATATATATACAGTACTATAACGCGCCGAGGCCTCCTCACCTGTTTCGATCGCTTTAAAAATTGCCTTGCGATTCAAAGGCGAGAAGAGTGCTACGCAGAATTGTTCGACGATTTCACGAATCTTAACGCTACGCGACGTTCTGTGTCATCGACTATAAAATGAACGAAAGAGATACGAAAAAAGATTATAAGAATGTGAAATAGCAAGTGACGAAAAAAGAAAAAAGTATCGGTGTCAGAAAGAGAGAAAATATCGATCGATCGAACGATCGATTCTTTCCTCGTCGAGGAATACGTTATTCGTTTTCATTATCGCGACGCTACTTTTCCAATCATTCGTTAACCACGCATATATGTATAGGTATATATGCCGATGATTTTCATCATAGTATAAGAGTGACACGAAACGTACGCGCGACTCCGCGCGGCCGCGACCATTTCAGACAAAAAAAGAAAAAATAAACGCGAAAAGTACTCGTCGATGCCATTACATATCGCGAATACGTAAAATAAATGTTCATGGCACCGCACGAACAGAGCTGGAGCAAATTAAGCCGGAGCTGCACTCGAATGGCCAGGACGATTTGACCGATGGTTTATCGCCGCACTCTAACGTCCAACGTATGACGGCCGATCGGTGGATATGAATGGACAGAACCGATTCCCCCTGTCGTCCAGCGTAATTTCGTTTTGAATATCTTGAAATACGACTCGAGCGATCAGACTATTAGCTCGAACGATACGTTCGAACGGAACCAACCGAACGGACCGAAAATTGTGATAGATGCTTTCGAAGAAAAAGAGAATATATAGATGTACGTATATCGTGTTTGGATATCGGGTCAGATCGTAGTTCTGTCTAATCCGTATACACCTGTGTCGATATAGAAACCGATGTGAAGCACTCTTTCCGATGTAAGTATCGCAGTAGCACTTTATTTTGTCGCATATGCAAGCTTCAAGCACCTCGACGCTTCACGATTAATTAATTCGTAATAATCTCGTTTTATCAAGCGAGACTGTTTCTTTAGACGCGTATATACATCGCTTCTTCTCTGTATTTTGATTAGCGCGCACGTAGTTATAAATATATATCGTACATTTTTTTAACGGCTTTCAAAACGCGATACGCGTTTCGTAGATAAAAGTGACATCGATGGCTTGTGCTCGTATCTTTTTTCTCTGTATCTTTCACCGCCTATCATGTACGAACGAAATAAAAATTGTTTCTTTGCTATATCTCTTTATATCTATTTCTATGTCTTTCTCTCTCATGCAATTTCTATCTCTGTCTCTGTTTATTTTAATTTCATAATTGCGATTCTGTTTTAACGCTGCGACATCGTCGTTAATTCATACACGTAGTAGGTATTTACGTACATGTACAGCACGCTCGTTATTTCTCAACGTCTCCTTCGTAAATGGATTCGCAAATCTACCATTGATAAATCAGAGAAATAAAAAAGGATGGATTTGCCATTTACGAAAGAAGCGCCGATTAATAGCGTGAACACACTGTATATGTATAAATTTTCACACAATACGAACGGGATACATAATCACACGAACATAACCTGAAATAACGAAGCTTAAGCGCATGCGAATATAATCTTTTTATTATTTACAAGTGTCTATATCGCGGAACAGCACGATTGCATTAAGATCGAACAAAATTTGGTTCGAAATCGTTCATTCTCCGCTTTCTTGTAACAAGAGTTGCTCGTCACGGAACGAGAAACCATGTTAGACACGTAGTTAAACATTTATTACTGTGAATTGTACTGTATTTTGTTTGTTTCTTGAAGCGTAAAACGTGCTCACATACAAACGTATACACAAGTTACTGCATATTAGGTTGTTACATGATAAATGTCATCGCTACACTTTTTTCTCGTACGGCGCAATTCTTGTACGTTCTACGAACTCGCTGGTTTATGCAGATGACCGTCGTTCTAAACAAAATAACGCAGACCGAAACAACCACTGCAAATTATTTTTACATTTACGAATGGTTGAGACAGCATCACGACGTTTATTTACAAAACAACCTAATATCTATAAACGCATATACACGGGTACATACTAGCAAACGGAAACAAAGAGAACAATTCACTGCGTGTACACACATATTCGATCCCAGATAGCAAAAGCAATCAGTTGCACGTTGAATCGCGCGATCGTTCATAATCTTCTCTTTAAACTTTCTGTTTCATGCTTGCCCTCGCCTGGATTTCCACCGCACGTCTTTCGATCGAAAATTACCACGCATACAATTGTTTGATCTCCGTCCCGTCAACGCTTACATTCCGGTTCCGTCGACGATTACTATTCCGACTCTCTCTCTCTCTCTCTCTCTCTCTCTCTCTTTCTCACTCATTCGCTCATTCACTCACTCACTCACTCACTCACTCACTCACTCACACACTCACACACTCACACACTCACTCACTCACTCACTCTCTCACTCTCTCTGCCAACGTCCACCACGACCGCACCACACCGGCCCTCTAACGCACGTGCCCGAATCACCCTCTCCCGATCCTGAAATTGATCCTGAAACGCCGTACGTGCCTGAGTTATCCACCCGTTCCACGGAATCTGCGACGACTGCTGCGAAATCCAATCCTGAATACTCCTTCTCCGATTAATTACATTCATGTGGCGATTGTGACCATTTCCCGATCCGTGCGCTGCCGCCGAACCTCTACACGTTCGACCGATCCTCACCTTCTCTCCTTCTTCCCTCCCTTTCTATTTTAATTTTTCTTCCTTTCGTTTCTATTCGGCGGGGATTTTCATTTTTCCTTTTCTTCCCTTTTCTTCCCTTTTCCTCCTTTTTCTTTCCTCTTTTTCCCTACTTCCCGTTTTATCCACTTTCTATTTCCTACTCGAATATCTCCCCTACTATCCTCGCCACCATCTTCTCTCTTCTATCCCATTTTCGCCGTGAAATTCGCACTCGTTATACACACACGGTTATTCAATCTTTTTCTGCCGTCACACGTGCTCGCTTCTACATCACGACGATAAAATAAATTAAATATACGCGATATTACTCGGTCGGCGAACGAATCTCGGTGATGGGCCGTTTCACGATATCTTTCCTCGAACTGATACCGTTCCACTTCCGATTATCCTTTTTTCTGCACGTGTTATCACGCGGAATCCATCTCTTTCTCGATCGTCATCGATGCGTTCACACGTGGTCGATACACGATACTCACACACGTACACACGTACAACTAAATATTTGAACGCTGGCTTGGTATGTGTGCACCGCTGCCGCATTATCGCCGCCATGTCCGCCCATCACCCGTGAAACAACGACGACAATCGTAATTCACGTTATAATTTACCATGTTTGTTTGGCATATGTATGTCCGCGTATATACATTTTCTACACCCTGGTACATGCATCTATTCTTTCTCATTAACGAAACGTCAAAAATATCAATAAAATACAACAAAAATACAACAACAAAAAACGAAAAATGGTGATATATATATATGAATACACTTGTACACGAAAAAACGCATCATTTCATGGCTTCGCGAACATCTTCGATTCGCGCGATAATTTTCGATACGCGTATAACGACAATGATAAATGCACATATATACACGGATAACGCGCGTGTTGCACACAATTTTTATCATACATACGCGACATACACATAATCATTCTGTTGCAACCCCTTTGCCATTCCCCGCCGCCAACGTTGACCATTTTTGTCCATAAACCGACCGTGAAACAACGGAATAACGCAACCGCTGCGACGATGTCCACTACCAAAAAAAAAAATATTACAAAACTTTGCGAAAAATAAACAATAATCGCGAAAAACTACATCTCCGTGTTCCCTCTTTTCTGGCGGACATCTTCCAACGAACGATGCGACGATTAATGCGACAATAATTTAAAAATAATAAAATATCCACCTTTGAATCAATAAAACCAACAACAACAATTACTGCTACTACCATCACTACTATTACTACTACTGCACTACTATTACCATTACCACTACTACTACGACTACTACTACTACTACTACTACTACTACTACTACTACTACTACTACTACTACTACTACTACTACTACTACTACTACTACTACTACTATCACTACCACTACTACTACCACTATTACTACTACTACTACTACTACTACTACCTACAACATACTCGAATTCTTTTTTTCCGTGTACATGTACCTGGGTGCTCCGAGGGCACGTTCGGCGTACTTCACTTTGATTTTGGTGCCTTCTCCACCGAATTCGATCGACTGCTAATGAAAAACCACGAATAAAACCAAAAACCAAACCAAACCAAACCAAATCAAATTTAAAAATATATATATACAAAATAATAATATATGTGATGATAATAAAAAAAACTACTGCTACCAAATACTTCAAAAAAATATATAATAATAAAAAAAACCGTACCGAACACTGCCTCGTTTGCTGCATGTGGATCGCCTTAGCAGCCTTAGCCACTGTCGGGGCCCAAGTGGTCCCCCAAAACGCTCACTGTGTCGTCTACACAGACAGCTGCGGACAGGTAGACTCATTATTGTAACCAGTTTTTTACCCAGTCTCGGGTCTGCATTAGAAGCGCCAGACGGTGATTGAACAGGTGAAACGAAATTCGAAATGCATGCGTGGTAATGTGCCTGTGTTACCTCTCACTTTTATGTTTTTTTTTCTCCTTTTTTTTTATGTTCCTTTTTAATCTCTTGTTTGTCAATAACGATCCTGTCGGTATGATCAGGAGAGCGACGTATTAGTCCTACCTATGGTGTTTTTGTGGTATATCAAGAAACTAGGCGGCCGCCTACGGCATGGAGACTTCGCTAGATTTCAACGAAACCCACGACGATCTCCTGTCCACGGTCTGGCGATTAAAAGAGATTGTTTAACATTCATGCCGATCGTCTTGGTGCTTTGATGCAAGCCCGAACTTTTAATGCTGCTAACCTTCAAGGTTAACAGGGGGGAGGGAGACGTTCGATCGCTCTGAAGTTTCTTTTTACTATTTATTTAGCATTTGGTTTGTTACGTTTTAGATAGGAATTCTTGTTAGCTTGCTTCTTATATTTTTTGAAAAAGAACTGGAACGATCGGACGTGATACCTGAACCTTCGGTAACTTTGGCTAACACGTAGCTTTTGGGGGCATCTCCCTCACGACTGCTCACCGCAACTATAACTGCGAATAACCACTGCCTTATCTGGTGTTTGTCTATTATTATTATTATTATTATTATTATTATTATTATTATTATTATTATTATTATTACGTCGATAAGTATTATTATTATTATTATTATCGTTATTATTATTATGCTATTTCGAAAGCGTTGTCGTCACTCCCCCTTAAACAAAGAAAACCTTATTCACGAAGAAAGAGATGCACGCTTCTTATTCAGTAATTAGTACGACTTTGCCATATATGTATATATTATATAGATTATATACATATATATATTGTTATTGTTATATTATATACATACATATTTATTATTATTATTATATCTATCATGCCATTGTCTTGATTACGCTTCTTTCATTAACGTTGCGCGTTAATTGTGGACCTTATTGTCGGGATACGCATTTGAAGAGCATTGGGTGCTTTGAGAATAGTGGTGTTTGAACCAATATTTTAACTAATGTCTCTATCGTTTTTGTACAGAAAGAGAGAGAGAGAGAGAGACGGAGAGGGTGAAACTGATTATTTTACTTGTCCTCTTTTATGTTGTCCCAAAGTTCATTTCATATCTCTACATAGAATGTTATGTATATATTTTTTTTACTTAACTTTGATTTATAATGAATTTATAACGGATAAACGAAGATTATTAGATGTAAGAAAAGAAAAAATATTTTGTCGGGCAAAAGAAAATCGAATTTTGTACTTTTCATTTATTTGCCATTATTCATCTTTCTCGTAAATAAGTGAAGAAAAATCCAGTCTTTTTTGCCATTTACGATTATACGATTGTTAGTTTGCAAACTATCTCAAATAGCATTTACCTTGAAGCACCCTGTATATTTTTTCTCTTTACCCTAAAACGCTTCAGTACTTCGATCAATTTGTCTCTTCGCCCCTTTTCTATGCATCTATTGTTTTTTTTTTTTTTAATTAATTTTTTAATCGCATTAGAAAAATTTCTCACGGTTATGGACCGTTGTTACGTAATGTCCGAACGTGTATTGCATGTATATTAATATTAGCATATAGTCCCTGTATTAGCATCGGTTGCGTGTTGCTTCGAATTTCATCGAGCCACCTCGAAACTCGCGTGTCTATATTACGATATTGGCAGGATATGATAGAATTGATTGCGCAATTGATAAAAGTGGTGATTCTTTATGGAAACACGAGTCGACGATATAAGATAAAATTTTCTTGTAAGAAACATTGCCTTGGAGGTACGGAACGATGCGATGTTAATATGTCGGCAATGTACACGGAAAGCAATCGATTTTCTCGAGAAGAAAGACTGGCGCAAGAAAATTTCATTAAGAAAAATGTTCGATCAATCTCGAAGGAATCACTCCTTTTACAATTGTACGACAAATATCATCATTTCCTACGTTTCCAACCTTCCTATACGGTTCTTTCAAAACAATCAAGTTGAATTCTATAAAAACGACAATGGCGTGATCCTCTAAATTGAACCGCGCAGAACACGCGTGTTTTAACAAGAGCAGATAAAAAGAAAAAGAGGAAAAAAGTGCCATCGCGATAGTAACAGCTTTTTGAATTTTCAAAACGATTCTCCACGTGACGTGCAACACTTTTTTCCCCGCTCTCTGAACGCTCTCCAGACCATTCTAATTTACCGCTGTCGCCAATCGAAAACACGGAACAATCCTGTCGCTTGCATAGAGAGCTTCTGACGCATTACGTAACCGGGAAAACGATAGGTAAAAAAAAGGAAAAAATAAAACAAAATCAGACTACGGGGCCAAGAATCGAAAACGCGTGGCCGCGGGCACAGGTTTCTTGCTGTAGCGTATCTCCTTTTTCTTCCTTTTCTTTTTTTTTTTTTTTATTTACGTACAAAACGCAGAGAACACGTTGACAAAGCTTTCCTAGCGAGTACATAGAAGAAAAAAGAGAAAGAAAGAAAGAAAGAAAGAACGTGAGACGACCCGCAGCGTCGATCGCCATTTTCCTAGCATTACTTTTCGCGATCTCTCTCTTCGAGTCGGGTAGACGTTTTTCTCTTTTTTGTTTTTTGTTTTTCGTTTTAATACTCTGTCTCTATTTAATGTTCGATCATACGTTGTATTCTCTATGATCGAACCTACACTTTTATTCGTGAGCATAATTAGCTCTTATTGTTATGGTTGCGGAGTCGCAGTTGACCTAGCGTTGAACTTATTTGCAGTAGAATATTATTAATTTGACAGCTTTTACGACATCCCATCTCCACATTTTTTATACGAATGCCAATAACCGCTGACTTTTGTCCAGCCACCAACGGGCGGTTTGGTTCGCTGGCGTGGATGATATCTCGTCCACCGATGGATATCTCACCACCTTTCTTTGTCTCTTCCCTGTGTCTATCTATTCTATATATTCTCTATCTATATTTACTTTTTATTTCTCGTAGCTTTAGTAGTGAGTGGATGTGTGTGTCTATAAATCTCGTAATTCACGCACGCGAACCAAAAACCCTTTCGGCGGTCCTCTCAAGTCGGCTTTTGGCAGCACACGAATTGCTTGGGTGATGAGGAGGGGCTCCGTTGTCTCTGCGCGATCCCCTCCCCTCCAACGAATCGATCGATCGGTCGTACCAACAAAATTCGTTTCTTTTATTTCACTCGCAAGTTTTTACTACCCAAGGTAGTTTACTTTTCGAAACACGATCATCCTTCCGAAAAGATGTTAGACAGTACGAAATATAATTAGGTATATCGCGCTATCATCCTTTTGGAAGTACGTACAACGAGTATATCCGAGTTAAGATCATCGCGATCCAGATATCGTATTATCGATTAGACGATTTTCCTTAATCGTATTCCGAGGGAGGGGGCTTACTTCCTTCCTTTTTCTCGCGTTTATTCGTTTTTTCGGAAAAATTCACCGCTAGAATCCTGTCTGTTCGATCGAGAGATAACACGTGAAAGGGGCACGATCTTCGTGAAAGAAAAAGAAAGATAACGTCGAAAATCGCGACTCTAATCGATCACCCAAGCAGAATGAACCAACCCCCCTTCTCCCGGGCCATTATTTGCATGACCAGACTCTGTGTTTGTAGCAAATTATCTCTACGCAGTTGCAAAAGTTATTACATAGTTATTATTCTTACTCTTGTTATCGTTATTCTTCTGATTATTACGATTGACGATTAGTCTCGTTACTCTATATCTGTACCATTATTCGTTGTTACCATCTTATGTCTTGTTTCTCGCGCAAAGGTTCTTCATTATCCATAATTTTCCATTTTCCTTTTTTTTTTTTTAATTTATTCTCTGTAGTAATTTCCAATTGCATAACACGCGAGAAAAATTCGATCGATGATTGCTTCGTGATGAGAGAAGAGTACGTAATTTAATTCCAGTCGTCGCTTTTCTTATTTTTCTTTTTTTTCTTTTTTTTTTTTTTTTGTCAGTACAAGTTCAGCATTTGTTTATCTTAATCTTTTTCGTTACAAGTATATTTTGCACGCTTTTATGGTGAGCCTATGGTACTATTACTTTCGCTCGCGACAATTGTCATTACGATCCATCATTTAAACGATTGATTTCGTTGTTTTTATTCTCATTGTTCCCCCTCTGTTTTTATTTTTCTCTTTTCTTCGTTTTGTTTGTTTTTAATTATCTCTCATTTTTTATTTCATATACATAATACTCTGTCTCTGGTAGGTTGTTAACTGCTTCTGACCTAACGTTTTTTGCTAACACCAATACCAGTTCTCTGGAATTTGATGTTTAATCTATTTTTTTTTTTTTTTTTTTTTTTTTTGCTGCATTTGTCTATATTCATATATATATATTCTCTCGGGCATATATATATATATATATATGTATGTGTGTGTATACGTATATATATACATATATACATATATACATATATATATATATATATGTACATCGATAATCTTTCCCTAGATACGAGTGTACGTGTGTGTTTCTATGTGTGTGTGTGTACATATAATATGCATAACATCTTTCGCTCGGGGGTAATCAAAGGAACGGATAGTAACGTAGTTGGGTAGAAATATCTCGCTTCACTTGAGCCTTTTTATTTTTTATTTTCATCGTTCGAAAATTCCTTCGTTTATTGACTCTATTGTTCTTTTTGTTTTCTTTTTTTTTTTTTTCTTGTAATTCACATTTCTCGTTTTGATAATCTGGAAGTGGTATTTTTTCGTGTCTTTTTCTCTTACCAATTTTTTAATTTTTTTGTCTTGGTATTTGAGAAATATTTTCTCAAAGTTCGTCGTTCTCGTTCAAATTTCTGCGAAACTCGTGAAACTAAAGAAATCGTAAAAATGTATTCCGACCAATGAGAGCTTGTACGAAAGAAAGAAAACGTAGTGAAGGATATATTCTCGTGTGTTGTTCAGCCACGCTCATATTATATATATACATGCACACCAATTTACGTATTACGATTGTTGTTTTTTCATCTTGCTGCAGCCAGGTTTTTGCGTTTTAAAGTCACTGTTTAGCACCCTCGGTTCCCAGTCAAAGAATCGGAAAAAGAAAGGGAACAGCTTAGACGAGCGATGCTCGTTGCCTTCCTGTATTCCATACACAGATTTTGTTAACACTAATACTTCAGTCTAGTCATTGTGCTGAATGGCCCGCTGAGAAGAGGGCTTCCACACCTGATTCGCAAATTGATTAACTCTTTCTTACATAAAGAACGAATACTTTCGTTTATTCAATTTTATTTCATTTTTACCACGCGAAGTAACTTAAAATCGACTCTCGACAAGATACAGTTTTTTCTAGCGCAATAATTCCTACGTCGAATGTCTCGTGATGAAAATTTGCGAATCAAACGATCCTCGTTTATAGGCACGCTCCTTGCACACAAAGTGTCGGGAATGTTGAGAAAAAAGAGAAAATCGAATAGAGAAAAGACGGCATAAAGCAGATAGATAAAATTGTTACATATATGTTACAGACTCACGGGTGAAAAACAGTTCGCATAGAAAAGTGAAACGAGTCCTTTGTTCTCGCCCATTCGAATCACACCAATTCTTTCAATAAACGTGTATCGTGTCGTGTCGTGTCGTGTCGTGTCGTGTCGTAAGAACGATCACGGTAGTAGCAAGCTAATGATCGACTTGCTTCACGTCGATGCCGAATTAAAAAAGTAAAGAAGTAATCAATCTCATAGAGTACAATGTCTCGACTCACGATAGACAAAGTAGGGAATGACCAGTTTGAAAAAGAAAAGTTCTACTGCAAATTTTCTTCTTAATTCGACCTGCACGAACAATCGACCTCCGCGAATAACTATTTTTCGAACCAGACGAACCAGAGGAAAAGAATCGTTCAAATCGTACAAGATCTGTTACGCTCGGTCGATTATTCGTGTGCCAGTAGCAATTAATTAATATTCATATACGATCCGATTTTTTAGAGCATGTAATGTACCGTGAATATGCTCTAACACTGAAATGAGTTTGAATGTGTGTGTTCAATGATTTTCAAAGAACATGTGTGCGTGTGGGTGTCTCTGTGAGAGAAAGACAAGACACTTGTCTTCGCTCTGTTTGTGGAAACGCGCGAATGGCGTCTGCTTGTGAAGAACGACTGATGCGAGACACTGTTGAAAGTTGTTTTTTTTCCCTCCTTTTCCTTGTAACTATTGTTCGCGCGAACCTCGAAACTATCCGTTTTATAAAAATACCTGGCACATTTTCTTTCAGTTACTGGACACCCTCCCGGTGTGCCAAGATTTTAATCGACAAGTGTGCAACCGTCCCGCCTGCAAGTTTATCCATCTCAGTGACGGTGAGTTTCCGGCCCCATTTGCCGCAATTCCTCTCGGGAACTTGCGGCAATTTCGTTGAAGATCGAAGCTTATCGTTCCTTTCCTTTTCTTGTTTTTTTTTTTTTTTTTTTTTTTAACAGTTCCTTTATTTCTCGTCTTATTCTTATTCCGTTGCGCTTTTATTCCGTTGAACGATTAATTGAATTTTCTTTCAGCGACACAAGATGGTGAGTACAATGCCGTAGGTTGTTATTCCGCGTTATTAGCGAGATTAAAAGACTTTGGCTGAAATATAATTTTTTTGTTCGAATATGAGCTTAAAGTATTTGAACATTCAGTGGCAGGAGATAAAAAGAATTGACTAACTAGATTTTTCAATTAAAATATTACTTTAAAGCCGATTCGATGTACAGAGAATGTAGAAATTTCTCAAATTATATATATTTCAGCTCGGTGTATTTGTGCCGGCCTAGATATCGTATCGAATGGCCGGCCAAAGAGCATTTGTATTTTGCAGCCATTTTGCAGTTGACGACCACGCGTTCGCCACAAAACAATCATGCTCGTAATGTGCGACGGATGACAAATCTATTGGTCACCGCTGTTTCCAACTGCACGTAACTTCGTCAAAGTCACGAATTACTAGACTAGCTAGCCGCGACTAATAAAAATGATAGTTTACTGCTAAACTGTTCGTGAATAGTCTGTAAATTTAAAGAATGACCGCGGAAAATGAGAAAACTCTAAGAATTTCAGAAAGAAAGAAATAATCGTAATGTTTATCGTATAATCGTAATACCATCTTATTAGATATATATATATCCATTTTATAAATATCATAAATATTACGTATATAATTATAATTAGCATAGCATAATACCTTGGCATCGCGGAGAAAGAAATTATAAGCGAAAACGAACGTTCGCAGATATCCTTAGCTAATCATAAAGCGTCATTATACGAAGATCATCGACGCATTAAAATCCACCAAAAATTGTTATCGATTTTTCCATATGTCTAATCGATGACCGTTTAAACATTTCCAGGAAACGTGGAGGTGATCGAGAATCGCGTGACCGTGTGCAGGGACGCAGTGAAGGGCGCGTGCATGCGGCCCCAGTGTAAATATTATCACATACCGGTCGCGTTGCCGCCAGCACCTCTGATGGCGATCACATCGCCTGCGACGCCCTAGTTACTCCTTCTCGTTTAGCGGATATATGTAATTCACGACGAGGCGAGCAAGAAGGAACCGACAGACAAGAGTGATACAGTAACAGAAGCTAGAGAGCGGAAAAAAGGGACTTGACAAAGGAAAAAAAAAGGACAAAAAAAGAACAAAAAGAAAACTACAAAAAAAAAAAACAAGTAACGAACAAAGACGAGAACGAGAAAGAGGCACTACCAGAAAACGAACAAACACAAGAGCTTCTCAAGCGCAGGTTTTGCCGGATCACGATCATCCTGATCGTTGAACAAGATCGACGAGAAGAAAAAGAAGAAGAGAGACGTATCAAGGGGAATGTGTGTTTCAATGTTTTCGTCCTCATCGTTCTCTTCGTCGTCGTCGTCGTCGTCGTCGTCGTCGTCGTCATCGTCGTCGCCGTTGTCGTCGTCGTCGTCATTGTTAGCGACATCGAAAGAACCGAGTTTCGATTCTATTTCATCCTCCTCTGCGAATCTCCTCCAATGCGTAGGTTTTCGTCGAGCCAGATAGAAATCAGGAGAAAAGGCCAGCGTATCAAACGCGAATCAAAGAGGAAAGGTCGGACAGAGGAATGAAATCGTCGTTCGTCGTTTCACTAGTTGAAAAAGGAACTGCACGAATTCGTTTCTCTTGCTGGCCATTCTCTTCCTCATGTCGTCCCTTGAAGATGAAAAAGAAGAAACGCACGAAATTAAATTCGTTCGTAGAAACAATTCCCTCGTCAAAGCAATTCTGCGAGCTTCACTCCCGATGGAAGGAAATTTACCATTGATTTCTAGCAGACCATTCGTAGATTATTTGCGCGTTTGGTCGCCACGAAGCGTAATTTACCGTTCGAGAGTCGAGGTTAGCCGATTATCTCGCGAGAACGAAAATTTCCCCATGCTAAGACGATAAAAGCGTTTCGTTCGTGCGAATTGGTCGGAAAAAGAGGATACGGTATTTCTGATTGAAGCAGACATATCGAGTGGTCGTTGAAATTGAAAATCAGCCAAGTCGCGTCGCGTCAGCGAGAGAAACGTCCTCGAGAGGATGCTCGAAACACGTCACGATCGAGTGCCAGTACACGAGGTCTTCCTTAACCTTGCCTTCTTTCCTTCTTCGTTCACTTAGACTTCCATGAAAGAGAGTCACAAACCTGTCTAGTCTGGCTCGCTAAGAGGGCAAGTGGATTTTCACAATTTCTGCTTTTTAAGCGTTTTTATTCATTTGAAATTTAAGTATCGCACGAGTTAACTAATCTTGCTTTCTAAACTTTGATTATTCCATATGTCATTCGTTTATAAGTGACTGTTATCAAATTTCCGATAGTTAATTTAAACTCCTATTCTCTATTTATCGATCTCTTAACTACATCCACTTAGAAGTATCTTTTAATTTCAAAATACCTTGCAACTGGTTTTCAAAAGCACACATTTCCTTTGAAAACTTCCATTTGCCTCGAGTGTCTTGTTGGATTCGAGATTTCTATGTTCTTCCACGCGATTGCTGATCGAAAACGGGTAAAAGAAACGAAACGATGTAGCTGGCAGTTCATCGCGAGACACATTTTCTAGACAGAAAGGCGAATATTCGCGACAGTAAAACGAGGGAATACGCTGATAGAGCGTTGATGTTCCGTAAAGATCTTGGTACTACTATGCGTACGTATATTATACACGTACTATGCATACAGAGGGAAACGTGGTTAGGAGTTATACGATCTCCCGGGAACAGAGAATTCCGAGTTATAGGATCGTAAAATTTCTCCACGTTCGTAGCAATCGAACGAATTCATATCGTACGAGTAGGCTGGCTCAGACCGATGGGAATACTTGATAGAATTATTTAATCCTTTTGATGTTGGTTCGGCTGTTTTATCGTATTTCAGTGAATCGGTAAGAACGCTGGAAGAAGTTGATTAATGTTTTCGACAACGGGCGAAATGTTCACGCAATTTCTGTTTAAACGTTATTGTGATATTTTATGAATACTTCATAGAATATTTTATATAGTGTGTAGCATGGATAAATATATCTAGATAAGTTATTAAAACGAGATAGTTTAAGGATAATTTACATCGTAAGAAAGTCATATTGTACATAATATGATACCATTAATGTTAATATCTTTTTTCATCGTCGACTCGCTCGAAAATAATTTCTGTGCGTTCTTTCGTCGAATTGGTTTAAAAGTTCGAGCAAAGTGAAATCAATTACCATCATCACGAGGGTTAAAGATATACATTGGTCAGCCATAAATCCAGCAACGGCAATCACTGAATCTAACAAACTTCAAGGGACGTACGCGCAGTCAAAAAAGAGAACTGATCCCGATATATCGAATAACGAAGTTTTTTATACTCGTATATACACTAAACGAAATCCACTGATATTTTGTTTTTACGTCGATATAATTGCGCGTATGCACGCACGTTTCAGCTGATCGATCGAATGTACGTGCACACGCGCCAGGAGGCATTGACTTCGCAAGAAATTTTACGGGAAGGTAAAGAAAATATAAAAATGGAAATCAAAGGAAGGAAGGAAGTAATAAAAACAGAATTACAATCGTAGATTAAACGACGAAACGAATATATACACGTATATTACGCATATTATATATAAATATACATATATATATATATATTACATATATTATATATACATATGTGTGTATATTGTATATATATATATATATATATATATATATACGTAAAGAAAACAAAAATGAATGTATCCTTCCGAGGAAGGTACGATGCCTTATGACGTGGTTTCCGGCGAGTCTCAAAGTTTCCGCAATATTTTTCATTCACTTTTTCCCTCTTCTTTTTTTTCACGTTTGTCTCCATTTCGCGAAGGGGAACACCGATGATCGACATACTCTTAGGCGAGTGAACGCTATTTAAATATTAACATTACGACGAATGTACGTGATAAATATATGTATATATATATGTATATGTATATATATATACATATAGATACCCACACACATACCCACATATATACATATATACATATTATACAAGAAATTATATTTAATTAAACAGTAATGAAGAAATGATAGATAGAAAGAAAGATAGTACAGAGAAAAGATTTAGCACGGACAATGGTTAAAAGGCCACACACGAAAAATAAAAATATTGTTTTTTATATCTGTCGCTGTTCGCAAGACAAATTCGATGTGAAATAGATTTTCGGTTCCTACGTTTCTTTCAAACACGTTGCGTTTCCAATGATATTTTTCGATAAAGTATAAATTCACGTGCGCTATCAGTGAACCATGTTCGTGAACCATTAATCGCGAATAGAAGCTAAATTGCGAATATATGTGCAAATTCATATTTTTATGCATAAAACTAAACAAACGGGATGTAAACGGAAATTTGTTTCAAATTTGAAGTAGTATAACGAGTATTTCGTAGATACTTTCTATATTTTTGCATAGGGCGGATGTTCCTACAACTGCCGTGTCTTTTGCAAAAGAGAAATAGTTTTATGCGCTAAGCGTAAAAAATTGATTATAATCTGCAAAAAAATTTCAATATTCGTATGACTGTCAGCCGATAATTGTCAGTCCCAATGACTGTGATCAGATGACTGCCGGACTTTTTTATTGACTGTCTAACTCTGTAATTGCTTTCCGCTCGCGTAGTGGCGTTCTTAATGCTAAAACTATACTATGGTTTTTAAAGATTGATTTTTAAATACTAGATACAAACAACATCCGTGCTGTCCCTTTGTCTTCGTGTAAATCTAACTTGCTGATAAAACCCTTTCCTCGATACGTTTTACTATTCTATTAAGTAGAATATCATGGCAGTTGTAGAGACGCTGACAGTTCTAGGAAGATGAATTCTGCGCGTTTTTCTATATTTCAATTTTCCATAAATGCATAAGTATTCATAGCCTAATGACTAAAAGGATGATCAATCGATCGATCGATTTAAGTTTTTCCCGGTGTCGCGCGAAGGACCCACCGTCGACAACGAAGTTTTTCGTCGTCCGTACATACTTTTACACATTTTGTCTTTCGCTCCTTCGCCCCGTCTCTATTTCACGATATTAGCTATACAATTAATATTCGTTTTTATTTTTTATATATTGTGTAGAAACGTTAACCGATATATCTACCGTACTAGTATTTAATTCCTTGATTCTGCCCGTACACGTATTCCTCTTCTTCACATTTATTTCAACCTTTATTTTATTACACGTATTATTTCTTTTAATGATTTCCTTTTATCCATTTTTCGTTCGTTTAGCGTAGCAATCGGAATAAAAGTAACAATGTAGTGCAATCGTCGTGCATATAACGTAAAGAGTATTATATCGCGATTGCGTATAGTCCTTTCTATCGGCGACTAGCTTACAAAAAAAAAAAAAAGAAAAAACAGAAAAAGGCAGTGAGAAAGTATAGAGAAACTATTTCGCGATGTGAATGAAGTATTTATTCCGTCTATCGTTAGTTTCAATTGACGAGTTTTTTTATTCTTTGAGAGACTTTTTTTAATCGCGTTACTTTGATTTTTTCCATGTTTAGTCGATGTCTGTTATCATTAGGATTAACTATTATTATTATTATTATTATTATTATTATTATTATTATTACTATTATTATCTAACTATTATTATTATTATTATTATTATTATTATCATTATTTTTGTTATTAACTCTCTATAGTATTCTCGGTGCCACTTTGTTTATTTAAAATTTTCCAATGTTCGAACAAGATATCGGCTCGTACCCAAATGAATCGAAAGGTGCTACGGAGAGTTAATATTATTACTACTATGATTATTTCTCTTGTTATCTGTTTCTTAAGTTCGGTTACATATAGAGTGAAACAAAATAAAAGAACATGACCGTCCAGGAAAGACTTTCACCTACTTTCCCGACCAAGTGGCTCAAAGAGCGAGCCGGTTCGTCGATCTCTCGGATTCAAGATTGCAAACGAGAAAACACGTTGCTGCGCTAGTCATTATTCGCGATGGGCCAGGGTCCTTTGCGCGTTCTTTTCGATTCTCGATAGAGATGCTGTTATCGGAAACGTTATCGATTATATCGTTGGTTTATCGATAAGTTAAATCGAACTAAACGTGCAAGATGTACATTGCACGTAAAGCGGCTTGGAACGAAACGTATTTTCTGTCCGAAGATTCGTTTCGTAGAGAGTGAGATGGATCTGCAAATTCGTCTATTTGAAATTATCTACATTTTTGCATCTTTCAATTCGTCAGAAATACATAAACACGCGCGATCTAACGATCGATTCGTTGAGCGTTGTACAGTCTTTGCAGTGGGATCTGTTCGCCGGATATCATATCGTCGTTATATATGTTCGTCGGATATTTTATCGATAATATAGCGATAATCGTGGCATCTCTACCTGCATCTCGACTTCTCCGTACACACAAATACATACAGAGATACACACACTCATTCACAGAGCGAGACAGTCGCGTCGTTTGTTTTTTCTAAGACGATTTCGAAACAAACTGTTTTTCTTTTAATTGTTAATATTTTCTATTTTTTTATTAAGATCGATTTGTTAACTATGATAACTCGAGAAACGGGACATTAGCGTTAATTATTTAAACGGACATAAGCATAACGAAGTACTCTAATTGACAGGATATAAGCGTATTATAATAAATATAGGTTATTAAAACTATTATTGAATACAAAAGAGCGAAAAAAGGAAAAAAATATGGAAAGTGCGATCTAAACGATTAAGCAAGTATAAATGTTCCTGTACAGCATTTAAGAATCAAAGAACACGTATATACATATATACAAGAGACGAGAAATTAAAGCATATACGCATGCTCGTGGATAATGGGCGTGTGTGAAAATTATGTGAACGAAAAACGAAATGGAACGAATCAATCGAAATATAGATATACATATGTGTATATGTATACACACATACACACTGACGTTTTTCGTTTTTTTTCTTTCTTTCTTCTTTTCGTTCACATTCTTTCCTTCTTCTTTTCTTGCTTTCTTTCTTGTTATACATTTCCTTTTGTTTCTTTGTTGGTATTAGGGGGGAAAGATTCACGGGCGAAAGTTCGACACTTGTAAAGTACTCGTGTATATAAGGTAGAAATGTTACTTTGAGAGAGGAAAAAAAGGAAAGAAACTTACCAGGACTTACAAAGTATCGAGAATTCTTAAAACGTTGGATACGTCTACGTACGTGATACGAGCAATCTTTTCTTTTTCCATTTACCTTTTTTTACCGACTCTTTATCGTCTCTAGATACACAGCGATCGGTCGTTAACTTTCCGTGTACGGTCTAGCGCGTATTAGTGGAAAATACGGTTTCTCGAAAATTTGTTAACTCGGCTCACCTTACGAAATATCATCGAAGGAAAACTCTGAATAACTGTTTCCATCTTCTATTTTCCTTTGGACTACTAAACGTTCGATGGACGAGTTACCGCGACAGATGATAAAGGAAATCGATAATAGACGGACGAGTTCCTCCGTGCCCGCAACTAGCATATGCATGTACATACATAGAATTTAGATAAAGAAAAAGTATAATAAACTCGAGAAGTACGCAAAAGTACGTTGTATCGTGTATGTATAAAAACTAAGTACAATAATTAAACGAATGTCCATTTAAGTGGTTCAATAGCGCCGTGAGTAATAACGGTCAGATGTTTTTAATGTGATGTTATCGGTAGGCCAGATTTTTCGACTAATTTTTCCGTTCACGTGAAACTCGATGCCTCTGCTTCGGTCGTGGGTGAACTGAGATCGTTGTCGTTAGAATTTTTCGATAATAGTCCAAGAGAAACGTTCAAATACAATTCGTCCCGATTGCTGCCAGTCTTTGCAACTAAAAACTTTTATTTTATAACATTTTCATTTCATCTGTGAAATATGCGCGAAGAACGAAAGGTTTGCCCTGTCGAAGCAAAAAATTAAATACAGAAATAAGAAGGAAACCATAACCGAAATTCCGATGAAAGATTTTCCTATAGTCGATCAACGAATTTTTCGATTTTTGGATCGGTGATGCGTTGGATCTTCGAACGAACCGAGATAGAGTAGACGAGAGATAAATAAGAGAAGAAGAACGAAGGAACGATCGAGCAAAAGCGCGAAGCCGTCTTTCCCTTCGATACCAAATCAGCAACCGTATACACCGAGTAGAAGTATAACGAATGATAGTAAACGGCAGAAAGCGAAAGGAGAAAGAGAGACGAAGAATAGGAACGAAAAATGCTACAAAATGCTACTATTCCGTTACCGTTCTGAAAATGTCAAAAAAAAAAAAAAAAAAAAAAAAAAAGAAAACAATGGAAGAAAGAAAAGAGAATTAATAATAGTAAATAACAAAGCGACATATGTGTATATACGTATAGGGATAAGAGAACACGCAAGCTAAGAGAGAAATATTATTAAAGAAAGAAACGACGATTAAGAGGAAGACAAGAAATCTCAAGGAAGAAAAAAATAATAACGATAGGACAAATTCACTGGAGTTTAAGCTTCCCAACTTGAGTCAAGGGTTTTAGCTGTTGCAGCAAGCAATCACACAAAGCGATAAAAACAAATTATTTGTAAAACAGGCAAAGAATTCGCTCGCGCTAAATGCTGTGTCGCCAGAGGTAATACGATTCTTTTTTAACCGATAGGGAATCGACGATTTTCAACGATCGTCCGAGTTTAGTCTGGCGATAACGGGTTCGTAGGACGATCTATAATATATGCTGTCGCTTTAACAATGAACGCAGCTTTGCGTGGCTAACGAATAACCCTGGTTCACGTGGATGACGTGGATATCGAGTAAACGTGGATGTTCGATATTGCGTTCGATATTACGGCCGTAATAGGTCGAATATTAGGAAAGATAGGAAAACTCGATCCCGTAGGCGACTTTGATTCACCGTAAGATTAACTTTGTCTCGATGCGGTAAATGCCGATGAAATTTGATTTTTTCTTTTTTAGAGAAGAACGTATAATCGATCGGTAGTCGTTCTTCGAAGAAATCCAAATATACTTCGGAGCAACCGTCCACGATTGCTCGCCTCGTTATCACGCGTTCTACCGTTCAACTAGCTGCAAAGCATACTGCTCGCGTGTACCTACTCATTAGCTTCTATTGCGCGCAACGCATTTTTGACTACGCCGAGAAAACGACAGTACAGAGAGAAAAAGAAACGAAAAAAAGGAAACGAACAAACAATGGAGTGGCTACCGGTTTGAAAGTTGCCGACAGAAAGAGATGGAAAACGGGGATCGACAAGATCGAAGGAAGAAAGAACACCGTTTCGCTCTGCAGGGAGAGTAGATCGAGTCCGAAAATTCGTGACGCGTATTCGAACAAAAACGCGGCCGGATGTTCGGATATTTTGGCGCGCGCTTAATCCGATTGTCTCCTGTCGACCGAGTCGAGCCCCATCCGAACTTGTCGATACGAACGTCCGATCGGATTTGCTCGGATAACCCGTCCACGGCTCGTGGAACTCGAATGGCTATAATTGCCGCTATTACGCGTTGAGAAGCGTGTTTCTCATTGAAAGGAACGGAGTAGAAGATATCGACGAACTAGCGTAAAAAGAACGAAGAAGAAACGAAGGAACGTGGAAAAGGAAGAACGAGAAAGCGCGGATATATACCGAAATACAATACACTACAGACCGTCCACACCAGGGACAAGCTTGTCCGCTAATCGACGAGAGAATAAAAGGATAAGGATCGAAAACAAGGAACGATAATAGCGATGCGACAGTCGAAGGAATTTTGTTCAAGCTGCTAAACGTGCGAACCGTAAGACACGGGAGAAAAGGGAGAAAAGGGAGAAAAGGGAGAAAAGGGAGAAAAGGGAGAAAAGGGAGAAAATGGAGAAAGAGAGGTAGCACGATGGGCTTCAGCTCTCTAAATCGACATGCGTGTAATCTCGGCTTGAGAAACGGCGTCTGTAAAATGGCATCGCGACACGGACTCGCGCGTACACGCTTCTCAGTACATACATTAGAATAATTAAATATAGTAGGCTACGAAACAGAACGAAATATATATATGAATATACATAATGATAATATATTTTTGACTTTTATTCTACAGTAACTCGTAAGCGGACCGTGTACGATGTATAATGTATATTTACCCCTAGGACAACGGACAAGCCTCCTTGGTCGCAATTTACACTACACTACTTGTTAGTTTGATCGACGATACTCGACATTGATACATCGCGCTGGCAACGAGCATCGATGAAAAATAGCAAAAAAAAGAAAAATTAAGAAAGAAAAAGTGAAAAGCTTCTCGACAAGAGGGAAAGAGACGAGAGGAGAAGGAAAGCGGGAAGGAAGAATTTACCTATACTCGAAAAAGGATGTGAAAATAAATTCGACGGGGTGAAAGCGATTGAATCCGCGTTTCTCTGTAGAGCGAGGTGTTTCTTTAATGTAACGTCGTTTGCACGGTGGATGTAAGTATTTTCCTTGTCGGTGGATTGGTAAAGATTGACGCTACGAAATGGAAAATCGACGGGATAAATGAACGAAGGTGTTGAACGCGGTTCACGAAGAGTACGAAGAGCGAAGTAAACTGGATTTTTACGTTATACGTACATTACGTGGCAAACTCACGCATACCTATTTACCACATACATTCACGGATACACAGACACGTACACGTAGATCGACGGATAAATGGACACACACGCGGTATATATTATACACGTATAAAAATATATACCCAGAGATATATTGATCGAGCCGATGCTCCTTCGACGCTCTATGATTCTTTAAGAGAATTCCGTTTTCTTCAGAATATCTCGCTGTACACACAAACTTCTTCCAGAACTGAAACGGACGATTTTCCCGCGGATGGCACGAGATACGAGAAACGATAAAAATAAGGACGAATCGCACTAATGCGATCGTGGAACGAAAGGAATGGAAAAGATCGTTAGTGAGAAGATCGATGCATACCCGGACAAGCACGGAGATGTTTCTTCGATTCTAGTAGCGTAGCAGAGGGAAAATTGTCTAGTTAAACATGCACACGCACGCACACTCACAGAGACACGTACACGCTAACACACAGCGTTTTAAACTTGAACTTTCTAGGCAAACGAACAAAATAGAAAACGAAGATGAAAAAGAAAATAAAAACGCATTTGACATTAATAGTTTCGATGTCTAAAATCTATAGAGAGAGAGAGAGAGAGAGAGAAAGAGAGATATAGAGAGAGATAGAGAGAGGGAGAGAGAATGAACACTAAGGAAGAGAAGAGTTAGAAACGTAACGACGAATAATTAATTACTTTTTCTCGAAACTAAGTTAACAAAGACTAAATAGTATTTTTCGAGTTTAAAATTACTAGAAGAAAAATCTGTAGTTAACGTTAAACATCGTAGAAGTACGCGATTCTTAGCTGATAGTTGACAAAATGAAACTTTTACTAGCTCGACTAATTGCATGGTAGTTGTATTTCAGCCTAAACGCCTAGTATGCTTCTGATAGTGTGTCGTAGAGAAACTTTTTAATCCGCCATGTCCGCCCGCCGTTCCTCCTTACGAAGACGGACGAGCAAATTACGATAAATATTAAAAAGAAAAAGATAAAAGAAAACGTCTATAGAGAACGCTTTCCTCGATGACCCTAACGATTCTGTCCAATTTTTCTTATTGTACAACGAACGATCCCCGAGCACATTCTCTTTGTCAGGTTTCAACTTCCTGGCATCCGCTTTGGTTTCTCTTGCGATCGCGACTTTGTCTCTCCTTCGATATTCCTCCCGCTGGACTTTGTTTCCGCGTCTTCTCTTTACACTCTTTGCTCCTTCCTTACATAATCCCCCCACCCCCCCACCCCCCACCACCAATCCTTCTGGGTTTCTCCTACTTGTCCAATTTTTTAAGAAAACCGAAGCTGAGTAACGCTTAGTGTCTAAATATTAAATACTATTAATGAAAAAAAACAACGTACTCTTTAAATAACGAGCAAGCAAAAAAAAAAGTAAAATAAAATAAACGCTAAATAACTACATACTTAAAGATATAAACACAATTTAGATGACGTAGGGTATTTAACGGGAAAACTAAAAGATAAACAAAAATGAATGAAAACGAGGTTAGAAAAATGAAAAAACCGATCGCTTTCACTATAGTTTCCTCGTCGACAGGCGAGGACTAGGGGCGCGTGTGCGCGCGCGCGCGCCCACCGCGAGTATACAACCAACCTACACTTTGCTCTCCGGTGCAGGATCTTCTACAAACGAATACCTTGCCTTGAACAAAGAAAGAATCAACAAAAAGAAAAGAAACAAAACGAAAACACTTAAGACGATACAGAACGAAAGATTACAGAAAGAGATGCTCCGTTTGAGGAATATTTCGAAGCTTCGAATAGCGAAAAGAAAAAATATCGATAACCCTTCCTTACCCCTGTACACCCACCCCTTAACCAAACACATAAATCACTCTCCTTGATCTTCGTTACGATAAAATAAACAAAATCGGATCCTCGTTCGTCGAAGTTGAACGCGACAAAAGCTGTAACCCCCGCTTGTTCTGCGCTAGCGATGTAGAATGAAAGGTTAAAGTAGTCGCGTAATCGTTCGTTTAATAGTAATCACACCCACGAACCAACTTGTTCGAGGGAGAAAAGAAATTAACGAAAGTTAATCGAAGAATCTTGGAATCGTATACAATAATTCCCAGGATATTATAGATACAACTGATCATCCGATCGATCAATTCCGACGATAGGTCCAACTATCGATCCTTTTTAATCCATCGCTCCACCATTTCCAGGAACGTTCGCATTTTAACGATACTCGAACAACGCCAAGAGTGCTCGTGTTTTTCCCTTGCTTCACGTATCAGCTTCTGCACCTATGGCTTCGTTAGACACTTTTCGAAGTTCTACGTAGAGGCACGTGTATACACGATATTATACACACATATATACAGACACACACGAGTATATATTACTATAATATATAATATATTATCAGTACATGTAATATATTATTAGTATAGTAATATATTATTACTATGTATTAGGAAATAGTAGGTGTTCTTGATCATTTGCGTGTACGCGAACGCGCACGCCTCAGCTACGCTACGATTAGACGATTGTCGTTGATATATTATATCTATTATACGTGTATGTTAATCGCCCAGGTGTTTATACTCTCTAGAGATAGATAGTTGCTTAGGAAGTTGCACCGTGTCACTTTTGCTGATCGCTAGTTCCAATGTCCTCGTTCCGCGTCGAGACCCCCACTCGTCGTTGCTGTCTTAAACACGTTCTTCGGCGTCGATTTTGCGATATTCGTTGCTTTCTAGACTATAGTTAATCCTTCGTACTCTATTTTCTTTCTTACCGTCACATTCTGACATACCTTTTTAACGTTCTGGCCTTACAAAAATTCTACAAATGTCTTTGTCGCTTTGTTATTCAACGGTATTTCGTCGTTGATCAATTTTCGTTCAATACCGATCGAAATATTCGAAAATCGACCTCAGGGTACTACGAAGGATTACATTTACCTCAGCAAGTTTATTACATATATTGGTTACACTTTATCGTACAGATAGATTTTTAACGCGTCGATTCTCCTCTATAACTTTGCGTAAGAATTTTCTACTTTTCGTATAACGACGCGTTAAATTAGTCGAACTCGTGAAAATTCATCGCGAACAATATTTCCGTTATACGTGATGGTTCCAAACAATTTCGAACGATCTATCGATAAATTGGCTCCCATAATCGTAATTTGCGATAATCGTAATTATAATTTGAAAATAATGTCTTTGAGATTATTACTCTGTGTGAAAATAATCCGAAGAATCAACGCGTTAGAAAGTTATCGAATCGTTCGTTAGTCGAGTATTCCTTTGCCATCGATTCACAGCAGTGATAGTTTTTTACAGCGATAGTTCCAGGTATACAGTCTAGTTACTAAGGTGATACATTATTCTCTTTAAAAATAACTACGCGAACGATCGCAGCGTAATCTCGATATATAGGTTCCTAGCTGGTAAAGTTCCTCCGACGAAATTTCACCGCAGTCTTGCTTTTGTTCGTCTACAACGATTTGCTTTGTTTCGAATTCGATTCGAAGGCGTCCTTTCGGACAGTATAATTTCCGATTAAGAAGGAAGAGAGCGAGAAGACGTTAGAACGTTTTTAACTCGACAACGATGCAATCTGGGTGCTCGACTGGTATCGCGAGAAAGCACTTTCGTTCGAACAATTGTTTTCTCTGGATATTAATCCCAGTGTCGGCCGATTGAACGTTAGTGTACTTGATTTTCGCTGTCTCTATGGCGAAACTATGATAAAACGCCTATATAGCCTCGAGAAGAGCAGAATTAATTCGATGTTACTGTATCTCGTTGTAATACTTGGAAAAAATTTGCTTGATTTCCTCTGTCCTTAATCCCTCCACCCTCCCCCTCCCCCGACCCTGCCATATCCTTCAGACGTAATTAAGAAACACGGTTGCCCCCCTTGACTACAAGTTTTCTAAAAAATAGAACGAAACAAAAACGAAAATTGAAGCGAGTGAAAGAACGAAACAACAAGTTTCTCGGAATAAAGATAGACAGATAGAAACGGAACAGAAAGGGAAGAAAAGAAATATCGTAAACGTCAAAATTGCGTATCGATCTATTGGGCATCCGCGATATAATTCTATCGTTACGAAAGGAAGAAAAAATGAAAAACAAAACGAAACGAAGATTATTAGGTAATATAATATAATTATAAATATATACTTTTAAGGTAATGAATTTATAAAGATATTTACAGTTTACGAGTAAACGAATAAAAAGGAAAAAAAAGAGAATCTTCTGTGGCAGCATAATAAACGGAAAATAAAAAAAATTTACTAGTTCGACAACTTAAACTAACCGTACGTTGGAGACGAGACCGAAGAGTTTTCGTTGAACGCTTCCAAAGTTCGCGATTGTCCATCGAGAACCCTTCGGAACTAAGCGTCTTCCGACAGTGATGTAACTATTAACATGTAATCCCTTAATGTTATATTTTTCCGGTGGTAGCTTCAGAGTTCGTGTCAAACGATTTGTCAGGACGCTTCGAGGCAAAATTACGTAAAAAATAGTTTGCCCAAGTCGAAGAATTCCCTTTTCTTTCTTTTCTTTTTTTTTTTTTTTTTTTTCATCGAGAACGATTGAATTCCATCTACGAGACAAAAAGATACGAGCGGCATGAATGATAAACGATTTTAGCACGAACTCGGGCGCTGCACTAACCACCGGCAGTTTGTGATATATTTAGTAAAACAAATTTAAAAAAGTGATTGTTATTCAAATTAAAAAAAGAAAAAAAAGAACGAAGAGAACGAGAAGAGAGAAGCGCCTAGCGGTTTTACATCCACACAAAACACACTAAATGGATTTAGTTACGTGACCCGTCGTACTGCTGAGAGAAGCAACGAATAACGTTCCACTGCTGAAGAATAAATCTTCTAGGGCATTCCGTGATAACGAACGGTCAGAACGAATCGTTCGATGATCGACATTGACGGAATTGTCGAGTCGAGTCGATCGTTCTCGTCTGGTTCCGCTTGTGATTCGTTGAGTCACGCGAAATGAACTTACCAAACGAAAAAAAAAACCGCCGTTTGTAATCGTATCTAAACTGAATCACGAAAATATAATAATTTTTTACTATCGTATACACACACGCAGCAGATACGCTGACCGGAAACACAGACATCCAGCTGTGTCCTCTTTGTCGCTAAACGAAATTTTCTCTTGTTTGCCCTCTCAGCAGCATCGTCGTCGGTTTATAAACTAATTGTAAATTTTAGATACTACCGCGCGTAATAATAGGAGAAAGAAAGAGACAAGAGAGAGAAAACGAAAAGCGCGAGAGCGAACGAGCGAGCGAGCGAGCGAGCGAGCGAGAGAGAGAGAGAGAGAGAAAGAGCGAGAGAGAGAGAGAGAGAAAGAGAGAGAAATTTTAAAAAAGCGATAGGTAAGAAAAAATCGAGGCGTTACTATCATGGAGGAGAGGAGGAATAAGAAGAGTAACAAAACAGCAAAAAAAATAATAATAATATGATAATACACATAACAACACACACTATATATTGTAATATTATTTTTCGAACATAGTAATGTAATGTAGAATATGATATATGTATTATATTATATATTATATATATTATATATAATATGATATTGTAACTGATCATTTCGTATAACGCCAACGGCTGAACGAAGTGTTTGGAGTTTAAAAGAAACAAAAGATGATTAACGAAACAAGAAAAAGAACTTTAAAAAAAGAAAAAACAATTAATTAAGATGGGCCAGAAACGTCGGCGAGGCGAGTGGCGCAGGGTCACGGCACGCAACATATTTTTACCAAGGTTTTTCGAATATTCAGTCCCCCCGACGATTCCTTATATAAACGAGATCTTTAAAAATAAAAAAAAAGGATAAAAAAAAAAAGAACGATCACGTACCCACGCGCCACTATCGCTTCGCGGCATTTTCTTAGCGCGCGGCCGTACATCGGTCGTTGAACGGTCAGATCGCGTCACGATCTCGTTGTGTTCAGGAATGGTACCGTACTTTCGTACAAAAATTTAAGAAACGAACGAAGAGAAATAAGGAAGTGAAACGTAAAGCTGTCTTCGGCGTATAAAATAGACAAAGCTTCGTGATCGAACGCGTCGTAACGAATGAACTGACAAATTATAAAATTAGTAACAAAAAGACACAAAGGTAATCGCGTGGTGAACGGTGTTTCGTACGAATCATTTCGACGACGTTCAACTTTTCTAAGATAGATCCTCGTATGCTTTTCGTGTGGCACTGGGACCTTGAACGTCGTTAATAGAGTAGACAGAGAGGAAAAAGGAAAAGAAAGTGCTCGTCGGACGGAGAAAAGACAGACAGAGAGAGAAACAGAGAGTGAGAGAGAGAGAGAGAGAGAGAAAGAGCGCGCGGAGCGAGCAAGAGAGAGAGAGAGAGAGTGACGAGAAAAAAAGGAAAGTCTTGTTGTTGCAAATAATTCGCGAACGTTCGACGACCGAATTGCGGCAGAATTTCCAATTGATCGAATCGAAGAATGAAACGAAGGCGTGACAAGGATGGCAATATTACGATATTAACGTCGATACGATGGTAATCGATCGACGGACAAGAATAGCCACCGTCCCTAGAATTTCATTTTTCGACTTTGACACGTGCGTATCCTAATTTTTCAATGTCCACGAGAGGACGAAGAGTCGTGCAGAAGCGTGTACAGTGGGGGTGGTTGGTTACTATAACTATAATAAAAAAGAAAAAGAGAAAAGGAAAGTCACTTCCCCAATCCCAATTCTTCTACAACCTTACCGCCCGTTTCGGAAGAGAGAGAGAGAGAGAGAGAGAGAGAGAGAGAGAGAGAGAGAGAGAGTGAGAGAGAAAGAGAGAGAAAGAGAGAGAGAGAGAGAAAAAGTAAAGAATGAGAAAGCATCCTGGATCGTTCCCTATGTCCTTCTCTCTCCTACTTTTAGTGCCCACTCAAAAACACACTTTTAGAAGCTCCTCGAATATCGGCCCGAGATGGAAGCGAGACGACAGAACGAAAGAAAATATAAAAAAAAAAAACAGGAAAAAATTACGAAAGAGGATAAAACAAGGAAAACAAAATAAAAAGAATTTTTAAAAAGTGAGAGAGAGAGAGAAAGCGATAGAAAGAACATAAAAAAATATTAAAGGACAAACGATGCGTTTTTTCTAATTGTCGAATCGACCGTTTCGTATTCGGCGACAACTTTTGTAATACGCGAACATTACTAATGCTAAGTTGTGTTTTAACCGAATACATTTATGCCTCGGATATACATATTATATATACATATATATATTATATTATTATTGGTCATTGAGCAGACACACGATCGAACGAACGAACCAGAGAGCAAAAGAGCAAGAGAGCGAGAGAGAGAGAGAGAGAGAGAGAGAGAGAGAGAGTGAGAAAGGGAGAGAGAGGGAGAGAGAGAGAGAAATTAGAGAGAAAGGAAGAGAGAAAGAGGAAGAATGAGAGAAAGTATAATTGAAAACTTCATCACGTTGAACAATACATTTCTTGCGATCTATAAATTATCGATACAGCGTAGCAGATCATTTATTTTTATTTTTTTCTTATCTTTTTCCTTTTTCCGTTTTGCGTTTTTCTACACAGTTGTTATATTTCGATGTTTTGTTGTAACGGATATGCTGGCATGTTGATCTTGTGGATGAGAAACCAAACACCGTAAGAAGCTGAATGATTATTTATTTTCTGCGAGGCACAATCTGCTCGTGACGGGTTTGTACGCAAGATTTCGTGTTCGTTTATTACGTGTGAATCGTATTATTTCGAAAATGAATGAGAGACGACGAAACTGAAAGAAAGGAAACGAAGAACGAAGAGAGAGCTGAGATTTCTTAATACGTTTCGATGATTAATTTTTTAATCTTTCAATCAACGAGAATAAGAAATAGGAAGGGGAGAAAAAGAAAATGAAACATCCGCGTGCAAAGTTACCGAAATCGATGAAGACGCGAAGTCTCGGTGTTAAGAAATTCATGAAGAGGCAAAACGGATACGAGCAGGTTGCGCGTTGGTTTTAATGGAGAGAAAAAGAAATTACAAAAAAAGAGAGAGAGAGAGAGAGAGGAAAAACTGTACGGACTAGAGGAAAAAGATAACATTGTGATGTTTACTGATCAAATATGTCAAAAGAAAAAAAAAGTGAAAAAAGAAAAAAAAAGAGGAGGCCCACTGGTTGAGGCCCAACATTTCTGAGTACACTATAAATAATAAACATTATGTAAAATTTACACGAGGTTTTTTTCTTCATTTTTCCCTATATATATAGGTCTAAAGTTGCAATATTGTAATCTGCTTTTTTAAGGAAATGAACAGTAGATAATAGACGACCATATATGTCTGCACCAGATTATTCTACTTAAGAGCGCCGTGCTACGAATGACATTATCTACTCTTCGGTATCTTATTCGCAAATTGAATTATATCGATCAAGATCTTGACAATTTTCGATGAAATATAAAACATCATTAATTTTCCACTTAATAGAAACGTTCCATACACAACGTCCATAATACACAAATAATACGTACGTCGCATTAAAAAATGACGTAGCGCTATTTTATAAAAAGAATCTCCTTCGTTCGGTATCCCATTTAAGTTCCGCAGAATTTATAGTTCCATCCAAGAGAATGTAACTCGCTTGGTATCGTTGATGAGATAGACGCGTTAATCGCGTTTCTCGACAAGTTCTAACATGTTACTTTATGAACTGCATACGTCACTGCATATGATTGGCACGACGTTCGAAATAGCGCAACACGGTTTGACCAATCAGGCATGATTTTACTGGCGGACAAGAAGCGATCCGCGCCGCTACCGATGCCGCTCATCTGGTATGCGAGTTTTCATGGCGACGGTAGCGATGGAATGGAGCATATGACAAATAGATTCGAATACGATCGTAAATTTCCAAATACCTTACGAATACTTGGAGAAAAGAATATTTTGAAATAGGTTCTTACTTATCCTGGACAGTTTCGAATTGCGTATAAGAATCACGGATATAGATGTATATATTGAATGTCAACTCGAGGTAGTCTCGAATTTTTACGAGTACCTTATCTTCCATAATATATATTAATACGACAGATTCAAGTACTATTTTTAGTAAGATACGACCTTGTTAGAAATAAATTTTCAAATCTTACGAATACAGAAAATGAAATCGAATCGTCTCCTACGCATGATGATCGAATCCTACGAAGTGAAACTGACTTGGATTGGTAAAAACATGTCAAACTTGATTCCATCGCTAGGCGGTAATGCATTGACGAGACGCGTCTGCGCACAATGGGAAAACGCTTAGCGTCCATTATCACGTTGGCGGGTAATTTGCTTGAAGTTAGCCGCAATCTAACACACTTGTCAACGTCCCTGGTCCATTCGATACTCCGTTGCACGCACTATCGCGAGACAAACGCTGGAGAAAGGAGATACGATGATAGATGGTAGACACGGTGCAGCCTTTGTTACGCTGTTTAAATATCACAAAGGAAATTTCGAAACAAAGCGGAAATTTATCTACATTGGGGAATAATAAGTTTGCCGTTGCGACTATCGTTTTATGGTTATCGTAAATAAATTTATATCGTAATTTAAAGTAAATTTTCAGTTTATCGTTGAGGTAGCGCGATGGCATGGGAGGGAGAGGGGTATCGGAAATATCGATATAAGCAAAAGACATTTTCGATCGCTGTCTATGAAAACGTTCGATCAAGAAATATATATCGATGCATAAAGTTTGAAATGTTATTGTGTCAGCAACGTAGAACGTTACGTAAGAATACTTAGATGAGCGTCGGTAAACAATTTTACGTCACTAGAATATATCTGTCTGTAACGAGCTTTCGATCGATTAGTCGCATCGAATAGTGTTCGCCTATAAAACTATGCTTTTGTTTTTTATCGTTTAAGCTTCTTATTGATCCAAGTAATGGCCGCATAAGCTAATCTCGGTACGCTATATTTATAAACTGGAAAACCATATCTATAAACTCAACGAACGTCGGAAAAGAATATTGGGAGATTCTACGAACGTTAGAGAAGAAAATCGTGCAACGGTGGAATTTGGCGAATGAAGCACGCAGTGTCACTGCAATTTCTGTTTTCAAATCCGAGCATGCGTTCTGCCATCGTGAGTTCGCAGCCGTGTTCTCGGTATTAGAGCCCCACAGAATTGAACGCGTACAACTTCAGACGGTGCAACGAGAGACCTTCCATTGCGAAGTCGTACGTAAGCGTCGCACGTACATACGTGCATGCACCGTAAGCTATCTCGAGCGATCGTTAGAGGCTTCATCGACGGATTTTCCTGGCGCGCTAACCAGTGACTCGTCTGTTGGCGCGTGTCGTTCGAAAAATGTGTCGGCGCTTGCCGCGGAAGTGGCACCCCGAACTTGTGAATTCTACGTGGTCGACGAATACTCGTCAACAGGGGATACCTCGAGAGAACGAGGATCGCGAGATCTGAGGCTACTGATCGACGGCGTGTCCGCGACAACACGCATACACGGACGTGACAGCGCACATACGTCAAGTTACATGGCGAGTTATTCACGAGGGCGATCCTCCAGACAGTCCGAGTAAGTGACACGCGACTATTGGCACGTCGTTCAACGAATAATAACAACGATACCGTTTATCGACCGTCTGAAAATTCGACAAACGTCGACAATGAAAATTGGAAAATTTAACGAACGATAGAAAAGCACGTCGACCCTATCGATCTATTACGATGAAATTTGATAGTCACCGATCTGTTGATCTTGTTTGTCATTTATTTGCACGCAGATGATTTTTATTTCGCTGATCGTTAGGAGCGGCGCGAGCGTCTGGTCGGGACTGGCACGATCTACTGTGCTCCGTTGAACGTTTCATCGATCGATACCGCGAATCGATATTTACGATTCGTCGTGTTCGCCGTTGTTATCGTGGCACGATTAACACTGCGTGCAGCGCGCGACCGGTAGATCGATGCTACAACTTGATTATCAACGATTATGCCGCGATTTATACAATCGATAAGGTTGAGCTTGGTGCTGTACACTACGTTGCGTTGGTCGTCCGACGATCGCTCGCGGACGTCTGATCGCCAGGGACGCGTAACGTGTTCTGATCGATGCACTCGCGCGGCGATATTCCTACGCTCGAATCAATGACTATTATTTTCTATCGCCCCGAATTTTTTTAGAGAATTATACTTTGTAGTTTCTCTGTTCGATTCCTTAGAATATATATATTTTGTTTGATACATCGTTTCCTATTAATTTCGATATTTAGTCTTCGCGATAAAACATTCCAATATAAACTCATAGTAACTTCGTTGTCCTCTGTTAACGTCTTGCCGTTGACAATAAATATTTAATTATTAAATATTTAATTTACCTGGTTGATATAATATGCTATATAATATGCTTTGCAAATTCTCTTGGCGATTTATAGACGAATTAGTAATTTTAAAATATCCACCGAACGATTTAACGTGAAAGTAAATAATATTTCGCGAAATACACGTTTGACGACGTATTAGATGTCCGGCAATCTCATGAAATAACGTTATTCTAACCAATATCGATTGCCAAACCTGTTACACAATAAGCAGTTGGTGGTATTGATTTTATTGTAATGCACGTGTAGTATCCCTGTGCCGAGTGAGGAAATCACAAGCAGATGCGTTTCAAATTATCTTCTTCCCCTCTGGAAACCTGATGCTGATAATCTAATTTTACGATTATTATATTCTACATACTCTAACTAATTTCCAACTTTATTTCTAAATCTGCAATATCAAATAATTACGATATCATAACCGTCGGATAATTCTGCGTCCGAATTTAAATGTCCATTTAACGAAATGCATAGTATCCAAGGAACAAATAATATTTTCTATTTCCCTTTCTTCTTTTAATCGATAAGAAAGAAATTTATATCGTAAAAATACGTTCGAGTGTATTAATACCGACGATAATCCTAATGTTACGATGGTAGCAATGTTGATAACACCGATGCTTCATAAATTTATAATATCTTTCCTTAATATATTCATGAGCTTCCTGTTCAGTGATACGATGGACGATGACGTTGACGAGAAGGATGACACGAAACGGTAAGCGTTCAATTAGAAACGTTATTGCTTCGTGCAACGCCTCCGAAGGTGCCAAACTAACCATAGAATCTCTTTTTTAATTTTACTTAGAAAATCACGAAATCTGAGCGAAAAGAAACGGAGAGATCAGTTCAATATGCTCGTGAACGAACTTGGTAGCATGGTCAGCTCGAATACGAGGAAAATGGATAAATCCACAGTACTGAAGTCCACCATTTTATTTTTAAAAAATCACAACGGTACATCGTTTAATAATTCGAATAATTTAACTCGTCTTACGCTCTTACTCTCTTCTTTTTTCAATGATCACGTTTAATTGCGAATATCATTAATTTCGAGCTTGAAAATGCCGTAGAAATAGCTGTCAGATCGAGGGTACACGAGATTCAAGAAGATTGGAAACCGTCGTTCTTGTCCAACGAAGAGTTTACGCATCTAATATTAGAGGTACGATTATTGTATAATAAAACATACATATTCTTCTATCGTGTGTATAGTCATCGATTTGAAACAGTGTCGCTGTTGGTTATAAGGTTGAGATCGTCAAACCCTTGAACTTGTATCGTTATAATTTGTCGTATAGAGAAAAAAACGAATAACTTCTGTGATATACCATCTTCGTTCGATTTCGGAACGAGCTCAAGCTTATAAAGATGTTGCTGAAAGTAGCACGATCGATACGATCCGATTAAAGTTTTTACTAATAAAAACACAAACGACGTTTCTTAGGCTCTGGACGGTTTTATAATGGTATTTTCTTCAAGCGGGCGCATTTATTATGTGTCTGAAAGCGTCACGTCTCTTCTCGGGTATCTTCCGAACGAACTGGAGAACACGACGATCTACGATATCACTTATCAAGAGGATCAATCTCCTCTCTACAACGTACTTCTGAATCCTGCAATCACAAAAGACCAACGAAACATTAAACAGGGTACTATTTTTTAAGAAATAAATTTTTTGGAAGAAAAACCATATCGAGTATAGTACATCGGTAAATGTATTAAAATCGTTATGCATATTTACAGAGGAGAAAATATCTTTTTCGTGTCATATCAAAAGAGGAGGCATAAACGTTCAAGAAAATCCAATATACGAGCTTGTGCAATTTGTCGGATATTTTCGTACGTAATTATATATACATACTAATTATACATACATAATAATGTTTTATATATATGTAACGTTATCTTTCATTCCGATATATATACAGATATCTAAACATTTACGTTTACCTATTTGCTTACAGGTTCTGACGTCGATACGGACGCGGATAACTTGCTTCCGAACACGAAATTCAGCAATACTAGTGGAATAGATACGAAGTAATTTCATTTGATAATATAAGACATAAGTAAACATAAATGTGCGTTTAGTTGCTTTCGATTTAAATATATCGTTGTTGCTAGTTAATATGTTATAAACAGATTTGGAATGAAAGAACTGCACGGATGGAAAGCACGTACAAAACATGTGATCTATCGAACCGTCGCAATAAACTCGTTTGTGTTCTCTTAGATTAGTTTTCGTGGGTACAGGACGCCTCCAGACGCCACAATTGATTCGCGAATTATCGGTGATGGATAACACAAAATCGGAATTCACTTCGCGACATAGCCTCGAGTGGAAATTCCTATTTCTGGATCATCGAGCGCCGCCTATCATCGGATATTTGCCATTCGAAGTGTTAGGCACGTCTGGATATGATTATTATCACGTGGACGACTTGGACAAGGTGGTTACTTGCCACGAATCACGTATGTATCCGATAAAGGCGGAAAATATCGCGAAAAAACGATGAGTTTGAAATTATGAGAAATTTATTGGTAGTGATGCAGAAGGGTGAAGGAACCTCCTGTTACTACAGATTCCTCACGAAGGGGCAACAATGGATATGGTTGCAAACTAGATTTTATATCACGTACAATCAGTGGAATTCGAAGCCAGAATTTATCGTCTGCACGCATTACGTTGTCAGTTACATCGATGTGATTAAGGAATTGCGTAAGGAGTCGGAAAGTTTTAACAAGGAGCAGAGTCAGGATGTTCTGATGCCAGTGGAACAGCAGGTGAATTTACTCGTGTAAATTTTATACGTGCCTGAACGTAATGTCGTGGCTATTAAATTCCATGATTGTACTATTTCAGACATTCTGTAGAATAACGTGTGCGCGATCTTCCCACAGGTGACCACGTCTTGTCCAGTTCCTCCGACACAATGGCCAGCGAAATCGTCGAAAACGTCGAAATCGATAGCATCGAACACACGGCCACGACATCACGTGGAGAGCTCCGATAGTTCGTCGATGTCGGCGTCTATGCAAAGCTCGCCGCATTCGCAGATAACGCACGTTTCACGATCGAAAGGCGCCTCGGCGAATAGCTCTGTGCCGTCGAAAACTCAAATGCCTCAAATCGATAACAGACAACAGCAGCAACAACAGCAGCAGCAGCAACAGCCGCAACAACAATCTTTGTTGGAGGTTGATCAAAGTTGCATCAACTTTATGGAACAAGCGCAGTACACGACTGTTAATTTGCAACCTGTGGTTAGCACAGGCTTCGTAACTCCTGCCGCGCCAATTATATCCACATTGCCAACACACGAGGTAAAGCAACGATCATTAGGTTGTTCGAAATTGAAACGCAGCCAATGTATTTTTATGAAATCAGTTTGTCGCTAAAACCCTGTTGAGGATACAGCGTATCGTACATAAATATCTGCGTATTTGTAGATGTTACATCAGCAAGATATCGTGATGACACCAGCACAGAATCAAATTCAAGACGAGCTGCAACGGAAACACGAAGAACTGCAACAATTAATAGTGCATCAGCAAGAAGAGTTACGAAGAGTGTCGGAACAGTTGTTCATAGCTAGATACGGTATTTTATCGCCGTTGCTCAACGTAAGTATTTTTATAAGCACGTTGATGTTTTCCACGATTAGATATTTTCGTGCAAGTAAATCGAAATATCGCGAATAAAATGTTACGCGAAACCAACATCGATGGGTTAAATCACGATTCACATCATTCGTTTTGTAAATCACAAATATTTTTTTAGACGGGCATGCCGTACAATACTGCGAATACGTGTCAACAGATGAATAGGTGCAACACGAACAATTCGAACGTTCAGTTGCCGACGTCTAGTAACGTTCAAGGAGTAAACGTTCTTCCTTTACCGATTACCGTTCCAGTACCAATCGTGCCTACAGAGTTGTTCTCTCATCCGTTGACAGTCAGTCCAGTGCCAACGATGTCGACTACGGCGCAAGGTAACGTAGGTACGATGATCCAAACGCAACAGCAGCAGCACCAGCAGCTGCAACATCAGCAGCAACAGTCTCAACAGCAAGCACCAACGCGACAAAATGGCAACCCACCGGATCTCGTGCCTTTCCAAATGTGTCCACATCAAGCGGATATACTGTATAACGAGATAGAACCATCCGCGAATCAACAACAGAGATCGTCGCAAAATTGAAAAAATTCCTTTCTTCGATTCTCTATCGGGGATCTCCGTTGAAATTCTTCGGTTAAGGAACTGATATTTGAAGTTGAAAAGAAATTTGATCGGGGATTCGTCCAAGATGGAATGGATATCGAGGAACGTAGCTTCGATCGTCGCGAATCGAAACGCGTCATGCAATTCTGTTCGCGTCTCAGAAACGAGACACGAAGAATTTCGTATTTTTATACAAATGTGAGATGTATGTACAAAATATATTCCGTGTAAGAAGCGAAATCGTGTTTGTAACGCAGATGATGAGAATTTCTGTTTGCTTTGATCGATCCTCTCGATCATATTTGCATTAATTTTTTGAAAAGAAGAAAAATTCGACGAAAAAGAGATTTTTTGTGCTAAAGAAAAGGTAAAGGATTCAAGTCCATGGTACTTTTTATCGTTGTGGCGCATTCTCGAGTGTCAAAATTCTCTTGCATATCGTGTATATTTGTCTGTTTAATTTACGTCGAAAGTACCATACTAAAAATTCGCTGCAAAACTCCTTCGTTATTTATTTACGATCTACGCGAGATAATTTTTCAAAACGTCGATATTTATTCCTTGAAGTTTAAGGGGCCACTTTGTATCTCCCACGACGTATATACATATGTGTAAAAATTCTGTATAAAGTTTATCCACTCGGTGAAACCGTATGCGTGAACTGACTCGTTGAGTCGGACATAACAAAAGAATAGTTGTTTGATTGATTTAAAAAAGTACAAAACACAGGTAAAATTACTTGGAGCTCTGATCGAACGCTTTGTGTTCAAAATACATGTGTATCTCAGACGATAAAGTTTGAGAATTATTTTTGTTATTCACCGGACCACATAGAACATAGAAACTAAAAAGAACCGAATTTTTCAAAAAACAGGGTATATTTACATATGTATGTATACAAGGTATATTTGTTACGAATTCTCAACGTCTTTTTTTTCGTAAACGATAGATTTGTCCCATTTCTCTCACAAACCTACCGCTTGTTAGAAAAACACTGGCGTCTAATACCACAAATTTACCTTGTATATATATATATATGGTTATGAAGGCGAAAAAAAGAAAGTACAATAATATATTTTGTTGTAAATGTATCACGATAATAAGCTACTTGTAAATGTACGTGTCTATAGAGAAACAACGTGTATTATACCCGTGTGTATGGCATCGAAATCGATATATTTTACGATCATGATCGTGTTAGATGGATTATACATATGTATGTATACATATTACACGTGTTATACGTATATTTATTGAAACATAGGATTCATATACATTCCGATGAATTAGCCGAATCCCGATAAACGTATCTGCAGGCTATTACGTGTTAAGACAATAACTTTTCTCACGTATGATTGTAAATTATGGTATAAAAATTTGAGAATTATATACATATTCAACGTGCAAATAAAGGTTCCTAAAAACAGCGAGATTATCGTGGTCGTATCGTTCGTCTTCGAGTCATTAATCGTTTCTTTTTCATTTCAAATTGAAAAACAATTTCCCTCGAATTGGACTAAATCCGAAAGTATTTCATCTCTTCTTCCTGTTTTATTTTATTTCATCGTATAAACAGATTCGCATTGTTAAATACCTACTATATGTAACGTGGTTGATCGATAAGATTATGTGGAAATTCTATTGCCTCAATTTTCTTAAAGCGTCCATCAAAATTTGTACTTCTTGATTCACGTTGTGCACGAGATCCTCGATTTGATGTTTACTGTCGATTATGCTAATGCTCTGGGTATACGGGTCGTATCTCACTCCAAACTTCCTCGGTATACTCTCTGTGAATTTACTGCAAACAAAAAATAGAAATGAAAAATCGTTCGATCGATAATTCGATAAAAAGAGAGTGAAAAAAAGCAACTACCGATTCTTCCCTGCCTTATACTGTATTTATAACAATTTATTGTTTAGAATGGCTGATCGCATAAGTTAAAAGTCATTATACGCAGTAAGAGGCAAGAAACTATAGATCCTCGTAATTCGATGGCGTAATAGAGATGAAAGTTACACGAATCGTTATGTTGCGCGATTATATAATTGCATGCGTACTTTTAAATCGCATGCATCGTTAGCTAACTATAAATTTTACGCAACTCCGAGGATGAAAAGTTTTCACGATAAATAAAAATCTTTCTTTCACTCGCGATAACACGATAAGCATGCCGATAACTTTACATCATTTTCTGTTTGGCGTCCTCGAAATTCTCGGCAACGTAATAGACAGGCTGGTACTCGGTTATCGGATACTTTTGCAACGCTGTCTTTGCTGGTTCGAAAGGACGCAATTCTGGTTTGTCGCTCAAACAATACTCGAGTTCGCCGAAAGATGACAGCAATCCAGCACCGTATGCCTTTAGTTCGCCATTTTGTTGGCACAGACCGTACTCAACCGTAAACCAGAAGCACTGCAACAAATTTTACAGGTTCTCTTTTCGTTTATAGCATAGCCTACGAAATGGATAATTGGATAAAGAACTATGAATAAATAGCGAATGAAAGGAAACGTTTCGAAATTACCGTAGCTAATTTTTCGATGTATTCGTCAGGAGATCCGAGAGACGCCAAGCCAACGACTTGGCAAAATTGTGCGAATGACGGATCAGCGAACAAGGGAACGTGACCCAGTACTTCGTGACAAATATCAGGTTCAGGCGTGTACAATGGTTTACTACCGTGCCTAATGTACTGCGTGCAGTGAAATACTCTGAAAGCCAGACCAGCTAGGAAGTCGCGCGAAGATAGAAGGCCAGCCACAGGTCGAAGAGTGAAACCGGTGCAATCTATGCAGATATTTAAGAATATCGGAAAAATTAAGACGAAGAGCTGATAATAACGACAAAAAAATCTCATTGCTGTTATTTTATGTTGTTGTACGAATATCGTAGAAATTCAGTATGTCAAAATTGGAAATAAAAGATATTACTATTATCTATTAGATCGAATAAAACGACCAATACCTTTTAAAAAGTTTGATATGTCCTCCAATTGCGGAATATTGTCCTCTCTGTAGCCACAATTCTCGATTAACAAGGGAAACACGTGATTATGTTCCTTGCAGGCATACTTTGGATAAAGCTTCGTTAAGTTTCTGAAAACTACACCCCATGTTTCGATTTCTTCTTTGGTATACTCCACCCTTGGTATCGATTGACCACTAAGAAAATATAAGGATAGTATTACGGATACATATATTATATATATTTAATTTCCTGTAATGGGACTCACTATTTGTAATTGAACGCCAAATCTGCAAAGTATTTGCGCCTTTGTCGATAAACAGGATCCGTGAATCCAGGATGATCGCTGTCCAATTCTGCTCCATACGAGAGAATTTGATTGGCAAACTTGTCCAGATCTCTGATTCTTCTTGGAAACCATGGTACAGTTCCCATGTTATCTTTGTGATTTCTATAAATATAAATAACATTCAAAATTAAAGGACATCTGTCTAAAAATGAAAGAATTCTATAAAATACGCGAGACTATTTCATAAAGATTATTTTATGTATAAAAAGATATTCAAAAATCCTTTATTATTAAACATTCACCTAGAAATGATCGAGAAGTAGCTGCATTGTTCCCGTAGTTTTTCAATCACTGTTCCAAGGTCTCCGCCAGGCACGCATTCCACCATAAACTCGTACATATTCGTTCGACGAAGAGAGCTTCTGGATTCTATATGCGACAGATTAACCTTATGTTCCTGCGAATGAAATCAAAGTTGAAATTATTGCGAAACTAAATCTAACTTCTACGTTCAATTTTGTCGCTTAGATAATACTCGATTTATTTCTCGCTAATGGATGACATTGATGTACTTACAGCGAAAAGTTTAAGATATTTGCTCAACGCTCCGACGGAGTCCTCTTCTTTGGGTGAAAAGATCAGGCAGGTGCTCCTTGCCGAGTCCTTACCTTCTTTGATGTAGTTTCCCCCATGTATCAGCGTAGGCTTTTACAAACAATAATATCGTTGCAATAAGATGTCTCATCGCAAATATTTTTACAGAATGTGTATGCGATTGGATAAAAATCTGCTCGTTTCGAAATATCAATTCTAAATTTATGTTAATGAAGCAGTTATGTTAATGAAGATATCTCATCGACGAAGTGTATTTCGTGAGAATAGCCGGTTATAAACCGAACTTGTCTCCAAATTCTATCGTAGGTACGTAATATGGAGAAAGATATATCGAAAAAAGGATATGTTATAATCATATTAATTATCAAATTTAATACTGAAAATATCTTCTAAGTTACATCGAGCAAATCCGATTGTTCCAAGTACAAATAATCTACGAGGCATAGCTGTAAAAATAAAAATCGTATACCGGTGTAATGAAATTAAAAAGGTCGGAAAAAGCGAGACACTCTGATAGCTCTTCTTTGTTTAACGTTTTGCAAAAAAAAAAAAAAAGAAAGAAAGAAAAAGAAAGGAAACTTATAAATTAAAGAATCCTTATGCAAAAGTGTTAATCCTTACATCGTGCATCGCTAGCAAGACTTGAGAGTGATTTTTGCAGGTGAACGGAGGCAAAGTGTTTTCCTCGTGAACCATGTTACGACTTATCGTCCTGAGACACGTTTACAGAAACTACGCTCCATTAATCCGTCACAGGTACTTATACATTCACCGACAATTTCCCCTTCCCCCTCCTTTTGTAACTATCGTTCCTGGTTTCTCAAACCATCATGGACATTTTACAAGAAAGAAATAGGCTTTGTAATTTTCCCGATCGCTCGTTCCTTGACTTTGGACTCGTTGCATTGTCAGGAAGAATGAAATTCGTGATAATCGATTAAATTTTCTAGGAAAATTAGCTGATGAAAAAAATACAACGTATTTCAGTGAAAAGCGTGCAATTTTTCGTTATTTTTGCATCATGCCGACCATGACGAGGAACTGCTAGATGTCAAGGCTGATTTCACTGGGCGAAACTTTTTGCTCGACAAACTCGCAGAGAATGCGATGCAAAGTCGTCGACAGTCATCACTGTTGGTCGTTTCGTGATCGAGCAAACATACGTACGTATCTTCCTTTCAAGCGTTTGACTTTGGCAGACGATGGAGGAAATTATTTTCGTTATTTTATGATAAAGTTAAAGGAGAAGAAAAAGAAGTGAAAGTAAATAGCGTAATTTTTTGCCGTTCCGATTTCTCTTGAACAAATCGAAGAGTTCGTTTCGCGAAAAATACTTTGAAACAAACGATTCAACCTTGTCAACATCGTGTTTTCCGTAAAAGCGTATCGTGTATTTTCGAAACGTTTAAAGATCGATAATCAAATTTGAGCAAGAATGTACGAGGTAAGTAGTTGTATATACAAATTACTGTACTTTTACTCGAGTACGTTATTAACAGAATTATATATAATCTGATGTTCACATATGATTAATTTCTCAGAGCTTGGGGAAATGTTCGATTATAAATCGGTGATTTACATGGTACATGCCAGCACGCAGACTCAAACAATTATATAATAATCGTATCTTATCTACTTGTTAAAAGAAAAATTTACTGAAAGAGAACTTGTGTAAAAAACATGCAAACTCGTTCTCTCGCTAACATATGTATATGTAATAAATATTTTATCGCCGTATTGCAAAGTGAATCATTATTTACGTAGGAGGATTATAATCGACATTGCATAATTAATGAAAATCGTTCAACGATGTATGTAAATTTGTCATGTAAATGAAAATAAATTACAAACTTATTTTGTTACTCTCGATCAAGTATCATGACAAATAAAATACATCCTTGTATATTATAATTCACAATACACTGATATACATATATAATAGCTGCTTCAAGGTTCCTATGATATATAGTTCAGTTACATAATAATTGCACGTTTATGCAAATGTTTAGATTCAAGTTGGATTAAACTTAAATTACAAAGCGGAAGGCTTATAAACATTTAACTTTTCTTAAGAAAATAAATATTATTATGAATATTACCATAATGACGATACAGGTAGTAATGTAATAACGATGCGATGCGTATAAACACAGGTGATAATTAACGTACAAGTTTTCTTGCGATTTATTTGAATCGTACTTCGGAAACTGTATCAGCGTTTTCCTTTGTTGCTCGCGCAAACGGGTTTTCTGAATTGACCGTGAACGTAAAACGCAATTTAGAGCGAAACTGGTCTCCAGTGCATTGTGATAATCGCATAATAATAAACGAATCGCATAATAATAATAATAAATAATAAATCGACAAAAAATAATTACGCGATTGTGATCGAAGGTTGCGAATTTCTTAAATGTATAATTGAAAATTATATCCAACGTTGAGGTAATTTAAAATGAAAGTAAATTAGCGAGACAAAAAATGTATTGTTACGTATTTTAAAGGTAAAATGTATTTTTCACCTTATTAACAAAACTTTGTCAAAATGTATTATCAAATTGCTATCGATAAGAACTAAAATCACGATATAATCATTCACGATGTACATGTAGTGACAATTAATTTCTTACCAAAGTTTCTCCATTTCATTTCAGTTTACGTTTCAACGACGTTGCAGAAATTCCGAAGAAAATTCATCTTTTAATAATAAAGCTGACGATACACGCAATAAAACGATTATGTATTTCGTTATCGTGCGTCATATCCTAATTCATTTACTTCCTTACGATATGTCAAAACTAAGATTTTCATTCTGTTCTCGATGTTATCTTTTCGTAAATTTTCCCTTACCTTGTCAAGGATTGAAGAATTGGACGTGTCGTTTTGAGACATAGGTTGAGATTTTGCTACAACTTTCGCGTACATGTCACGATCGACGGTATGAAACTGCAAGAAGAATTGAAATAGTGTCACGATTTTCCCGAGACGAGCGTCTTGATAGGACTGGTTCGTGTCTCGTCGAGCTGGTCTGTTTTAATGAGATGCCGCTACAGGTTTGTATCAAATATTCGATTGTGAGAATAAAGCAGCGAATAAATACCAATATAACAGAGGTGAATATCAAACGATGTCTTGGTTGAATAGGTTGAAATATCTCGAGTAACGTCTGTGAGTGATTTAATATCATTATATTTCGTTATATAATGATTTTCACAAAGAACCTACTTTTCACGATATCGATAGCCCGAGGATGTTTATGAATTTATAGGAAATATAATCGTGCAAAAATGTACGTACAACATAGCCTAAAGTTAAAGTAAAGTATTTATTATAATTTTATTGTAATATCAAGAGAATAAAAGACGAAAAAAGATAATAAGTTGGGAGCGCGATCTTTCTCGTCACATAAAAATGATTTGTAACGATCAGCAATTTGTCGTTACAATATATACAAGATGAACACTCGGCCATTCGTTTCCATCGACTTTAAAATGCGCGATATATCGCGCAGTAGATATCATTCTGACAACATGTAGCAGAGAAAGTTACATTCTCTCGTTCATTAAAATTTACGAATCGAATCACAATTTCGTCGAAAAAATAATCTAAAATTAACCAGTTACGTTGCACAAAATTTACAATAAGATCGCTGGCAAATATATCGTTATTAAGCGAAATCAGAAAATACAATAAAACGAAACATTTTCCGAAGCAAATAGTTCTCCTTGGAGCTTCTACCGTCGTTTAACATCGTTCGTCCGTTCTTAATACGATTAATAATAATCAAATGGCGGCAATGTAATCGAGCCCGAGTAATTGTTTACCAAATATAAACGCCAATGAACACCAATGAACACCCAAATAATTTGATTGGACGTGCTGTTATCAGCGTTTGACCCTCATACTGTGTCTTAGCGATAATAAGTCACGTGGGGATGCGCGAGAGTTATTAACCCTGTCGTAATATAGCGAAGATTTTAATATTAGTAGAGCAACAAAATGATGATAATTCGAGTATGATCTTTGCTCCAAGAAAGGCAAGAAACTCGTTGAAACGTTAGTATCTGTGAAAAATTGCGTTCGATCGCAAGAGCATGGGAGAAACTTGTCTTCTCTCCAAAGATTTCTAGTTAAAGAAGAACGAATTTCTAATTAAGTGAATCAAAACGCTATAGAGAACGAATCAACACGTACGTTAGTTCGGCCCACTTGAGATGTAGCGATGCTTTACTACTCGGTAAGTGGATATTATCTTTGTTGATGATTCGCTTTGATCTTATGGAAATCACGTTTGTCCGCGTTTCTTCTCGTTTCATGGCTTGAAAAAATTCTTTCCGATTAAAATTACATGTTCGTTATTATCTAAAAGAATTTGATCTTGTGGCAGGAAATTTGTTCAAAGAAGATCGTTCTCCACTGAAATTGTATATTTATTTGTAAGATTATAAGTTTATAAGAGAATTTTAATCGAAATTCACGTTGCAGGCACGAGTACGACAAAACTGTGATCAATCTTACATGGATTCCACTTATCCGATAGCGAGAACGAACCGATTTGCGATTTGTATTTGCGTCCATGCTTCGCTAACGAACGTGACAGAAAGATTTTACGAGAATAAGAACGTGCAAAATTCACGATCACCTTACGGGTGGAAGAAACGGGTAGAGATAAGCAATAGACGAGAATGGCCCTGGACTTTTTCGCCGGATGTGTGGGAGGTAGATAATTCGCATCGTTCAATTTCATTTGCATTTTTTCTTAAGGCTACTACGATCTCGAAATTTGTATGCGTGAATCTCGCTCTTCTTTCGACGAATAAATTTTTTGTAACAGGCCGGAGACTTTCACGTCCCGAATTATCACATTTAACTTTATCGTACGCAGCACGTTTCTAGACTTTTGAGTAGAAATCGCGTGCAAAAGGAATTTCTTTCCTTATATGCGATGTCAGCGTTGAATAACGTTAAGCGTGTACAACGAATCTTACAAAAGATACAAATCTTTAGAATAAAATTACTATTTACGAGCGACTATAAAATTCTAATAATAATGGCACTAGAGGATAACAAGATCTACGGTCTTCGATGTACAACGTGTTAAACGATTATAATTCTCGTCGTAAAAACGATCGTTACAATTGCTTTCATTGATAATTTGTTAGCTTTGCGCAGAAGAAAATGTGATTGAATTTTATCGGCGGATAAAAGGTTGGTGACGAGAGGCGAGAATAAGAATGGTGAACATTTTTATTTTCTTTCCATTTCTTTCACGATTAAAATATCTTCCCAAGAATTCCCCCAAATAATCTATACAATAACCATGGAATAAGATGTTGCAGGAGAAATAAAAGTGTGAAATAATTTGTTTGAGGGTGCGCCGGTATTGTGGTGGGATATCCTTTGGACACGATCAAAGTGCACATGCAAACGCAAGACTATCGCAACCCGAAGTACAAAGGCAACTGGCATTGCTTTCGGACGTTACTCGCAAAAGAATCGGTATTTTATACACACAAATCAAGAAACTAACGATCGAAGGATAGCACTGATCGCAAGAATAGTCAGAGATGAATATTTTTTAATAACATAAAGTGAAGTAAAAACTGTTAATCGATATTAGCGACTGTTAAGATACGATTGGAATTAATTCTCGTCGTATCATAAATCGATCGATCATCGAATTTCAATACAATTTTCGAGTTTCAATCGATACGACTAATTGTTTTAGGTAGCAGGACTTTACCGGGGTATGTCGTCTCCGCTGGCAGGCGTGGCATTGGTGAACGCCGTGATCTTTGGCGTCTACGGTCAAACCCAAAAATACATACCCGATCCTGCCTCGTTGACCTCCTACTTCGCCGCTGGTGCCTTAGCAGGGATTGTTCAAAGTCCCATTTGCAGTCCCATTGAACTAGCAAAAACACGCATGCAACTGCAAACCTCCGCTGCGCGATTCTCAGGTCCGCTGCAATGTCTGAAACACGCGTACACACACGAAGGATACCGCGGCGTATTCAAAGGCTTGAGCGTCACGTTGCTCAGAGAAGCTCCGAGTTTCGGTGTCTACTTTCTCGTGTACGAAGCTTTGACCAAAATGCCGGATAACGTTCCCGTTTCAACGTCGCGCATGTTGTTAGCCGGAGGACTGGCTGGCACCGCTTCTTGGGTGATCTCTTATCCTCTGGACGTGATCAAATCGCGAATTCAAGCAGACGGAAATCGTTACGCCGGATTGATCGATTGTCTGAGACAGTCGGTGAAAACGGAAGGATATTCTTGCTTGTACAGAGGACTCAGCTCGACCATCGTCAGGGCGTTTCCAACGAATGCCGTGACGTTCACCGCAGTCACGTGGACTTTCCGACTGTTGGGTCGAGAGAACGTAGAAACGAAGAAAGAAGAAAAACAGATATCGATGGAATCGATCGGCGAGAGTCTGGATATGCGCGAACCCTTCTTAGAAAAATGGAACAATTTTTTAACCAGCGTGTCCAGAAGAATGGTGACTCGTGGATTACCATATTCCACGTTGTCGATGACATCCACGGACGAGTTGAAGCTAGAGTGGTCCGTCCAGTATAAGGATAACGAGAAATGGACAAAGGAAGGGGTCAAGTACGGAGAACAAGCTCGAGCGGATAAATTTGGCAGAGAAGAGGACGAGAAACCGACGATATCCAAGGAGGATGTCGAGAATTTGAAAGAACTTGTTGAGAAGAAAGTGGACAGAACTGTAAGACGCTAAACACGATTTTCTGAGTTTCAGAAATCTTGGAAATGTACTAGTTTTATAAACAAAACTGACGAAAGTACCGATGGAAATATATCGTTAAGAGGTGATATGTGATATAATTCGAGTGACTCTCGAGAATTTATTTTATTTTTATATTCGTGTTATGATTTTGTTTGTTGTTGTCGTCGTCGTCGTCGTCGTCGTTGTCGTCGTCGTCGTCATGATTGTTGTTGTTGTTGTTGTTATTGTTGTTGACGATGTCGCTGTTGTTATTGCTGTTGCTGTTATCCAGCAACCATTTTCCTCGAATAATTTTCCTCGAAATAAAGAGCTTCGAACCGCTCCATGAACGTTAACCTTATCGTGTTTAATGGATTTCAACGTGATATTATCTTTGATATATAGGTATCAAATTGCAAAAAGCATCAATCTACGACTAAATTCCCGCTATTACATATCTCCGTCTTACATATTTCGTCAAATATCTCTTTTCCATATTCGTAAATTATTTATCGAAATGGCGCGCCAAATATTTCTATAAATTAATTAAAAGCCAGTTTACAAGCCCGATCTTCCTACTATGATATAACTATCTTGAATCTTGCCATCAAAGTGCTCATTTGTTAGAAGACAGTCCTAGACTGAACGGCGGACATGTAAGACCTATGTCACAGCCAGAGGCGACATTTACTCTCTTTTAAAATCACACAAAATAGTTTGTATCTGTCTGCCACCCATCTCCTCCGCTCCACTCCGCATCGTTTCCCTTCTTTTTTTTAAATCTTCGTCGTACAATTTCTGGTCTTCGAGTCCGTCCGTCCACGTGTCAGAATCATTTTTGACACATACGAAATTGCAACGCGTACAAGTATCAGTCAAAGACATTTTCCACTACAATTGGTACCGAATCGTAACTCAACCGTCGATTACAATCAGTAGTATTTGCTCGATCGAGTTTCGAAGAGTAAAAATCGTAAAAATTGCACCGTCTAATCGATAAAAATCATTGCCAAGCACTGGAAACTCTAACCTCTTGGACGATTTGAAAATTAACCAAGTCATCGGTATTCTTCGTTTCACAGGTATGATCACGATATTCGTTAGTTAATCGATAAAGAAACTAATTCGATTATACGATCAATGAGAATTTTAGACGATTCGTAATAAACGAACGAATGGATCAAACGTTCGTCTCGGTAAATTACTTTTTATTTTCATCAATTACCTACTTACTTCTATATCAATAGTCTACTATTTAAAAAGACACATGAAAAGTATTCAACGATGGAAATCGTTCATCGTTAAAATAAAAGATACGATTAGAAAATTTTCAAGCGTCGCACGATCGTCGGAACTGGATAAAGCGTTTCTCCACCTTTGTCGTCGCGGATCCTCGAACAGATTCGTGGCCGAATTTTGAGGAAATTTGATATGGATGTAGACTCGAACGACAACAGCAGGGATATCGATTCGCACGAAACCAACACACAACGACTGATTGCCGAAAGCGGTGGCCGATGTATGAGCACGCAAGCGATGCAATCGCTTTACGACTTCCGACAAAACAACCTTCTCTGCGACGCGGTCTTAAGACTCGAAGATGGAGGCGTGTTTCCGATTCACCGCGCCATTTTGTCAGCTTGCAGTCCGTATTTTAGGTCTATATAATTGCGCGTTATATGCCACGATATTACGTATTACGTATTTTTTAATATCGTATCGATCATTTGTAGAACTTTGTTCACAACCACGTTGCACTCGCGCGAGAAAACGGACGTGCTTCTGCCTGGCGTCAGTAGCAATATGATGAATCTGCTTCTCGAATACGCGTACTTGCGTTCCATCAACGTCAATAACGAGAACGTGTGTCAGCTGCTGGTCACCGCCGATTACCTAAATATTCTCGGCGTTCTCGATTTCTGTTGCGAGTATCTCAAGCAAAATCTAGCGCCGGAGAATTGCATCAGCATCATGAGGTTCGCAAGGGAACATTTCTGCAAAGGATTGGAAAACAGCGCGTATCGTTACGTCATGAGACATTTCGTACAGGTCATTACGCTTTCGTTACTTTTTTAAAATTCTTCCATAGCGCTTGATAACGCTTCTAACTTTGATAACGTTCGCGCGGCCCTTTTCATTTTCCTTTCGATAAATCGAAATAAAATATTTCGTTCTAAAGGATTTCGTTGGAAAAGCGTAGCGACGTTACTGGTGAGTCGTATCAAAATTGAATGTCGTCGGTGACGTAATAAAATTAGTATTTCATACTTCGTCGATTCTTCGGCTTTTCCTTATTCTTCGCGAACTCGGCGTAACAAACGTTCGATTCGATGCAGGTAGCTCAACGAAGCGAGGAAATTCTCGACTTACCGATCGAAGAGCTAACCGCTCTGATCGGAGCCGACGAACTGAACGTTAAGAGCGAGGACACGGTTTGGGAACTGGTATTAAAATGGATCGACTACGATCCTCAATCTCGAAAAGAATTTATCGTCGATCTGATGAAGAATATTCGCCTTGGCCTCTTGGATACGCAATTTTTTCTCGAAAATGTTAAAGACCATCCGTATGTTACTGGAAACGAAGCCTGTCGACCTATCATTATCGAAACCTTGAAATTCTTGTACGATTTGGAGATTATTACACAAAAGGATGGAGAGGTACCAACGCCGAAAATAGCGCGACCGAGAGTTCCCCATGAAATACTGTTCGCTATAGGTGGATGGAGTGGCAGAAGTCCTACAAATTTCATAGAAACCTACGATACCAGAGCGGATCGATGGGTCAAGGTAGATATTTCGTCAAGTCGTAGTAGATTATGCTTTTAAATAGTTGTTACGTCGTTTCGCGTTTAACGAGAAAATAATCGTAAAATTATGTAAAATGATGAAAAAATAAAGGTGGAAGAAGTAGATCCGATCGGACCTCGTGCGTATCATGGAACTGCGGTGGTCGGTTTCAATATTTACGTGATCGGTGGTTTCGACGGTGCGGACTATTTCAACAGTTGTCGTTGCTTCAACGCTGTCACCAAAATATGGAGAGAAGTTGCTCCGATGAACGCTAGAAGGTTACAAAGATCAAATTTGAAAACTAAAACTAATATATAAAACGTTCGATTCCCTTCTAATGGATGCGTTCGATCGTGAAATTTTGTCAAAAATTTGAATATCTTTTCGAACAAATTATCTGAAATCTTAGGTGTTACGTTAGCGTTGCCGTGCTCAACGATCTAATTTACGCGATGGGAGGATATGACGGATATTATCGACAAAGCACCGCGGAACGTTACAACTATAAGACGAACCAATGGTCCTTGATAGCACCCATGAATTGTCAAAGATCGGACGCCAGTGCAACTACTTTGAATGGTGCGACTCCATCTTAATCCTTTTCTTTCCGCGCTATAGATACATGGCTAATCAGATACCAACTTTCGTGCGATATAGACAAAATTTACATCACGGGCGGTTTCAATGGCCACGAGTGTTTAAATTCAGCCGAGGTGTACGATCCAGAAACCAATCAGTGGACTATGATAGCTCCGATGAGATCGCGTAGGAGTGGAGTGTCCTGTATAGCTTATCACAACAACGTATACGTTATTGGTAATTATTCGAATCCTTATCGAAAGAATTCTTCTTGGCGCATTTCTTACTGATTCGATGGTAATTCGTCTTTCTAGGGGGTTTCAATGGAATATCAAGAATGTGCAGCGGAGAGAAATACAACCCTGCGACGGATATTTGGAGCCCGATCCCTGATATGTACAATTCGCGTAGTAATTTCGCGATCGAGGTGATCGACGACATGATTTTTGCCATTGGTGGATTCAACGGTGTTACCACGATATATCACGTCGAGTGTTACGACGAAAAAACGAACGAGTGGTGAGTGTGAAAATTCTTTTAAATCCTTGTAATCTTGTTTCTCTGCTCTTCGTATATTTGCGTTAAACGGATTCGCCACCATAATCCGTATAAAAGAATTCTAAACACAAATTATCGCTCTTAATGTGTGTTTAAAAAGAAGATATTTTCTCCTGATCACATTTTTTATTTTATTCGCGCGCGAATGGATACTTCGGAATCGATTGCCGCTTCTTCGAAAGTGTCGAACCTTTAAAAAGTGTCGTTATAGATTCTTTCTCGAGAAAATGAGAGGCAGTCGTCTAAAAATAGCGACGATGATGTTACGCTTGTTATGCCCTCTTTACTTTCTATCGTTACAAATTTCTATCGTTAGAAATTCAGAATTTTCGTACTATGTATTAAGAGTCTGCTTCGTTCAACTTTGATTCGATCGCTTCCTACAGGTACGAAGCGACAGACATGAACGTATACCGTTCAGCGTTATCAGCTTGCGTAATCATGGGTTTACCAAACGTGAACGACTACATTCATAAACACCGTGAACGTTTGATGGAAGAGAAACGACAGAAACTGTTAGCATTGGAAGTTCACCGCAGTCAACATCAACCTCAACAAGATCAGATCCAGCAAAATAGCGAAAATTCTTTCAATAACGAAATACCCGCACCACCACCGATGCCTCAAAATACTAGTTCCAGCAACGAGAATCGACAAAATTAACAATAAAGATTTAAGGAAATATTTGTAGGACTATAGGTTTCACGGTCGGTCGGACGGACGATAATTGAAGTAATAAAACAACGAATGTTCAAAACGATTTAATTATCCTACGATTATGTTGGAAGAAAATGCTAACGCGATTGATGGCATTCGTATTAACGAGAGAACACCTTTACAGATTTTATATCTTCGATCTGTTGAGAATATAATCTCGAAGATGAAACAACCTCGTTCGAAATGTTTCTTTTAATATAATCGTAGTCTCCTTGGAAATTTCGGGTGGTAGAGTAAATCTTAAACACGATCCTAAAGATCTTAAAGAGGAGAAAATGTAACGATTATGAAAGATTTATATAGTGTGAAATATCCTGTTGCCAACGATAAAAAAGGGATAGCGCTTTTTGAAATGGAATTTTAGAATCGATAGCATGCTTGTTAAAACAGGATAATATTTTCAGATTCGTGTTTACCGCAGTTTGTTAACCGACATGTGTTTTATTTTTATACAAGACATATTTTTATTGCCTGTTTTTGTGATGGAATTTTTTTACCAAGTTTATCGAACGATTGTATACATATAAAGGAATTATATGTGTGCGTGAGAAGGCCAATTCTAATAAAGAGAAAGGCACGATCTATGATATATATATTTTTAAAGTCGATGAAGAATATCGACTAAAACTGCTGAAATGGAACTTTACAACGATCAATAAAAAGACATTAACAAACAAATTACGCAGCTTTTACTTTGTACCAATGTTTCTGTTTTAAAGTTGTTCATATTGATTGAAACAGCTGTTTCTCTCTTTTTTTTATCAACTGCTGTGTTTTGTTCTTCAACTGCATTCAAGTATTCAACTGCAACAAGTGTTTTTTAGATTATGCTCAAATTAAAAGAATTTGCAATTATAAATAAAATTATATAATGCTTTCATGATCTATATAATTCGGACATATATTATTTCCGTATCTCATCAAATTTAAGAACTGGTCTCAAAAAATTAAGTAAGCGCTTACATCTGTTACAATATTAGATATCAGTTGTTTAATATGCATACACATATATATGTTTTATATTTCTTATTTGTTTACATAGAATTTTTATTCGTTTACATAGAACTCCTTGTAGAACGTAACGCAAACTATTTTGTTTGTAGTTTGTGCACAAAAATATATTATATATTTGTAACCAATCCTGGAACATTTGGAAGTAGTATATCTAGGGACTTTTTGTTGTTTGTTGGTCAGTATGAATTGTGAAACGTGTTATATTTGTTAAAGAGCAAAGAGTGAGACTACGTTCGACGTGTGTTCGACGCTGAACGATAGGGAATAAGTAGAGTTGCGAGGTAGTTGTCAAAAGTTTAATTACCGTTTGCGGACTTCGATGTGCTGTAAATTATACAAACCTGTGACAGAATGGCGAAGTAAAGTTGCGAATGGAAAATGGCGAAAGTCGTGAAAGTATCCGAATCGTTACCTACCGTTCTGATTTGTGAATATTGTACTAACCTTACGTTCAAGCAAATAGAAGATTTCATAAGGTGGGTCCACTTGTTCCTGATCTATTTGTCACAAAAAATATCTCGTAAAAAATGGCTCTAGCTTTGGTGCATTTTTAATAACCTGGACAGTGCAAATCATTTACAATTCTCGATAAGTTTTGTACACGTATTGTATCATACTTAACTTGTATCTAAATCGTATGAAAAATTAATTATATCGCTCGCGGATCCGAATATATTTTTTATAAAATAAATTATACACCCAGAAAGTATAATATAGTGACAAATGAACTACTCGGAAACTAAACTGATCAATTTCTAAAAACTTTTTAATTTTGATACTTTTTAAAATACACGCGATTAATGTTTAATTTTTCAAACACTAAGCGATTGATCGTAATTTGGTTGATTAGTTTGACTTCTGTACAACTTAAACGTTAAATGTTATTAACCGCCAGTATGTAATTTGATTTCAGACATTTAAAAGATCAGCATTGTTCTAGAGAGGGAGGTTCGTTTGTGTGCCTTTATGGTTATAATGGAGTATGCACTAGTCTTCCTGTGGAAGGTGTTTCTGACAAAGATTATATAGCACATGCTACTAAGCACGCAACGATGCAACAACAACGTAAAAGCAACGGTCAATTGTCAGAGCCTTCTTCCTCGTGGACTGTGTATTCCGCAGCACAGAATTTACCAGCTGTTTTAAATGATCCTTTCAAAGGAAAACAAAGTAACTTTTTAACTCGTACTTGGGGAGATGGATTCGTAGAGAAAGTTGATATACCTAAAAGTCCCTACCTTCCTGAAATCACGATGCAACATTTTGAATCATATTTAAAGAAAATTACAAGGGTAATTAATACATATGCTTAAAAGCGATATACTTATTCCACCGAAATATAACTAATCTAAAGATCATCTTTATTACAGAGATACCGAAAACATTCTCGTATGAATTCAAATGCCAATAAATCAACTACGCCTAACGAGCTGTTACAAAATTTCCCAAGTTTAAGAAAAGTTAAATCTTTAGGTAAATATAGTATTTATATAAATATTACAATGAAACAGTGATATTTTCTTTTTGTTACATGATATAGAATTCTTAAATTGAAAATTTACAGATCAAATGCAATTTGATTTATCTAATATCCCAAAAATCTTCTTGATACCTAATTTGGATCTTTCTCAGAAAGATAATTTTTATGCCGTATTTCCATTTGTCAAAAATGGATTATTAAATGAGGATTCTAATATAGTTTTGAATGTAAAACAAATGCAAGAGAAGGTATACCAGTGATATTAAATATTGCATAAAATACAAGAATTAAAATCAATAATGTATTTTAAATTTGTTTGTGGAATAGCTAAGTCATTATTTAGATGTTGTTGAAGTTAGAATAGCCGAGCAAGTTGCTTCCAAATCTCAAGCATTTTTCCATGCTATGACTTCTCACGACGCCCTAATGGAGCAACTTACGCAAACTATCACAGTTTTGAAAGCTCTTAGAAAAAATATACACCAAGTTGATAAGCATCTAGTCAATGATTCTTTGGAAATTTTAAGGTGAATTATCAAATTATTCGACATTTCTAGTATTATATCAATTTTTATTTGGATATATTTCTAGGTTGGAACGAGCGAGATCTAATCGATTATTGGTTCAAGAAAAGCTGAAACTTATGGCTACGGTACACCAAAGTCAACCAATGATACAACTGTTGTTATCTACGCCAGATTATGTTGCAGCCTTAGATCTCATTGCTACAACACAAGAAATACTTTTACAGGAATTGAATGGAGTTCATAGTTTTAGGTATATTTATATAAATAAATATTCTGCTAATAAGATAAATATATACATGTGCATATATATAGATATATATATATATTTATATATATATGTCTTATTTACCTTTTTTCTGTCTTGCTTAGACATTTAAGCTCTCAATTGACAGAAATGGAAAAACTTGTTGATAAAATGTTATCTACAGAATTTCAAAGATATGCAACTGCAGATTTAAACAGACCATTAAGCGAGGAAAATACAGTTTTGGATGGTGTAAGTATATGTAAAATTTTTTAAAATTTTACATACTTAGTTTGTAGCAAACAAACCTTCATGCGTCTCTTCCCAGTGAGATCATTTGTACATCCTCAACGAACAGGATAAACTTGTTTCCATCATTTCTGGTCTCCTGCGGCAAAAACATTTTCAATTTGTGGATACTTATAAAGAAGAAGCTGTAACAACGGTCCGAGCTGTAACAAAACAGAGGGTCATAGAAGCTTTAGCAGCGAGTGATTGTTGCAGTGATCAACAAGCTGCAGCTTTAGAAGTTGGTGGACTTTCCCTCGCAGAAAGATTAACATTACTTCACAATGCTATACAATCTTTAACATTCCTCTTGTTGCGAGTTAAGGTATATACTACATCATATTTTTAAAATTATTCTTTAATAAAATATAACCTTTTGACACAATACACATTCCTAGGCTGTTCACGATGTAATGCAAGATACAGTAGATTTAGCGGCAGGCCGAGTACATGACGGATCATTCGATGATACGATTCCCGATCGCTTATTAACTCAAGCAGAACATTCGCGAGTAACAATAAAACTCAATGATATGATAACTTCGATTTGTGATTATTGTCATGAGCGAATGGGAAATCTGCTTTCTGCAGGTACAAATGATAAAGATAGATTACAAAGCGAAAAAGAGAAACTAAACAATGAAAATTCAAATAATAAACAAGAAGAAAAAGAATATCAAAATTGGAATGATAAATCATCATGGTTGAGCAAAAGGGCAACAACAGCTCAAGTATGTCAACTAGCCAATTTAGTTGAAGAGTTTACAGAAACTTGCGAGAAACTCTGTGGTAAACAATGCACAGGTTTACGATCTGCGTTTAAGGTGTGTACTGCTTATATATAAATTGTGTGTTTATATTATATTAACCACATACCAGCATTTTATATTTTGTAATTTATAATTTCTAATATAATATTTTTTATAGGCACAAGCAGGTAAATTCATTCAAAGATTTCATACTGAGCTCAAAACAAAGCTTACCCTTTTATTAGAATCTGAGCGGTGGAAACAAGCTGATGTACCACCAGAATTTCAGTCATTAGTAACATATGTATATGAAAACAAAGCTTTTCCACCAAATCTATTTAAAATTGATGATAAAGTTAAAAAGGATAATGTCCAAAACTTCATTATGATAGAAGATGAAAAATATGCCATTGTTGGTACAGCTTTGATGCTTATACAAATGATACACGAATATTGCAGGTAACATTTTAATTCTAAATCTATGAATATTTTGTGAAACGCTCAATGAAATTTTATTTTTAGAACTGGCAGTGAACTGATAGCTTTATCAGGAACAATTGGAAGACATTTAGCTGAATTACTGCGGCATTACAATTCACGTTGTTGTCAACTTGTCCTTGGAGCTGGAGCAATGCAAGTTGCCGGTTTAAAGACTATTACTAGTACAATACTTGTATTAGCAGCACGCAGTTTGAAATTAATTTTGTGGTTTATGCCTTACGTTAAATCACACTTTCAAAGTAAGTTGATTCTTACTTAGCATTCAACTTACGTTACGATTATGGTATTAATACTAGAATTTTCTTCTAGCGTTTGCAGAACAAAAGCCTAGTCGTGGACTTGGTGCATCTAGTATAAGCGGTGGTGTTGCATTACTGGATAGCGTTGAAAAAGATATCCGTGCACATGTGAAAGAAATTGAAAGCAAAATTCTTACTATTGTCGACAATCTACTAGGTGGTCAAATATCAAAATGGACTGCAAGACCACCGGTACCATCAAAATCATTTAGAAATATTTCTAGGTAACTATTACACCATTCAATTATTTTATTATAATTATAATTACTATACATCTGAAATTTCTAATTACAGTTATTTAATGAAATTACACGAAGCAGTTTCTGGAATTCTCCCAGCAGTTGAAGTACAAACTCTATATCGTACAGTAAATATATCCTTCAAAGAAAAACTTAGAGAACAATTAGTCAAAATGAATATAGTGAATAACGGTGGTCCACAACATGGTGTAGTCACATCTGAACTTACATTTTATCTGGAGGCATTACGAAAATTAAAAGTGTTACCAACTAATGAATTAGATGACAATTGGATGAGTGATATATGGACCAGATAACATGCAGAGCGCGTGATATATTGCATAATAGAAGCAATGAAATATTGTAGAAAAAGGTGACTAATCTTTATTACAGTCTTCCTTCACACGCGTTAAATCTCAGTGATTATTAACGTTTTGACGGATTTTTAAAAATGTGGCTTGTATCGAAGTTATCCATATAAATATGTATAATTATTTTATTTATAAGGTTGTATGGAATACGAAATCAATTTGATAATATTAATATATACATATATTCTTTATATATATATATATATATGTGTGTGTATGTGTGTGTGTGTATATATATATATAAAGAATTAACAAGCAGCATTTTTATAAAATGCTCTATTCAATATTTTAAAAATATGTGTAAATAATAATCAGTTTTGTTTAAAAAATATGATATTACTTGTATTGTTTGTTGACATCTCAATACAAATTGTAAGTTAACTCGATTACTAATATTCAATTACACATATTTTGCGTCTCCCAAGTAATCTTATATGCCATAGTGTTCAAATATAAAATTTCATATGTAAGTATGAATAACTACACAAAGAAATCTATACAAATAGTAAAAAATTATTTTCTTCCATACCAATAAGATTAAATATACGAAGTTTATTTGCAATTGAATACAATAGTAAGCATGTCAGAAATTTGTTATTGTTAAAATGATTCAAATGAATTGAAATTAGCATGTACGCAAAAATAAGCATGCAGTAGAAGGACCAAGATAGGTACTAAATTACTTGTTCATTTTTTCCATAACTATTTATGCGTTATTTGGATATCTTTTATTCTTCAAAATTAGAATTTTTTTAAATATAATATTACAGAATAAGAAATTAGAAATTTATACATTTTGTTAATGAAACGTATCAAGACCTAAAATATGCATAAGAATAATGAAAGATGAAATATGACTGCTTTTATTGCTGTGTTCATTACTCGAACTGATTATAAAGAGTATGTTGACAGATAGATTGCGATAATGATTATTTAAACATTTTTATATATAGCATACTGTTCGCATTAATCTGTTTTTATTGACAGATTATTGAGTGACTAATTTCTAAATAGTAAGCATATCTTACTGTTGAACATATTGTTTATTAGAATATATTAATATGGGGACTTTTATCAAAGTTTTTAAAATACCCTGTCTCTCATATTCTTTTTTGCATATGAATGTATATGTATATGCAACAAACGTGTATATTATAAAGCTACAATTGCAAAAACCTAAGTAATAACTTGCAAAAGGATTAAAAAATACTGCATTTCAAGTAATGTTTAATTTTTTATCACGTTTGTTTATTTCTATTCAAAGATATCGAAAAGAATTATAAATTACAGCTTAATTACATTGTAATGGATTTTATAATGGATTGTAAATATTTCTTTCAACCTCATAACCAAAGATAAGGTTACTAATAGCTAATATTCTTTAGTTACTAATAAATTATACAGTTACGATGTGACAGGCTTATATGACCTTCTGCAATTATGTTTGTTTAGAGTAGTTTTAATTATAAATATCTGGTATATGGTGCATTCCGTTATTAACTTCATCTAGTCCATTTTGTACATAAATAAAGACACTACAATAATTTCTTGTATTTTGCTAATTCATAAACAATTTGTTTAAAAAGAAACAAAAGCATTGTGGTATAATAGAGACCCCTAAAACAAGTTTCTCTAACGAAAGAAATTTTAAAGTAGCAAGAAAGTGATCGCGATTAATTAATATAAAAAGTAATCTTGTAAGTTTAATCGTCGAAATTTGTGATGCCTTGTTAAATATGCATGTAGAAATAAGAAAATATAACTACTTCAATATGTAACATATTAAACATCTTTATTTCACCAGATAAAAGGAAATCTTGAATTTTATTTATCTATCAATTTTATGAATGAAATATTCTATTGCTCAGTCACTATAACAACGAAAATCAAAACAATTTCATAACCTATCTAAGTACGGAACGATATAGAAAATATACTTACATTACTGTGCGATTATTATAATATTTGTAAACATTTGTTCGAAATCTTTGGGTCAAAAATAAAATGACAGATCAAAATTCGTATGTATCTATTAATATGTACTTATACTGCAAATTTATTAACATTTACGTTAACTTGAAATATTTTAATTATATATTTTTAAAATGTCGAATATTTTGTACATTTATGAACACTAACGCAGACAATGAAAATACATAGATATTACGTGGTTATGTTTTAGTGAGCAAAATGTTAGAGATCACGCTTTACGTCTTTGTTTAGAAGAAGAGCAACACCGTAAGACTAATCCAATTGAAACACATGAACGTTCATTTATCATTGTTGGTAGCAAGGGGGTCGTATGTAATAAATCGACTAAAACTATTAAATAATAATCTATCAATAAAAATTACGTACTTATAATTATGAAGAAGAAATATGTATTCTTAGGGTAAAACTACGATCGTACATCGATTTCTCGAAAAAGATGAGGCACCGAAACCAACCATCGCAATGGATTATTCTTTTGGACGTAAAGCTGGGAAGAGTTTAGTAAGTTTTCATTTATTTTATGATACCATATCATTCAAATAACAAATAAGTATGAAATTAAGTATAGAAATTTCGAATAATGTTTAGAGAAAATTAAAATTAAATTAATTGATTAGAAGATAAATAAGAAATATATCAGTCGTATACGTTACAGTTCAGAAAGTATCATTTATTCGCAAGAATCAGTTAAGAATATTTCATTCACTAAAATATAAATAATCATAGAATATCAATAATTAAAATAACAAATCAAAAATGTATTTAAAAACAGTAGAAATAAAAAAGAACAAAACATGTTATTATGTAACTGTGTACACACGTTATGACGATGACGACAAATATTTAACTGTAACTTAATTTCTTGTTTAATTCTTATTATCGGCGCAGATAAAAAATATCGTGCATGTTTGGGAAGTAGGACATTTAACTTCTTCATTAGTATCAGCCGCAATGACAGGTTCGTCTTTGACTCATTCTCCTCATCATGTCACGGTATTGATTATATTGGATTTATCGCAACCGGAGATTTTATGGACCACTTTCGAAGAAGCTTTCTCGGTAGTTCGAAATGCAATGAAAATGAGTTATGACGATAAAATAATTCAGGAACTCAAACAACAACGTATTAAAGAACGAAAAAAAGCAGTGGAAAAAGAAGTCGATCCATTTCCAATGAAACTTTGCCTTATCGGTGGAAAATATGATCAATTTAAGGTATCTTAAGCATATTTTCCAATGTAAAATATATCGTTATAGATGGTTACTAAATTGAAAACTATTATGAAATAATAAATTATTTAACGATTTTGAAATAGGATTTAAGTTTGGATAAAATAGAATTAGTTGGGAAAATATTAAGAGCTACGGCTCACATTTTAGGCGCAGGACTCTATTATCATTCTGCAAAAGATAAATCTTTATTACGAAGAACTAAAGACTTATTATCTCACTATGGTTTTGGTATTCAATTTTCGTAAGTTTCTATATTGATTATCAAAATAATAGTTATATATTTTGTTATTGCAAAATTTTGACATTGAATCGATATACTTTGCCTTTTCTTGAAAATTATAAATCAGCGATATCAAGTGCACAGATTTTGAGAAGCCATTAGCGATATCTGCCGGTGCAGACTCCCTCTCATCGATCGATTTGCAATTTCCTCAAACCAGACCTTCGGCTATCTTAGCTACCATCAAACAGATTTACGTTACTCGTATACCGCAAGAGTCAAGAAGCAACGAAATTATTCTGGAGGATCCAAGTAACGACCCCAACTTTAATGAACCGATCATCGACAGATTACGAGCTCAGAGAGAAGAGGTATCACTGAGTAATTTAATTTATACGTTGCAAGGAAGGAAAGAATTTGTTTTTCTTTTTTAATTTTTTTAAGCAGGATTTTAAGCAGGATTAATCTCTTCTAAGATTAATATCTTAAATGGCTGTTTATTGCAATTTTATTTATAGTCTTTAGCTTAATTTTACTAATACTATTCACCCCAGAAACTGAAAGTAATTTATTTGTAGGAAATTAATATTCTACTTCACGATATGTTGGAAGGGCGAATACCTCAAATTCCTATTCCGGATCCATCATAGGATTAGATAACATTGTGTCGTCATATGGATTTATCACAAGTACATGTAAAAAGGGGAAGAAATCTTTCGAGCGAAAGAAATCCCTCTAATGCATGTTTGTCACGTACTTGATCTTATTGAGATTGAAAGAAACCTCCGACAAGCGAAAAATTCCAGTTTACCTAGTTTGTATTTAACATGTTACTATCCGAAAATCTTATGTTACTCAAAAGGCTTATTTTACATTTTTACGTTTACATCTACGTAGATATGCACACGTAGAATCTATAAAATCATGCTTGCGATATTGTGCTCTTTCTAGTTCACATGTTAAGCTATACTACAAGAGGCATGAATGCCTACAATGGTAACGTCGATAAGGCTAACGATAAAGTGTATTTATCGCGTTTAAAAAGAGTTATGGTATAGATTCTTGTACAAGTAAGCGTACGATGATTCTACTGTGTTTAATATTCTTGTACGAGCAAAATATTTAAAAGTATTAATATTAGTAATCGATGAATCTATTAAATCGATATTTGTAACTAGCTATGTATATATATATAAATTAAAGTACTTTTATTCCTGAATATGCATATTATGGTTTCTAATAAGTGATTATTTTAAAATTCAAATGTTTTGTTGAAGAATGGTTGTACAAAATTTTATGAATATACAGAATTACGACGAATGAATCCACTAATAAATTATTCATCTACTAGATGAAAAATATCTTAAATTCGCCATAATATCAACACTAAATTAACGATACGGTATTAAAGTTGTTTCACTGGAACTTATTTTCATCGAAATAAAACGACTGATCTTCCTCGAAATCAATCATTCAAATGATACGATTTCGATTCTCCGTAGCGATGAAATTACCCATACTCGTGTCATCGCGCACGCGTCTGTTGTTTCGCCCTTTCCCAACAGCGGTTCACCGTGAAATCGAAGGGAGTATAGGGTATAGCGAGAACGAGAGCGCAGGGGAAAGGTGGGGAGGGTGTCGTCGCACGGCTGCCGATTCCTAGCGGCAGTAGAGTAGTGCGCTGATAAGAGCAGCGGCGGCGAACGGTGACGCGTGCGCGCTGCGGTGCGATGCGCATGCGCCTCGAGGTACACGGGTCGCTCCCGATACGCGGATAGTCGGAGTCGAGAGTTTACGAAAACGGGATCCGACTGGGGGGGTTTTCGTTGCGTCGCGGGCCTCTCGCTTTCTGGCCTCGGTTTCCTCAGTGAAAATGCCGCTGTGATAGAGGCGCGCGCGGTGCCGTGTGCTCTGTCCGGGCTTGTCGCGCCCCTGCAACGAGCCAACAGTGTCAACTGTCCACACCAAATTTTACTGCGCTAGTGGTCCCACCGATTCGCGACTGTTATCTTCCCGGCGCTTTTCCCTCCCTCGCTGTCTCCTCTGTCTTTCTCTTTCGTTAGAACTCTACTGCTTTTTCCACCTCGTGCATTCTATCCTTCTCGTTATTCGCGCGGTTTTTTACTATCTCGCAACCATAGATCGGTCGCGCTCTGTGTGTCCCCACCTTCACGAAACGGTACTGCAAGATTTGACACTGGAAGATCGTGACAGTGTAGAAGTGTCGCACGAGTTTCGCAATCGTTTGTTAACGGAGTTGCACCGACGATTCGAACAGGTGAGTTGAAAAAACAAGATCGACATAGTGTCGGTGTCAGTGATTGGCTCCTCCCAGATCAGTGTCGTTGATCGTTACACCTGTCACTGCGAATCAGGCTTCGGTAATTCGATCGTGTCGAATCGATAAAACCAAGAATCGATGGTTGGTTCTCGTCCGACCGACACGATGTTCGAAATGTATATCGCGGTGATCATAGACCGCCCCCTCCTGCGACTGCTTCTCGCGATTATCGATTCCGGTGTGAACGCGCCCTGTCTGGACAGTTATCTGGTCGTCCTTCTTGCATGCATCTTTCTTATTTACAGGATTAAGTTTTTTCAATGATCAATATCGGCCCGCATAAGTACACTACTGCTTCGCTAACTGGTTACGAGTAGGGATCTTATCTTGCTATTTATCGAGAAAGGTATACTTTTAATAATGACTAATTGACATAGACGTGAAAGGCTCCATCAAAGTCAACATATAGGCTAGATAATGTGGTTAGATTTCGTTTCAAGACACACAAAATTTTCAGTAAATAAATCGGTGAAATTCTAAAAAACCACTTTTCAGGTTCAGAGAAAACATTCCCTTGGCGCTGCAGTAGAATTCAATTTATCTAAACTCGTTACACGACAAACAATTCATATAATTAGAGTTTGCCGATTTTTCCATCGTTTTTTCGTCATTCTTTGTTCAAATAATAGAAATTCACGGCCAGATACATAAATGAATTCGACTGACAGTAATTTGGTTAATCGAGCGCTAAGTACGTTCTCGTCCGAATCAGCGCACTTCTATTGTGCTAAATATCACTTACACGGCCGATGCGTTCTTTCGTAGTTTCATGTGCGTGCGGAGAAAGCATAGAGGGTTCCCTAATCGCGTTCGCGAACGCGTGTTAACAGTTTAAGCGTGATTTTGGTACCGTAACTCACGAGCAGAAGGTAACGAGTCTTTAATGAGAATTAATTACACGCATCGTGACGACTGAGTTACCGCGAGAGTGTTTCCAATGTTTATATGTATTGATAGCGGTGCTTCATATGCAAGTGTACATTGTACATATACACATATAATATACCGGTCGAGAAATTTATTTCCGAATTTGTACACTCTGGGTCTGTACATGCTTATCTGGGAGATGTTGATCAATCACTGGCGTATCAACTTATTCTGTTATTCTGTGATTCACTGATTTATACGCAAGTATGTAGATCGGAAATCTAACGTAATTATATTATATACGTATGATAGGACGAGACGCATCGTATGCGAAATTATATATCTGGCATGGGAATGATGAGATCATATGTACAATACAATATGACTAAACGTTTGGTATTAAATATCGCGAAACGTTTGATATTTTTATTAAACGTTTGAATTGTACAGGTGATCTTGTACAGAGAATCTTTTAAGTAATCGATCACGATCAAGCCATTGAATCATATTTAGAACTATAAAAAAATTAAGATGACAATATAAAACTATCTATATTTAGAATCGAGCGATAAGTTATGCAGAATGTTGAAGATTTCGAAACATTATTTCGTATTTGGACGCACGGGACGCATTGCGCCCGAAATCGCGTATCATAGCGATGAAAGCTGAATAAAATTTTGATCTAAGAAGTTTATGAGAATTTTAACTACCTCAATTATTGTTTTAGTCATTTTTTTCTGTGTCCTGTGCAGGAGTGAAAAACTATCTGTTCGAAAAAATAAGTCTATAATTCCAAATATGGGTTGTATAATACATAAAAGGTATTGCATTTGTGCTTGCATAAGAAGTAGCTATATCAGCCTAATATCAGAAATGTTTGTTGCATCTTTAGTCAGATAAATATAGCGCGCATTACAATGTCGAATCGGTCGATATACAGACCTATTGCTAACTTTTCTCAGTAGGTACTGTGCTCGACGTTCAATTATAACTCCTTATTGATTGCTCAAACTATACACTACAGGAGCAAAGCATTAGTTATTTGTAACAAAGTGGACGACGCGTAAAAAGATAAAAAAAAACTCTACGTAACGAAATTATCATACCCAAGTGACGAATTAATTCCTGTTCCGTAGCTAATAAATTAACACGAATTGAAAATAGGTTGACTTCAAACTGACATAGTTAATAGAAAAGCAACTTTTTCTTTCTGTTCGTGAAAAAGAGTCACGAGAATTAGTCAGAAATAAAAATTGTCCACGAAATCGGGTCAAGATCTGATCAAAATCTTGAGTAATAGACCATGTTAAAGCAACGTGTATATATTTTTCACAGCTCCGGTTTACCAAAAGAGGTACAGCTGCCATTTAGTCTATGCCTCGTTTACTTTCTACGTTCCCTTACTTTATCACATTTCGAATTTGTTTCTTTGCTTTATTTAAAAATTTCTCGTTCCATTACTCGCTAAGAGCTACCAAGGATGTGTTAGCCTATGAGATCAAGATGAAGATAGCTATCGGATGAAGATTTCGTTTCGCAAACTGTTTGTATCTTTTATTGAACAAATTTAAATTTGGTAGATTGTAACCAATGGATAAGATCTTATCGGAGTTAGAAGCTAAATACGCTTAACATCTTTTACAAGACGAAGCACTCTGTGGGAGCATTGATATCTCAAAAACCAAAGATATAAAATACCTTCGCATACGGGAGCGTTGTACAAGCAAAAATTAACGAACGAAGACAATTATGTTTCTTGTCGACGGTATTACTTTGATACGTAGCTGAAAATTACGCTACTAAAATGTTTATTACATGAATCAAATTAACCTTTGAAACTTAAACGACCGCACTATATTACATGCTACAAAATGTTCGGAATAGATAGTAAATCTAGTTTGTAACAAGAGTTGTTTCGGTGCTAAGCGATACTTGATATACGTGCCTCTCTTTCGCAAAGGAATAATTTGCGAGTGGTCGTGATAAAGGAGAGAAACTGGCAGTAATTGCGAAAGGAAGCCTCTTTGAATCTGACCGAAGATGGCAGTGAAAAAGGGAGGTAACCGAAGGATACTGAAACTCATTTCTTAATCTTATCTCATTGTATTAATCATAGTCGTTTTGGTCCGATTTCGATTAGCCTTATAGTCTTCTTTGTTCGTTTTTTGGAAAGTAATTGCGTCAACAAATATTCAGGTAGTTTTTATTTTTATGTATAACACAGTTTACAGCAGAAAGAGTGTTGAAAACAAAGTGCAAAAAATTTGAAATATATTTTATATATTTATAATACATAATGTATATTTGAAGTATATAATTTGATAACTCTATAGATAAAAAGAGTTACATGAGAACATATAGCACAATCGAAATAAACGATCAAGTCAATTTATTGCTTACGAAACTAACATTTTTCGCATATCATTCAGAGTACTGTAGTTATTTCAAAACAGAGCGCATGCAATTTTATTGAAATTACGACACTCAAAGAACAATGTAAGTCGCGTTAGTCTCACATTATTTATTGGGCATTAATATTTATATCTTCGACTATACATGTCAACTGCTGCATAAAGTATGTAATGAAATATAATTATAGTTATATTTACTATATTAAAACGATAGAGCTCCCATGAAATCTTTTCTTATTACCAATATTTTTACGTAGTATCGGTTATTCGTCACTGTTTAAGAAAGTTGTTATAAAAGATTACTAATGTTCGTTGTTCTTATCTAAGGGACGAATTTGGATGATTTTTAGAACATCTTGCGATATTGTTTATTAATAATATCGATATAGCTTCGATATAGTCTTAAAATCTTAGTGTTATTCCTGAAAAGATTCAAAGTTTGGAAAAACGACATTTCACGCTCATCGAATTGATATTACGTAATCATAATATCAAGATATAAGAAATTGTAAGGACTCTCACGCAAGCTGTTCCTCGGTGCAGCGCAAAATTTTCTCGCGACTCGTGCGTTGATTTAACGAATAATCAATGAAAGGTCCGATAACGATCTTGCTGGGTAACTACGGATAAATTGAACAAATACTTCCAACAGACTGTGGGGCACGTAGATACGTGTGTGTGCCACGTGGCAACCGGGTCAATTGTATTCCATAACGAAGCAAATGCTCGTTATCCTCCGAACAATTCGATCATTGTCCTAGGGAACGCTTTGAAAACGTGGAACGTGCGTCTGACACTTTAAGGATGAGATTTTCGAGCAACGTAGGTTGCATTGTCGCATAAAAATGTTTATCCCTTAATTATAGATAACTCGTCTCTGGAAGAAATATGAATTTTTATTTAATTAGTACAGTCCGGCGATGAAATTTTAGGATTTCGGTGCTTCCGGTTGTAGAAAACCAATATGAAAAACAAATATACCTACATAGACAAAATAGTTATGATAATAATCAATAACTGTGTATTCACAACAGAGATTAAACCGAAAATATACGTAGCATCGTTCGTCCCTTCGATGTCTTAAGTTTGCCTTTTGTCTCGACGCTTCCTTAGCCTACGACCCAATTAGATAGGCTATTGTCCTTCGAAGGTTTATTAATTCTACGTCCAATTGTACGAAGTTCATTAATTCGAACCTCGAGTCTTCGAACGTTAAGCTGTGTATTCCATAAATATGCAGGAAATGCGCTTATGTATATTATCTCATTATCATATCACGTATATTATCATTTTATTCCATCTCTTGCCCCGTTTCCCCTTTTTCTTTTTGTTTAGAAGACCGACGCGTTATTTGTATTCCACCGGAATGATATAATTATATAGGTATGATCGATTATTATTATCGTGTAATTAGCATAGCATAGAAGTATCGGGAACTTACGTAAAATACGTAATATAATAAAATATACGTGTATTTGCATAATTACACGCAGTGTACTAAAAAGCTTTTCGGAGGAAAAGCTAGTCGAAAGGAAAGAGAAATATTTTTTTGTTTCCATATTTCTGAAAAAAGCTACATTTGCATTGTTTTAATTGCACCGAGTCGAAATGTTTCATTCACGGAATTCATGCCACGGTCGTCTTCTCGCTGCGCCGTGGAAAAATTTCATAAGCCGAGTATGCAGTTTGGCGCCGTTTTATCGTGTTCAACGAAAAAATTGTCGCTGTCAAAGACCTTCTTTAATAATCACAGTTGAAAACAGCGCCGGCCGTGTCTTCGCATATTTGTCATAGCTTCGTAAAAATTAAAGCAGGACTCAGGCTCAAGTTCATCCTTTTTGTACGTAGCAATGGGTGCATTCGTGTGTGTTCGCACGATAATTTCAAAGGCACGTTGCTCGCGACAGTGTCTTTACCGTACACGTGACATTTATTATGCCAACGTACTTCCTCTATTTGTGTGCCAGACGACGCTGGTATTCGTGACGAACTGCAATGCAGACGATTGCGGTATCGCCGTATCAGAGACCTGCCGATGCGAAAACTTTGTGAATCAGCTCCACTAGGCCTCGCAATTAACGTGAATTCACCATGATCACTCCAGTATCGAAATAGAAGGACTGGCGTGCTTTCGTGCGAATTACGCGATCGATGGTCTCAAGGAGATTAGACTTATTTATGAAAGTTCCAAGATATATGCGGTATTTAATCATATCGTAAATCATCAAGTATCTGTCTTTATCCTTGGTTTCTCCGATGTAAAATAACCACGACAATGTCTTTATTTTAACAGGACGAACGTTTAATGATCGTTTTTCAACAATTCTTCGTAAAGTCATAAAGTTCTCGACATTGCAAAAGTACACATATCTAGCTCTGTTATGCTTGCTTTTGAATTTACATTAGAAGGTGATCTCTTGCATTTAAATCGATCTATTATTCTGCATATTTTTACGAAAGCAAACTTTTTCTCCGCTAATGATATTCTTAAAGTCGTACTATTTTATTACGCAACTAAATGCATCTACGTAAGATTAAATTTGCTTCGATTCGCGTATCTCCGTAACATTTTGTCAAACTTATAAAAAGACATTGGGCATTCAAAGCCGGAAATGTACTGAACTGATGAGAAAAAAAAAGCGAAACAATGAAACTTAACCGCATACAAAGTTATAGTATCGACTGTAGCTATATATTAGGTTGTTCGAAAAGTTTCTTCCGTTTCATAAGGCGATAATAGACGAACAACAATTTCTGTTTTATATTATTTTATTGAATTAGGTATGGTCTATTTCGTTCTATCTCTATTATTATGTTCGTGCATAATTCAATAAGCTAATATAAAACAAAAACATTGTGCGTCTATTATTTCCTTATAAAACGAAAGAAACTTTTCGGACAACCCAACAGTATCAAGTAGAATGTAACGAACGATCGTGTCGATAAATACAGTTCTTAAGTGTGAAAGAAGGTTGAAAGGATAGGAGAGAAATGCAACGCGTCTCGATTCCACGATCGACTGTCGCTCACTGTTAGTTAATTTGAACGGCTTCGTCCTCTTGCGTTTTGCCATCGGACAGAGTAACGATTGCCGGCTAAATTCGACGAAGTAACGGGCTTCTTGAAAGAGCATCGCTCCGGATACGGTGTATAGCCGACCGACTGCGTGTTTACGTTACGAAACGTGTTCTCGCATTGCCGCGTAACCGTAAGAGCGTGACGAAAACCGAGCTACGTGGGTGACGGTCTGTCGTCCTCTTCTAAGCAACCTCCACCAACGACAACTCTGCCTTTCACGTAAGGTCGATACCGTGCAATCGTGTCTTTTGAGTCACGTTCAATCGCAAATCGAAAAGATTACTTTTTAAATATTTCTTTCCCTCTTCGAAACGAAGCGTACAAAAATATATTACTTTCAAATTAGAACGATATAGTTTGCTTAACGTTAACGTTAACGTTGTAACTTTATTCCATAAAAATAGAACGTTAAATATGTAAATCGAGCTTAATCCCTCGCGAAAATGAAAATCCAATTACGTCCATATCGTAAAATTTGAAAAGCAGGTCACACACGTAAAGTTCCTTGCCAAAACAAACATGCGATGGCTCTATAGCGAACCCGATTATTCATCGACATTGTAAATTTCATGAAACGAAAAAAAAAAGAGAATCGAAGAAAGAACGAGGTCGTATAACGTGTTTCGTGTCCTTTGAAAAAAAAAGAAGTGGGTGAATCGCATAAAAATACTCGGTGAAGTAGCGACCTCCTTGGCTCTAAACGTGCTATTACGTAAAAAAGTTCTCTCTCAACAAGTTCTATTACCCCGATATACACGATGGATTACCAAACGTTTCCAACTGAAATTTATCATATACCTGAACTACGTAAATGTGCAAAAATTGACTTTTGTTAGTTGCGTCGTTCTTTTAGCAGACCATCGCCGTGATACATGTCTCATCTATAACGCATGTATTGAGATCGGGTGACCGAGATGACCAGAAAGTCGAATTTATCGATAGAATTCTCCTTTGCGAAGATTTGCTTCACCGATTGCACGTTACAAGTTGCTACGTGTATGACGTTAACGATTGATAAACAAAAGATTGTCTTGCTGTTGTCTTAATAGTTAGCACCAAATAGTTTCAGTGGCTTAAAATAGCCGTATATGAAATATATTAAAACGTCGATTAGTTGAAGTAAAAGGGAGATAAAACGTTTCTGGTAACAGGATTTTCGGGTCACCGATGTGGAAGGCCAAACACGGGGAATTGGATCATAAATAGCTTATTCGGAGAATTTATTCTACGAAGAGAAAAGGAAAAGAAAGATCATTTTTGCGTATATCTAAAGAATCAGATACAGATGGCTAGCTACAGCCCATCTTTCTGGATGGGTTCAAAAAATACAGCACTATGGGATATAAAAGCCCGCATCTGATAATCGTCCACGATGAACGTACAAAGATACCGACAGACAACGACACTGTTGCACGCCGCTTCCAAGAGCAAAGACTTCGCCTTGTGTCTCGCCGTTATGAAAAAAAAGAAAAAAAGAACGGGGCAAATATTATACTCGCTTTCCATGTTTTTTAAATAAAATTATCTTTCTATGTTTCTTTTTTCTTGTGGGTTAAATACAGACGAAGGCATTCCATCAAGGTAGCAACATTGATCGAGCCTTGACATGGGTTCTTTTTTTAATACCATCGAAACCTTGCGTATTACCAACGCAACGCCTTGATACGATGGATCTTGTCTTTGGATACGTCTTTGTCGTACGATGGGTACACAAATAAAACGCTCGGGTCTATAAAAGAGCCAATGGACCCATAAATATTTACCGTGCGTCGTATTTTTCTTTTCCATCGCTCGCTTCTCTCCCCCGATACTGTTTTAACGAGACTACTCGCTACAGGAGGTCACCTGTTTATTTATCGATGGCAATTAAGGCGCGCGCAAGATAGATCTCGTACGTGTCAACCGTGTTGGATATTTTCTTTCATAACGGTGATGATAAATCTAATGAATATATTTAATAATAATAATAAATAGTTCGCGGATATTTATGAAAACGTATATTTTCGCAGAACCTTACATTTCCTTATAAACGCAGTAGAAAATACATTTTGTTCCACGACTAACACCGCTAAACTCTGCCGAACTAAATTTACTAAATTTGGATGTCGATCGACCGATGGGTTGGATCCGCAATAGGTACTTCCTAAATTTGTTCCAAAATTTCCAAAGCTTAAAATTAGATTCGTTTTAATCTTACAAATAGATCGAAATCGTAGCAAACCGAAACGTTTTCTTCTTTTTGCACGATCGGTATTTCAGTTTATATAACACGAAGTATTATAAGACGATAGATGCATTTTGCACTTCGTCCATGATGCTAGATATGCCATATAGAGATATATAAACGATATCATTGGAAATAAAAATCAATGGATATAGCGAACAGAGATTCGCGAGCGTCGGCCATTTCTGAAAACGATCCGATCACGATCGGCTGTTGTCCACTAGATGACATTCGTTTTCTATAGAATTTCTCGCGAGAGCAAAAGGATAGCGGAGCCGATAAAATTTCTCGGCAATGGTATTGAATTATAACTTACTTGGCGCGGAGGATACCGTGATCACGAAGGCGGTTCCTTCTGGGCGAGGCTCCTCCATTGCACTTGGGTAGAGCTGAACCTTGCGAATACTCCTAATGTGGGTATGTCGAGCGCACAATTTTTGGTAGTCGGGACCTGCGTTCGCGCTGTCCCGGATTCACGAAATCGAAATGTAAAAGTTCCTTTCCATTTTTTGTTTAACGAGAGAAAAATATTTTTCGGCCATGATGATCGTTTTTGTTTGCTTTTAGCGGTTGAAACATATACCGATCTTTGATATATAATACCACGAATATTTCCTCCTCGTTACAAACTTTTCCGTCGTGTAAAACGTGCGAAAATATTCCTCTCGGCTTTGATATTTCTTCTATTTCGAGTTTGTCGGATGAAATAGCGAAATAGTCTTACTCTTTCAACAGAAAGATATATCTGTCTCGAGTTTCTGATACATTTTCAAGAAAGAATAATAGACGCGTTTTCGACTCTTGCGAATTCGGTTAAAAATGTTTACACACGGGAAACAATAAAATTTACGTACGTGCCTCTACCTCGTCGATAGACAGAGTCGTTCGTTGCTGAAACAGTGGTCTCTTGTTGGAGGATGTATGATGAAAAATGCGACAAGTACGACAAATGATAAGAGTTAAGAATATAACTATGTTGTCTTTGTTTCTAAAGTTTTATTTTTCCTTCTTTCGCTTTATTCTTAAACTTTTATCTTTGTATCGGTCGAAAGACAGAGATATCTCCTAAACGAAACATCTTTACGTAAAAATTTAACAATGTCCTAATTTCTTATTCTCTGAAAATTATTTCGTTCGCGTGCCTCGGTTTATGAAAGCGAAACATATAAATTATTCTGTTGCGCGAATACTTTATGCTTCTATCGAAACTTGCAAATTTTACGTAATGGAAGCTTGTACCGGTCGCCAGATATGACCCTGACGAATCTTAAGATAGTGTCAAATAGGAAAAAGATACCGAGTTTCATCGCAGAATTCTACTTTAATAAAATTTAAAAGCTTAAAAGATGATGGCAGAGAAATATTATTACCGTGAACTCGTGTTCTCTCTGTTTCATATTGTAAAGTTATTTCAATTTGAAACACCGCTGTCCTCGAAAAAAAGAACAATTCGTTACTTTATTTATGCTTAGACTAGAACGTGTCTCGCGTATCTTGCGGTTTCGCGTTTACGTGTGTATGTACCGTTTACTGATATTACCGAGAAATTGTTGGAAATACAGAACCATAAGCAAGTCACGAACAAATGAATAATAAATAATAAGTGCTGGATTATTATTTATTCTGTGATGTCTCAAACAATTTCAAGTCTTTGCCATTTACATAGTTTATCGTTTAAATTTCACAATCGAAAGTTTTACGATTTTAAAACGATCGAAACAGGACCTCGTTGGATAGCATTATTTATTATACAACTTGATACATGTCTCCAGTGTAGTCTGTTTATAAGATCCTACTTTATGTATTATGCTTAGAAGGAATATTATTTTTAGTTTGTTCTAGACAATTTTCTCTGGAAGGCAGTAAAGTTCTGTAGATTCTGGCGACACAAAGAATATAACGCGCGAAAGCATTTTTTACATCCCACGGAATTTTCTTGGATACCGTGACAATAGAGGGCGTTAAGTTACCCTTGACATATCTTTCCCCTGACTTTCTTAGTATCTCAAAAGGTAATGCCTACAATGATAAAAAGGTGTGGTTCTTATTAAAGTGTTTTCCAATACTGCTCTCTGTATGTGTTTTATTATAATAAAAAAAAAATTGTTTTATCAAAACATTTTATAGTTTTTAATGTATAATAAGTATAATGTATTACGTATAATATACGTATATAAGGCTTCGAAATGATTTGATTATTTTATTATATAATGTTCCGTTGGGAGGTAAATTTTACGACCGTTTACAAACGTTCGACGGAATTTAGAATACGATTTAATGAAATTATTGGAAGAGGACTTTTGCATTTATCCTTGATCTTCATCACGCAACCCCAACACTGACGATGAAATAAAGGCTTGGCGAACAGGCTGCAATTCGTTTCATTGAAATATGTACCTTTTTTTGTGTCGAAAGCAATTTCATTCTTCGATTTCCACGGTATGTATTTTTCATCACGGTTCTTGGAATTTTATCTTTTCAGTCGTTTTTTAAGCTCCATAATTTCCTGCGAATGTCACGCTATCTGTCATGCAGGATTTTTACGCTCTATCGTAAATGCAGAAATACCTGTATGGAAGTAATTTCGATGGAATATATATATTACAAACTATTATAATATAAATTTGCTTATCCGTCGTCATTCTTCAATTATTCAAACTATTTGATTTTTGCTGTTCACAATTATGCTGTTAAACAATTATTTTGATAATATTTATACGATGGATCATATAAACTCATGGAATGAGTGCTACTTTGTATGCGAAATATATGATCTTTTAACGGAATTTTAATCAGATATAAATTCACAGTAGAGATATGTATTAAAGATTTATGAAATAAAAAACAATTCCAAAGTAATTTCAACATTTTACTCGTCAGACGTTTCAACAAATAACGTTGAAATAACTTCGAACGAAACGTTTCTATCGAATCACCTTTCGCGTTATTCGTCTCTTCCTTCTCCCTTTGCGACTGTTGGAGGATACTACGGTGACTGTTTCCCATTGCTTGCTGGAAAAAATGCAACGGTGTCTTTGAAAGAGCTGTGAAGGACGTGGCTGGTCGTCTCGCGTGCCACTTATTTCCCTTTCCTGGCGTGAAGCACTTTTTCCTTGAGAATCGTGGCTTATGATCGGGGAAACGAGTCTACCACACAATCGGACGAAACGATCCAGACTTTTGTTAACGAATGAGTTACTCATTCGTTTTGGTCTTATCTCGATTGTTTGTCCTATGAGATTCTTCAGAACACGAGGACGAAGTAGCCACAAAACGAACGTATCGATGTAGGTAGATTTATAGGAAGTAAACAATACTAATACATAGTTAAATGTAAAGATATTTGATATTTCTCTAATATTACATGAAATAAGGCAATCAAGTAGCCTATAATTCATAAACTTTACGTGTCTTACCACATTTATTACTATTGTACAAGAGAATTTATTAATTTTGGTAACTTGTAATTTAATTCTTCAAGTATTGTTAACATTTTGTTGTTATATAAAATAATTTACAAAAGGAAAAGAACGGTTACGCCTATTACTTCATTTATCAAACTGAACTTCTAATCTTGTTTCATGATTAAACGAAGTTGACTTCGAAGGCGAAGTAGACGCCGTAATGCAGGCAACCGATAGCTACAAAGCAATAGCATGCAAACACGTTTGACAATAGTTAGGCGTAATAACATGTCGCAAAAAATATGTACATATATTCGAGGTTAATATATTCTATTATTTAGATGCACATTGTATGTACAATCCATTATAGAAAAATGCGCATTCTTTTACCATTTAGATTTATTATTATCTATATAGATTCTATACGGATTCATTGATACTATAAAAAATTAGAATACGTAAGTAGAATCTAGATAATGGTTTCGATGTTATAAATATTAATTGAAGTACAAGGCATAAACATTACTAAAATATTAGGATTCTCTAAGTATTGCTAACGTAATATAATAGTGATTCAAAATTTGATAAATATTTGGCTCAAGTTTAGTGTCACCTTTTCAATATTGCATTCTGTAGTTTATTAAACCGGATAAAAGTGATAAAGAATGATGCGTCAGTAAAAAATTATTATTAGATTATATATTACAGCAAATAAAATTAAATGGTAAATAAACAAATAAATTTAAAGTCCTTTTTACCATAGTTATTTGTTACACTATTAATATTATACATCCTATGTGTTAAGGAAAACGGTTTTAAATAACCAGAAAAAGTATCGTATAAGAAAAATTGTATCATATTTTCTTTTTTATTAACGATTCTAGTACAGAGAAACAAACCAATTTATGGACTGACCTAATATATTCTAGAAATTGTTGTACAAATTTCGATTCTTCCGTTGACTTCAGTTAGGAATAGATTGATATTTCTTTCAATGCTCGTTGCAGCAACATTGTCCCTGGCTTGTATTTACATTACAAATTCTCATTTGTTCACTATCATAATTATGAAAATTATGATACCCCGTTCGAGACTTTCGCTAATAGCTGACTGAGTGTACCAATGCTAAATAGACATTCTTGTATGATGCGAATTAACTTGCGTCCATTGACAATTGGAATTTCATCAAAATCATTCTCTTTTAGACAGCGCACTAAAGATGCATACCACATATCGCGCGGCGATTCAGTATTACTAGGTTCGGTAGTAACCGGGCTAGTGCATGAACAACCGCTAGATGTTGTGGATTTTATACTGTTATTTCCTGGTCCTTCAGTACTGCTTGAGATAGATACTTGACTAGTGCCACTTGCTGGTACTTTCGTGCTGCTTACAGTAGATTCTTGGCTAGCGCTACTTGCTGGTCCTCCTGTGGTGCTAGAACTGGATTCTGCGGGAGTTCTACTTGCAGATCCCTCTGAGCTGCTTGAGCTGGAGTCTTGAGTAGTGCTATTAGTAGGTTGTTCTGTGCTACTGGAGGATGATTCCTTCGTACTCGTAGTGCTTGGTCCTTCTGTGATGCTTGAGCTAGATTCTTGGGTAGTGCTACTTGCAGGTCTTTCTGTGCTGGCTGAGCTGGATTCTTGGGTAGTGCTGCTTGAGCTGGAGTCTTGGGTAGTGCTACTTGCAGGTCCTTCTGTGCTACTTGAGCTGGACTCTTGGGTAGAGCTACTTGCAGGTCCTTCTGTGCTGGCTGAGCTGGACTCCTGGGTAGTGCTACTTGCAGGTGCTTCTGTGCTACTGGAGGATGATTCCTTTGTACTCGTAGTGCTTGGACCTTCTGTGCTGGCTGAGCTGGATTCTTGGGTAGTGCTACTTGCAGGTCCTTCTGTGCTGCTTGAGCTGGACTCTTGGGTAGTGCTACTTGCAGGTTCTTCTGTGCTGGCTGAACTGGACTCCTGGGTAGTACTACTTGCAGGACCCTCTGTGCTGCTTGAGCTGGAGTCTTGGGTAGTGCTACTTGCAGGTCCCACTGTGCTGCTTGAGCTGGCGTCTTGGGTAGTGCTACTTGCAGGACCCTCTGTGCTGCTTGAGCTGGAGTCTTGGGTAGTGCTACTTGCGGGTCCCTCTGTGCTGCTTGAGCTGGAGTCTTGGGTAGTGCTACTTACAGGTCCTTCTGTGCTGGCTGAGCTGGACTGCTGGGTAGTGCTACTTGCAGATCCTTCTGTGCTGCTTGAGCTGGACTCTTGGGTAGTGCTACTTGCAGGTCCTTCTGTGGTGGCTGAGCTGGATTCTTGGGTAGTGCTAATAGTAGATTGTTCTGTGCTACTGGAGGAAGATTCCTTTGTACTCGTAGTGCTTGGACCTTCTGTGCTGCTTGAGCTAGATTCTTGGATAGTGCTACTTGCAGGTCCTTCTGTGCTGTTTGAGCTGGACTCTTGGGTAGTGCTACTTGCAGGTCCTTCTGTGCTGCTTGAGCTGGACTCTTGGGTAGTGCTACTTGCAGGTCCTTCTGTGCTGGCTGAGCTAGATTCTTGGGTAGTGCTACTTGCAGGACCTTCTGTGGTGGCTGAGCTGGATTCTTGGGTAGTGCTAATAGTAGGTTGTTCTGTGCTACTGGAGGATGATGCCTTTGTACTCGTAGTGCTTGGACCTTCTGTGCTGCTTGAGCTAGATTCTTGGGTAGTGCTACTTGCAGGTCCTTCTGTGCTGTTTGAGCTGGACTCTTGGGTAGTGCTACTTGCAGGTCCTTCTGTGCTGTTTGAGCTGGACTCTTGGGTAGTGCTACTTGCAGGTCCTTCTGTGCTGCTTGAGCTGGACTCTTGGGTAGTGCTACTTGCAGATCCTTCTGTGCTGGCTGAGCTAGATTCTTCGGTAGTGCTACTTGCAGGTCCTTCTGTGGTGGCTGAGCTGGATTCTTGGGTAGTGCTAATAGTAGATTGTTCTGCGCTACTGGAGGAAGATTCCTTTGTACTCGTAGTGCTTGGACCTTCTGTGCTGCTTGAGCTAGATTCTTGGGTAGTGCTACTTGCAGGTCCTTCTGTGCTGCTTGAGCTGGTCTCTTGGGTAGTGCTACTTGCAGGTCCTTCTGTGGTGGCTGAGCTGGATTCTTGGGTAGTGCTAATAGTAGGTTGTTCTGTGCTACTGGAGGATGATTCCTTTGTACTCGTAGTGCTTGGACCTTCTGTGCTGCTTGAGCTAGATTCTTGGGTAGTGCTACTTGCAGGTCCTTCTGTGCTGTTTGAGCTGGACTCCTGGGTAGTGCTACTTGCAGGTGCTTCTGTGGCGGCTGAGCTAGATTCTTGGGTAGTGTTACTTGCAGGTCCTTCTGTGCTGTTTGAGCTGGACTGCTGGGTAGTGCTACTTGCAGGTCCTTCTGTGCTGCTTGAGCTGGACTCTTGGGTAGTGCTACTTGCAGGTCCTTCTGTGGCGGCTGAGCTGGATTCTTGGGTAGTGCTACTTGCAGGTCCTTCTGTGCTGGCTGAGCTAGATTCTTGGGTAGTGCTACTTGCAGGTCCTTCTGTGCTGTTTGAGCTGGATTCTTGGGTAGTGCTATTTACAGGTCCTTCTGTGCTGGCTGAGCTGGACTCCTGGGTAGTGCTACTTGCAGGTCCTTCTGTGCTGCTTGAGCTGGACTCTTGGGTAGTGCTGCTTACAGGTCCTTCTGTGGCGGCTGAGCTGGATTCTGGGGTAGTGCTACTTGCAGGACCCTCTGTGCTGCTTGAGCTGGACTCTTGGATAGTGCTACTTGCAGGTCCTTCTGTGCTGGCTGAGCCAGATTCTTGGGTAGTGCTGCTTGCAGGTTCTTCTGTGCTGCTTGAGCTGGACTCTTGGGTAGTGCTACTTACAGGTCCTTCTGTGCTGGCTGAGCTGGACTCCTGGGTAGTGCTACTTGCAGGTTGTTCTGTGGAAGCTGAGCTAGATTCTTGGATAGTGCTACTTGCAGGTCCTTCTGTGGTCGCTGAACTGGATTCTTGGGTAGTGCTACTTGCAGGTCCTTCTGTGGTGGCTGAGCTGGATTCTTGGGTAGTGGTAATAGCAGGTTTTTCTGTGCTACTGGAAGATGATTCCTTCGTACTCGTAGTGCTTGGACCTTCTGTGCTGCTTGAGCTAGATTCGTGGGTAGTGCTACGTGGAGGACCCTCTGTGCTGCTTGAGCTGGACTCTTGGGTAGTGCTACTTGCAGGTCCTTCTGTGCTGCTTGAGCTGGACACTTGGGTAGTGCTACTTGCAGGTCCTTCTGTGGTGGCTGAGCTGGATTCTTGGGTAGTGCTATTTACAGGTCCTTCTGTGGCGGCTGAGCTGGATTCTGGGGTAGTGCTACTTGCAGGTCCTTCTGTGGCGGCTGAGCTGGTTTCTTGGGTAGTGCTACTTGCAGGTCCTTCTGTGCTGCTTGAGCTGGACTCTTGGGTAGAGCTACTTGCAGGTCCTTCTGTGGCGGCTGAGCTGGACACTTGGGTAGTGCTACTTGCAGGTCCTTCTGTGGTGGCTGAGCTGGATTCTTGGGTAGTGCTATTTACAGGTCCTTCTGTGGCGGCTGAGCTGGATTCTGGGGTAGTGCTACTTGCAGGTCCTTCTGTGGCGGCTGAGCTGGTTTCTTGGGTAGTGCTACTTGCAGGTCCTTCTGTGCTGCTTGAGCTGGACTCTTGGGTAGAGCTACTTGCAGGTCCTTCTGTGGCGGCTGAGCTGGATTCTTGGGTAGTGCTACTTGCAGGTCCTTCTGTGCTGGCTGAGCTAGATTCTTGGGTAGTGCTACTTGCAGGTCCTTCTGTGCTGTTTGAGCTGGATTCTTGGGTAGTGCTATTTACAGGTCCTTCTGTGGCGGCTGAGCTGGATTCTGGGGTAGTGCTACTTGCAGGTCCTTCTGTGGCGGCTGAGCTGGTTTCTTGGGTAGTGCTACTTGCAGGTCCTTCTGTGCTGCTTGAACTGGAGTCTTGGGTAGTGCTACTTGCAGGTCCTTCTGTGGCAGCTGAGCTAGACTCTTTTGTAGTGCTACTTGCAGGTCCTTCTGTGGCGGCTGAGCTGGACTCTTGGGTAGTGCTGCTTGCAGGACCCTCTGTGCTGCTTGAGCTGGACTCTTGAGTAGTGCTACTTGCAGGTCCTTCTGTGGCGGCTGAGCTGGATTCTTGGGTAGTGCTACTTGCAGGTCCTTCTGTGGCGGGCGAGCTGGATTCTTGGGTAGTGCTACTTGCAGGTCCTTCTGTGCTGCTTGAGCTGGACTCTTGGGTAGTGCTACTTGCAGGTACTTCTGTGCTGGCAGAACTGGACTCCTGGGTAGTACTACTTGCAGGTCCCTCTGTGCTGCTTGAGCTGGACTCTTGGGTAGTGCTGCTTGCAGGTCCTTCTGTGGCGGCTGAGCTAGACTCTTTTGTAGTGCTACTTGCAGGTCCTTCTGTGCTGCTTGAGCTAGATTCTTGGGTAGTGCTACTTGCAGGTCCTTCTGTGGCGGCTGAGCTGGATTCTTGGGTAGTGCTACTTGCAGGTCCTTCTGTGGTAGCTGAGCTGGATTCTTGGGTAGTGCTACTTGCAGGTCCTTCTGTGCTGCTTGAGCTGGACTCTTGGGTAGTGCTACTTGCAGGTCCTTCTGTGCTGCTTGACCTAGATTCTTGGGTAGTGCTACTTGCAGGTCCTTCTGTGGCGGCTGAGCTGGATTCTTGGGTAGTGCTACTTGCAGGTCCTTCTGTGGTAGCTGAGCTGGATTCTTGGGTAGTGCTACTTGCAGGTCCTTCTGTGCTGCTTGAGCTGGACTCTTGGGTAGTGCTACTTGCAGGTCCTTCTGTGCTGCTTGACCTAGATTCTTGGGTAGTGCTACTTGCAGGTCCTTCTGTGGCGGCTGAGCTGGACTCTTGGGTAGAGCTACTTGCAGGTCCTTCTGTGGCGGCTGAGCTAGACTCTTTTGTAGTGCTACTTGCAGGTCCTTCTGTGCTGCTTGAGCTAGATTCTTGGGTAGTGCTACTTGCAGGTCCTTCTGTGGCGGCTGAGCTGGACTCTTGGGTAGAGCTACTTGCAGGTCCTTCTGTGGCGGCTGAGCTGGACTCTTGGGTAGAGCTACTTGCAGGTCCTTCTGTGGCGGCTGAGCTAGACTCTTTTGTAGTGCTACTTGCAGGTCCTTCTGTAGCGGCCGAGCTGGATTCTTGGGTAGTGCTACTTGCAGGTCCTTCTGTGCTGTTTGAGCTGGACTCTTGGGTAGTGCTACTTGCAGGTCCTTCTGTGGCGGCTGAGCTGGATTCTTGGGTAGTGCTACTTGCAGGTCCTTCTGTGACGGCTGAGCTGGATTCTTGGGTAGTGCTACTTGCAGGTCCTTCTGTGCTACTTGAGCTGGATTCTTGGGTAGTACTAATTGCGGGTTCTTTTGTGGCATCTGAGCTGGATTCTTGGGTAGTGCTAATAGTAGGTTGTTCTGTGCTACTGGAGGATGATTCCTTTGTACTCGTAGTGCTTGGACCTTCTGTGCTGCCTGTGGTAGATTTTTGAGTAGTACTAATAGCTGGCGCTTCTGTAATGCCTGAGTTTGATTTTTCGGTTGCACTACTAGCTGGTCTTTTTGTATTCCTGGAAGTCGATTTTTCGGTGGTACTACCAGTTGGTGCTTTCGTAGTTGCACTTGTTCTATCTGATGGGTGTGGTGCGCGTGTACCATGTGATGGTTTTGGGCGTTGTGTTGTCGACGTTGCATGCTTAGCTTTGTTGCATTGTTTAATCTTTTTGAGGATATTTTCAAGTTTTTGAAGAAGAGATAGTTGTAGCTTTGTTACAGAGCATTCTGATAGTGTGTGTTTCATCAATGTTGTAATATGTTTAGTCTGTTGGGTAGCTGCTTTTGAAACCTTCGGAAGTTCCGTTTTCGAAAGTTTCTTTGCCTTCGACAGTGCCTATTATAGTTGTATGGGATAAAAATAAAATTTGTATTATATTAACTTGTAGTGGTTTTAATATTTTGCTAATTGTAATAATTTTTATGATTGTTACGAGGAATTAAATGTGGTTCATTTAAATTATAGAATGTTATTTATAGATGATATCTGTGTATAGCATATATTTTTGTACGTCGTTTTACGCATTAATAGGTTAAAAATATTTGTCGTTTATTCTGAATAAAATATATTTTGTGTATAATTTTACTTTTTATTCTAGAAACGGTATTATTTATTGTAGAAACGGGCTAAGTACTTACGTTATCTAAACATGCAATTGCATCAACGGGAAGTACGTCGGATACGACACATTGTGCAGCTTCGTTAATAACATCTTCAGTCTTATTCAGGAGCTTTTGAGAATCTCGAACTATTTTCTGTTCCACATTTATCGCTTCATCCATATGGTTTGAAACACATTTATTAACCGCATTTAAGATCTTCTCACGTATTTTCTTCATGTCCTTTGCGATAGCTGTGCAATGGTCGTTATGATTTCCATGTGCTTTGTGTTTTAAAATTTTCATTTCATGTGCCACCTGGATGCACAAAGTGAAAAGACATTGTAACACAGAGAAACTTGTATCATAATTTAATTATTCATTACATGTGTACATATATAATATAATATAATATAATATAATATAATATATTATAATATATTATATAATATAATATAATATAATATATTATAATATATTATATAACATAGCACACATGTATCTATCTTTTTCTATTTTTTCCATTTCGAAGCTATAGTTTGTTCTAGTTGTGCGAGGCACCCTGTATATATCTGAATCATAATATCCAATTACCCATATGTATCACTCGTGGAATGACTTAGATGTATTTTTCAAATCCTTTTAATTTGAACGATTCCTGGTAGGAACATACAATATTACACACTTACATCTTTCAATATGTCATTGACTTTATGTTTCGCATTCTTCTTTATTTCTTTGCCGACTTCTCTCATTTGCTTCAGATAAAAACTAGCTTCCTCATTATGATGCTTCGAGACTTCCTTCACGTTTTGATATATGCCTTTTATTTTTACCGTAACTTTTTCTTCATGTTGACGTACTTTGATCGTGGGATCGAGAAATCCTGGTAACCCAGGAAAAGCACTACTCTAAAATAAAACAAAAATAGATTTTTTGTTAAGTTAGATGGTGTTGCCGCGCGGAAATGTCTATCTGTAGGTAACTCGTTTTTACAAACATCGTGCAAGATATAAATAAGAAGGGAAGATAAAATTATTTTGAAAGATATTAGCAATAAAGAAAGAGATTCTGAGTTAATTCGGAACTTGAGAAAGATTCACTTACATATGCAGCTATAATGAAGAAGCAGAGTACAATTGCGACTTTCGCCATGTTTGACCCCTTCGTGCACGATGAATTTGAGACAATGCCAAGATATTGCTTTTCTCATTTATATAAGCCGTAGAATTCGTAAAAAATAATTTATCTGCTAAAAAAACACACGTAGCTTTCGACACTTGTGTCAATGTACAAACATAGCTAATTAAAATGATACAATACGTAATTGACATATTATCGATGAATAATTCAACTTTTATGTCAACTACGTTATATATGTTCAAATTGATCGAACGTATCGTGCACGTTTCATTTTCTCCTTTAATCTTTTGATGAAGAAAGGTATCGTGGTTATTTATATATGATCGGAAACATTCGATCCAGCAATTTGGCATTTTTGTCAAAATATTTTTTTAGCGTTTAGAGCTGCAATTTGTGCAAATAATATTGTACAATTTCACTTTATTTTGTCAGAGATTGTTCAAATGATTACGCGATTTTATTTAGCGTCGAAATATACGATTTAAATAATTGTTTAATGTAGCAGTTATAAATATTTCTTGTATTAAAATTTATATCCCTGTTAGTGGAGACCTTTTGTAATCTGCTTGTATAGTGTTTCTGATAACGTGTTGTTCGTTTCGTATTGTGCAAATTTATTCAATCAGATTTATTTGAATAAAGATTTATCGAGAAAAGAAGAGAAGATTGTTAGAAGACGAAAGAAGGACTAATTTTAGAAAATTTGATATTTTCTTGACGTTACGGAATATTGTTTAAATGACATTGATCTGGTATTTTACTATTTACGTTATTTACATTCATTTTTATATTTCTTCTCCTCGGCTATACTTTACATATCTTTCTCGCAAATGTTGTACCACGATCTAACATACATAGCAAAGTATAGTTACCAAATAGAAAAAAAATTGCAATTTTATATACCAATTAATTTGGCAAATTGAAGCAGCACAGAAGCGATTTCTTCGATTAACCTTCCATTAAACGTCTAATACGAACCTACCTTTTGTTGCAAGCAACATCTACGCGTTAGGATTGAACGTTTCACCGTTACGATCGACTTTCTACGAGCGACATGTTTGATCGTATGAGTGCGTACACGAGTAGCTGCAGACACGTAAAATTTCACCCCAATAAAACGTTCCCATAGAGTACGACGCGCAGGGTGTCGTGGGAACCGTTTCACTCGATGTAAAGCACCGTGCACATTTTTATGGGGCGCGTAGACGTAACCAAGTAGCTTGGGGATTCCTTTGTAATATAATGAATCGACGATTCTTCTCGTCTCAACTATCGACCGATTTTCCCCTGTATTTGAGTATCTTGCCTTCGTCGATCGTACGATTTAGATGTGACGAATGACGTAAATGCCGAAGAAGGAAAACGGCAAGATATAAAATGTCATTTTTGCCAGAGAAGAATGTCAATTTCATTCGCTGTCACTTATCTTTCTTCTATTTCTGAAAAGATTACAAGCGTCTGCGGTACACAGAGGCTTTAATTAATTTAAGAAAATTAATCCTCTTCGCTCGTAACATCGAGTCAAGAATTTTTCAAACGAAAATGCGACAGAATTTATAAAACGATATAATACGATGGTACATATATAGGTTTCGTAGCGCTAAGAGCACGAACTGTCCGGCTCTCTTACCTCTCTCGTACATCACAGATCAATTTATAGAAAATATTCCAAATTAACGATTTTATCTCTTCAAAAAAGATAAACAGAGAAGAGACGGAATGTTTCGATTAATCTACTATACGTATTTTTCTTTGCATGAATTTGTTTGCTCGATCAATAATCCAATATTTGATAGAAATATACGTAAATATATCGGTTAATGTTTGTATTATTTCAAACGAGCATTGGTAATAGTTTTCGAATAAACAGGAACAGTTCACGTATGTATAATTTGTACGAATTTAGCGTTTAAACATTAGTCCGTCAAATGTCAAGTTTTCTTTTTTTAGGTTTAATATGGATACCTGTTACATGGAAAATTCGTTCTATTAAACGAAAACGTAATAATCAAAGTTACTTTAATAATAAAATAAAACAAATAAAGTTTGTTATTAATATATTTAGAATATTTGTAAGGAGAATTATTTCTAATCAAATTTCCAGATAATCGTTATGTTTCTTTACGTTCTATTTAAAGAATAACGTGACAGACGTTTCTCAAATTTGCATATATAAAAATTACACAATCACGTGATTCTGATTACATTAAATGTTTCACAATGTTTCCTTAATGCTGTCAGTTGATATAATATTTGTTATTTTATTGATTAAACGTCGAAATTACCATAAACGTATATTTCATTTTGCGAAGCAGCACGTTTATGATATATTGTTACTTGATAATCGAGGGGGTTCAAAGGAAAAGTAAATTTTAAATGTTAAAACACGTTGTCAACTCTACTCGTAAAAATGTAACAATTCGTAACAAAATTCCGATCGTAAGATTACATGTAACTACGACTGTAACGTCATAATCGATCTAAAATTAATTTATAAAACAAACACGATATATTTTATGTTGCAGATAAATTCTTTTCAATCTGCGTCCAATACAAATACTTTTCGGTGAGTGCTTAAATATATTCTTTTTTATGCAATAGTTCGTTTACAAAAATGCAACGTTCAAAGCGAATTACTTTAGAAATATAGAAATATTTTCCATAATAATATTCAATTTTTGTGCATAACGCGTCTTTTACGTTTTTTTATCACATTCGATGGAGGATCTAATGGCAATTAACGTGTAACCTAATGCGAGATTTAGTATAAAACCTGCTGTGAAATCTAGTTGGCGTAAGCTTTATCATTAGCCGTAACTGAACTGTACAGTTTCATCCCTCGTAAGCATAGAATCTGACGCACATGTCACGTTCTTAAAACTGTTTTTGTTTTTTGGAGGAAATCACTTTGAGAAACTAGATTTCTAACATCTGTTCTCGTATTCGCTTCCTGAACATACGAACGTCGATGCCACGGTGCTTCCTACGTGTCATATAATATATTTTCTAGCCAAAGATGAATTTAAAAAACGGAATGAAAATATTTATTACGAGATTGGACGTGGAAAATGCTGGGCAAATATTTTGAATACAATCACTTGCAATATTTATATTGCAATACAATCACTACAATATTTTGAATACAATCACAGAAGAATAGGAACAGATACTTAATAAAATTAATTCGTTCCAATAAATCTACCAATATAAATCTATGATATAGTTAGTAAGAGATACTGCTGAAATCGAACGAATATTAAAGCTCAGTGCGCATCGCAGCACATGTTAGGTTTTGTACCTGTCGGCTCGATGTTCATGGGAATATACTGGCATGTGGTTTTTATCTGTGACCATATGGCATATCGGAAAATGTACGTGCGAAAGAATAGAGACAGAAATCCCGAGCAGAGCACCGTCTTTTAATGCTGTCACAGTTTCGCGCAACACCAAGGTGATCGATCGATGATCGATCGAATCGACGAACTGCTGGTAAAAGTTTAAAACGCGTCTCGTACTTGAAATTAAAAATTTCGTAAAAGCGGAATAAAATATTTTGAGGTAAGGATAGAAATCACTACGACGAAAGCTGATTTTAATTTTCCCGTTGAAATCGATTTGCACGACGGAGCTCTCCGCATCGACTCCGGATCGATTACTTTCGTCTTTACCGCTGTTCCCTTTCGCGACTCGACGATGCCTTTAACGCGGCAACGAGGAAAACATCGAAAGGGAAATTTCTATCTCTATTTCGGCGATTAACGAATATCGGATACAACGACGCACTGAACAAATACGCGATTACATAGACGAATCACTTTTCTCCTTAGTACGAGTAATCGCTTAATTTCGATGTCTCGCAACGAGTGACACTTTCTTAAAGATACTCGCGAGACGTTCAACGTTTGGCTTCTTGAAGTAAAATTGTATTTTGTCACGGTGCTCGTCTTACTGATATCGATCGTACTACTCGACGATAACGTCTAATCGTTTCTCGATAGATCTTTTTCTTTGGGGTGGGGAAAAAAAACGAGGTTTTAAGTTTATCTGTTTGAAATTAATATGATATATTTGCAGCGTCTAATCATTCTTTTTTTTTTTTTTTTTTTTCAAAACTTCACTCGTTATATTCACCGTAAATAGGCTCTTTTACCTTGCGCACATTTGTATACCTCCATGATGCGTGAATTTACTATACAAAATTTGTTTATTTACGCTTGTTAGCAAAGTGTTGCTTTCGTGAATATAAATTCAACATTATTTTAGCGAAATACAGCTTTCGTGAATATGAATTATAATTTAGCTACTTTCTTTTAATATCATCGTGTTCGTTACGTGCTGTAAAAATATTTCTTTTTCATTTCCGACCAGCGTAAACGGCATTCGATCAGAAACTCTGCTCTTTATTTTTTCACCTATAGCTCCTTAAAAAATTACTTTTTAAATCAACGTTTATGGTTTTTCCAATTTTTACTTTACTTTATACCAAATATTTATATACTTCGTTAAAAGCATCTGTCGTTCCATATTATTGAAATCGACGTCAAACTGCTATTTATCCACTTGTCACGTCCGTCGTTCCTTCTTGAAACGATTTCTAAAAAGTCATTCCGTAAATCAGTATCCAATCTCCAATTGTTTTCTTTTACGCGTCGAAAATTTGTTTGTAATTCTCCAATAGGAATTTAAAAAACAATTTACTGCTTTCCACTTACGTAAAGACATTGTCAGCGATTTCTCCACGATAAAATCGTTCTCTCGTAAATCGTTCCTGAAGCGAGACGTTAGCTTGCTACTTATGCATTTCCATGGTCGACCCACTCATTACTCTTCAAACAAACAAAAGAGAACAAGAAACGTTCTGGCTCTGTCACGACGCTTATACATAATGTAAAATGAAACGCGTTAACGCAACAAGTACTCTCAAATTTTGTCGAATATTTTGCTCGAATTTCATATCGTTATTCTTCGATTAACTTAAAATATACAACTCGGAAGAAGCTATCGATATTTTACATTCCGTTTAGATACCATTTTCTAAAAATACACGCCTAACAAGACTCCGTACGTGGTAAACCATATCATCGATAAAGCGTCAAGCTCCACGTTCTCCATATTCTCATCTCAAATACGATTCTTCTTACGGATCGTCTGATGTACTTCATCGGTTCTTTCCCGCTCATCCGTGAACTATCCACGTGCCTTTCTTACATACGTGCTCTCTCTCTCTCTCTCTCTCTCTCTCTCATTCGCTCTCTCGCTCGCTCACTAGCCCCCCGCCCCCCTCCCTCTAATTTACTCGAACGCGTACTATAACAACGACTAGAAAAAGCAAAGAAACCCTCTCGCCAGTTCACCTTCGTCCAACCGCAAGTGCGCTTTCTTCTTTTCTTCCCTCCTTCTTCTAGCCAGCGTCCTCTCGTTTCCTTCGCCTCTGGTGCCGCTCCTTTCTTCGTGCACCTGTGCTCACGCACGTCGCCGCGATATACACCGTGCTGCAATCGTACCGTGCTGGAACGCGTGTACGCACGTGAAAAGGTCGACGAAAATAGTCGTGTTAGCCTGCTACCTTTTGTACGTGCCGATCAAGGCTGTTCGAACGTTATTTTCGTCGATGGGGTCATTTTACGCGAGCTCCGTGCAAATAAACGGGGCGAATTTATTCGGTTCGATTAAATTCGATTCGATTCCCTCGCGCTCGTTCGCAATCACGGATCGTGACGGTGTAACGAGTGAACTCGCTTCTTCTCACCTCGAGACTTCTTCGTTTTTACGATGAATTGCGAGTTCAGTCGCGGATCAGAGCGTACAGATTAATCCAGATTTTCCTTTTACAATGGTTTTCAGAAAATCGTACCTCGCTTCCTGCTTAACGTTTCAATTTGTTCCATTACAGTTTGTTATTCGTTTAACGTTTCTACGATTTAATACTTAATCTCGTAATATTTAAACTCATACTGAGAATTACACCGCGTTGGTAAAAATCATCGAAACAGGTTAACGAGGAAGAAAAATCATTGTATGCAAATATGTCGCATGATTTGTAACCACAATGAATCTTAAGACGTATCGGCTTTCTTACCTCGTAGTTAGCCATTCGAACGACGAAAGCTCGCTAGCATTTATTAACCAGGTATAACGATCTTTGCGAACATTAGTCTCACGTTGTTGGTTATTGTTGCAAGACACGGTCGTAAAATTTGACAGCGAGTTTCCTACGTAATAGAAGTTTTTCTGCGTTGATATCACGTCGAAAAACAAAGCGAGGAAGGACGAAAGCATAAATGCAGCTGCCAACTTTCTTTCTCTACGATCATAGTGATACACTGGTACGGGAAGAGTAAATCAAGGAGGCACAGCTGCGTGAAAAAATACAGCCATTCATAAAATACAGTCATTTTAGTTGCTCCGTTCTCGTTAGCAATTTGGTAACTATTTGGTAACAACAATTTCGTAATTCTTGCGATAAAGTCTTTCTTTCGTTTATTTTACTTTCGACTTTGTGTCGTGCAATACGACGAGTCCTTTACTCTAAGCTTGATATTTTAATTGTATTTGAAACTACGCGAATAACACCTGTTTTTCGTTGTAATACCTTTCTTCCCTCGTTGAGCCAAATATCAAGTGCCATTATTACGCGAATGTGTAATTAGAAATATCAGAAAGCCTGTTTATCCGTACTTTCGATATCGCAACAATTTTACGATAAGATCAAGTTATAACAAGTTTAAAGCTTTGAGCTTTTATCTAAAGCAAAAGGTAAACTGAAACACGTATATGTAACATTACCTTTCTAACTGTTGCTACACAGAATCACGACGATGGTCATTCGAAAAGCAAACATATTCGTATTACGTTACATCGACTTCGAGTCGTGGACGTCAACGAATAATAATCCCCGAATCGTGACTGTATTCGAAGAAAATTTGAATTTCTAAAGCCAGTTACTTCAATACCTTATTTGCATTTTACCTCGCGTTTTTCTCATAGAACCTGATTCCGTTTGTGTCAACCGGAAATGTCAAGCGAGAAGGGGATGTTTTTCCCATTTTGCAAATCGATTCGAAGAAACACGAATTTAAGAATAAAAAGTCATATTCGACAAATTTTTCAACAATTCGTTCGTTCCACTTGAGACTATCTGCCAAATGTCCTTATCAAATACGAAATAACATCAAACGCTAAATGAAACACGTCTGGTTACTCGAGATCCCGAATCTTCTACCCCCTACTGGCGTTTTGTCGCGAGAAGGCCACGTGAAATCTCTATCGAATGATCTATAAACGCAGGAAACCCTGTTGGGTTTCGCGGTGAACTTTTCTCAGTCGTGTCTCAGCAGATGTACGACCATTTGCCATGGCAGCTGCACTCCTCACCACCGTAAACTTGAAGCACCAGTCCCGGATCTTCGTTCAACCTGACCCTACCCTCACGGTCTTAACCATCCTCCGAATCTTCGCGAAACATCCTCCTCAATTTTGTATCGGACGTGAGGAATTTCTACAAAATTGCACACCGATCTTTGCGATGTATTAGTTCATCGAAAGTTGGCCGACGCAGATCGGCATTTCCTGTTGTAATCTCGTAATCGCGCGATAAACCGGTTTGCTCGATAGAGAAATGCACAGAGGCACCAAGAACGCTTCGTATAGCCCTGGTTCGTTTGAGAGTAGGGAAAAGGTAGCTGGGTCTGAGTGGAACATTCATCGTCCAAGGATGGAGTGGGGGTTGACTCGTGCTCGCATCTAAATGGACGAAAAACAGGGACAACAATCTCGTGCCTGTAGCCACTGGAGAACCACCAATGTAGCTTAATTTCAATTTTCCCTATACTACATTTTTTATGGTTAGGAAGAAATTTGTCGATGTGTAATATGCTTTGGATGGAAGAATGGCCGCGGAGAACAAAAGCGACGATCGGGTTGGAAGATTTTGATGAAATTTTAGTTAAAGAAAAGTTAGTCTGGAATGTATCAATTTGCGTAATGCAAACGAAATGTAATTTGTACGATGAACTGTAAGTAAGTCGTGATAGATATGAATATGTAGGGTGAGAGCCGGAAATGACTATGCACCTTGTACATACAAAATTTATTTAAAGACTCTTACAAATATTAAAAAAATTAGGAATTATACAAATTGAAAACTCTTACGAATATTTAAAAAATTAGAAATTATACAAATTGAAAACTCGTTAAAGCGATATACGATATGTAGGGAAGTACAAATTAATGGTAAAACACAGGTAAATCGATATTATAGGAATTTGATTTTTGTAAAGTATATATTCGCTTGTGACTCATTGTACATACGATAAATATATTTATTTATAGACAGGTATACTTGTAACGAAAATATTTTTTAATGAAGGTAAAAAGGAATCTACTCGACCTCTCGTCGTAAACGTAACACCGATCTTGCCCGAATTCAGGATTCTTCGAGCCTTAATTTTTCTTGATTCCAGCCGTTTCTCTTCTCTTATCATATCGCAGAGTCTGATAACTTTCTCCAAGCTTTATTACACGGTCCCGAAATAAAGTACAATCTATTTGCTTTTGGACTTTTGGTTCATACAAGATGTACTTGAAGAGACACAGGGCATCGATGGAAATAAGCACATGCCTGGGGCACCGTAGGACCCGGGTAGAGCGACATGGGCCCGTTCGAACTACGGCATTCACGTCCCGAGTGTTTCAGGGGGGGGTTCTTGCACGTCTCTGGTGTCGGAATACCGGAAGGTTGTACGTGTATATCATCGTCTCGTCGAGAGCTTTTCTATTACCTCGTGTTGTTCAGTGAAAGTGAAACGCGTTCACTTCGTGTCTATATCGCGACGAAAGTGAAACGACTGATAACGTGCTCTACTCGATGCTTTTTCGTTTTTACCTTACTGATAAAACGAAGCTTCAACTACCCAAAGCTATACGCGAGTATGATACCTTCACCAGGTGGCGCGGAGGTTCTTCAAATAAGAAACGACCGTTTTACTCAAATGTAAGAGAACGTGCGTGTGATCCGATCGAGCATTAGGATCTTCCAAAATTTATAAACAGCACTTGGGAAAATTGGAAAAACTGTCGCGTGCCAGAATTTTCGAGAATTTTGTCCACACTTGTCGTCACCCGAGATACGGAATTTTGATGATAAGTTTGTAAAATTCAGTTATAAATGATCTTTATCTTATATTTTCGGAAAAACTTTCTGTGATCTGTTTCTATGGATGACGGTCAGTTCGTTGATGCGACAGATCAAACGTACGCTACAGTTCCGGTGGGGTCGGCGGAAGTAGCTGAGCGTAACGGCGGCAGTTCTAACGGAAAAACGTGGGAACTAGTATCGTCGTGGCTCTACTCTTCATTAGCTGGCACGTGTTAAAATACGATCACCTTGTTAAAACATCCACGTAACGAACAAACTCTTCTTCTGTCTCGAATTGTAAAAATGGAACGTGTACTAACTCTTGCGCGACGTAAGAAAGAGAAAAATAATAGGCGGTGACAGAATATTTTATGAAAACCTTTATCAAGACGTAAAACTAGTTAAATAATTTGCAGACGGTTCTTTTTCTCTCCCTCTCTCTTTCTCTCTCTCTCTTTCTCTTTTCTTCTTCCTTTTCGTTACAATTCAAATATTTCATAATAACAAATCGACCTCGCACAATCAAAAGTAAAAAATAAAATGACGTTCTTCCGTCGATCGACCTTTCGATCGAAACGAACGCTCGTAAATATTCGATAGCCTCCGCGAGGAAACGGAATCGCATTCGAGTAACGGTTTCCTGTCGACGCGGTTCAAAGGCTTTTCGTCTCGTTCGAAGACTCGGGGAGAACACTCTCGTAATTCTCTCTTACAATAGCGCTCGACTATTAAGCGGTCGACGAGCGAGACGAGACGAGGTGAAATTTGCACCTTTGCGGCGATTTCGGAACTATTTGCTTCGTGTCTCTCTCATAAGGAATTGGAAGCGGCTGCTCGTAATTAGAAAAGAGGTACATAGACAGAGGAAACGGAACAAAGTATCCGTCGAAGACAAAGAATCAAAGGCAGAGAGGCTGTTAGTTCGGTAGGATGCTTCCGAGACGATTCGAGAATTTCTCTCCCCTCGGGAACTCTCGACAGTCTTTTTGACTCTCGTACGAGTTAAAGGGACAATGCGGCCACGATCGAATCGTGAACTCGACTAAACCACGAACGAATAACCGTGGTAGGATTCGTCATCGATTAAAAATAACGAGCCACGGAGATAGACGCGTCGACGCGATCATCGTCGAGCAGTAAAAAGCGGTGCGTATCGTACGGATAGCGAACGAGCAACAGGATATAATATAGTCGATCCCCACTGGTCTAACGTAAGGTAAACTAGACAAAAGAGACGCGACGAGCGCGAAACTGAGAGAGAGTAACCGAGATCCCACTCTGGGTACAGTCCATGACGTCAACCTCTGAGGCCAAGTCGTACGACCAGTTTGAACTGCTAGCTCGCGGTAAGAAGGGAAGAAGAAGATGAGGAAGAAGCGTTGCTAGTCTGTTCGCCCGTTCCTCGAACCGTCCCCGATACATCGACGTTTTTACCGGCCGGTTTCTCGCTACATAGCGCCGCCATTACGATTCAAAAATCATTCTCCGACCATTCATCGAGAAACAATAGCTGGTTTCAAATATTTCGGTTTTCTATCGTTGATGAAACGCGTGGTCAAAGTGTCAGGTAAAAGGATACGAGCAGTTTGTTCGTTCGCGTTTGGATGTAGCAGTGACGGAAGAAGAGGAGGAATAGAAAGAGGAGTGTCGTATAGCGTTGCACAGAGTTGACAGATCACGGAAATAATCGAGGGACAGATTGGATTATGAATTTGACAAGCGCGTTCGAGTAAAAGAGTCGAGTAGGAGGACGTAGAAGCTTCGTTTCTATTTGAGATCGGTCGTATCGGTTAGTATCGACGAAAGAAAAGAACTGTCGAGATTCGTTCGAAAGATCGATATTCAGGATCGATTAAACGAGCGTGGTCAGAGTGTCGAGGTTCGCAATTTGTCGGGATTAATAGGAAGGAAAAAAAGAGGAAGAGTAGAAAGAAAAGGTACGGTGTCGCGCAGAGTTGTACACAATGTGGTGACAGTGACAAGTAGTGGTGCGTGAATTTGTGCAGCGTATAGAGGCTCGCGAATACCCACGATGAAACTCGGTCGTTCGGTGACGGTACCTTGGTCGATCGGGAAGCCCCCACGGTTATCCGCCTCCTCAATCCTCAGTGCTGCACCTTCGCTCGGACACTACGGTGTCTTATCCGATCGAGCGAATTCGTAGCTTGATCGAGTAACTACCTCGAAAAGGTACGTGCACGGTGCACGTGTGTCCACGAGATCGTTGCTAATAGCGCGGCAGTGTAACGAGTTCGATCGAAAACAACGCGTTATGTTTCGATCGTGCAAGGTAATTTAATGGCGTTGTTATTCGTGGCTCTTATCGTGATTCTCTCTCAACGTCTTCTTCGAGTCTTGAGTGTTGAAATCATTCGATACGTACATTTGCCATCTCGAAGCGGTACGTGGCACGAACAAAACGTACAAACGGCGATAAACTCGAACGTTGAGAATTCAAAGCACGTCAAGGGCCTCGCGCGATTCACGCATAAATCTGGCAGATAGAGCGTACGTTAGCTCGCCTCGTCGAGTCAAACAGAAAAAGCAAGGCCACGTCAGTCGCAAAATTCTCGAAAATTCCGGTACACGCCAAGCGAAAATTCTCTTCTATTATTAATGATAATGGAACGTCGAATTCATACATATTTGAACGATTCTTCGACTTCGTTGAATCATAGGTGACTTGACTCTAGTTCTCATGCGGTGTGTCTCATGCGGTAAGTGCCATTAATGGCCTATATCGAGTGCGCGTGGACGAGATCGTCGATATCGTGATAGTGTCGCGAGTTTGGCGAAAGAAGGTAAAGGTCGCGTCGAAGGAAATAGCGACGGTGCGGAAAAAAGTGTTGGAAGGAGAAATTAATCGACGAGAATAAACGACGATCGTGAAAAACGTCCGTGGACATAAAGGAAAAGAAGCAAAGTGCACGGACGTTCGATGATATCGTCACTGTGCATGGTGCACGGAGGGAAACAACCAACGACGAGGCACGGGACGTTGTGTTTGGATACTTGACGCGGTCGCTACTGCGCGTTGTGAAAACATCGAGACCAAAGGAGAAATGGGAAACCACCCGTCCGCCCACCAGCCGCTCGAGAGAGCTACCAGCCATGCTGGAAATGGTCTTCGCCTCTCGGTACGTTCGCGATCTTGTTTTACGTCAACGATAACTCTCGCAGATGCCCACGTGTGACGTGCACGCCTCTCTCGATGCAATATCGTTAAATGGAGCGTATACACGTTGTTTCGCGCGTTACGTGTTCCTCCATCCTCCAGAGTCGTTCGGCCTTTGAAGCCTCTCGACCTTCCACCGCGCACTTTCGGCCTTTTACTTTGCTTAACCGCCGATATGCTTGCGTCGATCGCTTTGGTCAGAATTTTAGAAACTATCGTAAAGGAGGCAGGTCGAGCTTTTTAGATGGGATAGGGGATATTTCGCGTAAAATTAGAATTTGAAAAGGGGATGGGGCGTATGTAAAAGTTAATACCGATTACGGTATCTAGTGAAGTGGTAGCGATCGTAAGTATTAGATCAAAATCGACCAATTTTGAGGAATTTTTAAGTAAAAGAAGTTCTTTGCCGAGTAAATTCTAAACACGAAAAATCTAAAACGGGAAACATTCTTTTTTCCTATGTTTCTTCTTCCATTCTCTTACTCCCGATAAGAGCGAAACTTTCTCGAAACGACGAATCCATAGAATAATAGAAAAAATATGGGATACTCTTGGAAAAACAGAAATGTCCAATTTTTGCGTATTTCCAGCGATCGTGTTTATTATCGCTAAAGATTTTATCGAGATCATAAATACGTATCGTGAGTCAGAAGTAATAACAAATGTTCCTAAAAATAATTAGCAGACGGCCTACTCGGTTGATTTTATCACTTAAGAATATAATCGATATTTTCGGAAGTTTCAACGACTTCTTTAAATTGTCCGTTTAGCGGAAATATTACGACAGCCGACCGTTCCATCTTCGAAATTGGAATTATTTTCTTGAATTATCCAGATGGGCGGTGTTCTAATTATTTTGAGTAAGATATTTATAATTCAAGCGGCAAAAGACTCTAAAAAAGAAAGCATAAAAATTGCTTTTGAGCCATAGCATCAGAATTTTTTATAAGGATATTGTTTGAAGCTTGTGTACAATAAATTGGGACTATAGGCTTTAACGAGAACTAGCGAATACCGGTATACGGGGAACGAACGATTTCATACTATTAGCAAAATGTATTTGCTAATATTGCTCTCTCTCTCTCTCTCTTTCTCTCTCTATGTATATATATATACACACTTGAGTTTAATAATATAAATAGTACCGTCAATAATATGAATGGTTACATTAAAAAGTGAAAGTTTAAAAATCGATACGTTCCGACACAGACACAGAGATGCGCATGCTGCATCTTCCTACGTAAAATACGAAAAAAGATGTAAAGAAACCGAAAGATGTAGACGAAGTAAACATATCGAACGAAGCAGCGAAACTGGGTTCCGTTGTTTATCGAAGAAAAATAATTTTTATGAAATATTACTTAGGGCGTTTGATTTCGAACTTCTTCGATTCAAGCGCGTATTTAATTCGGCCTTCGTCGTGGGCGGATGAGTATTTTCGTGGACTGGATCAAACTGGTCCTGCAAAGGTCACGATGAAGGTCGCTTACATTCCATTTTATTCCCCAGATTTCGGATCCCTTGAGTTTTTCGTTCGGCTCGTGTCCATTCACGATTATATCGTCCTTTTCCTATCCTTCGCGATAAAAAATGATCGTTTCGCTGCGATTTGTTCGTCCGATATTAACTCGCCTATTACACACTCATTTACGTAAAAGCTTGTACTAATCGCGTAGCAATTACGACTAGATAGGTTTTTAGCGAAACTGGTGAAAAATCCAAAAATGGTGATTTAATGACGCTATCGAGTCGTATAGATCCAAACACGATAGAAGCGTTAATAAGTTTGTTTCGCGTTACAAATTACAAACATACGCTTCGAGTTGCATCGTTGTCTAATTGCTGTTTGTCGTGTCACTTGCATCGACAGAACGCAGCGAATTATAATATTTGCATCGCAGTTGTTGGTGTTTTGTCAAATGCCAATAGCGCCTTATTTTTTATGCATACTCGAGTCTTACACGCGGTTACATTTTCACGCGAAACGCGCGTTACATTTTTATAGCGAACGTTCAACGTTAAGAAGATATTCGACCGGATAACGAGCATCCTTCGTGCGTTCACATGTTAAACACAACGTGCAAACGTTAACGGATTAAACACGACGAGCTTTTGCTTTAAAAAGATACAACAGCGAGTAACAAGGAAAAACAAAATTAAAGATTCGCTATTAACATAATCTTTACCATTTTTCTGATGCACGGTGCATTACAAATCACGATTACGTAGTTTCATGCATATCTGTGAACAATCTTCGCCTGTAATAGGGACAGCTCCGTTCCGAGAATTCCTACTGACACGAGGCTTTCTGATAAATTCTCCTCGAGGACTTCGAGTCGGCTGCACAAGAGGCTTTGCGTGTAGTATACCGTGCAAAAGTCTTAGGCCATCTGTCTTACCGATACTACAAACAGACGAGTAAACGCAGTTACTTTTGCGAAATATTCGTACACGCTGTTATACGGAAACGAACTGTAAGACATTTTTTGCAGATTTCGAATACCTTTGTTCGATATATCGGCTGAAACTTTTGCGGAGTAACCGTAAACCGTAAGCTGAACGGACATTCGTTTCGAAGGTGAAACTCGAACTGTGTCGACTGTGAAATTTTATCGCTCTCTTGTCGAAGAAAAGCGAAACCTACGGTGTTTCGAACAATCGTCGACGTTGGCCTGCATTCGCGTGCGTTCGCGTGTTGCACAATGCTATTAACGAACGCTACCGTTTTCAGGATTTTTCATTCAAGGTTACGCGGTTTGCGTTACTAATTGTCATTTGCGTAATGGTTAATTAACGACCGTTGGAAGAGAAAGCGTCGGTCAGGCAGTCCGTGACATCGAGGTTGATTGTTTTCAACGAACGTACGTTAAGACGAGGATCGGCGCAACGGGGACGAACAGATACGGACAAAAAAGGCAGCGTGTAAAGCAAAAGGTGTTTGTTTTATTTAAAAAGCCATACATATGTACACCTACGTAATTAGATACCTTTGACGAGTTGTTCGTTTCAACTCGATCGCATATATTTCGCAAATACTTTACATCGAGATAACTACGTTGTAGTTGCATGCATTAGTTCGTACAAATATAGAACACTCTTGGAAGAAAAATAATTGAGAAAAATGGATAAGATATCCGAGAACCTCGACAAGTTAAGTTTCACAGTTTCAAACTTCTTATTCTTAAACTTAAACTCTTCGCAAGAGAACTCGAAACTTTCTTCTCTCGCGCTTTTTAATCCTTTCGAAATACATTTTGCAAAGCGAACTCGAAGGAAAGAGGACGATATCTCTCATCTACTACTATTTTGTCTCAAATTATCGTTTCATCGTATCGAAGCAAACAAAACCACGTGATTTCATTCGGCCGGCTTCCCGATTCATCGAAGCTTCGATACGTCGAGATAATACGCGACGATAATTTACGAATACGAAACTACACGAAAGAATCGTGTTTTTACGTTACAGGTTACATCCGTGCAATTATCCTTCTCGATAGCATTCCCCGCTTTACGGTTGTTGGCTCGGTTAGACGGGGATTAACGAGTCACACGAATGACCATGTTTCTTCCACCAATTTCTTTCATCAGAGAATCGTACGATCTTTTACCTTCTGATCTCGTTAGAATTTAATTCCGCTAAAAGTGAAGAGTGATGCGAACCATTAGTCGAAGAAATTACCGCCACGTCGCCGGCGAATTGCCTTGCCAACCGAATGCCACTGGATCTGGAACGGACGGAAGAAATTTATCCAGCGTCTCGCCCGATGCTTTCGACGATCTTTTATCGTATTTCATAAAAGACGAACCGAGAGCACTGAACATTCCACGGACAGCGAAGTGAAAGAAAAGTCTCTTGTAAAACTGTCGAAAACTTTATATCATAAAGATGATCTTATCGAGAATTATTATCCGGATAGGAGTAAATTATTTGCAAATTATCAAGTCGAGCAACTTTCAAAGAACATTAGAAAGACATAGCTACACCGTTTACGTATCAAATGTGAACGCATAAAGCGTGCTGAAACCTGTCTGGAACACCATTAGCGCAATTGTGTTTGACAATGACTTTAAACGGTACTGAACTTTTAAATGCCGTTGAAGGTTTTAAGTAACGGAAGTAGATGGAATCCTTTCGAAATAAATGGGAAACTTTCCAACGACGAAGTGAAAATTCCAGCAGCGCTGTGAAAGGATCCTAAGTCGAGGGATACTTCGGTATATAATCCCGATCTTTTTAGTTAAAGAGCAACCCCTGGTTAAAACTGGTTGAAACGTTCCCTGGCGGCATCGAAGTGGCCGATCCTTGGCTGCTCTCGAGCCGCATCTCGAGAGAGTAGTCGCTTTCACTCGATCGTGACGATACGACGCAACGCTTTCCATCGCGATACGCGCGCGTAATCATAGCGGAGACGCGATTAAAAAATCTTACTAACGTTACCAAACTAGAGTTAACTGCGCGTAATCTTCGCCGCATGTGATACCGTTAATCGTTTCTAATCATTTTTTATCTTTTCATTCGAACAACGTTTCTCGTGCTAAATCTACGAGAAATTAAAATTACTCTTCGTCTTATCCTTCGACGGTATTGTTCGTGGCAACGATTAAATCGATGTTTTTGCGAAACAGAAGAAAGACTGACGAAGCAGTATACGAATCGTAATGGTTTTCGTTGCCTCGTAATTTAAAAATGGCTGTGTCGTACGAGATCAATGGTATTCGATCGACTCGATATATTTACCACGACCACGGAAACGAACGTAAAGCATTATATATTTGCGTATTGGAAACAATTTGAGATATAACCGCGAAATATAACCGTAAATGAATTTTGCGCAACGTATCTGAGAATCATAGCGTACATTGATCCGTTTCCATCACACTTTCTTCATTGTGTTTATTACGATCAATTATCGCGCGTGCAACTTGAGTCAGATGCAAGACGATCGTAATGAAGTTCATCCTCAACTGGAGCACGTCGAACCAAGCTAATAAAGCGAGTTTAATACGATCATGATGGATCGCGCTCGTACAAATGCGATTTTCTATATCGCCACTAAATACACGGTCGTTTTTTAAATAGACGATCGACCTATAAAGCGTAACGATGGCGTTTTTATTTCGATCGAACCGGAACAGAATTTATTACACCGATCTCGAGGAAAAATTTCAACGATTCGTGAAATTTTCTTTCGACCTGACAAAGGATGCATCGGACGATTTCGAAGAAGTCTAGCGATACTTTCGAACAAGTTTAAAGTTTCGCCAATGTTGTTCAGCAAGGATACAAACAGGTTCTTTGTGACAGGAGAAACTTCCCCCACATTTCAGTGGATGTCTTCTATCTCACGGTCTTGTTATACGCTAACATTCAGCGAAGAAAATCTAAGGTATTTGAATATTAAACAAGACGAGCCAAGTAACTTGAAAATTGTTGATTTTTAAAAATCTTAAGATATTTTAACCGTTAAGATCGCGGTATAAAGAACTGAAATTCGCGTACAACATGGAAATCGATCGTATCCTCGTATATTTATTATTCGGACAGATATGGATCGAATTTAATCGCGTTACACGTCGTACGGTTTTGTTAGATAGTCGAAGGTAAAATGTATTCGTCGTTACGTTTATAAGACGGAGGAAAATAATTTCAGATGGAACAAACGGAATTCGAAGGTGTAATAATTTTTTCTTCGAATTCGACGACAACTTCGTCTTATTGCACGTTAGAAAAAGAGTTGGAAAACAGTTGGATAGAACAGTTAGATAGCATCTAGGTAACGACTGCTTCATATAAAATTGTAATAGTTCTTGGAAATTTATAGACGCCGGAATAGCCTGTACGTTTATCTTCGAGCTGCTTATATCTTTGAAGATTTGCTTACGGGTCAAATTTATCTACCTTATTAAAATTACTTTACTGAAACTTAATACCGAAGGATATGACACGTAGTTGTAAATTCTACGAATAAGAAGACACGGAATAACCGATAAACGCATTGAAAACATTTAAACCAACACGAACGTAAAATCTCTCCAGCATATCGCTGACTCAAAGATTTCAAGTCTCCATACTTATCGTTGGTACGTACGCGTTTACGCACTAATCAACGTATGGTATCATTTTTTTAATGAAATAATTTTAGTTCGCACTTCGGCTTACTCGTTCATATACGACGAACGTAGGAAACATCCGCGCGTCGTTCTTTCATATTTAAGCTTTTATAAAATGATAACATCGTTATCGTTGATAATAAACCTTTTTACAAAATGACACGCTCTAAGCTCGTTTCTTGATAAAAAAAGAAACGAATCTCGCCAACGTTGCTGCGTAACCACGATGCGTGCACTCGGGGCCGTGATTTTTCCACGTAGCGTGTAACATTCACGACGTGACGTCAAAGGAGGACGTCGAACGAAGGAAAGGATTTGCTCCGACGTTGAACGCGATCGAAGCGTCGCGGCCACTCGAGAACAGACTGAACGAGGATTTTACGCTTCGTAAGAAGAGATAACTCGAACCAGGAATTCGTTGGGGCGCTTGTGATTACGTACGAATTATATTACGCGAGTGACACGCATTCTATCGAGTCGACGCAAATCGCCTAAGTACATGTGTACTTACGTTTACGGTCACGCATACTGTTAGACGATCGACGAGGGGATCGAACTCAAGGATAACTGGTGCTACATGCATCGATGTCCGTCCGCTTGATAGCAACCAAGGGAAAGAGATCCGGAATTCTACAAGGTGTCTTGGAATTACGGGAAAAAGATCGTGTTTGCGTAATTTCCGAATTTTTGCGTATTTTGGTAGTTGCGGTTCAAATTAGCAACGTCCGGAACGATCGACCTAGTATCGTTAACTAAATTCTCTAAATTCCAAGTCTTTCGATTTTAATCGATTTGTAATAGGCGAATTGCTATCGACATTTGTAAAGTAACTTCCGCTAATTTTAGCGATTTAACTTGTAACTTACAAAACGAAATAATACATGGCGTAGATAATAATTAAAATTGTAAATTGTTAGTATCGAAAAGTAAACGAAATAAACTGTAATAAAGTACAATAACGAAAAGAAGATTGGGATATATTTACGAAAGCAAAAGTTTAATTGAAGAAATATAACTTAATTTAAAAGATAAGATAGAGCAGATAGAGAGTAATCTTGTTTAAACGTAGTTCACAGCTCGACGCACGGTGCTATTGATAAAATTCAACGTTGCTGGTGTAAATCACGGTGTTGGTTCCGTTGAGACGGAATTGAATCGCGTTCGCGACGCAACGATGATGCTTTCGCGTTATTGTCCTGTAAATAACACCGCCCATCGTAGTGCATATGCGCGTCTGCCTACATCGCGGTGCACGGCAACACCTGTCTCGGTGAAAGGATCGAGTACTCATAGACGCTCGTAGATATTTGTCATCGTTAGACTCGCTGCCATTTCAGGTAACGAGTATCTTCCCATTTTTCTTCGCGATTCAACGTCGTTGCCTAACGATCTCCGATTTTTGTGTTTCACGTACCAAAGAAAATATGGAACCTAGAAAACGTATGAAATAGTTACGTGGATACATGCTTAGAAAAGTGGTAAAGAGAAATTAAGCAATTTCGTTTATGTTTTCAAGGACGAACATTTCGATACTTCGATAACAGATACAAACGAACGAGTGTCTTGTATTTCGAAGAAGAGCTTGAGAATCAAGACACTTGTGTTACATGTCGCTTTAACAGCGTCTTCTTATCTAGCGAAAAGAACAAGGTAATATTTACCGTGTTGTCTCGTTCGTAACCTGGAAAAAAAATAATTGTGCCAATTATACTATCGAACGTATCCTTTAAGCGAAGAGGAACAATGGTTAATTACAAGGAAACATTCTTATTCCGACGTTAATGTAATTAGTGTAATTAACGCGACGTTGTGAGAAAAGCGTTTTGCTGGAAAGTCTGGGAAATAAAACACTGGCCATACTATTTTCCACTTTAAATGCGTCATCCACGAGATAGAACCGTGTATTCGTTTCATTTGCAATTCGTCAGATTTTTATTTCCCTTTGAAATGTTTTCCAAAGAAAAACAGAGAATCCGTAGATTAACAAATTTCAAAGTTTCATTATTCGACCAACGGATCAAAGTAAATATTAAGCTTGAAACTCTACGATGTGTTTGACCTTACAAACTGTTAACGCGTTGATATTATAAAATTGAAAATATTGGAGGGTGAAAGCGAAAAACGCGTGCTCTCCTCGTCCGGTCAGTGCGACCCATTGTATCGATTTCTCGAGGCGGCTCCCAAAGTGGCGACAGTTCTTGATGCACAGTTGCTAAAACACCGGTGCATATGTCCAACAATCTGCGGTCTGTTGGCTTGAAAATAGTCGAGAAGCGTTGGCAGAATCCAGTGTCTCGGGCTCGGCGGGTCGACGAACTGATAGGGCTGCATGAATGTATACCGGCTCTCATCGTCGCCTTTCTAGGTCACGGCACCTAGTCGGGGGCCAAGAGATCCATGCCTTCGATTGGCACGTAGCCCCAAAGTAAGAAATCCTAACCACGAAGAGAAGCTGTGCCAAACAACCATTCAGATTCTTTTTAGAACGGTCCGTTTTTACTACGCGTTCCGCTTATATGTCAGGGACAGCTGTGTCGTGCCATGGACTATCAACCGTTTCAGACGCTTCGAGACGGCGCCTTTTTCGACTAAAAGTGGCACGATTCGAACGATACTTCAGGGATACGCTTGCATCGTGTATACGTATATACGATAGTACACGTACATTTACGACGATAAATGTCGTTCGAAGTTTTATCGAATTCCATCAGAATTCCGAAACTGAGAAATATTCGATCTAAATCCCTTTTTGCGTCTGTATTTGACGAAAGAATTCCGTAGCTTCGCCCGTTCTTGTACGTGAAAATACGACGGAACCCGATAGATCCCGTTAAAGTCGAGAGATTCGTCGGGTTCTGAATAATTACGCGCGAGGTCGTGGTACCTGTTCTCGTATTTATGATATTTTACGGACAAACTTCGTTAGCTGGTGATCTCTAGATTCGACCTTGAGGCGTGAAAGGAAATATGGCGGTTGGAGAATGCATGTACGGTTATTGTGTGTGCATGCAGACGGGTCGTGCATGTCAAAACGTAGGCAGGTCGATCTAGCGCCGCAATTTCCTGCTGTTAGCGAGCCATGGACTTTACGGCACTCCCATCTCGAACGAGCGATATTAAAGACGTTCTTAGAAAGAAGCTTGCTTGATGGCAAGAACGACGACGTCATTGAAGAAATTAATGTAATTTATAAGAAAGAAATTTATTCCTTAATGTAAAAGCCGGTTTGCTACCGTGTGGAAAGGATACGACAATCGGTGGTTTCTAACGAGATAAAAGACGGCAAGAAACGCCGGGATGAAATGGGCTGTTGAACCCGGTTCGAATTTATTCTTTTCCTTTCTCATCCTGCAATTGGCAATTTACTTTGTCAACGTATTAAGCGCAGATCGGCCATAACCGTAAAAACGAAAAGATTAAGATATACGGTGGGAGAAAGTTGAATATACCGTAAATAACGTGAAAATCGCGTTGACTTTTGAAATTCTAACGAAATAAAAAAAGACACAATAACGTTGTATTCGAGAAATTAATTAAATTCATTCTTCGGTCCTTCCGATAATGCGAGACTTATTGCAACTCGTTTGGGATTGTTCTATCTTTTACGTCGAAGCAAGTTTTGTCCAAAGGATCGTGCATTCCCGATAAAGTGGAAACAGACTATGACGAAATGTCTGTATGGATCGAGTGCTGACAATGAGTCATCAAACGTGTAATAAGAACGGTGTTGTGCTTGTGTATTGCAATTTAATTTCGAGTGACTAATCGTATCTGCAGACGCAAGGGGAATATTATCGCATCCAAACGAGCGAAAAATTATTATCTCCGAAGTCTTTTCGCGAGTACAGGTTGAATGAATTAGAGTGAAATTAGAAAATTATTTAGATGATATTTATCGATCTAATTGTAAGATTCCGACGGAGTACATGGATATTTCTATGGAGTAAAAGTAGCTTTGTAAAAACATCGAACGGCATTCGCAGAAACAATCAGGAGGATCGTTTCATTCATAATCGTTACGACAACGATCGTCGCAACGAGTCATTCGCGACTAATAACGTAAACACTCCATATATTCACATATGTACGTACGAAGGTATTATCATTGAATTGCATTTAATATCACATCGCTGTAACGTCGGAGACAACGTTTCTTTCGAATAGCCGTTTTCTCATGGCAATGCTATAACAACGAGGATGTGAGTTTCATTAAGGGGTAATAACGCTCGACCTGCAATCAAATAGCACGATAAACGTGGATGCGCATCCGACGCACAATCAAGGAACGGCTTTCAAGGAAAATATGACTTCAAGGATCGGTTTGACTCCCTTGAGACGCAATTTTATTCAAGTAGCGAATAATTACAGGTTAAGCGACCCTATCTTTTCTGTATCTAACGAATAGCAGGAACGGATTATTTAAATTTCCTCCTTATTATCCTTACTATTAAGTTATAATTTGAAAGAAACGCGAAATTTTGTTTTTAAACGTAAAGCTTAATACTTTAAAAAAATTCGTTAATAAATGTGAAAGATACGATTGGTTCGTTCGTGGTCTGATTTTATTAATTCTAAAAATAAAACGTCGCTAAGTTAATTGTTTTAAAACGATCTTGTAACGAAATTTCTCGTGACTACGTTTTAAAGCTCGTATCTTACGAGAATTTCGTTGCAACCTTCTTACAACTTCCGGATGGCCGAGACGTTACTCATCGTCCAACTCACGGGTAAAGCTCGAGAAAAAGAAAGTCGTAAGTATCGTTGAAGACGTCGAACAAAATGCGCCAGATGAACCCGCTCACTGATTCACACGACGGATTCTTTTTTATTTCCTTAGTCATCGTCGATCTGATTCGGGAACCTATTTTTGTTCAGTCGTCGTTTCCTTAGTTGATCTAGTTGACTCTAAATTTCTCTCTGAAAACATTCTGTAATTGACTTTTTGATAAATTCAATGGCAAACAAATTAGAATGTAACACCTAGTAGACTTGACACGCGTATACAGGGAGTAAATGATCGAGAGCACGATATTCACGCGTATAACTTGATTTAGAATCCATTGATCTCGAAACGTTGATGGCTTTTTATCAGCGAATCAATGGACGAGCGTAATTTAATCGACGAATCCAACCATCCTAGACACACGACAGTTTTAAATAAGTTTCACGTCAATCGATCCGCGCAACCTACGTGTAGATTTATTTATATTTTATCAAGAATATTTATATTTCATTTCCCATTAATTACATCGTTACGCGATGTCTCCCGTATACGCGTTGAAGCTTCGTTCGTGCAATTAAATCAAGATTGAACGTATTCTCTCAAGAGGTGCGAATTTGTAGAACTTCGAAGTTCGATAAATTCAATAGGAAAGAATAGGGCAGCTATTTATCCATTTTGCGGCATCGTCGTCACGTCCAGCGATGTTATCTTCTCCTGCTAAATAACCAAGCCAACGAAAAAATTCGCATCGAAAAAGATGCCAGTAAAATTCGTCACGTGAACAACATAATACGATGTCGCGTGACCACTTATCGATTCTCTTCGAAACGATTATCTGTTTGGAGCTGAGGGACCAGCACGTGGATGTCATCTTGCATGAATCGAACCTCATCGCGACGATTCACTTGGCCCGTTGCGATTCTAACTCTCTCGTAAGCCTATTAGCAGGCTAAGCAAACAGCCTGAGTAATCGGATTGGATCAAGAGTGCTCGCTTTCGCACGTTTTAGCCATTAGTCCGGTCCTCGTGCGTGATCGCCATCTCCATATGGAAAAAAGCGTCCTCGAGTTTGGTTGCCACGCGGTTCGATTATTTTCATAGCGGTCCATGATGGTTCATCATGGTGCGCAGTGGTTACAGCTGCGAGAGCTTCGTTATTGTTGCACGAACAGGCATCTATCGTCGAGAGTAAGGATCGTCGGAAGTACGTGACAATATTTGCTTGGTCGTGGAACGCGTTTCTGCAAACCGCGCATCAGATGCGATCAAATATCGCGTTCTGGATTTGCGAACGAATAAATGTTGTCGTAATATCACGGATGGAAGTTTCATCGTCGAGAAATAACAATTTTATTTCATTTCTCATCGAAAATAGAACGAATCACGTATAAATTTTTAGATTTGTTTTTAACTTCTCGTACCGTCGTATACGATAGATGCTGGTTCGTGCGTCTCGAATTTGAATATATTTCATAGGTCGAATCTATACAAGAAAATTCTGCTTATCCTATCCTTTGTATTATCCTCCTGTCGATTATAATTTGTCCACTTGCTTGGACAATTTTCTAGAAGATAGATAAGTTTGTCGTTCATAGAGCACGGGAGTTTTGAATTCCACGTGCATGAAATTAAAAGCCTTATAAGCCTTGGACAGAACGTCTTGGCTAAAGCAACGTGTAATATACATATAATATATTTCGATCGATAAAATCTGTATGAAAACGAAGAGCAGTTGATTTGATTTATGCGAACAGCGGATAAATACCCCAACAGTTCTACAAACTTCGATAAAATTCTATAGATTGAACGTTTAACGAATAATTCGAAGATGATTTTATTACGTCGATTACTAATAACGATTACGACAAATTCGTCCCTAACATTCGTGCATTGACGGCACAAGTTTATTTTCTCCCTACATTCCCATTCATTCGCCATATCCGTCACCATTCGCAACTTGAGGAACCATCGATCCCGAGGTGCGATATCACTTGGGGCTAACACTTTTTCCGTTCGATTGGTCGGATAAACGGCGACACTGTGAAAAGGTGGAATTAAAAAGCGGCCGTTCGCTTGGGAATCCTCGTGCTCCGCGTCGTACTCACAGTCGAGAACGAGTTATTTACGATATAGCAACGGGGATGACGGTCTGACGATCTCGTTGATACATGTTATCTGGTTCACATGGATTGTGTCACATCGAGTTAACGCGTTTCCGTATTTTTAATGCGAGATAAGATCATTGCGTTATCTCTATCGAGAAGCTAACGTCGTTTTTTCATTTGGTCTATCAACGACAAAAATTGAACGCGACGAATAACACCGCACTACCGAAGTACGAACGAAGGTGAACGATACGAGGCTGTTAAGCGATAAATGTTCCTAACGTTTCCTTCCTTTGCTTGATCTTGCGATACATCTTATCGATTGGTATTACCAATTCCAAAATTTATTAGATATCTACATAGCTCGTAATAGTAAGTAGCTAACCATCGTTTATGTCGTAATACCATTAGGTAGTCCGAAAAGTTTCTTCCGTTTTATATTATTTTATCGAGTAACGTACGATCCATTTTCTTCTATCAAAATAAAGATCACAACGTTCGACAGATTAGGTTTCATGTTTGTATAAAGACGCGTCGTTGTAAAAGAAAGACACTTTTCGGACAACCTAATATTTAACGAAGAGAACGGAAAATGTTTCTCTCCGACGATAGAACAGTGGCTGCTCAATTTCTTTGCTAAAAGCACAGATTGTGTTACAAGAGTAATACGTTTATATATAGAAACATCGGAATAGAGTTTCGTCAAAGTGCTTTCGTTGGTAAGCGATTCCGACGAAAATTAAGTTGAACGAAATGATTGAATTAAACAAGTAAGTGCCTCCATTTATTTGTGTGCGATATACGTCTGTTTCGTATCGTATCGATCGATTCATCGATAAAATAAGAATGCGCATATGTATCGCTTATCGAACATTTTTTTCACACGGTGGGTAAGCACACATAAACTCGGTGGGAACGTCTAACCAAGACACAATACCGTGCAGACATCTTATCGTTAGACTATGTTGCTGTTCTTCTACTTATTTCAAAAAATTCCATCTATTTTCATATTGATCTATCGTGGGAATTTGAATCTGGGAATTTCAAACTGTATTCGGCTACATAATTGTTTACTACATGCACGTAGCTCGAATAAGCTATTCGCCACGTTTTCTTGAAAAACGCTACTTGCAGAAAAAATTGTTTAAATAATCTACGGTGTATATAGTAGTCCTTTCGATAAAAAACGATCAAATCTCGAATAACTTCTCGAAGAAGTTCTTTTTTCCACTGTGGCAAAAATATGTACCTTCTTAGCGATAAAACATACTCTTTATCTTGCACGGAAAGGATAATTGTGTTAAGGCACCTTACTCTTTTAAAGACTAAGCGACGCTCGATTTGTATGAACAATTTTTGTTTACCTTTGCGACGGAGGAACCTAAAGCGGGCTGTAAAAGTAAAAGAAACGGAGGGATCGAAAATAGGGAAACGGAACGGAGAGAAGATTTTCTCAACCTATGTCGATCCTTGGTCCGTTGGCCGGTTCTTAGGGGTGTCGATTTAGGAGGGTAAATTCGCGGCTCCGTACTAGGGGAGAGTTCGTCGAGGGTTCTGATATAAAAGATTCGTTGGGAACCGAGGCGAAGATTCGATCACAGGCCATTGTACGACTTGGACTCTGTTCGCCGCCGTTGCCAGACACTGGCTGCCTTCTATTTTTCTCAAGGTCCACTGTTAAACGACTCATCAGGCAAACGAAGCAAAGTGCTCGACCTCTGGGAATATTCGCGGATCTTCGGAAACGCCATAATCGGTGCAGGGGATGCGCGATATTAAAAGTTTAACGTACGACGGTTGGAGAATGCATCTACGGTTAGATATGGAGAAAATTGTCCAACTTCTTCCTTAACCGATTTGATTCCTAGATCTTTTAAACGTTTGTCGAGCGTATCTTGGGAGGAATCGTGGACTGCTTATGCTTAGGAAAAAATAGGACCTCCTTTCCCCTTTCTCTGTCTCTTTCTCTCTATCCGTCGGAGTAAACAGAAGGAATAGAACAGTGCTTCAGTCCACGTACAATTGGCAATTGGGAAATATCGGTAGAACATTGGACGCGTGTATATAGTACAGAAAATTGGTGACAAAAATGGCTGTTGCTGAGATATATGCTAGAAATGTTTCGCAACTTGAATCTTGCTTTTCCTGCGACACATTTTCGAGCTTTTACTCGTGTTTTCTCTTTTCTTTTCTGTTTGCTCGTGCGATTGTGTTCAGTGTATTTTTTTTGGGTCTCTCTTGGTATGTCGTGGGGAAAATGGAAGAAATAGTCGAGAAGATAAAACGAATTTCTGTTTAGTTTTTATCTCGTTAATCGATCTTTGGTTGATTACAGAATATTAATTGCCCTTTTCTTGTATTATTACAGAAACGCGAGAGGTCACCGGGAAAAAGAATGGACCGACTTCGACGAAGTTTCCGCGATAGCTTTCGGCGGCGAAAAGATCCCCACGTGCCGGAATCGAGTAAACCTCATCAATGGCAGGCAGACGAAACGGCTGTCCGTTCAGCTACCTGCGCTTTCCACGTTAAGGTACTACGGTCGATAATTTATTATTATTACTCCAAGAACCGATCTTTTCATTTTAAATGGACATCTTCTATTCCAAAAAGCATTTTTAATATTAGACACAGCCGCTTATTTTATTTTACTAATGTTTTACTGGATCTACCGACCAGACTCCACATTTACTCCGTAAAACTTACGTACGTGTAACATGGATTACGAATTTGACCGTCCGAAAGAAATTTTTTTTTGCAGCATCGAATGCACGAAAACTCGTGAACGCGTATATAATCGAAAATCGGGCAGCCAACAGCCGTAAAATTGGCACGTATCCAGATAATCGATACTCGAATAACAAGTGTTCCATTATGCTTTCCCTCGATGACGTATAGTTTCATCCATTTCGATAGACCATCTCTACATTTTCGAAATGTTCGTTCGTTTGTCACTTAATATTTATATGATATTGTCACTTTTTCTATCGTATTAAAACGTCTTTGAATTTCGATATAAAAGTTGTGCGACTATAGTCTAGCTCTGATTTCTGTTATATTTTTGCAAATCACCCTTTATCCGTCAAACGCCATTCTCTTCGTACGTATCAATTGATCCAATCGATTTCAATCGTACAGTACCTGGGATGTGTGGAGGTGTTCGAGTCAAGGGGTATGCAAGTATGCGAGGAAGCTCTAAAAGTACTTAGGGTACGTAACACAAAATCTTTTAATAAAATTGCAATATCTTCTATATAAAGAAAGCACTTGGCTGGTTGAATTAGAAACGATTAAAACGATTCTTTGCATAATAAAATTCTTGCAGAACTCGAGGCGGCGACCGGTACGCGCAGTGCTACACGTATCAGGGGACGGTTTGCGGGTCGTTGAAGATGAGACAAAGGGACTGATCGTCGACCAGACGATAGAGAAAGTTTCCTTTTGTGCTCCGGATCGAAATCACGAGAAGGGATTCAGCTACATTTGTAGAGACGGCACGACCAGACGCTGGATGTGCCACGGGTTTCTGGCGTTGAAAGAGTCGGTACGTGTCGCTGACGCGTTTCGTAGGAAATTTCGTTAACTTTCTTTCTGGTTACGTCTTGTTACGTTAAATGCATGATTTTTCCAAATGTAAAACATTTTGAAATTGCAAGTTAACGCGTTATAAAATCGGGGAAAAATAGTTTCAACCATCTACCTGGTTTATTTGAAAATTATCTTGTAGGAAATTACAAAAGAAAGTAATATTATCGTACGAGTTTCGCCGATTACGAGTCAACGCTTATTATTCACCGTGTTCTTACAGGGAGAGCGTTTGAGTCATGCAGTGGGTTGCGCTTTTGCCGCGTGCCTGGAAAGAAAGCAACGGAGGGACAAGGAATGCGGCGTCACGATGACGTTCGATTCAAAAACTTCAACCTTCACGAGGAGTGGCAGTTTCAGGCAGCCATCCCTAACCGAACGATTGCAGGACTCGCGCGAGCGCGCCGTAGGTCAGTCACTCGTCTTCTTCGAATTTTCTTCGCAATTTTTAAAGAAAAAGTCACGCCTTGTTTCGATGTCGATGTCCGTACAAATACGTTAATTTCTTCGATTAACTCGATGTAATCGTACAATACCGAAAATTAAATGAAATCATGAACAATTTTCGCCTGAGAAAAATGTTATGGAAATAAGACGAGTATATTATAATAGATACGTATAATACGTTTCTAACGACCATTCATTCCATCGCAGATGTACCTCCCATAAAACAAGTCTACAACCCTTTCGCGATCGAGAGACCGCACGCTACTCCCTCGATGCTCGAACGACAAGGTTCCTTCCGCGGTTTTACTCAACTGAACCAAGCATCGCCATTCAAAAGACAGCTTAGTTTACGGATCAACGATCTTCCTAGTAATCTTGAGCGCACACGTAGCCACAGTCTGGAACCGACGGATTTGTCACGGATGCCATCTGCTATCTCTCACATTGTACCTTTGAAGCCACCAGGTAAGATTTTTAATGTAATTTCCAGTAAAGAAGCGTAGGACGATCTTGCCCGATAGAATCGTGTATTTTTGAATATATAACGAATATACACGATATATATATAGCACCATACATACGTAGATATACATTATATTCACGTGCAACGTGCGAGTACTGTAATATAGTATATTTGATAAGCTGACATTCAAAAAGAGGATTACGATGTATAAAAGACAGATTGGAGATCTCAAAGTATCGTGAAATGTTTACGAAATCCGCGGATTCGTCTCAAATTGAATAATAAATATGTCGAATAATATTTCCATAAAATATCTAATACAGATAAAGTCTTGTAATTATATGTTAACTACAAGATTATTTTAAGATATCGTAGGATCTTTGATTCAATCATAAAAATGTTCTATCAAGTCGTTTTCTTTCATGTGCTGCATATATATTAACATATTTAAGCCACTCTCAACATCGAATAATATACTTCTTCATTTTTGCAATAGAATTCGAAGGATATGACGAAGGTCATTATTCCCTAATTCTGTTAATTGTCCATATTGCCTGATCCTCCTTTGATGTTCTTGAATGGTGTTCGTTTTCTCCCTTGTGTTCAAATATACCAGTATACCTATAGGATATGTTATTCATAGTTCAACGAGTTGAACGAGTAGACGAAACGAGAAGCGAATTCAAACGTTCTTCGCGATAGCGACGATCCTGTAGTTTTCTAAGTGTCTCCGTTTTAAGAAGTACCTCCTTGCATTCAATTTTGTTTTCTGAAATCGTAGTTCGTTTTTACACACGATATAAAAATAGGATGACTCGGCATTTACACGTTTGTACTATTTTACGAAATAGATACAAAAAATATTAGATACTAAGCAATCGTAGATAGATTTTTTTTTTAAATAAATTGAATTTTTCTATTTTCACGATAATAGATCTGTTTTCTGCTTGTACTCGTACTTTCTTGAAAGAAAATTATTTTTGGTAAGTCACGATTCCGTTTATATGTTGCACAGCTCACGAAATTATCTCGTTACCTTCTTCTATAATTCTCCATTCGGTTCGCACGGTTCGTGAAATATTACAAATCCGTAATTGTCCGAACTATCCGTTTGTTAACATCTTGTATATCACTGTTGGACGCTTAACACGTGTTCACGTGTCTGCAGCATGCGTTCTGTAGTTTCAAGCACCAGTTCGAAGCACCAAATTATAGTATGTTAGCAATGTTTATTATTTAGAGTATTCGATGTATTGAAATTCCGTTCTTATTTTTACAGTTAGTCCAATACCTGAAATATCGCCTGCGGGCCAGGACAGCGTTTCAGCGATGTGTCAGCAACTTTCACAAGGGCTTTCGCTTCTCTCGAGCAGCGATGACTTTGGACCAATCCCTACGCAGAGCTGTACAAGCACTGTTGCTAAGCAGCTCTTCACTAGCACTACGATTAATAATACTCCATTAGGTATATTGCGAATTTGCCATGGAAAATATAATACAACTTTTCTTTATCGTGTTTAAGTAAATGCGACTTTAAGTAAAATAAAACTTGTAATTTTCTAGCGTTGATAAAACAATTCAATCGATTGTTTCTCTCTCTCTCTCTTTTTTTTATATTATTTTAAAAAATAACTCTGTATTTTATCACATCACGAAACGTTATATCGTCTTGCAGTGACGAGCAGTAACTCCTTAGACGAATTAAAGCTGCAAAACGGTCCGAGTCTGAACAACAACAACAACAACAACAATAACGACAAAAACGACGATCTCAGTAATCTGAACCATGTTGGACCCAGCTGGCAGGAAGCTCCATCGCCTGTTTTGGCTTCGAATCACAGGCTTACGCCCATCCTGAACAAAACCAATAATCTCAGTCCTATCCTTCCAAGAACCAACGCGCCCACGCCGATAATTATGAGCACTCCCGCACCCACCACCACCGTTGGTGTCTTTGGAACACCACCCTCGGCCAGTCCAGCTTTTAGTACGGCGTCTACGTCATCCTTAGCGAACGCGTCCACGCCAGCTGTGAATAGATCGTCGAATCCTGTGACTTCAGTGATGATTTCGAAGACGAACTCACCGACTACCAGCGTGGCGTCCGTATCTCCGGCTTTGTCTGGCAGTATTATTAACGATACTAGCCAGATTAACCAAACCTCAGTACCTAATACTATTTCCACATCAGCGGTGAGCAATTTTGAATTGTCAAGAGACACGGATTTTTACTTTGTGATAGATTATCGATTACCTTCTTTCTCTACGTTTCGAACAGTTTGCGTCGAGGAGAGAAATGCTGACGATGCGAATTAGATTCTTGAGTATATCGATAATTGTCGCTAGGTTACCGTAGGATCGTTATAGAATTTCCATTTAGAATTTCGAATCAGTAAATAACAGAATTTCACAACGTTCTTCTATCGTTGCAGGTCCAATCTGTTTCAACGACAGCCGCGTTGCCAAAACCAGAGCAATGGTTAGGCAGTATAACCAGCTCGGTGCCACCCTCAGTGCAATCTCCTTCTCAAGGGCAAACGAGTCCTCGACGAGCGCCACCGCTGCACGCGAGAGCCCTGTCGCTCGGTTCGGCCGCGATGGGACAGGCCACCAGGTCCGGTCCTTCGGATCCGTTTGACGCGGAATGGGCTGAGATCGCGGCGAGAAACCTGCGACAATCGAGCACGACGAACCCCTTCATAATGCCAAACGCGACTCAAGCGTTCCAGGTGCAATTGTAGCGCCAGGAGTTCATCAATAGCGTGGTCAAATACTTCCGCTCTAACACATAGTGACGACTCCACGTCCGTTCGCGCTTCGACCTCTCGCACGACCGGAAGTATTACACGTGAAACGCGTCAAACGTCGATGAAATCGCGAAGTTTTCTCGAACGAAGTTTCCGGTCGGGCGACACGGTCCGAGCATCGTGCGATGTAACGAGAAAGCTCGAGGAATGTAGGAGGAGCGGGGGACAGAGAATATACGTATCGATCTCGAAAAGATGTGTTTAGTAGCAATGACGATAAACAGCAAATCAGCACAAAACACGTACCCGTAAAAAAAAAAACGATGTTTTTTAGACATTAGTAGATTACGCACACATAGCCTCGATAACCTCGAATTTGGATACGAAAGAGAAGAGACAGGGAAAGGGGGTAAATTAAAATTGCGTCTTTTGGGACCACGCGTTCAATCGCGTTGGTGAAGTGAACGTGGATTTATTTAAATAAAAGATTCGGGTCGATCGATCGACCTGGATCGCACGATACTGTTTTTAGATGTCATCGCACCTTATTCGTGAAGGAAGCTAGATTATGTCGCTGGTATCGATAACTTAAATGTCTATCACGAAAGTACTTAATAAAACGAGGTGTACAATGATCTTGAGTAGTTTAGACTGAATACGGTTACCGTCGTTATGCATGATGAAGCGAAATTTCCACGCACCCAAGATTATGCTGCACCAATCTGATGTTTCGTCGAAAATAACAGTAAAAGAGAAAAAAGAAAAAAATAAAAAAACATATATAACGTAAAAGTTACGAGAAATATAACGTGAAAACACGATGCTAGTAGCTTACAGTTAGTCCGACCGCGGGTCCACGCGACGAACGTGACTCGACAGAAAAGTCATTTTTCTTTTCGAACGGTCGATGGCCGCGAATGAAAAATTCTGTCGAACTTACCCAGCTCGAAATATCAGGAATTGACACGTTATCTTAATTACGAGCAAGGAAAGTTTTAGATAGGAGAATAAGTAGAGATAAAGACAGAGAAGAGATGTATCGACGTATACCGCTCCTGGTGATCGATTCAGGGCCAGTCAGGATTTTCGGTGGATTTCATTTTTCGAATAACATCGATAGACACGAGCGTGCGTATTTATTAATTACTAAGATGTCATACTCGATTTGGCCGGGCTTTGAATATTTTTGAAGTCTGTGACGGATTTGGCCTCGGGACACGATGCAGCAGGCAATGAATCGATATATACATACATCGTCTACGTATTTGGTAATAATTTAGGCAGCCAAGGACAATTTTCGATTCGCGATATGGCGTTGCGGTCAAGTAAAAATAAAGTTTCTGTACGTGGCCCTACGTAATCCGATAACCAGGCGTTGTAAAACGACTGACGCGACTGAGTAGCAAAATGACGGACTGTGATATACACGGAGGTGTGGCCAGTACTTAAAGACGAGGATGGGGTCGAGCGGTTGTCGTAAATTTTGCTCGATGAATTGCGAATTTCCCGCCTGGAACGTAAGCGAGCGTTTACGAGCTTGGGTAGCGCAGAGTCTATCGTTCTCTAGCCGGCAGAATTAACTAGACGAGTCCTAAACACACGCATATACAACTTAGTGTACTTAAGAGAAAAGATTAGATGTTAAAAAATTTCTAGAGTCAGTACTTACGTTCCACGCTATCGTTGTCTAATATCGTACGTACGAGCGGGTCGAAGCATTCCAACGATCGTGTTAAAATTAAAAGCTTAATACAGACAAGCGTTGCAACATCGTTGTGATTTTGTGTAACTGTGACGCAAGAAAGGATCGTAAGTTTCACAAATATTCAAAAGAATGCTTAAAAGGAAATTTAGTCGATGATATTCTACGAAATCGCGTACTGTCGCTGCTACAGAATCACGACGACGATGCATAGTTTGTCCGCGTAAGTCACTACAGACATTGTTGCAAATATCCGCGGGTAAGTGAAAGTTCTGCCAGATACAAAGTTGCAACATCTTCTAGCACGTGGTATACGATAACGATAAACGTAAAACGTTTGCATAGAATGTCTGTAAGTGACGCCGTTAGATGACGATTCACGCAACTAGAACACGAAAGGTGCTTCCGCTTGAAACAAAATGAAAAGAAACCGCACAGAGAAAAATTAGAGTGACATAAAAGAACAAGAGCTAAAACATTCACGAAAGTCGTTTCACGAGCCAACACGAGAGCAACGATATACGGATATACGGAGTCGCGTTCCAACGTGAATTTATAATAAGTATATAATACTACGGATTGTTATATAGTTATGTCGGTTGTTGAACAATTACGGAGACACGTGAACGCTCTCCACATCCTATATAAAGATAAACACGGGGTTACTATCGCGTCTTGAAGCTTGTCTCCATTGCAGTTTACGTTCCAACTTTTCGTTCCTCCGAGTGTATTGATCCACGATGATTCAATCCCTTGCCATGTGCGCAATAAGGACTATAACTGTGTTCGTTGCTTCTAACGAAAGTTCTAGGGATACTAATTCCCGAGAATTAGTCTGACAAAAGCTTAAGTAGTAGCGTTTGGAGGGAAGATAAGGTAAGAGAATGGCAGATAACGAGATTCGTAAAATACATTCGAGTTGCAATTTACGAGGCTTGCTGCTTATAGAGCGAGATCTTTTACTCGTGTAAAACATGCGACGATAGTTACTTACTATTCGATGGAAATACGTACGTCGAAATATAATCGTGAGAATCCTAAATACCTGTGTATAAGACAAATACGACGAATTGTTCTTGAAATTTTTCTCGGTCGTAAAGATTCGACGGCACGATATTACAAAAACCATACACCAAACGTAACATCATGGCGAGGGATTTGCATCGAACAGGGGTAAAACGAGGTGGGCCAATAACTAGAATGATCTCTCGTGGTTGACGAGAAAGAGGGTACGTGTTCGATCGTCGTTTCGACGAATCGTGTGTGTGCATTGTACATAAATAGTAGTTATTTAAAAGAGAAGAGAGTGATAATAAGAGAAACGGAGAGGGCGAGGGAGAGGAAGTAAAATTGAACAGGCGAAGGGAGAAAAAGGAGAAACTGAGTGAGTGAAAGTATGTGTGTAGTAAGAATACGAGAAGAAAATGTTCACCGAGCCGGCGATGATCCTAACGCAAATAGAAACAACGTTCTTCGTTGCCGAAGTTTCGTTCAGTTATGATTGTAAGTTATCCTTGTAAATAGTTCGGTAGCGTTTCTCAGCACAAATCGCGTTGCTTCTACAGTTTAGGAATACTTTGTATTTAATGACGTCAAAATATGGTCTGTTCGGAACGAATTATACGCTAAAAACTATTTTTTCTTTTTTTTTTCTTTCTCTTTTTTTTCCGCTTATCATTCAACGTCGTAAGCTATCGACATTGTTATCGTTCTAACGGGTGTTTAATTTCGCCACGGTCTTCGAATTTAAAGATTAGCGCCGATTGAAATATAAAATAAAGACCCAAGCGGGGACGCAAAGACGTTAGATTTGAAATTTTAAGTTTCGTCAGTGGCTAAACGAAACGATGGCTGTTATTTTCGTTCGCTCGAGAGATCGACCGATTCTGAACAGACTGTACCGCGACACGATGAAACGGAACACGTAATCGACGCTCGTCATATAGGGAAATCCAGCCCGATATCGTTCTCGATCGTTTGACGAGGTCTCAGTTTGATCTTTTGAGCCACCTTCTGTCCGTCCGGTAAATCAAAAGCAACAAAAGTAAAAAACGAACGAGTATCGACGCAAAGGAGGAAGATAAAGAATAGAACGGAAGAATATGAAATATAATAGAAAGAAGAAAGGAGAGGAACGATTATCGAGTCGGCATAAGCGCGATCCGATCGCCAGGTACTTATCGCGAAACTCGTATAGAAGACACGCGTGGAAGAGAAAAGGAACGCTGATTGATCCATGTACTTAAATATTATACAAATACAACTTGTTCTTCTTTTGTTTTCATATTTCTTTTCGTCGTTTTTCATTTGGAGATGAACTTGGTAAACCGTCGTTCGGATTAGTCGAGTTACCCGAATCCGAATAATTCGACTAATCCGAACGAAGGTTCGATCGATGAACCGATGTCAAAGACATCGCGAATGTTCGTTTTCGTCGACGTAGCTGCGGATTTTTGAAGTTACTTCGAAGAACGAGCTACGGGGAATCGCTTATACAATATCGATTCGTAATATAATATCGTCGCCTTAAGTACTTATTATTTTCTCTTCTCCTCTGTTTTTTTATGTTTTCTTTTGCCCTCTATATCGACGTACGCTGATCGTTCGGACTCGTTCGGATTTTCGATCTTTCTTTCACTTTGAAACGAGTAAAAACGAAATAAATGAATTTATTATAACGTGGAAAGCAAGGACTGAAACGTCGTCAGGTTCCTGCGTGTCGTTCTCTCCGATCGAGACTAGCGAATTTGCGATTGGTTAAATCGTCGAATGCGAGGGCAGCGAAACACTGGGATAAGGAAAAAAGAAATAAAAAAGGAAATAATATACGAACAGGTGCACTGCGTGCCAAATTTGAGGAAAGTGGAATCGCGATGTCTGTAAATTCTTTCGACAGGGCATCGTACACGCTTCCGTGGTTGTGTTGTACATAGTGTCGCCGATCGATTCCTGGATCAATGTACGACTGCGTGTATATTTCGTGAAAGTATCCTTGTTCGTTTTACAATGTATCTGCCTCTGTAAAGATATGATTTATTATAATATCTGTTGTGATTACCAAACTGTCTTCTTTCGTCGTCTATTTCTATCCCTTTTCTTTTATCTTCATCTCTTTTCGAAACAAAAAACGGAAGAAATTGTTATTCGAGCACGTACGAATCTCTCGTTCTTCTTTTTACCAAAATTCCATCTACAAAATCATGTTCAATTTGAACTAAATAACCTTCAAAATTTTAATACAACCTTTATCTATCCGCTCTCTCTATTCGCTGTCTCGAATTTATCCATTTATTCAATATACTCTTTCGACGTCCAAGTGCGATATAAAACTGAAACTAAAAATAAAGCATAGTAATAATAATAGCGGCGAATTGATAACAAAGAAAAATGTCAACGACGTTGGAAGACGCGCTATCCAGATATCCACTCAGGTACCCGTCGCGCTGCGAGTCTAGAAAAACCTGTTTCTCAACGTGTCCACCGTGTCCAAATATTCAGCCACCGACGAATGGCACTTCTTCGGTTCATTTTCAAGTTACCTACACTCGCAACGGGTATGTTGATGAAGTATTAACTTTGAAAGAAATATACGAAGATACGATGATCACGGATCTTTTTCCCACAGCCTCGGATATTCACCTTGCTATTATCCGCGATCGATATGCTGTCCACCACCGGAGATACCACCACCGAAAGTAACCCCTTGTTACGCGAGATTGTTCGATTCTCGTGGAAGACCAATTTGTTTATACTTTTAATAAATCATTCTTTCGATATACGTAGAGAGCGATTTTCTATGTCTGCCTATATTTTGCTCATTCCTCTTAACTATATCTTTTCACGAAACTTCGAAAACGATAAAGAACAATCTGCTGTTACTTCGTCTCAGATAGTTGGAGCGTATTCTACCTATCGAGTAAATTGATCGAACTCTTTCGTAATTCTTATAGTTTTTCTTAGCGAACTCGACTTTAAACGTCGAGAAGAAAGGAGAGAAGGTTTCGTAGTTGGCCATGTTACTTTTAAACAAAGAATCAGACAATCGAACATACGCGTGAACATATTCGTTTAGTTATGTGAAAAAGGAAAAACAGAAGAAACGTGATCGATTCGAAGCAAATATACACAGATCTGTGTAAATTGTCCTTGTATCAAACAAATCCGATCAAAATTTGCCGGGCGATGCTGTCGATAAATCTCTGAGTCACGCGAAGCTGCTATTTCCCTTTGGACAATTTACATCTAAAGATGCTGTAGGAAACAGTTTCGATTTTCGTAGAAATAAATCCTCCGGGTAAACATGTCTTGTCGCGAAGAAAAAAGGCGTACCAGCACTCTGCCTCCACCGTGTTATCATTGCAAACCTCCGCCGTTCTGTTGTCCGAAATACGGCTGTCCACCTCCTCAGCAATACCCGGCTCTAAAATGTCGTTGTCCTCGTCCGTGTCCACCTTTCGTACGTTTTAAAATACTTACGATTTTTATTAACGAGACTGGATTTAACGTTAACCTTCGTACATATTTTACAAAATTTTCATTCTTCGTTTGATACGATAGAATTCTTCCTGAAGCTTCCTAAAATAAATTTTTACAATTTTTAACGACGAACGCGTTTTGTTTTGTTGCTAGATATGTAGACAACGTCCAGAACCAGCACCGAAACCACCCGCGCTGTACGTGGTTGACTGCTTACCACCTCCTTGCCCGGAGCTACCTCAACGTCCAGCACCAAAAATAGAACCACCACCATCCTGCGTACGATACTGTATTCGTTGCACGTGCGATGGCTCAACTTACTCTCCGCTTTATTTCTCTGATCTACCAAAGTGTGAAATTTCTTCCTGTGCAAAGTGCTGCTGACTGTCGAGCTTAAAGATCATACTGTATTTCGTATTTTTAATTCTTGTATCGTACAAATTATTAAAAAGCTGAGACTCTTTTGATAGCGTGTCATATATTGCGATCAAATTAATTCTATTTGGTTGAATAAATTGCATGATTTTCGAAGGTGCGTTGATAGCAATATTTAATTTAATTAAACTGCTCGTTGTATATCTGCGTAATTAGAAATAGTAAAACTATAGTAATAATAGTAATAATCTCGTTTCTTAACGAGATACTGATCTAGGGAGATAACTTCAGAGATGCTACATTTTCAATGACGTCGTGACATTGTAAGGGCAAGGGTAGTTGGCGCATAGACGATAATATGTTAGAAGGTGAAGAAATGGCTGGCGAGAGAGGGGAAGAGGAAGTAAATCCACTGGGAGTACGTTAAATTAATAATAACTTGTCTTTCGATCGAGAGAGTCTTTTATTTACAATTCACAACGAATAAGAGTAATTTTTAGTTTTACAATTTACAACAGTATTGCAAACTTATCAAATCGGTCTGTCAAATCGAATTTCACAGCTTCGTCCTATCTTATTAGGAAAGTTAACCTTCGCGATTAACCTTCCTTCGTATCGGAATACGTTTGCAGCTTTACGAAGGCGAAAGAAATGAAAAAGGTGATAGGCATGGTAATGGGAAAGCTTTGCTCCCAAACGGCGATATGTACGTCGGACGATATTGCAAGGGATCGAGGCACGGTGCTGGACTTTACGTATTTAAAAACGGCGCTCGTTACGACGGTGAATGGAGACAAGGCGTTAAATACGGTCAAGGAACCTTTTGGTACCCTGATGGAACCCGATACGAGGGTAAGAAACGACAGACAGCCATTGGGGAAGGATGACGACAAAGGGTGTTCAATTTTGAGGCTAACTAACGATTTAGTAATAAATTAATAATAAAATTCAAACTGTCGAGCTTTTTTCGTACTATCCGAAGCCTTTTAAAGCACGATTCACGTTTTTAACTCGCGTGAATTCTTCGTCCTTCGTAACCAACCAGGGTGATTCGTAAATAAATGTTCGTGCTTTAGGCAATGAATCTACGTATTAAAATATGTAACTAAGAATCGTACGTCGTACGTAGCATAATTTGCGAATTATGAACGATCGAAGAAAGTATGGGAAGCGTCTGCGCGTCTTTGCGTCGAAGACTTTGACAAAATTTTCTTTGGTCATCCATAACTCGAAGATCAACGTACGTACAGACGTACGTTCGTACGAGGTTTTTCACGCGTTCCGTAGGTGAGTGGAAACGTGACATGAGATATGGTTTTGGCGTATATTATTACGTAAATGGCGACGTTTACGAAGGTTCCTGGAAGAAAAATTTTCGGCACGGCATGGGATCTTATCTTTACGCCGATACGAACACGAAATTTATGGGCACGTGGATCAGAGATCGTATGCAAGGGCCTGGGCAATTAATTCACCCTCGACATCGATTCCACGGATTTTGGGAACTGAATTTGGCGAGTTAACATTTATACGAATTATTTCTAAAATGTTTTACTAGTGTATTACTATTTAGTAATAAGCGATTTCTAATGTCAGATAATCGTAAAGCGTTGATAAATATTAATAAAAGTGTAACGCAACAGCCTTACGGACGTGGCTGCTTCACTTTTGAAAACGCTTGCATGCAACATGGACACTACGTGCACGTGAAAGATCCTGATTACGACGAGACAAAGGAAGAACCTGCCGAGGTGAGAATTCATTTTTCAAGATATCTATCTTTCTTACGTAAGGATAATAAATATTCGATTCAGCAAGGACGAGTAACCGAACCTGCCACGTTAGAAGCCGAAGCTGGCGAAGGAAATAAAAAATTAGAAGATACCGAGGGTGCAAAACTGGAGGAAGCTAAACCTGTGCCATTTGAACCACTCGCTTTAAAGAAAGGCGTTATCGCGTTATGGCGAGCCCGTTGCATTACGCCGTATAATGCTGATTTATTGCCACCCGAGCCGGTACCTCTACAGGAAGAGGTGAGATATGCATAATCGATAGGAATTATATATATGTATATACAGCGTGCTCGTTCCTTCTTCGCTAAATCATGCTTATATATAAACGTATACCGAACAACTATTCCACGATATTCAGATTTCAAAAATTTGCTTAAGCGTGTAGAGATCCGCTTTAAAAAAATGCAAGTAGAAAAAATGAACCATCTGAAACAATTGCTTGTGCTTCCAATGAATATTTCCAGTTATTTCCATTTTTATCTGGCAGATTGTCAACACTGTGTTTATTAATAAAATCGCGATATCTGCATTCAGAATCTCATTTTATCTTACGCAATGCATCCGTTTCTGTAATTCCGTAAACAATTGAGTTACTCAACCAGCTATCTGTCATGAAGCTTCGCAAATACGAGTTCCTTTCGTACAACTGTAATAACGAAGAAAAATCGATATCTTTTAATTCTAGTTTGATTGCTAAAAAAATATTTCATTTTTAGGTATCCGTGGACTCTCTATTAGATAGATGTTCGGAAGATTTAATGATGGCACCGGAACGATACTTAAAGTACGAAGACGAATACGAAGGCGAAGGCGGCCGTTATTACGACGACGCTGATTATCCTGGATCATTCGTTGAAGCAATTTAATTTAAAAAAAATCAACGTTAAACGTGAAACAAGAAATATTAATTTTTCCTTCGATTATAAACTTTTGCGCCATTTGTTAAAGAATCGAGCTTTTCTACGATCTAATTTCAACATTATTTTCTTACCGAAGGTGATAGCTTTGCGCACAAGGAAGAGGGTTATAGAAATTCGCTAAAATATTTCTCACAATAACAAATAAAAGTATAAAAAGATAATTATAATACGATATAAAGTTGTACATGTTCGATAACAATTTTACATATGGTTAGGCAAAAACGCAACGTGTTTTTAAGCACTTTATTTAGGAAATTATAATAATAAATGTGCGTATGTGCCCATAATATCAGACAATGTAAAGAACTTATTTTACAGGCACACGTAGGTCTTGTTCGGAAGTTTCGTTTGTCAAAGTGTTTAAGGTATATATGTAACGTATATGTATACATACGTAAGGTGTATTACATTGAATATCAGCAACAGATAGAACGAGGATACGTTTTCATAATATTGGCTAAGCGTACGCTCAACATACGATTGCAGTCTATTCACTTTTACTCCAAAGATCGATTTAATATAGTTTTAGATGCGCAAATGATTTGTATGTTTTCTATATGTATTCTTGAAAGCGCAAGCTCGCTTGTATCGTTCGATTATTTAAATTTTCTTTTTTATTTCTTTTTCTCTTTTATAACGTATAAGCCTGTGTATTTCAAAATTACGTTCGTCGATGGAAACACGTAAATATTTAGATACATAGATAGATAGATATATATATATATAGAGAGAGAGAGAGAGAAAGAGAGAGAGAGAGAGAGATGATTTTGAAATATATGTACAACATTTGGTTGAACCGGACATAAATAGGAAGACGAAAATGCTGCTTTGAAAAAATACAAATAGTACAGATTAGTTCATAAGTCATATGAAAGTGGAGAACATTTTTTTTTTACATTAATAAAACGTCGAGAAATACGTTTTACTTTTCCAATCGAAAATTCTCCATCCTCCACTACATTAACCTAAATACCAATCAAATACGAAGATTTCTTAAAAATTGTTCTTTCTGACGGTACTAATAAATACTGGCATTCAAATAGTTTCGAAATACTAAAAGGAGCGTGTATTTTAATATACATATGTATATTTTATATATATATAGTTTACCCCTTAATCTTCAAACGAGTCTTTATAAAACGGTTATTCGACTACATTGACATAAAGCCTCAATGAAGGTCGAAAGGTTTTAAAAGGACGGAGGAGAGGGCAAAGGAATAAAAAAAACGTGTTTTGCGAAGTATCGCAGTCTTTCAACAATAAGCTATTATACAAGTAAATGTAACCATTTTCACTTGTAAAAGAACAGCTGCTGTTTAATTAGACGCCACAATATGAATATCGTGATTCAACACGTTAATGACGGCATAATTTCTCGTATATGTTATCACAGTGCTCGATGACACTTCCGTGTTAGAATATTTTTTTTCTCTTCTTTTTATGACACGTCCTGAGATTCTACTCAAGTTAAGAATTCGAATCGGGTGTTGATACGGGCGACCAATTTTTCGATAGCAAAATACTTCGTTCTACGGTTTTGCGATTTCTTGGCACAATATCAAAAAAATTCGCATTTGTTGCGAAATATCCACAGCCCTGAATCGATTAAAACATCATCGACTATTTTTGCTTCCTTCTTTCCTTTCCACTTTTTCTATGTATACACCAATTTTAAGAAATCGATCGGCTTTCCTATGGTGATTTGACCTAATTCATAGCAAAAGTCGCCTTAATTAATTAGACATTGAAACACAATCGAGTATGCTTGAAAAATCAGGGAACGTTGCGACGATTGCAAGCATCAAATTTTGGGACTCGAACGCATTTTATGTGCATTTTAAACGTGCAAACGATCCGTTTGTAGATTGTTGTTTTAAGCATCTCAGGTACGTAAAGCGTGGACGAAATTTTGTGCCCTGTTATGACGTGATTTTTGTATATTCACAAAAAATGTTTGTTTTCAATTTGTCGTTTTGTTCCCAAAATAATAGATTTCTGAACGACCGTTTCTCTCCTTTAAAATGACACCGTAGTGTTTTACATTATATCGGGCGGTGGTCTTTGAAACGCGATGCTTGCTACTGAAATGCTGCAAAAGCCAGCGGTTATCACCCCCAAGAATATGTAAACGGCTGTAATTAGCCAAAAGGCGAACAAATATAATGTTTTGTTACAGTATTTGCCAAGAGATGGATCGTAATTTGGCTCATATTCCTTATATACCCACATTGAGCCTATGGGCAAACATAGAGTATAAAAATTGGAAAATTATAAACACCCAGAGAAACATTTGATTCGTATATTTGTATTACTAACCTATAATAAACCAGCCAAGCATAAAACAATTAATTAATGTTTGCGTGGGAGATTGTCGTATTCTTTCCTCGTCTCGTTCTTCCTGACGTTGACGTACTCTCGCAGACAAATGCAACAACTGCTTGAAAACACCAAAACCACCACCCACTAATAAATAAACAGGAATATACTCTCCTTGTGGGCAATCATAAAGATAAAGTCCTCCAATGACCATCATACATATTGGAACTACTATTGTTACTCCTAAGATAATGGTACATCCAACTGCAACCGTCGAAATACAAAATTAATAATCCTTGTATTAAAACCTAACAAAATATTAATTCACATTTTTGCTTACTAGTGCCTAGAAGTAAAACAATAATATTTTTCAAGAAATCAAACACTCCTTTTGAAACTTTATGAGCTTCTCTCATACGTCCAAACAACGAATCGTAAGACGGAGGTGGAGCTAAAAAACAGAAACGTTTCTTCAACATTCCAATCCTATAAATTGCTATTTAAAATTAAACCGAACAAAGATTTCCCTGCAATGATATTGTAAAGAATCGGATGGTAGAGATATTGTTTTAACTTAGATGAAATTACAGAAACAATTCGAGACAGACAGAGATACATATTCTGTTAAGAATATTATTTACCATTTGGATCTATGGCTTCTTCATAGGTAGGTGGTGCGCCACAATCATTAGTCAGAGTCGATGGATGTCCCAGAGGTAAATTAATATTGTGATACGAAGGTGGAGGGGTATAACAAGTCGATGCTATCTCGGTGCCAGGATTTACACTTTCACTGGTACTAACAAAATTACTTTGATTTATTTGGCTTAACGGCATCTCTTCTCGTATGTTGGTTGCTTGAAGCCAATGCATAGGGTTTGCATTAAAGATTACTTGATGATTCGCCGTTGCCACAACTGACAACAGCACGCATGTATTTTTCTAACCTATAAATAGCTCAGGCTACTTTGGTATCTGTTCGTGCGTCGTTCAAAACTGCATAATATTAAAATATGGCACGAATTTTTAAAAAAGATACAAATCTCGTAATTGGGATCGATTTTATGTACTTTTGGCTATAATTGGATTGTTGATTCAGTCAAAGAAAAATAAACAATCTCGAGTACAACGTATATGCTGTTGAAAATTTCTCACGACGATGATTTGTTTGAGTTCACTGAACGAGAAGAAGGTAAAAATTATGCGAGGTTCAGTTTCATTTCGAAAGAAAAAATGATATATACTCTAGGAATGCACAAGAACTGTCACACCCCCGTTTCAGAAAACACAAAACAATGTTATTGCACGAACCGGCATCTACATTTGATTATGCCCACTTCTGGTTAAGCGAACCACTGCAAAATCGTTGCACCGCAAAAGCATGCAACATTTCTTATCGGTCTTATAACATAACGGAGTTATCTTCAAACTCCATTAATTCGGCAACTTGCATTTGCGCTACGATGCCCACAATAAACCATGTGCGACAGATATCCGTATCGAATACTTGCTATATCAATTAGTATCGATGATATTCGATATAGGTCGATTTCCAATCGAGATCTCAATCTTAAGTGCGGGACTATTCGAAATTATAATCTTTAAAGGGCTTTAGGTAATTTAACAAATTAGTGCATGCGAAACGTTTTTGAGAAGTTTGGATATATCGAGTTAGGCAATTTACGAATCTAAAAATTTTTCCCAAATTTTATTTGTAAAATGCAATTTTTTCAATATTATAATATCAATATTATAATAGGAATTTGATCTGATAGAACTAAAATCTCCATTGTTATTTAATCTGAAACCAGGAAAAACGAAACATTAACGAAGTAGACGTAACTTCCTACAAACTATTCTCGATAATCTCGTTAAAGAACAGACATAAAAATTGATGCTTAGATATCTTCTTTGTTTTTCTTATTTTCTACAATATCGTACACGATATTTTTTCTGCATTCAGTTTTATTTCCCGCGATTTCGTGTTTGATAAACTATAAAAAGTCACGCAACCACAATTATACTTATTTCGATCTACTTATAATGTTAAAAGAACGCGATTGTTAATGATCTATTATTTCGAAACAACCAATCATAGCGACAGCACAGTACGCAGAAGGTTGTTTATGCCTTTAAATATAAACCGAACACCACTTGGAGAACATACAGATTTTGCTAACAATCGTCGAACGATCTCTGTTAAAAGCCGTCATCATGAAGTTATCGATTGAAAAATTATTATCAGTGGTTATTCTGTCTATTGTTTCATTATCGCATGTCAAGGTAAAGATCGAAACAATTATATAAATCCACAGTATCGAATATATAATATAGTTTTAATAAATATAATTTTTTCTTTATATCTTTTAGGCTGCCACCAAAGTTACAGTTACCGATTTTTACGTAGATGTCCCAGACAACGAGTTAATCGATTCATGGAGTCACAGCCTAGCGGATAATCTCATTTCTTCACAGATTTTTGTCAAACAGGATTGTCCAGGTGAAATAGAGGTATATCTTGATTTAAATATTATTTAATTTTAACGTTATTATTTACTATTTCGGACTCTACCTTCTCCTCTTCGTCACCTCCATTCCTATCGTCCTTCCAAAGTAAATTAGATAGTTATCTACAAAAATTTAATATATTTTCTAATTTCTTCATAAAACTCGTTAATACAATAGATAGCAATATTTTGATATTCCATTTTAGGCCGATATAACGGTATATAAAGGTGATGACATAGTCAGTCAAAAGAACAAGAAATTTGATAAACCAATGAAGGACTTCGAAAACTATGATATTTGTGCGTCGATAGAAACCCCAGATTCGGATGATGATTCGTGCTCCGTCGCACAGGTAAGAAGTTTATATACATATAATACAAAATATTTCATCAACTTTTTAAAATCTCTTTTTTTTGGGTCGAATGTTGCATAATTACATATTATATATAAAATATCCGGCACGATTAAATAATTGTAAAATCTGTGTATGTTTTGATACATTTACATAATTATCAGCGCAAGTTATACATATAAGTACCTCTCTTTTTTAAATTTACGTATTCATATATTACGTATACATAATTTAAGCTACATATTGATATTAAAATGTGGTTTTCATCACTTAGGGTGAACAAGCAGCTTCAGACTGCGATGTAAGCGATTGGTTCAGCAGTATGAAACCCGGAGATTATGTTGCCAAATGTGATTTCAAGCAAGGTGACAAGCTAATTTCTAGTGCCACACTAAACGTAAAAGTAGAAGCTGAGCAGTAGTACAATATTTTATTTCGTTCGAAATCACACTATCAGATATGTTTCAACGTTTATATTTATTATATCCTATATGCATGATTGTAATTATTGCTTACTTAATGTTGTAAAAGTAACTCCTATTTTCCTTGGATAATAAAGATATTAGCATACACACGGATACCTAATTTTAGGTTTATGTTAACTTTATTTTTCATATATACATATATGCTTCATTTATTAATATAAAAATTGTAATAAAAAATTCTTTACTATTGTTCAAAATGCATCATTTCCTCTATTATTAATTGTAAATATTATATAAACATATATGATCAATCTCCATTGTTCTTCGCCGGACACATTTCAAAAAGCTCAACAAAATGGCTTGTTTTTGAAAAAGAGAGATAATAACAAAGCAAAAAGTGGAGATACAAGAGAAGTATGCTAACTTTACTTATATTCCCAAATCTTATTTTATCCACTGTATACTTTTCTTCTGCCAACGCCTGTACGAATCCTGACTGGACTGTCATCTTTTGTGAATCATCGAGTACATTCTGCTGCGAGGTATTAACAAATAGTACCATTTTAAAGTAATAATATTATTTAATATGTCAATAAAGTAGCATTTAAAAAATTCTCTTTATTTATTTACACTATATCAGGCAGATATTAGTTTCGAATAAACTAAAAATACCTACTTTGATATTACTATTTCTTCGCACACTTAATATATTTGATGAATTATTCTTTTCTATAGCAAAATCCCATTATTATTTTAGTATATCACGTATATGGCTATGTGGCTCAAAAATAATTAATAATAAGAATAAAATTGTTAATTGATAGATGACATAAAATCTTACTAATGAAATGGTAACTCAATTTTGTATTTTTCCTTGGAATCATTAATTTTTGAAATTTTATAGGTAGACATTTTATCTTTCTTATATTCCTAATATTTATTTCTGGTGATTGACATACATCATGCTGTTATTTTGAAAGAATAAATTTATTAAGTATATTATTAAATAAAATTCAATATAAAATTTCCTTAAACGTAATATATTTTATCGTTAAACTTACTTTATTATTTTCTAATTTTTCCACTTTTTGTAAGCTGTCAGTAAGGCCTGAAATAACGAATAAATGAACAACGTTCGTACATGGACTTAAGAATAAAAATAATTTTATATAACACTTTTTCTTTCAAGGCAATTTAAAATACCTTTTGATCGATGATAGACTTTTTCTGAAATCTTTTCATTGACGGAAACTACATTTGTTGTATTTGAATCCTTCAAATTATACATTCGTTGTGTCGATTAACTTAGAAATTAGAATTTATTTAAATCTTTTCTATAGCAATAAAAACGTATCTAGTCTAAATACATATGTATTTCTCGTTGAAAACTATGGAAAATTGATATTTCTATTTTAATCTATATGTTCAACGCACGTGTAGTTAATACAACAGGATATCTTGTTAATTTTCGAACACATGATATATTACACATTAAAAATCAAGCTATTTAGATGCTAAGCAAATCGTTCAATTTTAATGACGTTATAAATATTAATATCGCGTTTGAATTCTGTCTTGACTTTTCTCTATGAAAATAGTTACGGATCATGGCAAGAATGTTAAGTTCGACATTAAATGCCAGACAAGAAAATAACGGTGAATATGCAAAGCCACGAGAAATTGATTTTATGAAATTTTATTTATATTCAATTTAATTATGTCATTTATATTTGATAGAATGATGGATAGATAGAATCGACATATTTTAAATATATTATTTAACTTATCATTCGTGTTTCGTCACATGTCAGTTTTTGTCTGTCACACGGTCAAAAGTAAACAATCACAAACGGTAGATGCATAAAGTGCGTAATCAGAAATTAATTTAAATGATATATTTAATTGTTTAAAACTGTGTGATGTACCGGTGTGGTTACCATCATGGCAAATATTTGTTGTATATGCGGGAAAACGAAATGTTCGTATAAATGTCCTGTATGTGAAGAAGCTTAGTAAGTACGATAGAGGTTATGTTCATAGTTACAATATTTTAAATAAGGTTTAATGCTTCATGATTTTAAGAAATACGAATACGTACATATGTATATCATATGTATTTGAAATGTTGTAAATGATATTGTTGTAATTTTAATCAAAATATAAATTATTTAATTTGATAATGCATAGTAACATGTAATAATATTTGTTATTAGTTTGTATTTATTTGGTTGTGAGATAAGAAAATTCTGTTTATGTTTAACGAAGATTTATCAAAATAAATAATAAGAACAGATTTCTTTTAATCAAAATTGATAAACTTCTTCATATGGAAATATTTGTATGTTAGTAGTACATTAAAAGCACAAATATTCCCTTAATATTGCATCAGTTCTTTCTTCGATTTAAAAATATTATATTTCTTATAAAGACAACTTTATTCTGTAGTTTAATAATTTATTGTGTGTATTAGTTGTTCCATAGGTTGCTGTAAGGCGCATAAACAAAATAATTGTCAGCCACCAAAGTCTCAGGAGAACAAAGTTATAGAAGATACGAAGAATAAAATTAATTATGACTTCCCAACAGAAGACACAGTTCCCATTGAAAAATTGAACCAGTTACGTCATAGCGAAGAATTGAAGAACTGCTTAAAGAATCCGCATGTACGAAATATAATGCGTGGAATCTTAACAGATAAGAATCCAACAAGTGCTATCGCTTCAGCTATGACTGAACCAATATTCGTAGAAATGGCAGATGCTTGTTTGAAAGTTGTTGAACCTGAAGTTAATGACGAATCATGTTAATATATATAGATCTATATCGCATTAGAACACGTACAAAGAAATTACAATAAAATATTTCTATATATTTATACTTCTCCTTCGTATCTATATAATCGGTAATATATTTTCTTTAGCTTAAATAGCATTATAGTTAATCAAATGAATTTTTAAATTGTTATAAATAGATATAAAATAACAAATGTTATATTAAATGTTATAAATGTTATATTTTGTATAAAAACATTTATTAAAAAATCAATGTAAAACTTGCATTAAACATAAAATGATAATAACTGATGTATGCTCATATAATGGTGGCAATATGTAGACTTCAGGGATGATAGCATTTTCATAAAGATGAAGATTACATATTAAAAGAGAAACAAACAAGCAAATAATTTTGATACAATGTTTACATATAGATAAATAACAAATTGTTCTCTTTAAAAAGTGATTAACAAAAATAGCAAAATACTAAAAGATATGATAATCAAAGCCTTGAATGAAAGGAATAGTGAAGCGATATATAATCTTCGAGATCTGTCGGTATTTCTGTTCCGTCCAATTCCTTTTGAAGAAAATGATATCTTTTTCGAACATGATAAGCTGCCATTTTTGGTTGTCTATCTCTTGTAAATACACCTTTCTTGTTGCCACCTACTCGAATGAATGCTATAAACATACATTTATTATTAACTATTAGTGTTTGTATTAATTAATAGCTTTAATTGTTTTTTTTCTTCTCGATACTTTTGCTTACTTTGAGCTGTTCGAAAGTCGGCAAAATTCCAAATAAATTCCCCAATAAAAAATCCTTCGTTTCTTAGTTGATCAAAGGCTTCAAAATGTTTAGATAATACTTCTTTCTGATACTCTTCGCTCCATATATATTCAGGCAACTGGAAAATAACGAACAGTGTTGATAAATTTGAACTACAGTCCAAAGAATTTCTTTTAATTAAGATTTAAAATATTTTATCTATACTAAAGTAGTTGTTAACAATTTATAGATTGCAGCAATACATATATAGATTCAAAATGATATTTTATTCCTAGTGAAATGTTTCCTAATATTTAATACGAAATGTATCAGCAAAAGGATTAACACTAAACTCAACTAATTAAATATGAATGAAAGATGTAATTAGATCTTGTAATTAGCTTAAAGACAATAAAATATCGTCGACATTAATATTAATATATATGTATATATTGACAATTACTTCTGATGTTTAAGTCATAAGTTTGCAACGTGGAAAATCCTAAAGCATAAAAAAAAATTAATAGATGCTACTGTTTTTGATTTGGTTTGAATTCCATGTAATTACTGGATAACTCACCTCGTGTAATCCAGGCATAGTATCAGCTCCATACTCGGACATAAGCACAGGCTTATTATATTTTCTGTGCCACGCTTCAGCCTCTTCTATAACTCTGGTCGTTATTGTATCGAGCCGACCTGGGTTATTATACCAAGCGTTATAGCGATTAAAGCTAATTACATCAAGGTATTCGCCTGCTTTGTCTTCCTACAAAATAATTATGTGATTTTTATTAAAGATTCGAGTCAAATGTATTAATTTTTGTAAATTAACGCATGTATTTGGATATCGAAGAAAAATTCGTTTAGTTATGCCACAAATGTACATAACACTTTTTCCAAGAATAAAGTATTAACATTTCAAACTGAATTCTATACAATTCGATTCGACAATTGAAATTTCACAATCGCAGTTGTTATACGTCTAATTTGCGAAAAAACAAATTTTTTTCATTCGATCTTCAGCCACCACGTGCTACGTAAATTCATCGTTGGAGAGTGTAAAAGCGTAGACTTTATATCGAGATTTCGTCAAGAGGAAAGATGCGATACATAGTTTTTTGGGATATTCTATTCTGCAAGGAAAACGATAACGACTGTACGATATAAATATTTGCGAAAGTAACCTGAACTGCTCGAGCCATGGCAATAGTAATTGGTCTGGTAGGATCGAGTGTTTTCGTATGATGAGCAACTTGTTTAAAGTATTCACCAGCTTCCGGAAGTTGCGTCCTCGGTTCATTCGCGATGGACCACATAATTACCGAAGGTCGATTCTTATCTCTCCTTATGAGTTCCGATAACGAGTCTTTGTGACGTGCAAGAAGAATCGGTGAAAAATTTTCAGTGTCTACCGAAGGACATTCGCCGATGATGAGAAAGCCTAACCTTTGGAAAACAAATAAAGTAAAAGATATATATGTAGCAGTTAAAGGTAAAATCGAATTGAAGAGTATGCTGACCTCTCCTGATTATGTGATATTTTTTTATATAAATGATATATAATATATACGCGATTACTCTCATTACACGGTCTCGGCTTTACCCGATACCGCTTCGTCTTTTACATTAAAAACTTTTTTAAAAAAAGGCACATAATTTATACATTAATAATATTGGATATTTTTACACGATAAAAAGTAGAAAGTGGGGATTACCGGTCAGCAGTATCGAGTACTTCATCGCTGTAAGGATAATGACTGGTTCTATAGGCATTAGCTCCGATCCATTGTAGCAGCTCATGATCCCTAGCAACGGTGACCAAATCGAGACCGCGTCCTCTCAGAATCGAATCCTCGTGTCTACCGAATCCTCGCATGTACACGGGCTTGTCGTTAAGTAATAAACTCGTATTCGTCCAGGCCAATGTTCTGATGCCAATTGGAAGCCTGTAGACGTCTACTTTGCTGTCATTCGCCACCGACAATGTAACCTTAGAATCGTAATGTTATACCTAGTTACGTTTGCAATATATTTTGCAGGTTTGGGTAAATTTTGGTTGAAATATAGATAGAAGATAATAATTTGTAAGAATCGTTTCAATCGCTTCGTTACTTTCATTTTAGGAATAAGGAAGAACAACGGAGAAAAAAGATAGAGTATACGTTACATACCTTTAGGGTGTAAAGGTATCCAGGATTAGGATTCATACCCCTAGGCCACCAGAGCTTAGGAAATGGTACCTTTAGCGTACCGGAAAGTCCGTAAATAGGCTCCTGTACAGCTAAAATATCCTTGGCATCGAACAGGCTTACTCTACAGATAGGAATTTCATGCTCCTGCAGGCCTGCCGGTTGAATTATGTATTTTACGATACCAGTATCACCGATTAGTCCGGTCTTTACAGTAATATCTTCGATATAGACGCGTGGTTTTGTATGCAGCAAAACTGGTCTGTAATTTGGAAACGTTACGTTAACTCTGTCTGATATCTTATCGCCGCGGTGAAAACCGATAAATTTGCCCGCACGTATTTTTCAACTATTTGGCGTGAATTATTCCGCTCTGTTACTTTGCTTTTGTTCGTCTCGTAAATATGTATCTCTATGAATCTATTTTGTCACCGTTGTTTCTACGCATCAGTGAGAAAGGCGAGATTTTTTGAAAGGCCAACAAATAGGCCATTTTACTACGTGATATAAATTTCATTTTATAGATATAAATCAGTTATACACACATATATTTTGTGCTATTTTACTGCAGGAAAAACACATACATGTATACGTATATGATATTCCTTGCTATTTATATATAAGTAAAATTATATTCGATTTGTTTCAAGTATCGAAAGCGCTCGATATATCTTGTTGATGTTAAAAAGATATAAGAATATACAGATCGTATAAACGCTGACTTCTCCATGCCTACCTGTGTATGCCAGCGTAATTGAAAAAATCGAAAGTGTAAGTTTGCAGGCGTATCGTTCCGTTATCGACGGGAGTGAAGATAATTTTTCCTTGTGGTATACTAGTTTGAAGCAAAGTATTATCAACTGCGACGGTTATGCGATTTTTACCGCCATAAATCAAATACGAAGATATCTCGGCTTCAAACGGAAGATGACCCATTTCATGGTTCGTTACCAGATCATTGTTTATCCACTAGAACACAAAAAGAACACAAAAGGAACATACGTATATGTATGTATTATAACCAAACGATACACATATTTATATGTTGCGGGCGAAGTCCGCAGGGTATGCGGAGTCGGTTTTGCATACAGACAATGTCAGCGTTACATACCGCTGCCTGGGAAAGTTCGAAGAAATAGTTGGAAAATTTCGAATATGGCCCGCTGTAACATGAGAAGAATCGACATTGCCCAGCATCGTGTAAGTAACGTTGACGACTATTATTTCTTTGCGAACTTTGTCAGGCTCGAAGAGGATACTGCGAATAATGATAAATCTATTTTTCAAGGCAACGCCGCCCTAAGTTTTTCCCATTTTATTCGTCTCGGTCGTACCATTCCTTTCGAAACGAAATATCGGTGTGGGTTTAGGCATATAAAAGTCTGGTCGGCCGGAGTTGGCCGACAACTCTGCGTCTCCATGCCATCGGCTGGAGATTTTTATGTGCCTAACCGCATACCGTGAGAAGTGTGATTAAACGATTCTTTGGCAAAAAAGATGTAACAAGTGGCACACGAAGCGGACGTCCAGGGGCTTACAGACCGAGGAAAAAGAAAGATAGTCGATACAACAAGAGAAGAACCTAAGATTACATCCTCGGAAATAATTGGAATAGTAAAAAGCGAACCTAAGGAAAGACGCCTCATAACAGTTCAAAGTCCACTGAGAATTGCTGGATATGAATCAAGAGTTGCAAGACGAAAACCATGAATTAACAAAGCAAGAAAACATATATGATCGTAGTTCGCTGTTAATTATGTATACACGAAAATATAGCATTCTGGGACAAAATACCGTTCTCAGACGAAAGCAAGTTTCATATTTTTCAATGTGATGGACGGGTTTTAATATGGCGAATACCGAATACTGCATTAGATGAATAAAACATTGTCCAAGCCATCAAACACAGGGGTGATGGGGTAATGGTACGGAGTTGTATGAGCTTTTCTTGATGTAGGAGGTCATATATCCTGGACAAATGTGGTTATTTAAATATTTTCAAGGAAAAGTGCGGAAATATAAAATGTAGGACAAGATTATTATTTTCAACGGTATAATGATCTCAAGCATGCAGCCTATACTGTTAGACGGTAGATCATTTTTAATATAGCAAATCTAAATCCTGCAGTGTATCTTTGTTCTGAATTAGGAAAAAGAATTTATAACGCATCGTATTACGTCTAAGCAAGACTCGAAGAAAGTATTCCTCGAAGAATGGCGCGAAGTAGGTGCAAAAATCACGAACATATTAAATCTATTTCAAGTTTAATGATTTGCCGTTTGTTACATCTTCTTTGTATTTGAGAATTTGCGTCGATCGTACGACGTTAACGAAGGATAGAAAAAGTTGTTGTAAAAATAGTAAAATAGTAAAATAATAGAAATGTAAAATAGTTACCACTTGCGCGATATAATTGACAGAACCAAATCTGACAAAGACTCTTTGTTCTCGCCAAGAAGCAGGTGCGAAGAAAGATCGTTGATACCAAACGCTGCCCATATGATCTCTCAAATCCCTGGAGGTTGTAATGTCGTTATACGACGAAGGTACTGGCATTTGCATCACATTTCCTACCTAGACGAAGCAGCGTACGCACGTACATAAGTGAATCCCCGTTGACAACGTATAATTTCGTAAAATTTATATTTACGCGACTTCGATTCTGCGCGTTTATGCAACAGGTACAATTAAGCAAAATGTATCGCTTTCGCTATTTGCAAGTCACCTTAAACCGTACCTTGTTTTACATTTTGAACTTTTGGAAATCTAATTTCTGTAATTTAATACCTACTAAAATAAAACTACGATTTAATGAAAAATTGGTGATTATAATATAGGATATATGTATGTATATATGTATGTGGTGTATGGTATCAGGTATATAGTATATCTAACATAGCAATTTGCGATCGATGACTTTAACGTTCTCGGTAGATCGCGCATGTTCGTGTAAATTTATATTTCTATCGATACAACGAGAGAGTTAAAACGTAAATAAAAGTTTATTTCGTCTATCAAATATTACGACGAACTTAGTATAAGTAGAGTATTTTTATATACATGCGTTCATACGTACTTTGATACGTTCTTATATTTTGTAAGAATCCACTATCTACTTACAGATATTACGAAACGATTTTCTTTTCGTATTACTTTAACGTTACTTTCGTTTGTTTAAATCGATAGGAATATGCTATATTTTCTTTAACCACAAGAGAAATGAAAAATATGTGTTTTTTGTTTTACGATACCTTCGATAGTTCATCGGCGAACCATGCCTCTCTATAACCCAATAGCGCGTCTCCTGATGGGGAAATGACAAAATCCCACATGCCATCTAGAGATTTCACCTTAATAAGAGATGAATTTATTAAATTTAATCATTGAATAATCTAATTATCGAATGAGCGATTTGACATGTTAATATCGTAGCTAAAGCTTTTTTATTACTAGAATTTGGGATATGAAAGTAACACGTTTAAGTACACGACAATGTGTACCGCTGATAGAAATAAGAGATTTCAAATTACCTCTCGCGATTCACTTTCCCGTGGATATAACATTCCCGGGAGTGGCGAGGGTATATCCTCTTCCTGGGGCAGAGGTGAATATTCTATTGGAGTTTCGGGATATTCAATTTCTGGACCCGATTCCCCAGCCATTACCGCGCTAATTACAAGAAACACTAAACGCCACATTTTTTCGTGATTTTCCTGAAACGAAATAACCGAACGAAAGATTACGTTTCTATTTTCTTTGGAAACATAAGAAATTATGGTGAAGTACTTTTTTAATAAAGAATTTTTATTAACGGTAAATTTATTGCGATCGTTTACGATAAATGTTTGCCTCCTTGCGATCGTCCTAGAAACATTGAAGAGTAAAATAGGAAAAATGAAATCGACGTCTGCGTTGGTTCCGAGGAAATAGCTCGTAACGTTTTATTTAGGCTCATCCTGTGTATTTGAATTCAATTATACGAATAATCAGCGATATCGGTTAACGATAAAGAATTAGAAGTCCGTAATGTCAAGTATGTACGTTAAATATAAAATATTAAATGTTTGAGACTATTTATAATAAACGTGCATCTAATTCTTAATTTTGTTGTTCGCCGAAACTCTAAAATTGATTTCGTTAAAGACATTTGATCGAAGGCATGAAAAACCCTAATTATCGATCGTTTTATCCGATCGACAGAGGCAACATCCTCGGCCGCGTGTATAAAAAATTAATGTTGGTTATTAATGGGTTAACTTAATATAAAAGGAGGTAGTAACTGGTGTGTACCGTAGGGTCTCGTTCACATCAATATCGGCTTCCTGGCACGGTGCCCTCCTACGAGAGCAGACTTCCCTTCCCAAAGCATCAAATCGTTTCCTCGTGTCGCACGTGCACACCGTCGTCGCTGTCCCTAATTCTACGAATGGACATCGTGAGAATGTAACAATTGCCACTGTTTATAACGATGGGAATGATATTTTCACAGACCGTATCGACGGTCCAATTATTTATAAGCATGCGATTATACGCATGCTTTGCAAATACCTGCGAAATCACCGCTAAACGATCGTTAATTTCCCATCGGCGTTCAAAGAAACGTATTCGCGCATCGATTCCTCGTAGTTGTTCGTGCTTTGCTAAAGTCGATGTGCACAGAAAATTTCGATCTTTTCCTGACGAACTGCAAGAGCACGATTCGCTCGTATCAGACCGTATTAGACGAGAGAAAGTTTCGTCGCTATCGAATATTTTATCTTTGTTGTTAAAGTATTCTTTTATCCAGTCCATTTCTTTAATATTTAACTCATATTTAAGTCCAGTTCTTTCTTGGATCTAATTTGTTATGTTATTGATTATTATCTCGACTAAATCGTTGATCTTCGCTTTAACCGCAGATAATGCTATTCGTTATAACCATTATTATATTTGTTATTGGTTTCGATTTGCGATAGTCTCTTTATTAATGCTTATCGGCCTAATCGATGAGTTAAAGAGCAAAAGCGCGTCAGCGTTCTGTTGTAATCAGGTTTGTTATTTCCGCTTTATTTATACAATTTGGAAGTTTCTATTTCAGCATAGTAGGACCAGACTTTTAGAAGGACGTGCAACAGATCTTGTTACGGTTCTCGAACTTTTATATCTCACGCTCTCGTTTCAATGAACGAAAGAAACGTTGTCTCTCGTCAAGAATTTTTGCATAAGCTTGAAACGAGGAAATTATGCGAATTAAAGAAATGTCTCGCCGATAGTAAGACACATTTGATCGGAAAAAGGAAGATTTATCGTTACAAAAATGACGCGCTATTACACAACGAATTATCTAACTTTGAAAGAAGAATTTTGAAAGAAAATTTTTAACTCGCCGGCTTGTTAGACGCGAAACAGAAGATCTACGAAAGTACACGTGCTCGCACAGAGAAGTGGGAAAATCGTTACCTATCAGATTCTTCTTCCTATTCTTCTCTAAATGTCTACGATCCGCGTATTTCAATCGCGAGATTTGTTCCCTGGCGATGAACCATCACCTATATCGATTTCCCAACCATTGCGAACCAATTACTTTCGATGTTTTTATCGATCAAGATCAATTTGGTACAAAACACTCACCTTTTCTGTATTTAGATGGAAAAGTTTATCGAATGGCAAACATTCGAGAAGATTGTCGCGCAACAGGCACTGTAAATCGTTGGTTCGAATATTTCGCGATAATTATCCGAAGAAAGGAAAAGTTACGGTGGTTTCTTCGTTTCCGGACGCGGTTAATGCAGCATCGCTCGTCGCGTCGTTGGAACTTGGCACGTTCTCTCCTGTTGGGATCTTACACGCTACTAGACTAGAGAATCGGTTGTACCTATCCCATCGGACCGCACTGTGGCTCGCCAACCGACTGGCTTGCTCTTATATATCGGGTGTCCGCGCCCAACCTGCTACAACATTATGTCGCCGCGTATCATCGCTTCGAATTCAGCTACGTGAATGAAAGAGATCATCAGAAAGACTAGTTTCTAGCACTACCGGATATCTTTTTATCAGAGACGTTCCGCATCGCCGTCTTGTTTCTCTGAAATTTTAATCGCGCAGTTTGCGAAAATTACCCACTTTGTTTCTTTTTATCGTTCTAATTATCAACCACGTGCAAACATAGAGGCGTAATTGGAATACTTGTGTAACCTTCTTCCCTGGATGAGATTAAGCTTCGAGAAAATGTCGTATTTATAGAAATTTTAGCATTCGAGGGAAGTCGAAGTCTTGGGTAGCGTCGTAATGCAAGAATTTTGTCGAAACATATGCGATAATCGGCGACAGGTGAATTTCATTCTCGTTGATTTCTTGCCAATAACGCGGTCGAACGTTCGACTGGTCAGGCGATTCGTTTAAATCCGTTATATCGTTCGAAGAATGTTTTGTTTCCTACGATATGTTTCTTAGGCTCTGGGCGAATTTCTCGTCGTTTTAAATAATTAAGTCGTGCATTTTGAATTCGCCGTGAATAACAGGATTCGGTATAGAATCGTTATTGACCGTTATATTCAATTCGTCTGGCAATTAATTGCGATTATTCACAAGATATCGAGAAACAGGATAACATGGCTGGTTGTTTCGAGAAAATGAAGACCAAGGTATGCTACGCTTAGCCGCAGGTACCTTAACTCTGAGTGAATCTTAAATTAGTATTCCGTGTAAACAGAGTTCGTTAACATTTGCAGGTTAGTTTCCGGATTTCTTGCCTGACGTTCCCTTTTACTTAAAGATTGCGTTATCGCGATGACACTGTTTGAATTCTCCGCGTGCATATACTTGAACTTTATACTTTATCGCATTGTAGCAGGCATTTTCTTTGTATACTCATATATTTCACTGGGTAAAAGATAACAGAATTAGCTTTCTTGGTAAGTGTATATAACTTTTATCGATGCATGACGCGGTTATGTTTTAAAAATATCGCCTTCTCTATATTTTTGAACAACTGGAAAATAACCGACAAGAATATTATCTCAAATAGTTATTTGTTGTTCTAATGCCGACTAAAATTCTCCCACATCTGATACATCAGATCTGAGATAAATGAAATTTTTAATCGTCATAACCAAAAAGGCTAACGGAATCTAATCGATTTGCAAGGCATAAAAAGCTGCAGGTGTATATTTGCCCGCTGAGAGCAGATCTCATCATAAGGTAGTATCGTTATAAGTCGGTCTGCTAGAATACAACCCGCTGTGAGAGGTATCGTTTACCAAGTTGGAATACGAAGGAGAAAATAAAAGCAAAAAGAAAGACGAAGGATTAGCGTGGTATTTCTGAGCATTTACGATTACTGGTAACCGTAGAACGTATTTTGTATGTCGGACATTCGCGGTTTTTAACGGGTGACGTTTCATGCCCAATGCGAATGGATTTGCATAGATAAACAGTGTAAGTCAATTTTCGTACAGTCGAAAGCTTTTTCGACTACGTAGAGCGAATCGTATTACATCTTTTATCCAATTAACGCTACAATTACCGATTCGTGATGTATCCTTAATTATATCGTACATAAATGATTCCAATTAGAGTGGTATAATGAAAGTAACATATGTATTTATTATTTGTTAATTTAATTTACCGATAAACTTTGAATGTTAATTTATTTCAATTAAAAGATCAGTTACTAGAAGATACATATAATATGTAAATTACTTCGTGAAGAGAATAACGAATACAACCAATTGGATATGAATCGGGTTTTCGCGTTACCTCGTGATTATTTATTATTGGATTTTTATGCAAATTTATATTTTTGAGAACATAATTAAAAAAGTAGAATTTCAGTAGAAAATTGCTTTACCTGTCAAGTATTACAGGAAGCGTTATACTTTCCTATAAATGTATAAAAATCTGCAGTCTAATTATCATTGTTTTTGTAATTGGTTACTTAATAAAGCAGACAAGGTATAGGATATATAGGTATCGCATCTTATGGGACTTGGAATCATACATTGAGAAATACCACGATCTCTGAATATGTTTCGTCACGAGGAGGTGATTATGCGAGAGACCCTGATGGGTTTCCCTCACGTGGAATTTTTCAATTAAAAATAAACGCCATCTCGAAAGAATACTCAGCAGTTATGCACTACGTATTAGAAATCGCGTGTAATTGTCCAATCTACGAATTCGTCTCGTAATCTTACTTTCAAGAAGCACAGAGCTATTTCGCTGATCTTTTAATTCCGAGTAAAACTTTGAAATTTGAAACAGAAGGAATATTCCCGTCCGCTATCTAAAGAATCGAAGAGACATTCGATCGATCCTCGAAAGACACGTGAAAATAATTTATGGAATATATACACTATACGAAAGAACAGTCCAGATATCAAGAAGCATGGATAACCAATGGGCAAATACACGAAGCGAGCATAGTGACAAAGTAACGTAAAGAACGAAACGTAAACATAAAAAAATTCTAACAAACACGATTTTAATGCTAGTTTGTGTGTTACAATCTGAGATTTCAATTATACTTGAACAATGCAAGTTCAAATTTTTTATCTTACGACCTGTTTGATGGCTGGAGAAATAGAAATGCGGATCGTTTGTAATGATATCACTGACCACATCGATCAAAGCACCGACTTTCTTATACGATTTTCGTGACACGTGCGACATTATCGATTCAGTATAGTACTGGTTTGAATAAAAACTAAATGAAATTATAAATTATAAATTATAAATAAAGTACGGAACAAGATATCCCTATGATCGTAACGAAGTATAAAATTGTTCGCTTCTATAATACTTAAGAAAGCATCGCGCACTACACAGTCGTAGATACAGGTCTGGAAATTCTCGTGGGGCGTCGCGAAGGCCCTCTCTTTTTTATTTTTTTATTTTATCTCCATTTGTAGTTACATGTAAGAATGTAAGACGTTTAGCGGGCAGAAAATATTTCCCAAGTAAGGCGCTTCGATCGATTCGTTAGATTTCGTCGTACAGCGCGCCTTGTGTCTGTAACCTACAACACGGTCATGTCTGCGGCTGAACTCTATTCTATTGTGTAAATTTACATTTATTTAAACAACATCCCTCTATGCCACGCGAAATATTATATGTTTATTTTAAATAAATTGGAAAAAGTTACGAAGAATAGTTTATTTTATATTAGTTACCTACAGTGATAAGGATGGCGAAGATGGCGTTAAATGCAAAGGTTTAACGAATCGATTGCAGCGCTACGGCTGGTGGCCGATTTGTAAAATTATCCCCACCACGGGAATTTCCAGACATGTGTATGTATAGGATCGTGGTCTATCTTGCATTTAGTCAATGATATCGCATTGCATCGCGTCGCGCCGGCTGCCAAACTACATTCATACGTACTGAACCCAAACTACCAATTTTATTTCATTATATATATAATATTCTATTATTAATAATAGTCACTTGGTATTTTTCATTATTTTACTAATGATTTATTAAACGCAATTATTTTAGAACAGCTGAGAAATACGCGTGAAAGCATTGTCGGTCTTCTTAAAATTCGATTTTTCGATTCTTATGTTACTTTATCCGCTTTATATTTCTATGTTGCACGATACATCGCATTTTACGCATACAACACGATATGCGGTATTATGTTAAAGAATGGGGTCGATTAAGAATCTGATAGTATCCTTCGAGTGATCTTGTGAAGTAAGATCTATCTGAACGGATGTTATATTTACGTTTTTGGGATTAAAAATGTGTTAAGATAAATTAAATGAGAAAAGAGAAGTATACCGTATACATCTTAATTGCTACTACGTTTGAAACAATTCTAGTTGGCAATTGAATTTTTAGATACAGTAGGTGAGTAAGTTAAGAGCTGTTGCTTAATTTACGACGACAGAGGGATCAAGTTAATTGGTAAAAAGGCGATTGACCTGTGGCAGACAGAGAGACAGAGGTCACCATCCTTCGAAACAATCAGTGACTTCCGACGTGCTGCGTATGTTTATGAATCATTTTGATATTCCTATATCAATGTTTTTATTCGTCTCTTTATTTGGATCGTTCACAACTCTTTATGCAAGTTTGACATACAAGAACAGGTCTTTTTTACATCGTGTATGTATATGAAATTTCCACGGTCGAATCATTGTTTCTTATATTTATAAGCTACTTTTATTATATCGATAAAAGAATTTATCATATAAATAAAGATAGCATGCGCGCGCGTATTTTTCACACGATACACAGATATCTGCTACGTATCGTTCGTCCTTATATATATTTTCTTACTCTTTCGCGTCGCATCACATACGATTCTTACGATTAGTATTTTTTCCGTAAATCGACGCGATGACAACGAGTTTGGCGTGTCACGTAGGATGCAGATGTAATCTTTCAGTAAACATTTATTTTCGAAAAAGTAATTTTGTAATTGTAACATTGAAGGAGCGTTGAGTTAGCGCTGTAATTTGCCGCGGTTCCGGTGTTGTATTTCCGGTAGAATACACCCACTCGTCTTCGGCAGGATGAATTCATGGCGTATCTCTTGGCCTAACGCGCTTTTATCTTGCGGGAAACGGCTGGTCGTTGGCCCACGTTATTCTTCTCAGATATTGATATTGATACAACTGTCCCTGAGTTGCGTATACCATTGTTAACTATGCTTAGGTTTCTACACTTGTTGTTTCGTCTTCTTTTCCTCTTTATATCTTTTTTCTTCTTCGTTTTACTTTGACTAATACAATTTTCAGTTGCTGCGACCATATCTGTATTTTCAACGTTCAAATGAATTTTATTCGATTAATATATATCCTATAAAGCGTCAACGTATCTACAACGACGAATATGAACGAACTTTCAACGATAAGCAAAGGCATCGATGTAAATAAGATTTTTCTTTTTTAATTCTTTATTTAATTCTCGTCGTAAAATATAATTTTCGAGTATAAAGTTTAAACGTATGATAATTCATTGCCGTTAAGCTATGGACATGATTATTTCCGACAATTTCTCCAAAAGTGAGTAAATAACTGTCGCAATAAGTAGGAAACAAGCTGTTAACTTAAAAACAGTCTCTTTGTTTCTTACTTAATTTTAGGATGCACATCTAGCGTATTTCCCATACGAAGCTCGACACAACGCGATGCTTTTTGTACGATACAGTATAAAATTCAATATTTCTGCAAAAGATGTGAAATATTTTTCAATCGGTTCTCAAAATGACTTCGCTCTCGTGAAATACAAACTCGCAAGGTCCTTATGAAGGTCTGAAACTTTGAAAGTGAAAAAAAGACGACTGGATGAAAAGTTAGAGAGAACGTGACGGCTACATACGACCATCGCTATGTGTGGGTGTTTCAGGCTCGAATGTAGGTAACCATGGTACCCGGGGTTTAGTGGTCAGTTAGTTAGACCGAGGATTTTTATTCTTTTGTATAATACGATTCATTGGTCCGTGAGTATATGTATAAATAGGAATGAGAGCACTCGAAATATAGTGGATATTTTCAGTCGAATGAATAAGAAGATACGCGAGTCTCAAAACGGAGGAAGCAACGGGGATTAATTTTACCAGCAGTGCTATTTTTTTCATTGTTATTTGAAAATTAATACGTATATGTGTAAAATAAAAGAATTATTTATTATTTCTTCAAATATCAAACAGATTCTTTGTTCAAGTTCGATCAATCGGTTTTTAGAAAATACAAAATCAGTTAACTTTGTCGAGATTGGTATATAATACGTGTAATAGGACAGGAAAGGCTCGATTATACGAACAATATCAAATAGACATTGAAAAAGGAATAAATATTCTAAACATACTAACAGTACGAACGACTGGTAACAGATCAGATGCAGATCAAATCATCGGAAGAGATTTAACAGTAAGGAAAGGAACGATGACGCGGTCGGTGTTTCTGTAAACAGTATTCCCACGCATTCAGAAGCATTCACAGTAGCAAAAACAGTTATAAGATGGTATAAAGCAGAAAAAGAAAGTAAATCTATGAAATCACTAGATTCAAGGAAATGATCGTAAGTTGGCATTTCGGAAAAAATGGAAAGACAGACGGAAAGACGAATAATTGTACCAAAACTGTAAAATTCTCAGCAAATAGCGTGTTCTCCGAATATTTCGTAAACGATACAATTCTTTTCGCCCTAATTTGTTTTTTCCAAAAGCCGAGGACAACGTAGATTTTTAAACGCTTTAAGCCATTGTCTACGATGAACGAAAAGACTCGAACAGATATGTACCTTGTTTATCTACTGGGTTAGAAGTCGTGAGTTGTGAAATTTGAGAATTACGTATATTCACGCAGTATCTGTGTATTCGAAGTACAGAGAAGCAATAAAGAAGGAAACAAGCATATAAACAGGTTCGCTAACGAACTTTGTCCTCTTCCATTTTCTTTACAAACACTTAATTCCAATGACTTCGAGTTAAATAACCAGATTTGCACGAATGCCAATTTAACTAACCTAAACGAGGCAAAGGATTTTTAAACGAATAATTTAAATTCAATATAATGTACGTATGCGTATCGCTGTATTAATTATTGATTCTCGATCGTGCAATTTATTGTTGCAAGAAATTGATAAATACCATTTTTGGTTCGTTTATTATTAGCTTGTACGATTTTAGTAATATCGATACGACTTAGTAATATCGTTACTCGAAATTCATCAGTGTTCAGATGCTTATGAATTTATGAGTAGTAGTAAAGAGCAGAGTATAGTGAGTGAGAAAGAGAAGGGGGGGAGAGAAAGGCAGAGGGTAGGGAATATGGTGGGTCCACGAACTAAAGTAGCGTCAGTCGCGCGGCACGCGGCGCACCGTACGCGGCGGGGTTTTTTACGTCTTTTTTCCATGGTGCACGTAAACACTGCCTTTAGTTCTAGTATTCGCAATTGTAAAACCGATTAGCGTGATCGTGAAGGTGATTAATTTTCACGCTAATTCGGTAAGAGATCGAAGCTATAGTATAGAAATTTCATCCGTGTAAACGTAATTCTCGATCGAAGACATCATCGAAACGTAAATATCAAAATCCGTTGTTTCATAGTACTTTTTCTCGCAACTTACGATTACACATATAGTGGACGACGTTTTGTGTCGTTGGAAGTATCGTGGCCGTGAGTTTCGACGACGTGTCGGAGTTGACTGTTTCCTCTCGTTCGATCATGCGTGATTATGAGAAAGTACTACAGATACTATAGTGTGTTCACGTGTATCCACGGAAACCATAGAAGAGGCGCTTTGTCGCGATTGAAAAATTGTTGCCAAAATAAATTAACTCGTTCCAGTAATGTGAAAAATTGTTCGTTTTATGAGACAGAACGTGTTTCACGTACTTGTGTTCTTTCTTCCTTCCTTTACGATAGAGTTGCCGGAGCCTCACGCTAGGGATTGTATCCTTTGTGACGCACGTGCTTCCATTTTATCGCGACAGTGCAGTGTCCAGCTTGGTGGGCGACTAAAAAATTGCTCAACTGTCTCCACTGTCTATACTCCACTCTCCATTAGCAATAGCTTATCCGTCTAGTAATTTTACGCTTCTCGGTCGTTGGGGTTATTTTAGTCGAAGAAAAATTATTTAAAACGAAGAAACTTTCTTTTTTAGAATCTAATTAAGCGTCAGTGATACGATGAATTTGTTCAAATACAAATAGGTTTCTTAATTTGTTTAAAAGTTCAAATATTATGCTATGATTCGACCGAAGATTAAAATATTCGCGAGTTAACCTATAAATTATAGTATACCGTGTGTCATAATTACCGCGCCGCTAGTGGTGGAACAGTAATTTGTTATTCCTCGATTGTTGGCCAGCTGCGATATTTCCCCTGTTTGCAGTCGTTTGCTCAACCGTCGATGCTCAAAGTCAGTTTCAGCTACCGTTTTATCGCCCATAGCTTTATATCTACCTACATATATGATAAACCACTTGAATCGGTTTCTTCTTTTTCGTGACTTTCTTATTAGAACGAAGATTCCTTCGTTCGACTCGCGATCAAAACGTTCGCGTTAAGCGAGTTGAGTTGAAATTAGAAAAAAGGAATTTTCTTTTCGACAAAGCGTTCATTCAAAATTGAAATATTCACGCACTGGTTTGAAAAATTTTTAGCGTATTACTACCATCCCGACACGACGAAGAAGGCGTTGTTTTTTTGGAGTTTAATTTTAGCCTTCTAGAAGCGAAGAAAAATTGATCATGGTGTCTACCAGGAGGATGAACCTCCTGAACGAATTCCATTGCCGTTGCCAATTTGCAAAGTTCCCTCGTGAAATTGAGAAATAGAGAACCTTTAAAATTTTTCTTTTTAAAATTAGAAATTAATATTACCCAGACTATGGTATAATATAATACTATTTTCCATTATACATGTAAATATTTCTTCGCTTCTCAATGTATACTACGGTATTAGAAGGAAGCGAAGTCGATGACAAATTGCAGGTAAACTAAAAATTGGCGCAGACGAATAGCACGAGACCTTTTGTTATCGAGTTCATGAATTCCAAACACTTAGTTACTAAAAAAGTAGTTAATCACGTGTTCTACCTTTGTGTATTAGAAACTGTAAACGCGAAATAACATTTAACTCTGTAATTATAAAGAGAATGCGAAGCATAGAAGAAACAAGGAATATTAAATTGAATTGTACGATAAACGATAAATTACGAAATTGTCGGTGGTTCGATTAAATGAAAATAAATCGATTTACGTATCACTTAGTACAATGTCTCGGGAGAAATTGAGAGCATGCCCGATCCATTCATCATAGCAGTTACGCTATGACGTTTTATCATAATTTTCTCCGGTTGTATCGTTACCTCTTATCAGCTTTTCGAGCAACATTGCTGAAACAAAGAATCTCTTCATACGAAAAGATAATTCCTCGCGCGATCGTTTCGAGTAGCGTAACCTTTGAATATTTTGGTCATCGTCGCAAATATTTAACTTCTTTATTCGTTTCGTTTAGATTTTCCACGAAACTGCAACGTTGCGGTGAACTAAGGAATCTTTCTCTGATAGAATGCAAATAACAGGCACTAATTTAATATTTGCAAAACGAAAAAGGGGAACAGAAAAGAGTAACGTAAGTAGAAAATACTCGAAAGGGTCGATAGAAAAATAGTACGAGTGCAGTTTTTCCGAAAACTAAAAACATACGGTATTTATTCAGAGAAAAATATAGCGAAACTTTTTTTCCGTTATAGCAGCGAAATCTAATGTTTTAACGTTTGAAATCGTGCAAATATTTTATTAACGTCTAACTGCATACCGCCTAACCAACAACTCCTAGTTTCATTATTTTCGCTGCTTTTCAATATGACCTTTTTTGTACATTTTCCCATGTTTCTTTTTCTTCGATCGATATCAAGAATCGTATTGTTCGATAAGGTTTTGATATGAAATATCGCTCATGGTTGATTCAGAATATTTGGAACGAGATACATACATATATATCCATTCGACTATTTTCTAACTAACATAAATATAAATGGAAATTTTGAAGATCATAACGCGAGTCATGTTTGTTCGAGCCATCGAGTCTAGGCGGCCATAGATACTCCGAGGATTAATCGATCATTTTGAACGGCTTCCTTCTCCTATCATTAATATCATTAACGAATAAACTTTGTAAGTGTCTAGTCTCTAACCGTGTCTCCTATATTCTTATCTCTTTGTATGTTTTGCCGCGACGAAGGAAACGCGTGAATGGCCTCGTACGTTCGATGACACGATGCGATGCGACGCGTTTCCAAAACGTCGAGCGAAGTCGTTTGTGCAACGTGCTTTCTCTTTTCTAGGGACGTTGCCAAAAGCATCGAACGGTGAACCATTGCAGATCACGGAAGAAATTTGAATAGACCGGTGGAAGGAAAAAGCCAAAAGACAGATAACCGAGGTCGGTTAGGATAACATTCTGACGAATCACGTTGCAATAAGGAGACGAGAAGTTTGTACGGAACAAAGAGGAAGGATAAAGAGAGGAAAAGGAAAGAAGGTACATCGCGAATATACCGGAAATTTGAACGTGCGAGGAATTGTTCGATCGACCTTGAACCATCTTGGGATTATACAAACCACAATCATGATACATCGTGGAAACGCACAAACTATACGTTGCATCAAACCGGAAATGTTCTACGCTTCTTTTATGATATTTCAACTGTCTTACCGATCGCCGATTTGAAAAGTGAGTATCGATGCTTATTGCGCTCGCGCATCTTTCCGCGTTATCTATCGTCCCGTGTCTTTTTCCGTTACTCTCCGTAATATCGAGTTTCCGATCTATGTACTATCTGGTCGAGATTAGAGATTAAAACTAGAAACATCTCTCTGTCGATAACTTTTCGCTTCGACACCGACACCGATGTACGATACTTAAAAAATTAGCTCAATTATCGATATACCGATATGAAAAACGAGGTCAGCCTGTGTTAACGCGTTAACACATTCCCGTACGATAACGATTCGTATTCCTTTGGCTCGACTTATCTTCCGTTCATTTCCGTTTTTTCTCGACGACTCGCGCCGATCTTTTAATCATATTTATGGCAATTCACCCTCGCGCGTTTTCAGAGCTCGTCGATCGCGCGCTACGCCGTGTTTCTCGATCGACTAATTAGAACTTGTATTTTGATTTCACGCTTCGCATTCGTCATATTATCGTTCAAATAGGGGGTTCGTGTATTTTCACTACGACCATGAAAATACTGCAAAATCGATCATAATACACGGACATCGGATCGAATGGTTTGCCTATTACGTCGTAATACCGAGAAACACAGATGTTTTATTTTCTGGAATGGGTCTGACTACGAATAAGAGAGAGAGAGAGCAGTTAATATTTCTTGGTACTCTTAATTAGAAATTTTTTATTTTCGAAAGAAAAAGCTCGAGATCCGAATCTTTGTTTCCGTAGCGTGCGAAGAGTAACGTAAAGGCGTCTACCTAAGTAGCAGGCCCTTGCATAGATATCAAGATAGCGGAAGCCAGGTCGTAGAAGGAAAGGATTCGTAGAAAAGGGATGGTTAGCGAGGACTTTTGAGAATCACATTTTCGATGTATATCAACGTCCTCTTGATGGCGAGCTTACACGGACCGCTAGAGTCTCATCTTTGCAACGATAACATCGCACCAATAAAATTTGTCCACGAACGAATTTAAACGTAAGCGTGGATCGTCTTTGACGGAATTTTTAGCGAAATAAATCGGTCGAGAGTATTTTCTCTCTCGCGATAGAAGGCAAGCGTGACTTATACGTATGGTTCGAAGATGACAAACACTCGATTCTTAAATCTTAATTTAACGAACCTTATTATCTAGGAAGGAAATTATTTAACCGATGGCGATCGAAAGAACGAAAACGGTTGTGAGTATGTAGGCAGCGATATCAAATTTCCTTCCGTGTTTCTCTCGAAAGCCGACGAGTCATCTGCAAACCACAAAAACGTAAATCCTTGACCAATACCTCTGATTTTCCTCGTTATATCGAATAAGCATCGGGAACGAAATATCGTTCGATGGTTTAAAACGCGTAAGAAATATCGAACGTCGCGAGCTAGAAAGTTGCCAGTTATACATATTGCGATAGGGTCGATCGGATATTTGTTGAAGCAAGTATTACAGGATGTGTAAAATGTCGTAGGTCGGCGGATGGACGTGGTAGTAGTTGGAAAGTCCGAACACGGAGGAAAGAACGAACTGGAAATCCGTCGTCATCGGCGTCGGCGTCGGCGAAGAAACGCCAAGTTGACGAAAGTAGGCAGATTTGCGCGAAGGAAGCGAGAACGGAAGAAGAGTGTGACACGTTACGAACCAACTGGGAGAGGGAAATCGTGCAAGCGAGAGGAGAAAAAAAGTGTACATACGTATATCTATCGAGTGGCATTGAGTAAATCGTTGTTCTCCTAAGAAGGTCGCTTCGAACATGTCCATCGGTGCTCTCTCGTCAACTTCTTAAGGCGTTACTTTTCTCCCTCGTCTGGAAACTGTATTTTTTGATACCTCGCGAAGCGAAAACCTCGTGCCACGTATATCGTACACGGTCTAATTACGGAACACGAATGCCACCTCCGATATTCTCACATCGATTTATATTTATTCGTTTCGATAATTTTGTAGAATCGTAACGCGTGTGCGGGTTTAACTCGGTGGTGAAGTTCCGTTATTTGAAAGTTGCTGTATATCGTCAAATCGCGTTTCTTTTTGCCCGGAGGGAATGTACTTCTTGTTGTTGGTTGATCGGTGCAAGTGAGAATAAAAATTGGTGTTGGTTGGTCCTGTTGCGACGAAAAGATTCGTGGTTACAAGATGATACTGCTTCGAACGACTTTGATGGTGCTGTTCACTGTGATGGCTACGGGGGCACCGCGATCTTCCGTCATTTACGCGGACGACAAAGTGGTGAGTTGACTGAACACAATTTTCCATTACTTGTACAATTAACTCGTAAGCGGTTCGTGGATGGTCATTTTCTCACGTAAATGGCATGGTTCGCCACGAGACGGAGTCGTCGCACCGAGTATTTTCCCAATTAAACGAAACGAGAATCACACGAAAGAAAATATCGCTGTCTTTTGATAGATACTATCGCCTTATCTTAATAATCATCGCTGTGTCTTCTCTACGAGGCAAAGTCGTAGCTCGTTATTTTACGCGTGGCACCTATCTTTTATCTAGAAAATTGCAAATTTCATTTGCTTATATTCACTTTCCTATTAACCTTCTATATTTCGTCGTTTATTACCGTGATTAATCATTTTTCGTATAATCGAAATATTTGGTAAAAGTCGAGCGAATTAAGATCGATAACGGTTGCTTCACTTCACGGTTTTACCGCAGGATTTTATCCTGACACGATCTTTGAACGAAACGCGCGTCTAGATCGTCATACAGTAACGCATACTTAGCGTCGCTCTTGACGATCCATCGACTATTTTGGATTAAATTGAATAAGAAAGATCTCGTGCAAAGATAAAGACAATAGCGTGGGTGCTGACGTATAGTTCAAGAGGGGACATCGAATATAGAGATTAATTATTCGTCGCATCGTCCGATGAATTTTTAACAAGTTTCATGATACGCCTTGAAAGCCTAGCTTCTGTCACCTGTTCCTTTGTTGATTCGACGAATGATTATTTCGTCGAAGAGTAACTTTTACTTCGACGACTAAATAGAAAAGTTTAAAAAAATCAATTAAATCCGACATTGTTCATTTTACAAAGTACATATATTTTTATGATTCACTATACGTGACTGTAGCCTTTGTATTAGAATAAGATAAATCTTCACGTCGTATGTAATACGATGTCTCGAACGTGATGTTTGAAAAATTTTGCTAGTAGTTTAATTTTATTCAGGTTCTTGGAAGTACGTGCATGTTAATTTGAATAATCGGGAAATTAGAATTTGAAACGAGTGCGTTATTTATCGGTTATATTAATTCGTTATCGTTCGTATTAATTAGAAGCTTTAATCCGTGTTTATCGTACCTCGTAATCGATACTACTACCTTAGTGTAGTACGCGGTACTTGTTCGCCTCGTACGCGTTTTGTAATAAATTCCTTAGGTGGCGCGCGTTTAAAGGGAACTCCACACTTTTGGTTACAACGTAAATTAACATTATCGACACGTTAGGTAACTATCTTGACACTTTTCTGCGCTGGGTAAAAAGTTACGTCAATTAGACTACACCCAAAAGTATAGGATACCGTTTACGAAAAAAGAGGAGAACGTCGTTATGCGAAACGTTGGATGAGATCATAAAAATGCATACGCGAGGAATTAATTATGCAATATATATACACGCACATTGCGACACTTTCTTCCATTTCTAACTGCTTTAAAAATACAGAACGGCGCTGTCCCACTTGCGTGGGATTGTGTCTGACACTTTGCATTTCTTTTTTTCTTTTTCACGCGAGATCTGTTAATGCTAAAAGCGAGGGTTGAAGTTTCGAGGGAAACGTAGGAAGTTGGACACACAGAATACTAAATTAAGGGCCACGAATGTTGCCCGTTCAAGGACTCCCGATCTGCAGTTTGAGCCATACTCCTCGCACGCTTCCATCTTGTTCGTGTCTTAGTAAAACGACTCGCACGAATATTTAAACACTGATTAGTGCGCGTATAGCGGTATCGAGGAATCGATGGTATTTTAACGCATCGAAGCGTCGATCGTAGGTAGCAAAGGCTTATTTAATGCATATGGCATTTTACATAACGAGTGATAAAGTAAATAACGCTTGAAGGCGAGTTTGATGGTGCACGCTGTATAAGAAAGTTTGAACGCGATTACGGAAAATATATTTAACCCCGCTAGCGTGTTTAAGCTTACGTTTAACTCTTTTCTTTGCACGGTCTCGAACGCGTGTACGTGGCATTACTTCATGCGTGTGTCACGAACAGAGCCAGTTTGCAAATGTGTGCTGAGATGACTAAGAGCCAGTCAGTCCAAAAGTCGCGTATATCGACTGCGAGCTTTCAGACGTAGCGCCTGCGTCGTCACAACCCTCCTTCCTGCGTAACTATTTCTTTCCTTCGTTTCCTACTACTTTCCAACCAATTTTACAACCGACAAATCTTCGACCAATGATTTCATAGCAATTTCGTATTAATAACTGCTCGATACCTTGTACCGATGTGAACAAGACGCGATTACGAAGATCATCGACGAAAGTCATAGACAGGAACGTAAAGGTTACAGATGGATCGTTCGACCGCTGCTTTTCTCCACGGTTGACCAATGTAGCGATATATAGCCATAAGTTGGTTATTTCGATGCAATCGTTACGATAGCATCGCGATAATATAGTATAACACAATAAATGCATGACCGCGCGAACCATAGACATCGTCCGATAGATATTCGTGTGAAACGGGCTTAATGGGCGTCGTGAATCCCGCTAGGAGAGAGTGGATTTTATCAGTGGAGGCCTTCGGCCTTACTTCGAAACCATTAAGCCAGGCATTTATATGCAATCGAGGTCGTTAACTGCAGGAAGCGCCGGCGCGTATACAGAATGCTTCGGCTGTGTGTCAAGATGTGACACACGCACTTGTGCCCTCTGTATAAGCATGTGCGTACGCGTTTGGTCAACGAGTAACTCGCGTTCGAAACGTATCCTCGGCTAGTATCGTCTTTAAATGTGTTAACCTGCCGCACTCCAAAAATCACCGTGTCGAATAAGATTGTCGTTATCGACGACTGATTTGTCGTTAATTTTTGCGTTTGAACCCGATGTTCGCGTCCTATTACGTGCTAAAAATCGAGCAAAGCGTCCGGATACTAAACCGACGGGTGACAGTGTATGTAGGTTACGTTGGTCTGTACGCAAGCAACGCGTCTAGACGCTAATCAAGAGAGGGCACGTGTGTGTCGTCGCGTCATTTCGTTTTGTTCCGTCCACTTTGAGCCTGACGAGCGACCGTGGCGTTGGGGAAAGTCTCTAGGGGAAAAGCACGAAAGAAAAGGACTTTAGGTCGCTGCTCTTTCATTCGAACATGCTTATTTTCTTGTAAATCGATATCTCGTGTCAAATACGCTTGATCGTAATCGAAGGTCCAGCTGAACGGGTAAACGACTGTAAAGTTCGTTCCCTTCTATCGTTTCTAACGTCACTGACAACTAGCATTTTATTAAGAAACTTGCTTGATCGAACCTGTTTAAATACGTTGTCGTCGAGTTCGTGTACATTCGCACATGACCAAGATACATAGAAAAATCGTATTACTTATCGATATTAGAATTTCCTTAGGTTTGCTTTTCCGTTCCTATTACACATTCCTATTTGTTCGTTCTTTTCTGGGCAGTGTACAAAATATTCGTTGTTGAAATTAAAAACGAAAATGGTTCGGGCGTCGTACAATTACGGTGAATGTGGGATCGAGCTGCTTCTAATGAAACAAAGTTCCCCCGTAATTACGGTCGACCCTGAAAGCTTGATACAATTTCCTTCAGCGAGTGTAATTCGTATAGTTTGCGCGACACTTTCACGCTCGTACTAGCGCCGTTGGCGGTAATTTAGGCGCTTAAAAATTTGCCCTCGAATAAATCATAGTAGGGTACGCCGATGAAAAATATTGTTCGTTATTCGTTTACTTCGAGTAGCAGGTTACGCTCGATTCGTAGGTATTGCTTTCGCATAGGAAACGATAACGAGCAAAACGCTGCGTAAACATCGTTTTAACGCGTTATATAACCGGCGAAAGATGTCGGAAAGATTTCTGTCGCGTTGCGATGCAACGTTGACTTCGTGATCGGTTTCCAAGATTCCAGAAGCGTGTCGTCTCGCCGTTTGGCGATCGATAAATCGTGCGCAAGATCGAGATACAGCGATGCGTGACTCGGTGGCGAACAGAGAATCGAAGAATAGCTCTGGATCTCTATATCGGATCCGTGCGAAACGGCCAGTCTGGCGTAATTAGTAACACATGTGGCGAGCCAACTCCACCCATCGATAGACTCTGCCAGCTACAAAAACTCGAGAAAAATCGATCACCTTGCTTCTATACGATAACAAAAAACGCATTGTTAATTCTTGAATACGCGCGTGTCTCTGGTTATTTCTCTAACAAACTATCTACGTATATCGAATGATTTTGCGACAGGTTTATTTTTTCGCAGTCGCGCGTTCGACGCTTCGTTGGAAAAATGAAATCCGCGTTAATGAAATTCGGCAATTTCGACGAGCCTCGCAGCCCTGTTGCGATTCGTTCGCCCGGAAACATTTATGCTAATTACTGGCGCTAATTATTCTTACGGTTTATTTTATCCAAAGAAGAAAGACGATTCGTTTGGCGCAGCTGTGCGTCTCAATTAACGATGAAACTTCTTATTAGTCATTCCGAGATAAAGTACCAAGGATTAGTCAGACAGGAAAACGTCGCGATGACAAAAGCGTTTTTGGTTGGACGTACCGACTCGTATATGTGTATTTTTCATTTTCGTGGTTTTAACGTTTGTACATACGCGCGTTTCGTTTGTTCTCGCGAAAAAAAGCAGATTTTCAGTTGCGAATTTAAAGTTTTCAGATAGCGTGTGCCATTGCCTATGGTGAAATCGAATTTCTATGGAAATCAGTTTGCAAGCTTCCAATGCGAAACTTCGTCGCTACTCGTTCGTCACTGCTAAAACCGAACAAGCCGAATCCCGACTTTTTCCGCTACTAGAAATTTTCATTCACTTTGAAAAATTGTTCTGCCGTTTTATGGAAATTCCGAGGAACTCTCTTCTTCGCTATCGCTTCCTCCGCGTTTCTCTGCCGCCTATTAGATTTTAACTTTTTTTTTTTCTTTTGGCAAATTTCTACTTGGCCGCGTTACGACTCAACATCTATTCATATGCAGATTAATATGTTACTAACGATCCGTGTATCGAGTATCTTATCGGGGTACTCTAGTACTCGTTTCCATTTTCGAATATATTGTATTATGTACGTACATACGAATAGTTGACAGACTTTTGGTTCGTTCGACGGTTTCATCATTATTTTGTATTTTATTACGAAATTACAGTCTATTGGAATTTAATTTCTTCTATCATTGATCTATGTGGCAAACAGATTTCAATTCTTTTTCAAAACTCGAACTGCGCGATAAAATATTTCCCAATTGGAGGGTAAAAGCTGTTACATTTTCTAGCTTCTACATGTACGTATAAGCTTTTAAATGTTTCGAAATCTTTTTCTTTATTCTTTTTTGTCCTAAGGTCGGGTTTCCTCGGTAGGTCTGCCGCGGCTGTGTCTGAAGCAGCCTTAAAGCCGAATCACACGGGCAACATCCATCGTCTGCGCCAATCACGTAACGGCGCCGCTGCGATATACGCGCTCGACGCTTGTGTTGATAATACACATATGCCACATGCCATAGATCGTCGCGGAGTATCGCGCGCAGATGTTCGGCCAATAATTACATACATCGTTTCTTGTAGGATAAAATGAGTAAATTAATTCGTTGCTATTGGTGACGTAGAAAATCGAGCGTTATTCGAATATATTTTTCATTGGCATCGTTCGAGTAGTTTTTATTTTCGAGTAGTTTGCTATCTGTTATTAATTATTCGCATATTTATTCCCGAGTCCTCGTTGTATCGGTATTCCTAAAGCGACGGAGACGAATTAATTTTGCGAATAAATAACGTTATTCGTCATTCGTGAATAACAATTACTTTGTCTATCTTCGCTTGTTACTCGTCATACGAATGAAACGTTCACTTTCATAAAATAGGATATTCGATGATTAATAGGTACAAATTATTTGGAACAGACAGTTCCAAACAATTGTTGAAATCGACAAAGAGCAACAAGATTTTTGGGAGGATCGAAGGACATAAATAAAATTATTAAATTTTGGTCTCACGTCAAATATTAACAATTCTATACACGAATTTCTTCGTCGTTGTAATGTTCGGTGTTTAATATTAATCTTGTATCTATTGTTTTTCCTTTTTCGAACGGACGTCTGTGGATAAACCGACTGTCACGAATCGAGGGTGCGACTACGCCCTTTGTTCTATCTCACTCTCCATGTCGTCTCCCTTTCTTTCCTCTTTCTCTTTCTCTTTTTTATCACAAACTTCTTTCCCTCTTTGCATTTTAGCCGTTTCTGTTTCTGTTGCTATACCGAACGCACTCTTTCTCTTCGTTTCTTCTAACGTTCGCTCTCTGCCGCTCCTATTCCTCTTTTCTAGCCCGTATATGCAGCAACGTATTCAATGGCTATACGTTATTTCGTTGACCCATTCTTTCCTCGTGGTTCGCATCGCGTTCAGCGTAACAAATATTTACACGGCGCAGCGGATGAAAACGGGCCGTGAAGTTGTCACAGCGTGGGAGCGGTCTTTTCAGGCTCGAGCATAAATTCGTTTAAGTCACCCTTCACAGGAATACCTTACGGGGCCGGAGAATAGCAAAACAATGAATAGCAGCTGTAATATTTCGCTACAACTCTCTTTTCTTGCTCGACGGTTAAATACTCGTGGTAAAATAACGTTGCTGCGTCGAAAATAAACCTGCTAGGAATATGGGCTGCCACGGTTTCATTTTCAGCTATGATACGTTAACGATATTTGTAAAAACTTTCACAGCCGATATCGCTCGTCTAGAAATACGTATAGGCTAGACGAAATTAACGTTTGCGGAAAGTTTGCGTATTCAGGCTGAATACGATAAAACGCGGAGAAGCCGCGATTGTGATCCGGAGCGGTTACTTCCTTATTGCATTTGTCGTTTGTAGAGGAGAACGGAATATAAGGTTGAAGCGATTTAAGTATAAACGAAGGAAACCGGATGTTTTCTGATTCATCGTTGACCATCCCATGCTCGCAATTATTTGCGGATGTGTGTACTTATGACGGTTTCGTTTCTTTCTTCTTGTAGAATTTCATCGTATCTTGTACGTAGCGCAGCCACGATGAGTAAGGAATTTATTAGTTACGAAATAACAGTATCCTTAACGAATGCTCGAGAAAATAATGCTTTCCCTGCTGTGAGGATCGATAACTGTGTATGCATGTATATCGGTATACGCTGGTAGCACGAACGAGGGAAAAGAAGTCGAAAATTCAAGAATTTTATTTTTGCTCCGAAACCTACAGAGGCAGTTAGCGAAATAAATTACGCAACGTACACTTAGCACCGATACATTTAACGCTGCTTCTTCTAACGCCGTTCGAGGCTTCCGGGAAAGAATTCCTTTCCTTTCTTCGTTTTCCTTCTGAACACGACTCTTTCCCGGAAGTCTGGAATAGCGCTAGAAGAAGCAATGTCAAGCGAATCAGTGCTACGTGTAACGATGTTGCGAATAGCGACGATCCAAGCCGTAAAAGCTTCTAGATTCTAACTCGGAACAAATCTCGTTTTTGCAATTGCGAAAAACACGCATCTATCCTTTGGCAGAATTAGCGTTGGATTTTATCGAGATGGTATTTAAGATAATTGCACGTGTCTATTTATTTTCAACATACCAGCATATCGTAGGCAGTTGTAACGTTGAACAACTTTCCGCTAATATGCAGAGGGCTAGCCGATCCATCGTCGATGGTTGTTTGCACGTTCCGAAAAACGGTATCAAAAAGCTCGAAATGATTCTCAAGTGGCAGAAAAGTCCATGTTCGTGAAAAGAGATTGCTCCGGGAACAAGGCATTCCATTGTGCGAGACCACGAGACTTTACGTTTTTAGGTAACGCTCGTAAAAGTTGTATCGCGCGGCTAATAAACGCACTTGACGTTCGCACGACCTCTTAGATACGTCGAAAAGAACGGTCGCTTAAAAAACAATCGAGGCCTTTGTACTTCGTTATAGCTTGTGTCTAGAGGAAAAAGCCGAATAGCGTAACCGTAACGCAACAAACAGATTAACGGGAAGAAAACTCACGAAGTTTTACGCGACAGACAGATCACTCGGATCGACGATTGTATCTTAACTGAAATCATCAAATTCCATGGCGATTGGTCATTGCTGAAAATGTGTAATAACTAATATGCGTGATTAATCGACATCGGGAGATTTTTTCTTAGGGCAAGCTGCGTAGAGGCGAATTTTCATTATACGCTTCGGGAATTTCTATTTTGTAACGATCTACAGGTTAGCTAGGATAGGATATATCTGGCAATCTTTCAAATCGAATCGATCTCTTTGCTTCGAGCGTTGAATCTATCGCGATATTTTTCTCGAACATTTTTTAACGAGTGAAACAGTTTTAGGATGATTCGAGTTTGACCAAGGAATCGCTTACGAGCTACGTTAATTAAATAGAATCTGATCGTAGAAACCGTGACGTGTCGTCGAGTTCTTTCCTCTAAAGATCCTTTTTAACGAGGACGCATTTCCTAAAGAGGAAATACCTTTCTCTTCGAATAAATCCGATTAAAGATGACTCATTCGTTTACTCGTTTGACGAAATTTTCGTACGAGGAAAACAATTTTTTATTGACTCCAAATTGTTCGTGGAACGTATTTGTTCATTCGTTTCACATCAACGAGTTCGCAGAGTTTAATTGTTCGGTACCGAGAAATTCAGTAAGTTGTAGAGATTTATCAAAGCACCAGCCAGTAGATCGATATTAAGTTGAAAATTGTATTATTCTTGCCTAACTCTCTGTATTGCCTACAGGACTTCCCACGAATAATTTGACGAACAACTTATGCAAATTATGCAATATTTTCGTTTGTTTGAAAGAGTAGATCGCTTCTAAAGATCTTCTTTGAAAAGACGAGGACAAGTACTGTAATTTATATCCCAGCAGGTATAGCATGTATCTGGTATTTTTCATTTGATCGAGCGAATTAACATTAATTGAAAATTAGTCGGAGCAGCGATTAAGCGAACGAATTCATACGTCAATTTGATCGCGAGAACGATGACAAGACACTTGACTTTCAGAGGCCGGTGACTCGATATACTCTAACGATTAGTCACCCAGTTCGACTTAACGGTAAATTAAAAGGTCTAGGTCTTATTGACAACGGTAATCGTCTGTGCAAGAATGCGTTTAACCCAGGAAGTCGCGACGCTTGATTCTATTGTCCGACGACTGGGAACAACGAGCCTACGATTACGTATTATAGGCGCCTACGTTGTTACATATTGGGATTATCCAGCTTCCTGGGTACGTTACAATGTCCGAAACGCGATTCCGTAACTTATCCTTGATAAACGATTTGACAAATTATCGAATTTATGAAAATCACGACTCTGAGTTTTCCATGCGTACGGTTAAGTAAAATTCCTAGAGACTCTACTTTTATGGTGTGCGCAACGACTACCCGTATCGAAGCGTATAGCAAAAATAAAAGTAGCACGTACATAGTTAAGAAAAATAAGAAAAGCGTGCTCGCCCTCGAGTTAGGCCGACGGTGGAGATATCGCATTGGTAAAATAGAAGTCCGGTGACCCGGTGCACGCCGTTGCTGGAATAAATTTCAGCTAAATATAGGTCGTTGTAAAATTAGATTCCTCCGTCGGAGTTGACGACTAGCGCGGTCTACACAACTCCTGGACGTATCGGGACGAACAACTCGCTCAATCGGCTTTCTGCCGGAGCTTCCATGAGTCACGTGTGGCTCGTTTAACCCCTGTCATTCTTCCAACTTTTTATACGCTTTATCATTCGCCATTATTTTCCCTGTTACTTCTGCGATTTTAGAAGTTTTCAATACGCTCTGCAATCGTTTTAACTAAGAGGAATAAAAAGTACACGAAGATACGCATCGTCGCGTCGCGCCGGCTCCCTAGAACAGCGACACGTCATCCGCAAAAATGAACTCTAACGATGCTTTCCAAAAGATAAAATGAAAACGCCCATGGAAATGATAGCGATAATTCTTTTGTATTTCATATACGCACGAGTGTAGAATGTACATATGTGTTTTACGTGCACATTGTTAATTTGTTTCGTCGACGGTATAAATGTTATACATTGCGTATAATTGTAAAGAGTAAGAGGAGATAACGAAATTACGTACGTAGCTATACCAGAGAATCTCTGTTAAATGTTAATTTTCCTCTTGCTCGAAGGCGATCCTTTTCTTCGACGACCTATCAGACCACTCGAGTACTAGATGTTCCAGCGATGTGATACAGATCTTGGAAAGCTGTATACGTTGGAAGATCGTGGGGTTTACCTTAAGCCATAAATGTCGCGTTGCCTGGATACGTGGCTGGTGATTATGTTCTCGAAACCGCGCGGAGAGCTAGCTACCTTGTCGCGAACGATTAATCTGTTCGCGATGGCTACTTCCAGAGAAAAGTTTACATCGATTCCACTAGTCCGTTGAGATACAACGACGCGCGTCCGAGGATAGTAAGTAGGTACCCGAACATGCTGGTCGCGTAAACAGCAAACGCGTACCACCTCGTACGAGTTATCCCTCGAATAGATCCGTCGCTCGCGATTGTTCGCAGTTTGCAGAATCGCAGCTCGCCAACTGCGGTCGCCACCATTAGAGATGTGCGCTGTTTGCGTAAAGTTGGCTGAAACCGAATTTAGGCCAAGTCGGTCAAAGCGATAGAACTATCTAGAGATTCTACAATTTTTTTTATAGACTTTCGTTGAACATCGCAAACCGAAGAAGAGTATGTCACATCCAGGTCCTACGCGTTGTCACGGTTTTCTACGAAATTACGCGTTTCAATTATTTGGAAGTCACCGATATTTGTCCACCCATCGAGAAACAAATAGTCGACATTGAAATTGATATCAAAAGTTCGCGTTCGCTGGAATAGAATGTCGACGCGTTTGTACTCGATGGGTTGTATGTAGAGTGACACCCAAAAATATCCAGACAGTACAGTATGACTTTATGACTCGATATATCGGTTGTTTATAAAGCAGTCGTCCCAATTATTTGTTTAATAATAAGTCGTATTAATATTAAGGAGAACATATAATTTATTTGAAAAATTCATATAGAATATGTAATAAAAATTATCAAAAGAAATAACGGCGTATTTTTTGGCTCGCAAAGATATTCGGATACCCTTTATTTTTATTATTTATTAACATAATTTAGTGTTATAAAATGACTGCGCGAGGAAATTTTTACAGTTCGTTTTAGAACACGTTTTAGAACCTGTTTGACGTATCGTTTAAAATGTTTTAAAGATTTTCTACGGATATACACGCCCATTCAATTTGGAGTTTCCTGAATTTTCCTGTGTAATTCATCTCGTGAATTCTCGATTCCGGATTAAAGTCCGACGATTGTGACGGAGATGAAGAATTTTGGAGCATTATATATAATAAACACCGTAGCATAATGCGTGCCTTATGCTCGAGGTCGTTGTCCTGACGAAACTTAAGACTGCTATTAATCCTCATTTCCTAAATAAATGTTTAACTAAATTGCTTTTAAATACGTTTAAGTAAAGATTTCTATCCGTAATGTTGTCAACGAACATCAAATTTCCAACTTCATACAAGGAAATTCAGCCTCAGACCATTACGTTGACTCCCCCTTGTTTCATCGTACATCTTGTATTCTTGAAATGGATTCTTTATTCTGTTTTCGCTACACCAGGGTCCTTTCGTCGGAATTGTAGAGATTGAATTTGAAAATATTACGTCTTTCCACCGTGACTCATCCTTAGAAATAAGCTTCTTTGCAAATTCGTTTCTTCCTGTTCGTCTTATCGATAAACGACTGTTTTCTAGCTACTCTTCCGTTGTAACCAGTTTGCCTGATCGTTTTCCGAACTGTTTCGACCGAGACGTTTCTCCAGCTTTTTTCTAATAACCAACTATTTTTAAAACACTTATTTGCAGATTTTCTGTCATTTTTCGAATAATTCTGTTTTTCTCTCTCGTACTTGAAAGACTTGGCTCTTCAGCTTGCGCGATAGATTCTTGCGAGAATTCAGCGCAATTTTCGGAATGAAATCGTCGAACGATATCCGCAACAGTACTTGGGATTACGCGAAGCGCGGCACCAATTTCACGATAGGTTTCTCCCTTTCCCCGGTGGAAGATTACAAGTTGCCGCGTATCGACCGTCGTATTTTTCCTTTGCGACTCATTTTGGACGAAGTCACATTTGCTACTGAGGAGTAGCGGGAAGCCATGGACGTCTAACGCATCTCTAAATGCTATTCATAAACGCACGCCTTCTCTGCCTTCTTGGAACATAGGATTACGAGAAAGAGATAGAGAACAGAAAAATGTAAGACGCGTTCGAATGTTTTTATCAGCTGGATATACGACACCATTTTCTTCGGCAATTTTTCAATTCAAATTACGCGATGTATGTGAATTTTTAACAATTAAGTTACACGCTTTTACTAATATTGATAGTCATACCATGAAATATCGAACCATAAAATTAGTCATACCATGGTGTACGAATATTTTTAGGGGTCGCTGTATGTAGCCAACGTGCGTGACTCATTCGAGGAATTACTTTTCGTGGCAGACAGATTGATTTTCGACCGTCTGAACGCAACGTCTGATTCTATACACGCAACTTTGCATGTCGTCCTCCGATTGCTTTTCATTTCCGTTTCGTTTTTACAGAAACATTCTTTTATCGGATTATCGGAAATCTGAAAAATAGTGGCGACATTCACAGCGTACACCCTGTATACCATAAACTCCGACTAACACGAGGTATCGTCGAAACAATCGCTTTACAAATTACTTTATTTAAAATAATGACCAGGCCCGCTACTTCTGTTCTACTCGCCATGTTATACGTATCGCGTACTGTTTAAGCGCGAGAAGATGGTGGTTGAATATTTCTTACGTTATTGGAATAAACGAAAAACAGGGAAACGGAAAGAGGAAAAGGGGAGAAAATAAACATGCGTGGTGAGCGAACTAGGAAAATTAGACTGGTTTACGAGTGGAGCGCGTGTATGCGTATCGAATGGCAGGGTGTGGTCGTGGTCGTGGCCGTAGTCGGCGCATCCTCGCCGTTTCTAAGGATTTACTCCCGGAACAAGTTTCGTCCTTCCAGTTCCCCGAGTTCCCTTATCTTTTCTCCAATCTCTTGCGTTTCGCTTAGTTTCTTTCCCCTTGGATTTGACGATACAACCATCGAATTCTTATAGACCTTCCTGAAATTTCGGCGCTCGGTCGTTCACCGATTAATTTATTTCGCGTAATATCTTGCAAATACAAGTAAGCAAACCGAGAGGAATAGTGGTTTAACTCGATAGATGCGATTTCGTGCGCGAAGGTTCGCGGGTTCGAATTCCGATCGATTTTCGGTCGACACCTCTGCGACTCGATTTATTTGTAGCGTATCTGGTGCTTCGGAATACACCCAAAACTATAGAGGTCCGTCATCGTAGCTCGCGTTCAGTCAGAAAAGCTCATTCTACTAAATCCAGTCGCTGATAAGCCCGGAAATTGACGGGGCTCGAAATAATTATGACTCAAAATAATTAATGTCGAAGTAATTACTTCAAGAAAAACTCTACACCTTTTCTGTTGTATGCCCGTGACCTGGAGACCGCTGTTACGAAGAGAACAGAATTTAGCGAAAGAAAAGAATTCGAAATAAATTTTGTTTTGAATTACAAGGTCTAGAAAGCAAAGAGCTATAAGTAGATTTCTATTGCTGTTTCTTGTTGCCTTCAGCTGGAGTCACAAGATTAACTTTTTGGTAATCTCCTTTCCTATAAATACATGAACGTGTTCCCTGTCGCTTCTTCTATTGTATCGTAACGCTATAAGAGCGAGGATCTGGATCAGCATACATTATATACTTACACCTATACTTTTATTTCGATATATTTTTCTATTACAAATTCATCCACTCGTCCTTTTATCGGTCAACCTCGACAATTAAAAACGAACGAACGAAAATACAATAGACGTCGTCGAATGGGCTACCGCGATTCGTATTTTTAAGCATCTCGTCTACCACTGCGTCGAATGTAAAATTTAAACAAATAAACGATCGTGTCCGGAAATAAACGCTGGAAAATGGTCCATTGTCGTGACCGTCTGCCACAAAGCTTTCATCGCTATGTGAAATCACAAATTCTTTCGAACAAATGTCAAAACCGATCGTTCTTCCTTCCTTTTTCGGTTTGTCCCGATTAAAAAACCCGTCGTATCTTTCTTTTTTCTTCTCTTCGTTATTATTTATCGTTTCTCGCTGCAAAGTTGCACGAACGAAAAAACGAACGGACGGATGGATAGACGAACGAATAGTCAGTATTTTAACCAGTGGATACTAATCGATAATCATTTTCCGTCGAGCCGAGGCGGAAATTTCTCATTTCATTCCGGAAACGTTCCAACCGGATATTACCGAACGCGGTGCAAGTGGCCGAAATGAATGTTCGCCGATAAATCTTGCATCGTGGTTTCGTTACGATGCAACTGTACAACTAGACTGCACGAGAATTCGGTTCGCGATACGATCGTTCGTCCACGATCAATTTCCAACATTCGAAAATATCGACGCGACCTTTTGTTTCGAACGAATTTATTCGTGATTGCGTTTCATTAGATACAATTTAATTTCGGCTATTCCCTTCCATCGTTTCTAACTCTCTTTCTAACCATCGTACAGGCCTGTGTACTTTTGTCGCGCGCAGTTTCTTTCTACGTACTTTGTTCGATTCCCATTCGCAGATCTTTCTATTGTTACCTTCGTATGGATATACGGATACTTTGTTCTCGCCATAATCGCGGAAGAACAAAGAGATCGCTCAGAAACCATCCGCGCAGCGATGAATCAAACAGTGACTAGATTATTTTTTGGTAGCCTTGAACGACTACGATTGATAATTCTTGCTCTAATAGTCAAAGTGATTTACACAGTACGTACAAAGTCGCTTATACGTAAAACTGACCGGTGAAACAGAGGAAACGTAGAGTATTACGGTATAGCAAATATGCCAATGTCGAAACGAGGATGCAAACTTTTCTTTCCCTTTTTCTTTTTAAAAATAACGTGATATTTTGACAGCTAGCTTTAATGAAACATAGACATATCGTGAATAATGTCAATGTAAGAACCGATGCAACGTTAGGATCATTTACCTTTTTGTTCCTCGTAACGAGTACCGCGCGATTCGATGAGAAGAAACTTTGACTTTGATATTCAAGATCGGGCTCGTTTTTGCGATATCTTTTTTTAATAGAAGAAAGCGTCGTCCGATTCAAAAGCGTCGAATCACGCACGAAATCATCGGAAACCGTGACATAATTCTTGAACGCCCTTTTCATATCGTCGTCTACGAAATCAAGCTGCGGTACGATAGCCGTTTTGCGAAGAGTAGCAACTACGTGTATGGTTGATGTGTGTGTATGTATGATGTGTGCCGACCGAGCTGGTGCACACCGGTCTACGGATCGCTAATTAGTCGCCTGTTTTAGTCACGTTTCTCGTTGCAATACGAGACGTGTAGTTTGGTGGTTGGCTGATAGCTTTCAGGAAGTTAAACTTTTAGCTATCGAATGAATTCGTCACGAAATGCTTTCAATAGTGGATTAATAACGGATAAAATAGAATTATACATACGTAAGCACGCGTACACCTCGGGACGAATTGATAGAACCAAAATCTATATCGTCTATCTCGAAAGTAGCGCGATATATCTACAAAAATGATGTTCGTGTCTGCGCCAGAGCTATCTCTTCTCTGGTAACTAACAAGGGAACTTCGGTAACCCGAAAATTCTGATTTCTTTGAAGCTGCTCAGGCTTGTAGGTGATCTCGAAAGAAGTATCATGCAATTCTTTTCTTGCTTATTTTCGATTCTTCAGGGTAGGAACACCGGTTGAATGGAGATAGGTGCTACTCTATTTCCCTCTGCATCTTTAAAACTGTAGTTGATTGGGGTTAGGATAACAAATGGTTAGAATAAAAATTGTATGGTCTGTTTACGCTTGATAAGACGATGCTATTAAAGCAATAAAAATTTGTTGTTTAAATAAAAAATCCGCTATGGTTATTGCGAAAAATGTCGAATTTCCTGTTAGGTTGAAAATTACGATAGCATGGATGCAGATGAATATGTTGAATATTTGAAACTCGTCGGATAAAGTGATGTTTAAATAATTTTAACCGATACGTGCATCTTGCACGCCCATCGTTGCACTTTGAACGATGCGTTGTATATTTTTATCGTACGACATAAAATAACAATGATATCTGACAATCAAGCGTAAAGTATCCGGTGCACAGACCTTGCAAATTTCTTGCTTTGATATAGCGTTTAACGTGTACTCACAAATACAATAATATTTCGGGATTTCGTATCATATACAGTGGCTTGTAGCACTTTGTTCACATTATCCGACTGGTTTAACATATTCATCCGCAGTTACTCTACGTATATTTCGACGTGACAGAAGATCGACACTTTTTCGCAATAACGGCGGTGGACTTTTTGTTTAAACAACAAATTTTTATTATTTTAATATCATCGCCTTGCAAAGCCATTCGATTTTTATTCTAACTATTTTTTTTTATATCTGCCATAGTTTTAAAGATCTGCGGAGAAAATAGAGCAACACTTATCTTCATTCAAGGAGTGTTTTCATTCTGAAGAACCAAAAAGGGGCAAAGATAATTGTCTGATAATTCTCCGGAGATCCCTACGAACGCGAATAGTTTCAAAGAAATCAGGATTTTCGTGTTACCGAAGTACCTTTCTAAGTAAGAAACGAAAGAAATTTGGCCGCTGCGCTTCTCAGCAAGTTGTAAAATATAAGTTCCTTAAGAACGTGTAACAATTAGAAAAACTACATTCGTTTTGTAATTACCAGTTGTAAGCTGAAATCGAACATCGTCGAAAGTTAGCAAACACATACAACGTGTTTGTGGCTTGAACGCGCGCTGTTAGATCATGAATGGACACTGGTTTCTATTTATAATGATATTTATAATAACTAGGTTACTGCCTTCCGCTATTATCACTTCAGATACAAAACGTTTAACTACGGTATTTTATATACAACTCTACGTACCTAAGCCGTGGTTCTATTATTTTCGTTCGTTTTTCACTGATCTTTTGCTCTTTTCGATTACCGACAACATCAAAAATAACATCTGGTTGAATACGAATAAAAGATTATTCTTTTACACGTAGGATAATTAACGGAAGAACAGCAATCGATATCGCCAAATTATTTATCGAATCGATTCGAGGAATTTACATTGCAGTCATGGTTGTCGATATCCGCCGTCGATTCCATTGGGCAGCTTCCGGTTACGCAAGACGTTTAGGGTTCTGTCGAACGGTCAGCGGAAGAGGAAACGTGTTCGGAATAACATCGGATGTGAGAGAATAACACGACTGTAAGGAAAGGAGAATTCAGTTTGGCTGTGTTCACGCACGTTGTCCCTTTTCTTGGCTACTCTCTTAACTCGTTTTCGGCAGAGCCTCGGATGCGAGATCCGAATACGTAAAACCGATTTGGCAAATCGGACAGCTTCCTTTTTTCCCTTTCTTTTGTTTCTTTCCCTGACCAAGAATTCTCCCGATACACAGATTGTAGGAAAATTGAAAAGCCGATACAGGCGATACTTGAGGTGCGCGTTCACTTTTGAGTAAAATTATCGCGAGTTGCTCTCGAGAGTATTTCTCGCAAGTGGAGCAATGGTACGTTTACAGCGACTGCTCGAGTCGCTATTAGGCCGGGGCTACACGAACGTTGGACCTACTCGACAATGTGTTGCATGGCCTGCGTTGTAGAAATACGCTCATATACGAAAGTGTGGCACATTTAGCGTTGTGTGGGTGCATCTCTACAACGCCATACAGCGTCGTCGGTCTAACATTCGCGTAGCCTATTTAGATCGCCTAGTCATTCTCAACGCAGTGTCCACTTGCGAGAAATTCTCTCGGAAGCAACTCGCGATACTTTTACTTTCGAGTAAAATACCGCACCTTTATACGCAAGCATTTACATAGTTTGTTTTTGACGAGGTATTTGAATGACCACTGTGCGGTCTCAGGTCTGACGATTAATTGCCATTTAACCGTGGTACATATGTACATCAAGGTGGGTTTAGCCAAGTTTATCCGAAGGCTAGCAGCTAATGGCCGTTAACGGGAATAGAAGACCAGTTAGCCAGTACCTTAAAGCAAATGGCTAGGGGTGAAGAGCTAGCAAGGCAAAGAGACACAATGTACTCGCGCGAAAGCTTTAGAGAACCGTAGACCGAACACAATGGACGGCTGCAGTGTCTTCCAGTTAGCTGTCGCCTGCTCTTCAATTAAACCGAGTTTCGTCCAGTTTAATTACCTCTGCGAAAGTCGGATACTCGCCTTTGCAACGTAAATGCGATCTCGTGGCTAGAAGATTTTTCATTTTTATTAGTTTCTCGTGTATGCTTGTTTATCACCGTAAATATTAACATCTATATCTGGAATTTCATAACTTAACTAGCCCGAGTAAAGGGCCAACGGCTCGATTTTCAGCTGATTTTTGGCCAATCTTCTCTGCAACCCGATTTATTCACAGTCGCATTGCGTTTGTTTCAGCGTGATTTTGCTAATAGACCCCTCGTGTTCACGAACTTATAGTTTCTCACTCTACACGTATGTATCGAGACTTTAGAGTAACATCTTATCGTTAATGCCAATAAGAAAAACCCCTGTCGCTTTGGAGTATAAGAATCTTGTAGGCGAGTATCACAACGCTTGTCTCGGTAACAATATCTTGTTCGTAGCCTCAGAGTACTAGAGCCTGTAACAAAAGCGAAGATACGCATACGCATTGTTGCGACAGAAACAGTAGTCGCTAATAACCCTGGCAATTAACGAGACTTTACATGATAATAAAGAACAGAGGAGGAAAATTCTCAATATCCGTTGTCCCAAAATTTTTAATTGCAAATGCCACGCTCTTTCTTCTGTAGAATTTTTCAACCGTACAGTCCCGGTTTGCGCGGCTATTCTTCGATTTTATCAACGAGTCTTCCTCTTTCTCAGGCAACGTACACTTCTTCTTTTGCTGTTTCAACCAAAGCTTATTCTAAACTATCGCATTTGACCCTGACTAAGATACTTTGATCTTTTTCTGTACCACTTCTCTATAGATAAAGTCACCAGGTTGCATGTGCTTACGTCTTTGTATTTGTAGTCGTATCTCGCACTCTGTATCTTCTCCCAGCGTCGTTGTCTTTCCATCTCTTCTTCTTTTATTGCCAAAGAAATTGTTACTCCTGGTGTTGTTCTCTGTCGTTGGCTCGGTTGTTCCACTCTTTCCTAGCTGTGTCCGCATTTTCTTAGGTGTATCGATCTTCCTTTATAACTCGTCTCTGTTTCCTCTTCCTGTCCTTCTTCCCTTCAAACATTTACTATTCGCACTTCTCTTCCTCTTTCCAACTTTTCCTCATAATTCTCGTTGCCTGCTTTGCGAACTTTATTTTTAGCTTTCTCCTTTCTGCTTCCTCGCATACTGTGCAAGCTTAAAGACAACGTAAGAAATAAACAGTTCGAAACAAGCAGCAGAAAAGAGCAGAGTAGCTTGTAAGAAGCTGGAAAGGTCGGTAGAATTATCGAAAAAAACTTCGTTCTTCTCTTCGTGTCTTATCTTCCGACAAAGGAGAGCGATGGAACGGTCAGCAAGGACGCGTAAGCGAACCGGAAACCCGGTCAACGAGGTCAAGTGTCCAGTCGATCGAAGTGACCGTCGTTAAGAGACTTTAATTCGACAAACAGCCTCCTGATACACCGACGAAGAACGCGTTCGATCGTAGTTCTACCTAAAATATCTTGTCCTAGCGTTTCTTTTTCCTTGCTACCATATAATTGTTTGCGGTATCGCAGGTACGAGTCTAGAGTCTTGTTTCTTTTTAAGTTTCTATCGGCGGATGCCATTTCACCCTCGTTATTCTCTCATTTTTTCCGAAACCTCGCTCGCTCGCTTAGTCGAATCGCTTGAATATCTAGCGGCGAAAGACCATCGGTTGGACCAGGAGCATTTTCAGTTTTACGGACAACCAGTTCTTTTGGTATTTTGGAACTTGTATGAGAGAGGCTTATCCGTGGATGAACAGGTGTATAGGTGTTGATAGTCGAGAGAGTAAAGTCGTGGCTTTTTGTTGGACGACGCGTTGGTTGGCTGCAGAGGTAAGAGGTAAAAGCAAAAGAGCTACAAGGAAGAAACTCGGTCACGGCTGTCGAAGATGATAGCGTTGCGTGGTTCCGTGTAATTGGTATCGCGACAGAATAGATGAATACCGTAGCGTGTTTACAAAAGAGATTGTCGTTGTTGACGTTAACAGGATTTGCAAGCGATAAACGTCTACACGACTCGAACCAGATGACCGTGCTGGTTTTTTCAACCCTCCCTTTTGATCCGCTCTCCCTCTCTCTCTCTCCTTCCCTCTTTGTCTTTTTCCGAACTGCTTTACTTCGTGATACGGCTCGCCGCGACAAAGGACATTAAGGACTTTTGTCGAAAGCTCTGGCGACCAAAAGAAGACAAACGCGAATAGATCTATTGCTTTTAAGCGCCGCTGTTCTTTGTCTTCTCGAGTAATTCCACGGTGCGCTTGGTTCGACGATCGAATTTGTTGAAGACGAACTATAAATTACGACTTTCGATATAAAAATCTAGCTCGAAATTAATTAGAAAGAAAAGGTCAGATGACTGGGCAGTGGCTGTTTCAGCGAACAGTCCAAGTCTGTTTAAAGCGAAAGATTCGCGAAGAAGAAACGAGCTCTTTCATCTACCGTTGGCATTCGCGATACCATGCCACCTACGTGCTTTAACAACGTGACACAACGTGTCAGCTAGCCGCGAGACGTTTGATTTTCCATCGGGAAAGATAGTGATTACGACGAAGAAAGGATCGGCTTCCAATGTCACTGCATTCAAAACCGTTTCTTCTTTAGATCTGCTCCGCCGAGATTTCCTCTTCTTTGTCCAGTTTCTTTGACAACCCGACTGAGCGGGAAACCTTTGTTACGAGTGCACCGAGAGCAAGCTGCTTCGTCGCTGTTTTAATAATCTCAATTTTTGTGCGTCGATGCGGTCAGAGCTACTAAGTTAAGACCAAGACTTTGTTCGTGTCTTCTTTTCTTCGCAAAGAAGACCATCTCGCCGGATAAAATCGGTCGAAGTTAAATTTAATTCCAGGCAACGTTGATCGAGATGCTACCGACAGTTTTCCGATGCTACCGTCAAAGTTATCCAAACGTGGTGGCAATTAATTTAATTAATTTAAGATGATATTAACGACGTTAATTTGAAATAAAATAAAATCAAAGTCGAGTAGGCCTATTCTTAATTCGTAGAAACTATCGTGATCATCAAGTATGGAATCAACGAGTGTTTTCTAATTGTTGCCGTTTCCAAATGTTGATTTAAATAGAACGTATCGGATACGTTTTATAGGTTCCTTGACATAAATCGAGCAAAGAAAAAACTAGCTAGGAACGCTAGCATCGACCCAAAAATATCTCTACCGGATGACATTCCACGATATATTATCCTCCTTAAATGGTACTGCAACTACTGACGTAGCCGCGTTCAACCGGTTCCCAGAGTAAAATGAAAGGTTCAGGGAACAATGCCGGAGATATCGTTTTATTTAGTCGATGCTCGTGTACTTACAGACTAAGGAGTTCAGTTACGTGTATATCACGTTGAAAACGTACAAATTTTTTTAAAATTATTTGTTTCTCCTCTTGTGCGTGTAATTCAATTACGGAATTATGGATAAAAGGATTTGCAATAATATTTATCCTTTATCGTCGTTACAGCTGCGAATGGTAGAATTACTATGACGCCTTAAAATTTAACGGCGATGGAAGATTCTTCCACGCGACCACATTACCGACGTTATTTAAAGCTATAGCTCATCTGGACTGCGGGAAATCCCGTATCATCTGCTACTTTAATACCGATAGACGTAGACACGTTGTAAATTGTAAAGGCACGACACGTCACACGATACAGTACGACGCGGCGCCGCACTCTGTTGGCTCGCATCGCATCACCCGTCTTACCTAACCTCGAACTTATCAAGGTGACCGGGATGCCCAGAGTCTCAGGAGTCTAGTCGTATCACCGACTGCATCTGGAAATTACTTATGACCGATGCAACGGACATCGACGATTAGATTCCAATTAAATATCAAATATCCAGATATTATATATATATTGGGTTGGCAACCAAGTGACTGAGGATTTTGTCAGTACCGCCTAATGTTAACTATTATTTATTATTCGTAATAACGACAAAATCCGCAATCACTTAGTTGCCAACCCAATAATTAGACCGAGAAACAGCGACTCTTTCATTTAACAAAGTGCTTGGCGATTAAAGCGCATATTGTGCGTTGTTCTTCAAAAATATAATCGATTTTTTATTCTCTCCATAATTCACCTCTTTCTTTCTTTCTTTATCGAAGTTAAATACTGAAATATGTTTATCCGGATAAAACAGGGCAGTTCTCTTTAGGTATGTTTATTAGATCGCCTTTCAATGAAAAATGTAACGCAATCATGCTAAAGTCACGCTTGCCTTTTCTTCCTCCCGCGAGTCGTATCTTTCTCCTCGTGCTTGTACGTTGCCAGAAAAATGTCTCTTTCGTCCTGACGAAGAGGGGGACGTATAAGGAAGTTGGCGGCACGCGTTTCAATTCTATTTCATTCCGTGAGAATCGATAAAACGCGAAGAAAGAATACAACGTTTGGATACAAAAAAGATTCGCAATTTTAATCCGATTAAAATCTTGAATATTTTAGTATAATTTTTATACAGATTTATCTTCTTCGGTCAGGTTACAATTTGTTATAAATTTCCATATGTTACGGTAGCCGAAAGAATTGTTTTCTTCGACGATATTTTTCCATCGAAATCATCTGGATTATTTTAGACATTTCTCGCAATCGGTCTTAGCTGAAACTCCCTGTACATTTGTAAAATATGGAGAATTCGAGATCCTATTTATCAACAGCAAATATCTTACGCATAAATTGACAAGAAAGAATCAAACTGCGACTTCCTTAGACAAGTTACCGTAGGATTCAGGGATTAGTGACCTAAGTTCCAAAGTAGTCCAAACTGTGAACCGCGCACGTACGTCTCTTCTGCAGCGAGAGCCGTACAATTTAAAGCACTATGCAAAGACACCTACCGGCGCCCTTTAGCTTTCCCACAGATTTTCCAAACTTCCTAAACTCAAATTACGAACGTAATTTCTATCGTTAAATGACTGTTTATATTAATCGGTCATTAGCGAAACATTTGGTCATAAACAATCTGATCTCTCCAGACCAGTGACTGAAAGTGAAAAATATTTTGAGGAGCGCTGTTCTATAATCTGTAAGAACTGTATTTCTTAAAATTTTGTATCGATATCGCAAATCTCGTTTCCTATTGGAAGAATTGAAAGTTTTTTGAGTCGAATACCATACAACGCGAAAAAGTTCTGCAGCTATTTTTCTGCGGACCTTCGATCCGGAGACGTAGAATATCGCTACGATGTTCGAGTGACAAATCATTTTCGAACACCCTGTATATACATACATTCGCCATCGTTGTACTATGCAGCTACTGTTTCTGGTTATATTCCATCTCGTAATTCCGTCTCCTGCTAAGATTCTTACGCGTAGGATTAAGAATCTCTGCTCGAATGTTGAATCTTTGTATTAAGACGCTAGATGAAATTTAATAGCGACTATTACACGGCGAATTATCACGAAACGCGAGACAAAGAAAATAAGATAAAATTTATACGAAAGATAAAATCGAGTTATACAAATCCTACAAGGAAAATTAATTAGGTCCGTTGGATCTCGTATCGTAACATTTTATAAAAGATACGATTGTATCTAGGGAAAAAAGCGATTTATTTTCTTTCGGCTACGTGTACGATCTCGTTGACGAGTTCCAGCGATTTGTATAATAAGATTGCGCGCAGATTGAGAACCGCTGCTCGCGCCAGTGTAGTTCTCACTACTTCACTGGTATTGTATTCCGATTATTTCTTCATTTATATTCGACGCTCGCGTTGACATCCCTTTTGCTCTTTTCTGTTCCAGCAAAATTATCTCATGAAATTTGGATACCTACCCCAGACGAATCTAGAGACCGGAAACCTTAGGACGGACGATCAGCTCACGGACGCCATTAAAAATTTACAGGTGAGTGAAATATTTTGAGGGTGTTTCGAACCTCGGAATGTTGTTATTCGTACGTCTATCGAATACGAAATATGTTTCTCCGACTATGGCAAGCGAAATATAATCGTATTACGTTAAAAAACAAACATTGTAGGGCTTTTATTTCTTTCCATCCTTTGCTATCAGCTTTCTTTCCTCTTGTTATTATCCCTTTTTAACATTGGGGAGACTCGTGCAGTATCGACCAAAATTAGTTCACACTTATTTGTTCGAATAAACAAATGAATGTAACGATTCTGTGTAACGTATTTCGAAACCGTAGCGTTTCTTCCATTGTTTTCGCTGTTTCCACGCGTTAAGCGTATACGTTGATATTCCGAGCGTTGAAAGCTATTTTCTAGAGTTGACATTTTATTTCTCAGGTAAGTAAACGAACTTTTTCTATTGCATATACTACATTTAATCCGTCAAGTGTAAGTGTATAGCCCCGGTCTTACAATTTTCTTCGTATATCGTGTACGCGATAACTTAAAACGTTTCCACGTGTTTATCGTCCAGTACGCGACCGTTCGACTATCAACCAGTGCAGACCAAATCTTTTTTATCTGCGGGCTCGATCCGTTGGCAATTGAGATTAAACGAGATCTTCGTCTAATCCTTCCTTTATCTTCCCCCTTAGAAAAAAGAAAGACGAGAAACAAGAAAGAAAAGAGAATATGAATGCTGCTTTGAAGGTATTCCTCGAAAATAAAGTGACTCAGGGACGACGAATGCACAGATCAAGAAAATATTAATTATTTTACTTGTGTTACATATTAAGATAAAAACGTGGATATGTGAAGTGGATAAAACTGTATATTCCAACATCTAAATGTCCTTCCTTAGCATTATTAACAATTTAGGCCGAAAAATCTACTAATTAAATAATTGGCCGGTACTGTACGACTCTCCCTTATACGTATACTTGCTGTAGGTTGTAATAATTATTGTTAAATTCAATTTTAATTGGTAATTGCCGTCAAAGGTTAGATCTAAAGCAACCTACTATGCTATACTGCTACTGCTATACCTACTATAACGCGTACGTACTTAGTAGGTTAGTAAAATAAACATATTCGCTGACACTAAGACCTGGTCCTCTAATTAGAAGTAATCGGGAAGACGCGAATGCTTTGAAATTTTTATTTCGCTAGAAAAGTTGAAGCCGCGTTGAATATAAGATTAGATCGTTGAAAGATCGATCCGCCGGAACAACGTATCTTTAGCGGATGCGGGAAAAAGAAGTTAAAAAGAAAACAGGTAAAAAAACGGGGGAAAACGAACGTAAATGCACAATTGAGGAAAACGACGCGTTGTTCGCTTGGCGAGGATTTACATAAAAATCGAGCTCGTTCAAAGTAAACGCGCGCAAACGTTCGATGAAAACGGTATTCTCTGCCATGCAGATAGCGAGCTACAGTTTTCGATAATGTCCACTGCCTCTTTTGTTTGGACGTAATAGAACTGTAGAAAAAGACGCTCGTTAACGAGATACGGCGGAACGGTGGATTTGATCGTTCAAATTATAAATTCCGAAAATTGCAAATTTCGACAAAATCAGCCAACCGGAAGCGGTAGACGAAAACGTAGCTCGAACGCTCGATTACGTTTCTTTGGAAGAACAAAAGTCGATGAAACATCCAGATCTTTAATCTGCCAACGATGCTTGATATTAATTCGATAGATGATGGATCAGGGTCGTTTAGAAAACACGCGTGTTCTATTATAGAACGTAAAATCGAGTTGAATAATCTTCTAGAGAAATTATTTACGCGATTATGAAGATTAGGATTACGAAATTAAAAGAATTTTTGCGCCATAGAAAGGAACGCGGCGTAGATGGTTGTGTTTCGAACGTCGAAGCGTCGTTTCACGAAGCGAAGAACTGCAAGCCAGAAGAAACAGTCGAGTTATCTCATCCTGTTGAACTACGGAAAAAGAACTTTTTCACGGACTTGATACATCCTGGTAGCTTTTCGTCGCTCTTAGCATCGTGCGCGCTATTATATTCGATGTAAATCACGATATCGTACAAATTTTTCTAGAGAATAAACCCTTGCTCTGCATTCATTTTTCTACACAGTTTATGTATACGTAGAAACGCTAAACTTTCTTCCGATTTCTACCAACTTCTATACAAATATTTCGTTGATACATTTTTCGCTTCATAATCGATGGAATTAAAATTTGTATTTTAGAAACCTCCCTTGGTTGTAATTATTTGAAATAAATTGTTGATAAAGAATTTTACTTTTGCACTGCTGCTTTGAAATACCGAAGAATTCAGAATAGAAAATATGTAACGAGTTTCAACGATTTATAACTTCGGTGAGTAATATCATTGCTAAACGATAACGCATATTCTAATAGTAAACGAATAATTAGGATCTTGCGAATAATTCGAATTAGATGCGCATGCAAACGATACCTGTGTAGAACCTTAACTTGTAATTTACTCTATCTTAAACGTTATCGATTAAACGTAAGGTATAAAACATCTAGGAAATAGTTGGAACGTGTTGGAAATTATTTTAAACGCACACGTAGAACGCACTTCCCTTGAAGTTTGCGACTATACGATACGAAGCGAAATGAAACGAGACAAAAATCTAACGCGAAAGAAACCGTGCACGTATTCTTATTTTATCGAGTTGGTGGGAAGCGATTGTAACGGCGATTTCGTAGATACGCGAGTGAAACGATTTACGCTATAGCGTTAACGTTCTTTCTCTATCGCTCTGTAGAAGAATAGCCGCATGATCGGTGATATTCTTATCGAAATTATTTCTATTTTGGCAGGCTCAAGAATCGACGTTACTTTTCGACTCGTATGAATATCACGCGATACGTACGTCGTTGATCTACCTTTCTTAAACGTTGTTTACGTTAGTTTTATTATTGTACTATTATTTAAATACTAGAATTTACCTGTTTGATATTTGTTATATACCGTGGTGAATCCTTTGTACAATTATAGATCTTGGCATGTTACACATAGAAAGTAAAAATAATGTTGTTATTGTATATTACTTTTCCCATCAGAGATTCAGTGGCATTCCTGTAACCGGTGATATCGACGAAGCTACGATGAAATTAATGAAACTTCCGCGGTGCGGACTTCCGGATAAAGTGGATCCTAGGTATACTAGGGTCAGGCATAAACGATATACGATCCATGGACAACAGTGGCTGCATCGGAATCTCACTTGGAGGTAAGCGATGACCGATATTTCGTTTAACGTATTAGCTGTTTACTCGACAAGTTGTTGCGTAAATTACGTAAGAACGTAAAGACAAATTTCGCTACATACTCGTTCATTTCGTCCACTTTACACATACGCGTATACAGGGAGGTCGTTAGAGGTTGCTTATCCATATTGCAAATACTCACTTCGATATTTTCATCGTCGGGATAACGAACACACCGATACTGGTATTACCATCGCCTTATCATTCCAATTATTATACCGATCAGGTATCTCTCTCTCGTCACTGGAGGAGAAAAAAAAATATGTAATTTGTAGTTTTCGAACGTAGAGTTCACGTAACTGGATCTTTAAGCGTCAGTCGCCGCAAGTGAAAAGTAGATTTGTCAGCAAAAACCATTCTAAGATAACGATTCCGTGCACACGTGGCAATTATTCGTTGAAAAGCAGGACGTTTGGCTCGCTAATTGCCGTCCGTGTTACGCGATCCTCGAGATTCTCTGCGAATAAAATTTTCTGCGAACGCATCGCTAACTGCACGGAAATGCCATTGACATTGTTGGTCTCCGGCCAACGGCGAATTTGTTCCCCTCTGTGTGTTTCACAAAGAGCAGGGAATAGGGAATAATACAGTTGCAACCATGAGAACGACCAGCCGTAAAAATCACATTGATTCGTAACACCAGCCACGCAATTGCCAGGTCTGCTTTTCTCCAACCTTTCTATCTCTAGTCGCTGCTTTTACCTTCTACTTCGATGTAAATCAACGTAGGCTTGGGTGAGTATTGGTCGTGCACTCGAACCAAACACAGACGCGTAGTCGAACAAAAGGATTTTAAGGACTCTCTTCGGTTAGGTCGAACGTGGTTTCGAAAAACCACGTAAACGATCGGAGAAATATTTAGTAGCAGTAGTTGAGAGCGAATTTTTGTTCTAAAGTTTGTTTTCCAGATATATTTCCTTCGATCGCATCGATTCGCCGATTAAAAATCGAATTTCCGGAGAGGAACGTACGATTGCTCGTTTACGACGATTAAAAGACATTAATGCAAAGGCTAGAGTTATCGACTCGCGTTAAACGACGTTTTATAAAATGCAAAAAAAATATTGCCAGGCGTGTTAACCGAGGAACAAACGATTTCAAATCGAATTATTTTCCATCGTGACAATTGAACGCATCGCATGAAAGCGCGCAACTATACGAACGAGTCGTGTTATCCGATCGAATGACAAAAGAGAGAGAGAGAGAGAGAGAGAGAGAGAGAGAGAGTAAAAAAATTAATTGAAGGGGGACAAGTCTGCCACTGTTAATTTAATTATCCTGGACTCGTTACCATTCTGTTGTCTGAACAAAGGAAGAAGTCAGGGCTAGGTACATACATTTACGAGAACGCAAAGGTTGAATCGTAAAAAGGAGAAAAATCGATAAAAGGCAAAGAAGAAGAAAAAAAAGAACGTCAAGGTTGCGGAAATTGCTCGTCTCTATTTGCAACTTTATCAAAATTTGCAGGATATTTATTTTTACGCCAAAGCGAAAAGCTTATTTGCCTGTTCTAAATTTAAGAAAATGTTTGAACGTTATAAGCTACGATCGGATTGTAATTATAACAGGTAACACCCAGATAATTTACCATTGAATACGTGGCGGTGGTATTAGGTGGATTACTCGTAGTTGGTAATAGTCGGTAGCGATTTCTACGATACCGATTATGCGTGTGTCGTTAGGTGGCGCCCTCTGAAGATATATTCCTGCGCAATACTAAACGGGTCAGGCGAGCAACTGCAACGAATAGAAGAAATGGCCGCGGCGCGCCGTGATATAAATTTCTCGTGACAAGTGCGATAAAATTGGTTAGAGAGCGTTTTATAAAATATAAACGATAGTTGTTTGGAAGGCGTTGCGTCGCATCGTATGAGCGGCAAATAAATTTGAGCGCGTGTCCGGTTTAGTAATCGAGATAAGATACAGATAATACAAGGTTCGTTAGTATTTAAGGATTCTAATTAGCGAGAGTAAGGGGTGAGGCATCGTTCGCCTTAATTGCTCGTTTTAACGACCAAACCCAGTCGCATGGTGCATCGTACGAAAATCTCGCGGTAATTTCGTCGGGATGTCGAGCACGACGATAGTCGTCGAGAATTTAAGGTCCCCTTGCCATCGAGAAGAAGAGAGGCGATCAACGGTCGTCGATGGAACGACGCAGTGAAACGATCGTAGACTCGTTGATCGATTCTGCGAAACAACATATCGATAGTTGGTCAAATAGAAGAGAGCGTACGTCTAACGTAAGTACCTTCGCAGAGTTGTTCGAATTATTTGAAAAGGATCTTCAAAATTCTTCGCGTCTTTGCTACGAGCGACGCTGTATCTTCGATAATTAAATACGTGTATTGCTTACTCGTCTAGGAGTATTTTACTTGCTCTGTCATCTTGAATCGCATTTTTAAATATATCCTTGACGTATGTATGATAAAGTATTATACGTGTACGTGTATACGCAAAACTATCGCGAATTTTTGTTCGTTAATTTAGAAAACAATGTCGATTTTAGGAAAGAATGCCACGAATAGACGATACATTTGCATCGGACGCGGTGGAACTTTTGCATCCAACTAACGCGTACATGGTGCAATCCATAGATTCGTTTCATGAAACACGAAGATAGGGTGGTATCTTATCGAAGAAAAGGAAAACGACGCGAGGCGATAAATTGGCTTGAAAAACCAGGGCAATGAGGTTTTCACCGTAAAACGAGTTGTTACTAATTTCGAAGGGTAGGGAAAGGGTACGAAAAAAGTTGGAGCATCGTTCAGACGTTGCTAGGAGAGGTGGTTCGTTTCAGGAGACGCGAGAGAACCTTGTACCGACCCTCTTACCCCATTCGCGAACCTTCGTCTCTTATCTTCTTTTTTTTCTTTCTTTTTTTTTTGTGTACGCTTAGCCGACGCGGTGCGACGCGACGCCGTGACGCTAAAACGCGATCTTGAATATTAACTCGGCGAGATAATCTTTCCTACTAATTTAGATCAGTATCTGTTTGTTTTTCTCTGCTACATAGTTGGTTGGATCGATTTCGACCCGTGTCGTCGATTTTATATATCGGAAAATTATCGAATACCGAGTAATAAATAAAAAAAAAAAAAAAAAAAAATGGAAAACTGTTTTATAGAACGAGCATTTTCGTTCTAAGAAACAAGTTTTCTCCGAACTGTAATTATTATGCTTATGGGTTAATTTAATGATTCTCTCGATTTCGATGACACGACGATGTTACGATCAAAGAAACGAGGATTTCTGATCGAATTTCTTTGCCATTACTGCGATCGACGATTGCCTCGTTAGTTTAATGGATACATTAAATATTAACGCAATATTCGGAAATAATTTCAAAATAATTGTATCTGGACGCCATCAGGATGAGACTCGATTAATCAATTCGGTACTTTAATACGGCTAACACGGTCTTGTCAGTTAAATTTTCATTTTTCTCGCCTCGCTTTTAGCAGACGGTCGACGTAAATGAAAGGACGCGCGTCGATACATTTTTACACGTACGTGATTTCACTTCCGTTCGTTCAGTTCTTTGTCGTATCGACGTCGAATATTTTCCAATCTTGTCACATATTATTATTTATTGTTTCTCGCATTTATAAAAAGATACCAAGTATCGAAGAATATTTGTAATTTAACTTGCTTAAAATCGTCCATAAATTAATGGTATGAAACTAATAGTAATCCTTATAATTAATACGAAAGAACCGATCGTTTGGAAAAATAAGGAAGGCGAAACGAGGGAGATTAACCGGAAACAAGATACCGGAAACTTTTACACTTTAAATCACAACTCTCGAAACAGGTAACTTTAGGATAAAGTCGATGGGTATCGGAAGTTCCGCGCGACCGCGAGATTCCAAAAACGTCGATTCTCCTTTTGACTTACCAAGCGAAAGTGAATAATGTCTTGGAGAAAATGTTTAAAATTCATCCTAGGTATTTAACTTGCCTTGTTCGTGTTATATGTTATGCGTGCCATTCAATTGGACATTTGATGGTTTCCGTTTTCTTAGTGTAAATATAATATGGTTGCCTTCACTGGGATTTGCTTTTATTTGTTTATCTTGTAGCCGTTTCTCTATTTTTGTGACGTGCTCTTGTAGTAACGTGACTGCTGTTTCTGGATTAGCGTGTTTGACTAGTACAGCCGTGTCGTCCGCGAATGTCAGTATTTTGCTATTGGTAGTTGATACGTCGGCCGTGTATAGCGTGTATAATATTGGTCCTGAGACGCTTCCTCGCGAAATCCCTGTCTTGATGTCTTTTGCTTCAGAATATACATCCTTTATTTTTTCTACAAAGGTTCTGTTGCTTTGATATGATTTGAGTAAATGGTGGATCTGTTCCGGGAAGTATTTTTTGGTTGTTTGTAAGAGGCTTTCGTGGTTCACGCCTCGTTCGTCTCGAGCATTATTTTCGCAGCTCGTTTTCCTTCTCGAGACGGTATCGAGAAACGTCGATGACTTTGTTCCCTGTATGGAATATTTCCTCGATACTCGGATGATAAAATACTCTAACATTGATCTCCGTAATATCTCTAGAACCGCGAAAGACTCGGACAAGCTTCTTTCCACTGGGTGACTCGTTAGAAAAATAATCCTTAGGTCTGAGAAAGGTCAACCCTCCTGGGACCAAAAGGAAAATCGATAGGATATCTTGTCTCGCATCTCGCCTTCGTTTCTCGCATTGTCTATCGTAGAACAGACACGCTATCGATTCTGCTTTTCGCCGGAATTTCGATACTCCTTAATCCTTTGTACTTTGATGCTTTATCGAAACAGGACGAACGTTATTGCGCGGTGCAACGTTATCGTGTTGTTCACCGAGAACTCGGCTAAAAGTGCTATAGATATTATATAGTATATCGCGTTACTATGTATTTATCCAATTGCCATAGTTCGAATGATATCACCAGGGTGTTTACTTCCCTCGAGTACAACAATGGATTCGTAATTGATCGATATTCCAACCCGACAAACCGTAGACCGATGTTTCCATTAAAATAATTTTCCGCCTCGGACGACGAGACGTTTTTTCCATCGCGAAACATTTACATTTCCCAACGATATGTTACGTCCGATTTTCCCGATGAAAAGATAAGAGTCATAGAGTAAAGTAAACGTAAATTAACAAAAAAAAAAAAAAAAAAAAAAAAAGGAAAAAAAAATGTAGGCGTTTACGAAGTTTGAAGTAGCCGCAGTGTATCCTCGTGACGGATAACGCAAACAAATCGAAAGACAATAAGGCACCGTGACAGCTAGTAGACCGACGACGATTCCTTTGTTGAGAATCATGGAGATCACCGGTGGTACAATAGCGGCCAATCACGTATCCCGGTCGAGAGAGGTGATTCCGTGTCCTGGACACCAGATCACTTCGCACCGGGTCCTCGGGGGTGTCCCAACCCCCTACCCCGACTCCTCGACTCCGCTCGTCTCCTGTCGCTTAATTGTCAGAAACAATAGAATTATTGTGCCGAGCTTGGAATAAAAGAGACAGAGAGACGAATCGACCGAGAGAAACGGAGATACGAACGACCAAGAGAGGGACAATTCGTCGAGGAACTAGAGGGAGAAATTAGGATCGTGTCCATTTTCGTCGCTGTTTCGTAGCCTCTGCCGAGAGAGCCGTATCAATGCCACTACGTTCGTTGCACGTTACCTAACATGTACCATGATCGCGTTTTGATCACCGTCAGTCTAGTGAAACTGGTTAGCTGATGTTTGCGGCCGATAAGACCGATGCTGCTGTTTATTTTATTTTCTCGTGGTAACCATCTGTACGTATACACTGGCTGAAAAAAATATTTCTACATTCGAATTTATACGAGCGAAACGTGTACATACGAAAACTATTTTCGTAACGCGTATCGATCAGTTATATCGATCATTTATAACAATAGCAATGATATTTTCCGAAGTAGCTTTCGCTCTTAAAATCTAGTTGAAATTTCATTGGAGTTTCGTTAAAGTTTCAAAGCGACAAAGACTCGATCGCCGGAAGAACATTCGTAATAGCGTTGTTCGGTGTATTTTGCTCGTCTTAGTTTAACCGTAAAATCAATACATTAACTGCTCTAATTATGATCTGTGTTCCAAGAACGTTATTTTATCAATTCGTGGTTCGTTTTACAGGGGAAAAATACGTCACTCTTGAACTCAACGGCGTAATAATTATCTCTCGATTAAATAAACAGCCGTAGACTCGGTATTCTCGCAGAGATGGGAAACGACCACCGCAAAAGGCTGCCGGTTGAAACGGCAGAAGATTCTTAATGCCCAGAGCCCCGTTATCGATTTACCGACCGAGGAAACGATTTCCGTAAGAGCACTCCCCTTCTCGCGTCTAGAAAATGATTTCCACTCGTGGTCCGCGCCACGAAGGGTTCTACTTTCGTTATAAAATAACACACACGAGTATCATCGTCCAAGATAACCACTATCGAAGATGAATTTGGATCACCGTTTTATTGCTTTTCCATTTTATAATCGCACATATGTGACGATAATCCCCCCTCCCCTTTTTTTATGATCACTCGCCCGAATATCATTTTTTCCGAACTCGCAGGCGTGAAATACCGCCAGGAAATTTGTGTTCCTGGACATAGTCGCCGATATGAAAAATCGTAAAAATATCAAGCTTAACGTTCTTAATTTGTATCGTGTTCTACGTAAGCGTCGATATCGTCCGACTACGCTTCCTCTTTGCGTCGAAGAACTCGAACCTTTTCCAATTTCCGATGTAACGTTATCCGTAAGATTTTTACGAGTTAAACGTTGTAATTCTTTCGATTCCTTTCGACGATCGTATCCTTTTGTATCGAGGGGAGAGCTTTTTCACGCCCCGGGGCTATACCGATATCGGTGTAAATATCGTAGATACTTTCAAAGCGATTGTCGGATCCACGCGGTTGCCGCGTATTTACGGTTTGATTGAGAAGTAAATTATACTTGACATTTTCCGAAAAACCAATATCACGTTTGTCACACGGTTTTCAACGGTGCTCGAGTAGCGACGGAAAACATGAAACTCATTGGCTAGATGGTTTCGAGCACGGCTCTTCGTTTTCACGAGTTAAATTTTAATTAGCGTTTCACGCGGTATCGAGGACGAGCCTTCGAGTACGCATTCTTCCACGACCAAATAGAATAGATGACAGGTGTAGATGAAAAAAGAAGAAAAAAAAAAAAAATTAAAAAGAACAAAAAGAAAACATCGGCAACGCATTTTAATTTTTCTTCCCGCTCTTCATTCGCATCCTGAAACATTCTAAATTTTAACTTTCGGCTTTTACGATATATTTCGTTTATCCTCGCTTTATTTTCGCTTATTCTCGCGTGATATATTCGTTGCGAATTATCGACCAAAGAGCAACCGGTCGGGTCAAACCGATCGGTCGATATCGCGTACCTCGAATGAATTAACGCTCAAGCTGGAGGAGGCTTAATAGATCGAATGTTGGAGTAATCTAGCACTGTATTTGTACTTGTTGTATAAACGTAAAATGCGATGTTATGCACGGCGGTGGTAAGATCTTGTTGGGAATGAAGTATTTCACCCGTACGGCACGATGTCTGATGACGAACCGTCCTCTTACGTTGCCGATTCTTCCTACCAGCCGTTGGGTTTCGGCTGGTCCTTTCTCGCGGTTTTTTACCCGACCTCGGAGTCATTAGGTTTACAGCTCGGGGAGGACATGTAATTCGGAATTTCCTAAAGAAGGGAATAGACCATAAACGGACGGCCACTCAAAATTCCGAACAATATTCGCACCAAGATGCTTCGATAAGTTTACCTACGAAATATCTGCGATTCGAAATAGCGCAATGTGCGAATATTAACCCTTTCTCTACCACTACAGCTATATCAAACACGTTTGTTGCTTTTTTCGATGATACGACATATCCTAAAAGGTTCAAGCTTGTAGTAAATATAGCAAAAGTTTGTTAAAGGTGATAGTCTTTTAAAACTTATACGCCTCTTTCGGATTTGCCACTCATTAAAACTTCTTTGGATTTACGAGACGATACAATCTTTTTGGATCTAGTTCGTGTTCAAACTTTCGTGGATACTCCTGAAACTTATGCAATTTTATCACTTCAGGAAGCTATCGATGCGTTATAAAGGCGTGTCAACCTTTCAAATGGAATAAGGATGTACCGCATTTGAAAAGCGGAAGATATACCGTAAACTGAGCAGCACCGACAGCTTTTTATAACATTTTACGCTGTAACTCGATGATTCAAATATTTACGACTCTTTTAAATATCTTATTACGACGTTGTGTCTTCGGTTGTTTTACAAGAAACGTAAAAATGCGTAGAATTTTTCATCCCCTTCTCTTTTAATTTACGTTAAGTACCTGTTGATGTTATCCTGATTACGGAAGATTACGGTTAAAGATATAATTAAAAAGATCATTAGTAGCAGAGATCAGATCGAAGAAACTATTTGTAGGATGTGTTTTTCGGATATATCGCGTATCTCTTTGGTGTTGAAGATTGGAGAGCCATCAGCATCTTTTCTTTTAACATTATCCATTAAACATCGTAAATTTATCTAAAGTTATGAATCGCATAGCATAGAATAATTCGTTAGAAGTCGTATAAATATACAGAAGCTTACATTACCGAGAAAGGAAGAAGGAAAAAACATTTTAATCGAAAATTAAATCTTATACTAATCTAATCTATTTGATGCGTCATATTTTATCGTCTTAATTTTCACGTGGTTTTAAAAGCACCTGTTGAGCGTATATATCCATCGGGTGCAACCAACAATGAGGTATCGTACAAGAAAGTCGAAACAAATCAATCGCAAGTAGATTAACGACGTTGACTTTATACAATTTCAAGTTTTAAGAGACGATCGCGAGTTTAACTTCAAAATGGAATTTCTTCGGTCACACACGAAGACATTACATTTACATTAGAAAAATCGGCTCTCGCTTCGTATTAGGTCGTCCGAAAAGTTTCTTTCGTTGTATGAGGAAATAATAGACGCACGACGTTTTTTGTTTTATATTATTTTTTCGTATTACGTACGATCCATTTTGTTCCATTGAGATAAACACCGCGACGTTTCACAGACTTGGTTTCACGTTTGTACGAAGGAGCACTGTTGTAAAAAGCACGTTCGCGAAGGAAAGACACTTTCCGAACAATTTAATACGATTGAATAGCGTGAAGCCGTAATTTCTGATCGATATTTTACATACAATGGCGTGTAGTAAAAGAAATCTTGAAATAATAAGATCGTCCGAAATCGACACAGAAAAATTGGATGATAACATGGAAAAAAGTTGGAGAGAATAGTAACGACGACATGGTGTTCCATATTTAAAGGGTGAGAACTGACGACGATATAGTTTGTGATTTGTGTCTGTAATCAAAGAAGAATATTAATTCCGACGTAATTAAGCGACGAGCAATCCGTAATAAGCTGCTTTGGCTGTACTCCTTGCAATTTTAATTATTCGTTCTAGTCGATATTAAGCCCTGCGATTGTCCATTCAAAGCCCATTTATTTTCATTTAACCTGGCAAGTTGATGGAAACGAAAATACGAATTTCGTCGTGTTCGCTCTCGATCTGTCGATTCTTTCTTTCTCTACCTTCTTCGACCGCTTTTACCGTTTCTTGCTTGTACACGCCCTTTAAGATTATCGAATCGACCAAAATATCGAATTATCGTCGTTAGACCTTCTTCCTCCGTGTCGATCTGGATGCACGATTTTCCAAAGTCTCGAATACATTTTGATACATCGAGACCGTTAGCTGGTTATCATTGCGGCGATGATTTAGTTCAGTTAGATAAAAAATTTGTCGTTTCCTCGAGAGGAACGTGAATTTCCGTGAAAAGTTGTACAAGTGCGTCGTTGGAAGATACGCACGAATATAGATCATTTGGCTTTCCAAGGAGAACGCCGCGACCGCGTCGGGATGCGATAAATTCCGCTCCTCCTACCTTCTGTCGTCCGTTGTAGCTTGTGGGCATTTTCGGATGTCGCTTCCTTACCGAATGATATATTAACTTTGTCTCGTGACTCGTCAGAAACTGAAAAGCTCTTGCTCTTTCGTTTCGTATCGGGCGAAACTAGAGTCGCTTATCCGCAAAACCTTCGTACGTGCAGCGAAAGCAATTAAGATGAGAATTATTCCATCGGCTCTCTCTTGGCAAGGCATTACGTCGCGTCACCGTCGACTTGCCTCTGTCTTACGACGGAAACGAAAAGACGATTTCTGCGACAACTTACGGTTCCGTTTAGGTGTCTTAAGACATTCGCTTTGTCTCGAAGACGGTACTTACGCGACAGCGACGAGAACAGGTTCTCCGACAAATTTTCCTTCAAATAAAAATAAGAGATGATCGATCGTTTCGACTGCTTCGTTATTTTTGTATGATAAATGATAGATGCGTAAGGCAAGGATAAAAAATATAAAAACGAACAGATTATGTCGTTTCTCGATTTTATTAGATAATAAAACAAAGGTCTGTACAAGTAAAGGCTTATTACGTTGTTAAAACGTAAGAAACGTGTAATTTGTTAACTGTTGGCGGAAGTTTTCACGAAAATCTAGATAAAATTTTTGCGCAAGATCAGCCTGAGCTGGAGGAAATGGAAAATTCTTGGAGGAATTCGCAGTGAATCAAGCGTCACCTTAATTAATCTTACTTTATACCACTTACTCTTTTTCTTGTCGGCCCTTTATCAAAAGGGCCGACCTACATCGCATCCGCGGTGCAATTGCAACAGAAGCCTCGTTGTACGAGGCTACAGTGCCTCTTTCAGAGCCTTTAACCTACACCTGGTCTCTTCTCGAGTGTTCTCGAACTAGGAACCACGAACATAATGCAACGCGGTATGTCGCTGCGCGGATCTACTGGCTGCAACGTGTACTCTCGTTGCATTTGCCTTTTCCTCTTTATTACGTTACAGCTAGATGCGCGCCTATCGTCTACCGAAACCTCTCACTATTCTATTCGACACTGCTATTTTTCACAGCAAACGATAGTTCCACGTTATCATCGATTCTGAAAGTCTTGAAATCTCCATTTTTATTTACTTTTATTGCCATCGATACGACATAATTTGAGAAGATAATATTCCAAATTACAAAGACACGCGTTTGTTTCTAGAGAAAATAGAAATAATACCAACTCCTATACGTACTTCGGTCGTCCCTGATGCGTGACGTGTCGAATAATTTTTGAAAGGATAAATTTGTGCGTTACGAATTACAAACGCTAGAGAGGTAAAGTGTCGTAAAGATAAATTCGCCACGCGATACGGCAGTCCTTTTGATGCTTTACGCTGATCGATGAAGCGCAGAAAATGCAGTGGCTGCATTGTAGTAGTAAATTTGCAGTTCCAAAGTTGATTGGCGAGCGTCAATCGACCCGATACGACGCGACGCAACGCGCCATCACAGCGATAGAAGGCACGAAATAACGCTTATATACGATCCTTTGGAACAAAGTCTGTCGCTTCTGGTATTCGCGCGGGATTTGGCCAAATTAATCGTTCCCTCGTTTAGCTATTAATAAGCAACATTTGGATTTATTTGGACGAACGTAGAACGGTAGCGTTGGGATATGGCGAGTACGTTCGTTTAACGTACCAGCAAATCGACACGAACCAAGCAACGTAAAACTTCAAAAATTAAAGAGGAAGTTCTCTGTGACAAATTTGAACGTTCAGTTACCGTATTCGTGCGCGTTCGTTCGTGTCGCTGCTTTGACCGAATTTATAACTTAATAAATAGCGTATCTGGAAGATTGACTCGAGGCACTAACGCGAGACGTAAGACAAGAAATTGAGTATCGTTGCAGCGTATTATGAGAGCGAATATGAAAAATTTCGGAGCTTTCTCTGCTGATAAATGGCAGAACTAAAGGAAAGCGGTAAGGCTTATCTTTCCTAAGTATCCTTAGTTCGCAGTTTGTACTCGTGAGAAGTTGCTTTCAGAAGTTGTTAGTAGATCGTTTCAGATCAGAAACGTTCTTTAATCGAGACCTTGTTAAACTTGTTGAATGGCGAGAATTCTCTCAGCTTTTCAAGTTATAGAATTAACTTAAACTTCTCTAAATTATATCAGCCTTCTCCGAGTTCCGCGGTTTCTCGATTTTCGGCCTTCACGCTTACGCTTTTCTAGTAATGTATCTGATCTTCGTTATTAAACTTTAGACGTAGAGATTTAACTAGGCCCTGCGTAAAGGTTGTTTTTTTATTTGGACGATAGGCGAAGTCGAGGTACAGGTAGTTAAGAAGAGTACCGTGAAAATTGAGATGACGTGGCTAGGTGGAAATATGCGCGTGAATCGGCGAAGCACGTCCCAGTATCAGTTGGAAAATTAGTGGAACGAGACCGATGAATATCGGTAAGGTATAGGACGGCTGACAATCGCGGTAACTTTTAATTTCTGCGTGTGGTGACTCGCATATGGTCGACGCCCGTTTCGTTCCCTTTTGATAAGGAACAATTATTGGCGATAGTCGGAGAGACGCCCCTCGTAGGACGCCCGCTCAAATATACCGGGTGTCTGGAGTGGCCGGCGTGTACCATCGAACAGGAAACAATAGGCTCTCTTATTCGCCCCTGCTGCTGGCTTGCGGTTCTTTGTGCCAAAAAACGGGCTAAATGCGCTATTGCACCCGACCTTACGCACGTCTACAAAGAGAAGCATAGCGTCGACTTCTTCCTCTTCCCCTTTTCTTTCCCTTTTCTTCCCCCTTCCCTTCAACTTTTTCTGCTCCCCTACAGCGATTTTCTCGATTTAATTTGTCGCGCCCGAAGAGACGCGCCAACTCGCCAATTAAATTTCCAAAATCCTAAACAACTAGCGTTCAGAATTTCTAATCTGTCACGGGCATTAACGATCGATCGATGGGTCGTTCCGATCGTACGAAAATCATAATTTATTTTTTCGTTACGATTCGATAAATGTCGTTGCACAAAGTTTACTCGCAGCTTTATATCTCATATACAAATACGGATGTTTGCGCCGAGTATTATTACGTGTTTAAATGTCGAAGTGAAAATACCGGAGGTAAATTTTCAAGAAGAAGACGTCCCGAGACTGTTACCGATATCAATAAAGCGGAACAAAAATAAAAATAAACGACCAAAGTATCGAATCGTAAAGTGTACACGGAATTTGAGAAAATTTGAGTTCTAAAGTAGGACGACGCGTTGTCCTTATTAACGTGTTAAAAAAGTAGTTATATTCCTACTGAAAGTCGTTTGACACGGTCTATGGTACGCCAGTAACGCCCTTTAATCGTTTCAAATAAGATAAAAATAGTTATTAGTAAATATATTGTTCTTTGTGTGGTTCGCACAAAGAATAAAAATTATCTCGAATGTATATATATATATATATATGACTCTAAAATATAGATATATATATATATTTAGTAAATTGGAAATTAAATGAGAAAAATGTAATTGGAAGGAAGTTAAGTGATAAAGGCAGATTGAACGGATAATAAGAATCCCGAGGGATGCTTTTTCAAAATCCTGAGTCTTGTAATCATTGGACTGCGAATAAGGACGCGCATGCGCACAGCTTTCCCCTACCACCGGCGGAAGTATACAGAGTCAGCGTAGAAACGATCTGGCTTTGCCTCAGTATTCCGCCGCGTCCTGTTTCGTGAATGTTGTGCTTGCATTCGCTCTGCGATTTCCGTCTTTTTACTTCCGTGGTAACAGCAGTTGTCTGGAACGTCGAGTCTGTGAATCGAATATCCACGATGACTCAACGTCGAGTCGTTCAACGTAGCATGGCAAGTTTTACATTTGAATTTTCCATTTAACCGCTGTTTTTAAACGCGTCGCACGATTCTTTAACTCGGTGTTATTAAGGTCGTAGGTTTAACAATTCCAAAATTACGTACATCGTATTGTTAGAACAGCTAGCGAAAATTTGCCTAAGATAATCGTCTATCTTTGGAATAACGTTTTCGAAAAAAATATGACAAACTGTTGTAATTCCGTTCTGATCAACGCGATAGATTATACTGCCCCCTTAGTCGATCGCCTTAACTAACGTTACATTTGAGAAAAATGGGATTTTAGTTATTATTTTCTCGATGCCGCTTTTATTTTTTTTTTCTTTCTTTGTTATTGACTTTAAAGTTTTGGTCGTTATTTTCTTATTACCTACGTAATTTTTTCAATTCCGCGTACACGCAGCGAACGTATTATCAGCAATTGTTGGCGATTAATTAAACGTTTCGGATAAGAGGTTTTAATCTTATAAAGAAACTGACGACGAGACGGAACGCTTTCTCGTAGGATACGGTCGAAGTCGTATTTAAATAATAATGAGCTTTTTCGACGTGTACGGCTTAAACGTAAATTAGAGAAACACAAACGCAGAAACTTAGACATGAATAATTTGAACACGAGCGTTAATTAATTATAAATATAAATACATTACAATTGAAATATAAATTTATCGTTCAGATTTAAATAAATGAAACGTAGACATAACGACCATGCGTAACAGAATAAAATGTCCTATTTGATTTTCAAATGTTAACTTGGAATTATTTAACTTGGCCACCTTACCTTTAGTAGATGATAGGACACTGTCTAGAGCACTATAAATTCGCAATTACAACTGGAAAACAGTTGGGATAAATTATTCTATTTCCAACTTACTTACAAATGACTACGTCATTCGCATTCGTAGTTCATCATTCGTCCGTTAGATCGTAATAATAAAGTTTTCAGATATCCTTGTAAATTTTACTTGCTTCGTAACGATGTAGATAACGATTATTGAGATTAACGACGATGTTAAGAAGAGCATAAACGTTTTCTACGTTGCAATTGCATTATTGTAAATTGTATTCCGCGAAAACTCGTAGAGTAGGAAAGTTTCCGAGAAATACCGGAAAATTATGTAGCAAGTTAGCGGTCGGGAAGTTAGTGGGCGTACTTGATAAAACATGGAAAGATTTTCCGAATATCGAGTAGTTTCAAATTTGTCGATGACGCAACGAATAGATCGATGGATTATGGAAAACGAAATACGTCGGACGACGTCCACCTCTTTTCTACGATCGACGATCCACTTCAGCGAAATTGCTTTCTCTTTTCGAGTTTTTAAAAGGGGTTGAAGGAACGATAGAGAAGACACTCCCTTTCATTTTTCCATCGTTCCAGATTCCCTCGATTTCGATGTCGCAATAGGAATAACTTTTTTAATGCAACTTTGCCGTTAGTCGAATATTTTCAAACGTATCGTAACGGTTAGAAAATCTTGCAATTCGTTCTTCCATGTTAACGCTTAGCTCGGAAAAATTGTTACCAAGATACAAAATAGACGGAATTTGAAAAGATCGGAAACTGTCTGGTCACTTGCTACCTCGAACAATTCGTTTCAGTTGGATTTCACGTGAAACCACTATCTGTAGTTTTATCCGTTTCCCCGGAAGACCTTTTTTTTCCTGGCTTTTCTCCAGGGCCGAATAAAAATGTTCCATCGAGAGTGTTACTCATCCTTTTTGCTTTTATACCCTCTAACTGACACGTATACGCGCAATATTCCCACGTATAAACTTTCCATTGGTTTTATACTGCTCTTTCTCCACCGATCCTGTCTTAATTTTCTCGTGAACGAGAACAACGACCAAGTCGTTTGGATCGCAGTCTCGTTACGACGTCGCACTTGTCCGATCGAATGTACAAGTACGTCGAAGAAACGGCTATGACACTATTTGTTATCCTGATTTTGCTTAGACATCCTCTTCCCTGGCAAACGTGTTATCTCCGTGTTGTACAAAGGTCATAAATTTCACGCCTCTGGCTTATAACGTCGAATCTTGCTACTAACATAGGCTATAGCCGAACGACGAACGTGAATTGCATCTAAATACTTTGCCGAGTTATTAATCTGAATTTTAGTTGGATAAAAGTTAGCCGTGTAACAACGAATAGTGAGATAAAACTAGCAATATCGTATTTCACGAATTTCCAATTTCCAATTTTATAATTTGAAACAATATGAGTTTAGTTTGTACCGTGATACGCGTAATGGCCCGTGTATTTTTCGGATATTTTGAAAAGTCAATAGACAAGAAACGTATCGAGTACAGCGAATGGTAGTTTACGAATTTAATCGGCCATGGCAAGTTCTCTCTCTTTCGACATCGTACGCGGTATCCTGCCAAGATAGATATCTACATGTGTGTTTGCCCTCGTTATTACACGAGATAGCTCCTATCTAGATTAAATAATTTGTCGTTGTTTTACGAGCGATAACAATTTATTTCCTGCTGGGATGTAGTAATTAATAAAAATTATAGATACGATTCGTCCTCCTTTTAATATTCATCGCTTTCTGTTTTCGTGGCATCGCGATACAATGAAATCTCCACTGAAAAGAAAAGTATCTTCGTAACGAATAGATCGCGTTAAACAACAAATGAAAACAAGAGGTAGAACGCGAAAAGTTTTACCGGTTATTCCATTGTTACGAAAAATCATCTTTGTTTATATCGATATAATGTATTTCCAATATTATTGCACGTTTCGCATATTCCTTCCATATATTGGTATTTTTTTTTCAGATTTTCATATTGTAAATATTGTATATGCATATTTTTATTTGCTTTAAATGCATGAATATCCGCGATGTAATAATTTATATCGCTACCAGCAACGCGTGATTATTTGAACGATCACGCCTGTGCGATCGTCTGGAATTGATCATTTCGATTTCCGAAACGATGTATTATATGTACATATTGGCCATATCGACGTGTAGATAGATATAGGTACGTGTGTGGTGGAGCTACGTGGATGTGCACCGTCTTTGGAGCACACGGGATAAAAAGCGTGGAGTAGCGCTCTGCCGTTTGGAAAATCGTATTTTTCCAAGTGTTCGTTTCTGCCGGCACCGAGGAAACGCTCGCCGTTATATACCGTTGTTTCATCAAGAGAACGTTAGGAATTGTCTTAGTAAAAAATAGCAGTTTTTCAAAGCAGAAATCTGAACGGCGGAATGCCGTGACGCGCGATGAAAGAGAAAATAAAATTCTGTTTTCCATCCTGTTCGGTAATGGAAAAGCTTAAGTCGCGCGTTTCTCCGACGCTTCTCCCCCTTTGAATTTTATTTTCCATGACCGGAACTGATAGAAAATTAAATATTTTTTCAGGTAAGTGAAGAAGCTGAACAAACATTAACAAAACGGTTCTCCGAATGCCCAAGTATTAAAACGCCGTCGGTGAGTAATTAGAAATTAAATAGTTTCTTCGTGGAAAAGATTTTTTTCGTAGTTTCCGATACGTACACATACGCGATATTATTTTACTAATTTCTCAACATTGTATAAAAGGGAAATACGTAGAATTTCGTTGATTCGTTATAAACTACGAGCGGTACGTTTTTTCCTTTAGAGGATCGTCGTTTCGATAGTCGCGAATATTTAACGAAAGTACATAGAAGATAAATCGAAAATGTTATTAAAATGTTCTCTTAAAGAGGAAATGAAATGGTATTAATGTTAAAGCGCGTTTCCAATAATTTTTAATCGCTTATTTGTATTTAAATGTTTGAAGGATCGGAAAGGATCGTCTTCTTAAATAAAAAATTATCGAGGATGTACCGAACCGACGAATACATCGAGAGACTCGAAAGGCGAGAAAAAGATCATTAGGGAGGAAAGCTTTTCCGCTCTGGCGTACGCGTTGGTAATAGAAAGGAAAAAAATGATTGGAACGCATGATACAGTAACCAGGCTTTATTCCATCGATTTTGAATCGACAGTTAGAAAGGAGAAACGATGCGGGGAAAGATGCATAGTTATTTACAGGATGATGGATGCTACGCGTTATTTTGCCGTTCTTATGAAGCTACACACGGCAATATGATTGCGAAACGTAGCCATAATGAGCCATTCGAATGCGATCGATTGCTTGTGACTGACCTAAATATCCTGAATTCCTAATGTATCTTTTCAAGCATCCATACGTTCGTGAGATTTTTCAGCCGACAAACTGCCGCCTCCCTCTTTTGATTGTCGTTGACTTTTCCGACAACTTTTGTGTCTTTCATCGAACGTAATTTTACCTTTTAGTCTTGCACGAAGTTTTATTATTAGGCTGAAGGATACGAAACACCGTTTCAGAGTAAAAGTCGTGCATATTTTCCTTGAAACATCGTACATGTTGCTACATATACCTGATTGGATCTATGGGATTCAATTATGGGGAACAGCCAGTAATTCCAACATAGAAATTCTACGATCCCAATCAACGATCCCAATCAAAAACTTCAAGATCCTTAATAGATGCATCTTGGTATGTTATCAACGAAACAGTACATCGCGACCTTAAGATACCTACAGTTAAAGAAGAAAAAAAAAAAAAAAAAAAAAAAAAAAAAAATAAAAAAAAGAAAAAAAAATATAAAAAAAAAAAATAAAAAAAAAAAAAAAATTAAAAAATAAAAAAAAAAAACAAAAAAAAAAAAATACTAAAAAAAAATAATAAATTAAAATTGCCACGCCAGAATAATTTACTTATAATTCTCAATGAGAATCGATTGTAAACTACTTCCAAAAAAAAGAAAAAAATATTGCTACGTGTTAGGTCATCCCATAAGTTCGTTCCGTTTTTCGAGCGGTTATATATGTGAAGATCGTTTACATGCGTTTCAGTTTCATGAAAAAATGTAATCCCCCTCTCGTTGTACAACTTCTTCCCATCTTTCAAGTGCATCGGTCCCTTATCGCCGTATGTTTATAAATCGACGCATGAAATGTATACACAAAAGTCGGCACGAACTTATGGGATGACCTAATATCAGTCAAACCAAATTCCAAAGTGATTCGATGCACTTGACCAAAGGCTGTCAAGCAATTTCATCCTTCTATATCTGGAGGAATTATTAGTTTCAAATTAAAAATTAAAATTAAATTAAATGTTAAAGGAATTTGTAAATGAAAGAATTGTCGGAACGTGGTAGAATTTCGCGGTAGTTTGTGCAAATTTATGCATTGTAAGACGCGGATCATGGTCCGTCGTGTGTTTCATAATTACAAATGCCTTGGTAGATTTATGTAAATTTTAAAGTCAGACGAACAATCGGAGGTAGCGGTAACAGCGTGACTCTTTTGCAACAAGGCACGGGGATCAATGTTAAGAAGGAATTCCATTAAAATTCGTAATCTATCGGCGAAGAGGACAAAGTTCGAACGTCGCTCGATAATCCTGTAACAGGTCGACGAACGAGAATCGAAGACACGCTGATGAGTCTTGAAGGTTGTCGAACAGTTACTGAATTTATACGAACTAATCCAGAAAAAGTTTCGCTGCGAGACCAAAGTAAAGTCGAACCTCCTACGTCCGGCTATTGGAAAAAGTAGATCTTTTGCTTGGCGTTTGGATTAACCAGTTGCAAATTCGTCTGGTACTGTTACACAGGTACTAGAATATGGATAAGATCTATCTGCGTGACAAATGAACGAAAACGAGTTTCAATTTCGGATCGGTGTGTACGTTCGAGTATACACGGAGCGTTTATGCGAATAAAACGTTTATAACGTTTTATCAACCAACTGAACCGAAGCATTCTTATTTGGATTTGCTTAGTTTTCGTTTATACAGCCGGGTCTTTTGCGCTATTGGTAATTACGATGTGATTTCGTAGCTGGTTTTTAGCGAAATTACGCGCATTTCGCTATCGGTAGACGATCGGTGTATTCGAAAGGTTAAACAAATTTGGTCGTTTGTGCGACAATATGCGTTTCCGTATCTGAATCGTCGCGGACGAAAGAAAATTTTGTTGGCGTTGAGAACGTAACAAAATCGATATTTTTGGTTTCCTGGAAAACGAACTAGATGCGAATGCGAGCGTTTTGAATCGACGGGTTATTGTCAATTTAATAGGAATACCGAGTTTAATATCTCATACTTTTTGTGTTTGCCTGTGCTTGTAAATTTATTCTAAAGTAGTAGAGAGCTTTCACGAGATAACGTTCCATTTTTTCTTGTTTGGGAAGAAGGAAGCGGCGATTGAAATTTCATATTGAAATTTTTTGGTGTTGGAAACTGTCCAGAATCGAAGCCGAGTCTTTCTTGGACGTGATTTCCGCCTCGATGGAAATCACGATTTAATTCGGCTGCGGTGAATACAGACTACGAAATAAACTTTATACTATAAGCACATTTTATTTAAAAGATCGCACGAATCGAACGTTATCGCGTTGAATTTAATCGTTCCGCGTCGCGATATAAATTTCGTTTCAAAAGTTGAAACGTAAGAGGCAACTTATTTTCAGTATATAATCGGTCTAGAAAAGCATTAATTTCGCAAAATAAAATTTATGTCGATACGTAGTACGATTAGTTGACCGAACGAGTAACGAAGTAAGTCGACAAATTAATTGGCTACCTTAACTGGTTAAACGTTTTGGTCATGGGCTTGACGTTTCCGTTTTAATCGAGTTCTTTTATTTCGTCGATTGCCGACCAATTGATCAACTAGCCGATGTAATGATCGCTCCACTGATCTATACGATCGCAATTACGTGGATGAATATGCGCCCGAAAACTCGATTAAGCGTAAAAATTTGTTTACTCGTATTTGCAAGTTGAACCGTTGGCGCGATCTCATTTTCCTTTAATTTTCATGCGATATCCCGCGGATAAACGTTTCAAATACATCGAACGCGTCGAATTAACAACCTATCGTTCGAATAACTTATCCGCGATAACAATAGGTTGTAACGTAACGTTATAAACTTTAATTTAACACACGGCATTACGAATTCCATAGATTTCCGTTCTCTAAGGAATGAAACGCGAATCAAAGCGTTAGTGTTAGGTGGAAATTTTATTCGACGATACATTACGTTTGACGTTTCATCAATTACTTGGTTCGATCGATCTTGGTTCACTTTTTCATCGACGAATTGCTATGATAGTACGATTAATCTTTTCAAGACGGAGAAACGAGTAATCTTGGAAAACAAACTCCGATACAATATACATATACGTATCGCAAGAATTAACAGTATCATATTTATTTTATTGGAAGTAATGATTAGCACGTGCCGATCGAGAAGCGAAGTTAACGTGGAACCTTTCCAACATCTTCGTTGAAGTTTCTAATCGCTTCGTGTAAATAATTTCAACCATTTACTAATTTAGATTATCGTCGTTCCTCGTTGGATACAGATGTTCGACATTTTCTTTATTATTGTATTTTAGATATTTCGTCTCCCTTTTCCAAGTTTTTGTAATAATTAGACCTTCGCGCTTGTAGAGCTAAAGCCGAATTTACACGGCTTCGCTTTGGAGGAACACGGTGGATGAACGCTGGTCTCATCCTTGTATCGTACGTAGATGGGACGAGGATGAAAACAGCGTTCATCCGCCGTGGATTTCCATCGGCGTTCCTCCAAAGTGAAATAACGCAAATTTCGCTTAAGTTGCCTCTTTAAAATAAACGAGAATTCCACGCCAAGCGCTTTTTTCTTTATCGTTTGCAAAGTTATAGAGATTACCGTGTTCTCGTTTTTCATAGGCGATTAAAAACTTGAAAATTAGTAGTCAAAATCGAATCGCATCTACGAGTATATTTGCTGAAACGACAATCGTTCGATGATATTAAGAATTCTTCCCTTTTTCTTTTCTTTTCTTTTTATATGACAATCGGTAGATCAAAATACGAGCAGTTTTCTAGGAAATTGGACATTGTACAACCATAAATACTTTTTATAGCCGGTGTAAATCTTGCGAAGGCTGCTGCGCGTCTTCCCCTGCCATTTCTTCCCACAAAGGACGTATTACGAACAAGCAAAATAGCTTCGCGTCTTTCAGAAGCTCTTTTCTGCTACACAGTTGAAACGGAGGAAGAGGGGAATAATTACGAGTGCATTGCGCTGGTGTGGAAAGAAGAGATTAACAAACAGAAGAGGTTTCTCTATCCTCTCTCACCTTTTCCACTCGATATCGGATATCGTTTATCGAATGAAATAAGATTCGTTTCCATCTCTTTCTTACTCGGAATTGTCGTTCGTTGAAATAACGTCTCCAACGTTTAAATCTATTTACGATTCATCGTAGTTCTTTCGTACTTACACGAATACGTCCAGAGAATGTGCCAATAGCATGGAATTTCATTTGTAAAACACTTTTTTCGTTTTAATATCGTATTGCTTGGAAAGCATCGAAGAAAGATTATCTTTGGTCGATGAGCCGAGATGCTTCGAAATCGATGAAATATCCAATTGCGATTTAAACGTGATAACGTGGCACGGTGACACGCTAAACTAGCTTGTATCAAATAGTCTGAAATGTTCGATTTAATATCAGCTATTACTCGGTAATTCGGTTCGTAATTACATCTTTTAATTCTCATAACGATGTTAAAACAGCGCGAATTTTGACGCGAAAATTGTCTCTTTCAACAAGAGCTTAAAACCCTGCGCTTTTCTCCTGAATTCTCGTGGAAACTTGGTGCCGCTTTTTCAGCCAATTCGAACATGGCCGCGGTAATTCTGTTAAGCTTAATTTTCCCGCTTGTCGAGTGCCGCTTCGAAGCTTGTTAATTGTTTTATTAAGGCTATTATGTGCTATTTAGTCGCGTACTTTCCACGCAACTTTCGCGTATTCCAAATGTTCGTTACTTGTAAACCATTGAAAATACGCGATTAAAAAACATCTAAACTTACTTTACCCTGAAATAATACTGGCCCGTATATGCAGACGACCCGAAGATCGTCGGATTCTTCGTGGAATATCCGTCGGAATACGTGGCAGGAAAATTGGCTAATTATTTGGAAGGCGGTTAACTTTGCTTGTTGGAACCGTTGAAATCGAGCGAGTCTGCCGGTTTGTCGTGTAATTCGTTGCAAAACTGTTGTAGCAATTGTTTGGCGGATGAAAAAGGTGGGTGAAGTAATGGAGCCGCGCGAAGGAAAACTTTCTTCGCACAGAGTTGTTCAGGTTGGCGAGAGAACGAAGCGAGAAGCGCACATGTGTCGGATGACAAGGAGTATCTTCTTGCGGGTAGACGACCTAATTAGTTGAAAGCCTACGTTAGCCGCGAAGCTGTGAAGGGTCGTCTGCCGGCGAGGGCTTTCAATTTAATTTAGTCGTTCGTTATTGCGTGCCTTCGACGGGCTACGCTGCGGCCAGCCTGTTCCGAGGTTGCTCTTTCCAGCCAGGTAAATCTGCTTTAACGCAATGTCTCCTCGCGACATCCATACGCCTGTGTGACCATCAATTTAGACGCTTCTCATGTGCCACTTCGCACCAAGCTTTCAGTCCTGTGCGTCCATTAGACTCGCGTACCTCTCCCGTTTTCTCACGTCTGACTCGATTAGCTTCCACGCTCGCACGTTCTTCAAACCCCTGTCGGACCAATTTAAATAGATTCCACTCGTTAGACGCAGCACCGATCTCTTTGCTTTTCTGCTTTTCGCTTCATTACCTTTAACTCTGGAATTTCCGAGGGAAAAGAGATCTCGTTCGATTCGCCAGCGAATCGTTCCGTTATATCATCGATACGTGGAGAACGTTTTCGACGTTCGTGCGAATATCGCGTTATCCGTCTCGGAAGATCGAAATATTCCTACGCTATGTATTCCCGTAATGAAAATTCTAATTTGGCACGGACATAAATACGTTGGTTCTGCCATCGTTAGAAGAAGAAGAAAAAGAGAAGAAGACGGAGTTTTCCCCGATTTCTCGTCGTCGCGTAATTCTTGGTCTCTCTTTTGATCGTTAGTCGCGTCTAGATATTTTTTCAAGCTCTTGAAAGGGCGGTCGCGTGTGAGGGCAATCACCCTTAAGTCTTCCAAGACCGAGGCGGGACTCTCTTTAACGAGTATTACGTTAATTACGGCTGCTGCCGTGGCGATCATTAAACTCTTCTATGCCAATGCAAGCCGATATCGCGGGACTGACGAATTTTTTCTTTACCGGAAGTCTCGGATGCTGATCGCGTAAAAACGCGCTCTTCTATCCATCCTAGACGTTTATACCCCACCGTGGAAAACAAACGTTACGACGATTAAGATTCAAGTACAAAGTATTCCGGTTCTAATACGATCAGGACCAGGCGATGATTCAACGGGGAAGAAAATAAATGGAAATCGTAGAGACGCACTCGGCTAAGAATTAAACCGATACTAATTCCCGAATTCCATATTTTCTCGAATTTCGATTTTCCAAACTGTAACTTGGAAGAAGAGACGTTTGATACGCGGCACTCTGAAAGCCAGTGAGACAGATTCGACTGTTTGAGATCGTTGGCGCGATTCATCGTCCTTTGAGGTTAACGGAAGTGAGGCTGCGAGAGTCAAAGGTTAAAAGATCGATTTAAATAAGCGTGAAAGGGATGTGGGGAAGGATGATATTAATTAAAATTCACGCACGCTTCCTAACAGAACTAGGAGCAGCTTTGTTGCTGCGAAATGAGCCAGCCTGGCGCAGGTATCACCCGACTGACATTTCTAAGGGTTCTACAGGAGTCTTTTTTCCTTGCCCTTCCCTCCTTTTTTTCCTTTTTTTTTTTTTTCACGTCGCCGAGTGCAACGACGGTGTTGCATTTCGTGATCAACGAGGAGCACTTTCGGTGCTCGAAGGGAGACACCGGGAGTACCCTTTCAGTCGGGCCCTGAGTAGACGGTGTTGAAATCGTGCTGGACGAGGGAACACCCTCTCGCCGATGAAAGTCGACACCTAGTCGTCGAGGAGACAGACTTACGGGGCTTTTGTAACGACCGCGCTGGAAACCCACCGGACTCGGTCTGCCGTATCGTCTAGTTAATTGGAAGAAAGCGTCCAATCGATACGAACGGACGTTTGCATTTTTTACTTGCTATGCTTCTTTAATTTAATCGGTGGTCGTCAACTCCGCATCTCAAAGATCTTCCTAGGAGATTTCGAAATGTGCCTCTACCGTTTTATTCGTTCCGACTGTGTGTCTTAATTTTCCAAAATTTATTACGTGAATCGTGCGTTATCTCGCGACAAAGTTATCCGCAGATAAACGCAACGCGAATTACGAACGCGTTTCAAAAGGTTGAATCGTAAAAATCCATAAAACGATGGTCGTTATGGTGCTAAAGGTAAAAGAGAGATTCAGCCACGATTAAATATTCCTTTGTAAGTTTGGAGGAGGAACGACTTGGCCGATCTCCTCTAATTCATTTTAACCGTGCCTTTTAAAGAGGCATTTCCAACGAAACGTTCTTTCGCGGCTTCTATTATGCTCGGTCTTGTTATCTTCAGGCAAAGCGTGGACAAATACATGTTGACCCTTTTCTTTCGTCGCTCTTGTCCTCTTTTTAGCTGCCCGTGTTTTCCTCAGCTTTTTGACCCTCGACCCTGTTTGTCCGCTTCCTGTCCGTTTAATATCGTCACCGCAAAATCGATCCCTTTCCTCCTTTTTCGCGCGTTTGTCTTCCTCGTATCGGACACTTGCCTCGGTTTTTCCAGACGACCGAATACTTTGTTACTTTATTCGTCTTATGGTTGCCTCGCACGTTTTAAAGATACAACGAAACTATGCATCGAGATAGAATAATGCGTTCGCAGGGTAAAGCAGAATTTCACGTGCAAGCGAGCGAAAACAGAGATCGAACGTGGTGATTTTCGTTACAAAGATTCGCGGCGACGGTCGATGCGAGCTACCGTATATCGGCTCGCGCGTTTTCCATGAATTATAACACCTCGTGACACTTCCAGGCGGCCTCTCGCTGCTCTGTAAAAAGAAATGCATTGAACGCTTGGAAAAGATTTCAATTTACCTCATCGATAGAAACGTCCGTTGAAATACACGGACTGTCGTTCGAAAAGAAGATAAGAACCAAACTTTAAGCCCGTCTCAATTAATTTCCTCGATCGGATATTCTTCGATAGCTCGTATAGCTATCCGTGACGATAGCCAATCGATTTCTCTCGGTCGACGGTCGCTGAAATCTCATTTGCTTGTTCTTATAATCCAAGCGCTCCGATATCATTGTCTCCGCACGTTCGTTTCGTTTCTTGATCTTCTGGCGGCGTTCGATTACGCGGTTCCCTCGGGAGCCTCGCTCCGTTAATCTCCTTAGCTCCAACCTTGCTCCGTGCCTTGGTTGTCCCCTTTCCTTCGCCCGACACTCGATGAAATTCACTTGCGTTTCCCGTACCGGAAATTACAGCCGAATGCCTGTTCGTTCGGTTGTTCGCGCGATAAACTTCAGCTAAGCAAATCGCTCTATGGCCGTTAGAACGCACCGTTTGATTCGCGGTGTAAATCCTTTCCAGACGTAGGTGGTCCGTTTTTGCAGCCGTTGTATGATGTACGCGTGAAACCATTCGTTGCATCGTCGCTGGAACTTGTGCATGACCGTTTCTCGCGAAAGTATCGGAGAAAACGTTTGAGAGTTGAGACGCGCCTATAGACGCTCGAAGAGCATCGTTCGTCTACGAAACTAACGATACCATCGAATTGTACTTTTGTATCTACGTCGCGTGGAGGAATTCCACCTTCGAATATGGTTGAAAGTGAAAAGAATGTAGCGGTACATGAGTCATAGGACGAAGCTAATCATGTAGTTGTTGCCTCGAAGTATCAAGACCGCTAGGCTACAAGTAATGTAAAAACAATATCACCGCTATCAGCAACCGTCGTAGGAAGGCAAATTCGAATTACAACAACGAGCAATCTCGTCATTAAACCTCGCGTACCTACGTCCACTTCGCATAAACATCTACAAGAACATAAAGCATAGAGGAGACGGAGCAATTGCAGAATCAGACATCGGCGAAGCATTTGGAAAATGACGGCCACGTGGACTCACTCAACCTGGGTGTGATGCTTGCCTGTACACCAGGCCCTAGTGGTCATCACAACCTTTTTGAGTGAGCGAACGCGACCGTTATATCGACCGTATATCCACGAAAGGAGAACGCAAGAGACGAAATCGACGCTTAGATCGTTTTCGAATCGTTTCGCATGCATTCGACCTAAAACGCGAGCTGTCCGAGCGTCGTCACTTTGTCGATTAAAAAGTTTGCTCGTTTTCGGATGTCAGTTTCGTTACCAAATAGAATTCTCCGAATTTTTTAGGCAATTTCATCCACGTTGTCGTGTAATTCTGCAGTCCTATCGATCAAAAGCGACTTTTAATACGTATATCAAATTTAATACGTTTATCCGCAAAAGTAATTTCTTATTATTTGCGAACGGTCTCGATTCTCTTATTTCTACGATCCGTCCTGCGTTATTAACTAGAATAGTTTTTGAAACTGTAGTTTCTGAACGGTAGCGTATAATAAAAGCGTAGGAAGAGCGTGAAAAAAATGGCGGAGAGAGGCGCGCTAGATGCAAAAGTCATGAAAAGCAACTAGGATGATTCTGTGGACTATGTGACTTCTTATTGCAGGCAGAAGTTTGCTTTAAACGGGGTCGTGACCTAATTTATTCAGCCGACTATAAAATAGGGAGATATTTTAGCCTTGGATACGGAGCAATTAAGTTCTTATTCTTCTCGGTGTGTGCACTTGCCACCGATTGGCCATCGTTGAAACCAATTTGACTGTATAGAAGAAGAAGCTATCCATAATGCTCGCAATAGGATTCAATGAGATGATATTGGCTTCGTTGTTTGTGCAGCCGATCAGCGTAAAGATATATCTTGGCAATGGGACCATCTGTCTTTGAGGAGCAACCGGCTAATAAACCAGAGATTCGCGAGAATCGCAAAGGTTCCAGATCGTTGATCATCGGTTGATCTATCTAATTCGATGTCTATCGTTCAAATGATTCGCCGTTTTCAATTTGCTTTAAACTCTTTAAAACTTGGTAACAATAAGTCGATAACCGACTAAATTTATTATTAATATATATAAATGTCTTCCAAAACCTTTCACTCGCTTAAATATTTATGAGAAGACTGTGAAAGAGTAACGAGATATCGCAGTCCATCTTAAAATTAAGAAGGAGAGCGCTCAGGGTACGTAACCTGTAATACCGTTGTAACGATACAACGTGAGCCGAGGGATCGAGTAAGGAAATAAATTAGAAATCACATGCTCGAGTAAATTGGCAATTGCAGCCGAGCCGATTGGCGTCTGAACGTCGGCTGCTACGAAAGTTCGAGGCCGATCGATCCAGTCAATTGACGACACTGTTTCATGACGCCTAACAATGACTTACGATGCCGATCGAACCTCGTTTTAACGACTAATCGATACCATGTAAAGTACTCGTGGACGATCGTTTTTCGACGACCGCTCGCACCGATACGAGTCCTCTCGGAAATCAAATTAATCGATTCTATTTTTCGTTAATTTTCAATCGCTTTACCCAAACTTATTTTCACAGGTTAATAGCGAAGTTTTTATATTTTTCTTATTTTTCCTAGAATCGAATATACTGTGATTATGTGTGTGTGGCTTATAAGAGATTTGTTCTCCGACATAGTACTATTCCGATTCGACCTTCTTCCCTTTATCGTACAACGTTGCAACAATTTACCAAGCTTCTAAAATTGTTTCATCGTGTAGTGTTACGTAACGTAATTGACATTTATTTCGATCGCTTGATCCCTTGACACGAGTCGTTCAGCTAATAACCCAACACTTTTACTTTGAAAACTAGCATCGAGCATTTTGTCGTCCGTAAATATATACATGGATCATCACGTACGGAGATCATTTCCGGCTTGCCGACTCATTCGCAGAACCAGCGAGATATAAATTGAAGAATTTCGGTATTGGCACGCAACCGCGTGTTGAAAGAGTAGCAAAGACGAGTCGAGGGTGTAGTTAGCTGGAATCTTTTCGCTTAGTTCAGCCACTAGCTGGCTGGATCGGTTTGAAGAGATTCAAAGTTGTGGACCTGTTCCAAACTGGTTGAACGCGTTACGTACTCTGAACCTCTCTGCGATGTCCCTTGCTGCCAAGCGTGTCTCTTCCAATGCCAAACAACTCAGCTGTCGATATTTGAAAGTCTTCCAGAACGAAGCTCGAATTTTCAATTTGCAGTTCGGCTAAACTTCTCGTACGACGTATCGCCTTGGAGAATGATGCGTCGAACGTGATCCTGGCGTTGCTTTAAGAATAAAATGCGAAACAAATACATAATGTTATTTAAAAAACACTCGAGACGATATTTTACTCTATCGGTGAAGTGCTTACAAGCGAAGGAGCTAGCTGTAACATCAAAATTTTCAAAATTCAATTTTCTCAAAAATAACGTCTCGCGTGAGAAACTTTATTCTACAACTTTTGCGCAAGGGATCCACTTTCTACGACACGGCGCAGTTGCTCCTCGGGCGAAAGAATTTGTCATTTTAACAAACTATTCGACGATACGTGTCCAAACGAGAAAATTCTACCTTCAATTTGGTGATCGTATATCGACTTGACCGAGCCATTCGATTGCCTAGTCTATGCCCTGATACGTTATCAAGCCAGAATTAGATTCCCCGTATACCTCTATATTGACGTGATTACAAGAGAAATTGGATGCAGCAGAGGATAATGACTGCGTGGTTAAATGCTGTACAGCGAATTTATAATCTTACTAGCCTGGTGGTAATTTAAATTAATCGTGGACAGCGTCGGTGATCGATGTATTCTCGGTCGTACAGTGTCGCGTGTTTCACGCTGCGGAAATTTGTTCGAGGCACGGCATTTACGTTTCCTGCGTTTCTATTCTCGACAGATTTAAAGTTTGCACAGTACTTAAGATAACTAACGAAGAATTGCTTTCAAAACCAAGATAATTTGTTATCGCTATTTATTTTTTATTTAGAATATTTGATATAAAACTTCCATACTTGTACACGCTACCTTCGTAAAGTAACCAATAGCCTGGAATAAACATGTAATTAGTAGCATAAGCGCTTAACAGTGCTCCATAATGATTCGTAGAAACGCGAACTGTTGCGGTGTACGATACAGCGATTAATGCGGTTTAATAGCCGGAAAAGACGATATTACAATAGCGATCCAATAACACATATTGGTTCATTTCGGTACCAATTACAGGTACGTTTAAGACTATTCCTAGCTGTATCGAATACTCTGCGAGTTCTATAAAATGTACATTTCCGATAAATATCTTACATTACGTACATTTGCGGATTTGCATTAAATTTTATCAATGCAATCGTAGTAGTCGTATCTCTCACGACGTCGATAAAATTTCGGAAACTTTTGCATAGTTGTAAAGGATTCCTATAGTAAGCGTCGAGATACTTTCGCGTTTAATTGTAAATAGTTCGTAACTTTTCATAATTTTTCTTTTTTTCGATGTATCGGAGTCGTGAAACGTAGCTCGGTGTAATCGTAAGCGATTTATGCTTAGTACGTCTATGACAATTGCAGCTGGTAGTAAAACCAGCGCAAGTAACGATATTACAAATTGTCGACGCGAGTTAGATACGATTAATGTCTCGTTCCAAAATCGTTTGAACCGAGCAAGTTATAATTCGAAATTCCGACGAAATTCCTGCAATTTATATTATTATCCGAGAGAAATTTCCAAATATTCGTGTCTATGGCCATTCCGTGTTTTCCATGGTCGTAAACGAGTGCGTCCATAACGACATAAAAATGTTGCTACGGAGCGGCATTTATTTCCTAGGGAAATCTTCTCTTGGCTCTCGACGAAACTCTCGCAGCCTGACTTACATACGTACGATGACATTAGCGTACGAAAGTAGCCGAGAAAAATCCCGCTGCATGTTGAAAACGACTGAAACGACCGAACTGCAGAATGGTCGCTCACACTTTTGCCCCGTTTTCGTTACTTTTCCTCTTTGCTTCCGTATCGACGTTTCTTTCTTCTATAAGAACGTTCTCTCGCTGGTTGACTCAAAGACGTATCTCGTACACCATACGCTCGTGTTTTCATTCTAAAATTACCTGCGGCGATAATTATCTGAAGTACACGCTCAGAGCGTCGTTATTCCAGGCGAACGATAAGTCAGACAGACGGACAGGCGAAAGTAGTTTCAGTCAAGGAATCGAATCAGAATCGTTCGGCAAATTCGATAAATAATCGTGACAAACCGTGAAAAGAATAAAATAGGAGCATCGTTGCGACGCGACGCGACGCCTTTTAGAACGCCTCAGGAAATTCGAACGGCGTCGTGATTTCCCGCTTTCGTCGCTTGTGCCTTGGGGCTTTCGTCTCGTTAATTAGGATTCGCCGATTACCTCACGACGCGACGCCCGCGCTGCTACCAATCATAGCGGATTTAACGCCTTTCTATACATTTCCGGATAACGTTGAATAAACTTTGTAACAAAGTTAGATCACGTTTACATTTCAATTTATTAAATTAAAGTCAGATAAGGACTATCTGACTAGGAGATTTACGTCGTTTGATAGAATTTTGAATTGTGAACTCGTAAAAAAAAGCTGCTACTTCTTCGTGGACTTTAACGAAACTTTTTTAATCACTTTTTTTATGACGTACATGTAACAAGAAAAATAATGAAAAAGTCGGTCCGGTCTTCCATGACTTACCTCGTTAATTATTGGAAATCTACACTTTCGCGAATTTAAACGGGATTTTTAAAATAAATTTAATAGACGCTTATGGCATACGGATAATAAGAAGAATAATCGAATAAATTGTTAGCATACGCTTACGAGTCGCGTTAACGCGAATGCATTCGCCGAGAATGAATTTCTGTGCTACCTTAACCGACCGCCTTGAAGGAGCCGCAATGTAAAGGATGACTATCGTTTCAAGTACCAGATAGTAAATAATCTATTCTATTTTAGATCGTGCGTGTACCTTTGAAAATAAAGTGTTTTATTTCTGAGAAGAAATTTTTGAAATAGTATTTTATTTGAAAGGTACTGAGAATGCTGAGACTTATAGCTTAATTTCAATTTAGTTTTATTAGCTATCCGATAGAAATAACAGTGGATTCCAAGGAATTTAATGGAAGATAAACGAAGATAAAGAAACAGTATTAGAAGCTTTGAAAGAAATATCAATTCTATTTATAGAATTTATATTTATAGAATATAAAATATAGAAACAGATGACTGTTTTATTCATAGAAAAACCCAACGATGATATTGTTTATTGGTTTCCTCTAAATTTTAGACGCGTCATATGCGTGATCCGATTAACGCTCCTACTGATGTCGACGATATTGCATTTCTTCGCCCTTTTTTTTACTATTTTTTCTATTATATGTACGTCACGATAAAACTTTTCGACAGATTCGCCAAAATTATAGTAGAGCATAGATCGTAATTGTTTGTGTAGCGGTACATGAATCATAGGACATAGGTAAGCGTTTTGATCAATTGATCGCTGATGCTGTCACATACAAAACTTTGTACAGAATATTGAAATACGGTTTGAAACGATACGCTTTAAAATTATTATTCTACTTTGTCTCGTAGATTATAGATTTCAGTCATGCAGATGTATAGTTTTGTATGCCGAATCTACCTGTACACTCCTCTTTTGTACTCTCCACGTTCAACGTATCGAGCGTACTAGGAAACAAAACAGCATAGAATTTACAACCAGAAACCTCGGAGAATTTCAACTCGATGTACGAAAAGATAGGTATCCATGAATCTCGGTCCTTGGTACATAAATAATTCCAGAAGATGAAAAACTAGGTGGTTGCATTTTCAAGAGGAAAAAGAGAGACAACAGAGATAAGAAAGAGAAAAGAAAAAGGGAAAGAAAGCGAGGGAAGGGCGAAAGATATTGGAGCGCATCGGGTTGGTATGCAGCGAAGAAGGAAGCAGGTTAGCATCTTCCTGTTTCTGTCGCGTCTCCCATCTGTCTCACCGCGTCTCCAGTTGCACGTTCTTTATTCAAGAGTCTCGATGGTGTTCTCCCTTTGATATCTTTTGTTTAGATGCCCTTGCCCTTGCCTAGGTACACCCTCTGGCAGCGTCTCTACGAGGAATCTCCCTCTTCCTCTCCCGTTCTCCCATCGCCCCTCTCTCTCTCGCTCTCTTTTATTCTCTCTTTCTCTCCGGAGGAGTGCCTACACCACTCTCTCGACGACATATTCACCGAACGATGCAACGACGTGCGTACATACAGATGGAACGTCTTGCATTTCCACGAGTGCATCGGAGGGTGCAGCCCGTGGCGACGAGGGAGACGAGAGGCTCTCTCGCGACCAAAACGCAGACGGAGAGCTGACAGAGAGGAGGGAGGGATGTTATTGTAAAGCCACGATGACACAGCAGCTTTCTGATAAACGAGAAACCTTCAAGACGATCCTTTGCTTTACCTTTGTCCGACTTTAGTGGCTGCCTTTCGCGCCTCCTAGCAAATTGCTTCGTTTATTTAATCCCTGTACAGTCTCCCCTTTTTTCCTTTCAGCTTGGATCTTAATATAGATATAACGAAATAACGAGGAGAATGTAACTAGATGAACAGCGACTGATATAAACTCTCTGTCTCTCTCTCTCTCTCTTTTTTTCTCTCAACTCTCTCGACGAAACAACATTTCACCGACGACGCGGATCGCAAGTACTTACGCTGTACATAGGTACAGCAGTTAGGCAATGGAATTTTTGATAACATGACAGGATAGTCAACAAACGAATCATATTTTGTCTCTATTAAGCAAACAGTTCCTGAAAATAAATGCGAACAAATTTCGAGATTATTTCGTATTATCAGATAGGAACGCGTCGATGAAAAACGCTAAGAAATCAAAAAATACGAAAAGCCGAACCAGCTCGGGAATCAAAGGACGATCCTCCGACTATATATCATCGGCGGATTTTCTTCGATCAGAAGAACATGTGCTCGACTGCTTGCTCGAGAGCTTACGATCTTTCACACGCGTTTACATAGATGACAAGAAGATCGCACAAAAATCGAATAGAGTCCGATGCTCCGTTTTACATCCGGTATTCGCTTCGCGGATCATCCCTTTATCTACAGACACCTTCGTCATACTGTCACAACCGTGAACCGATACTTACCTCTTGCCGAGGAGATCGGCCAGTCGACGAAAATCAGCTTTTCTCTGGTTCGGTAGCTTAGCGAAGTGACAAGTAGGTAACTTGCTATTAAAGGTTTAAGATCCGATCGGACGCGTCCGATGTGAACGTGGTAAAACGGTTTAGTCAAGTAGATGCAAATTTTTAGAGTTTTTGGCCACGTAGAAAAACGGGACAGCTTTCCTCCCGCCATCCACTGTTAACCGACTAGATCTATCCGGACTCGTTTCTTTAGTCGAGTTTATTAGTAACTTGTCTCATTTACGCTAGCAATCGGAGCGCTTTCCAAGTTCATTACCTGTTTGAGGACAGACGAAATTCCCTCTGCGATGCACAGTGCAACGAATCGTAAATACGTAAAATCGTAAACGTTTACGGGTATGGGCGAAAATGTGACGTATAATGTTTGTATTCGTATAATTGTGTGGCATTATTAACAAATAAATTTCTTGAACTTTTTAAACTCTTTTGGCTTTGAAACAATAAATACAGAACTAATATCAAACAGTTAACGTGACAATGATGAAAAACTTTTCTATCACGATATTATCATAAAATTTGGATAAAGATATGTATTACCACATCTAAATGTACTTTCTTTAACGTTATTTATCATCGAGGCTGAGAAACTCTGTTAATTAAATAATTGGTCGGCACCGAACGACAATTTTTCATTTCCTACAAATTACGGCATTTTTACTCTTACAAATTATCTAATTTTTTGTCAAGTACCGCTTGTGTTATAAACTCATTTCTAAAATTTGGATTTTTACGTTTCTCAAGATCATTTTCTACGCCAAGATATAACGAAACAATTTAGAGCGATCGATGCTGCGCGACTCTTTCCTACACCGTCTTTACTTCATAATCTATTCTCCTAATATACTTTTTATACGTCAACGCTGCATTTCACAACTTGAAATTATCAAGCGCTGCCAAACAAGCCGCGGATAAAAATCGATTAATTGGTATGTCAATACCAATACTTTGTCAGAAATGTTACTCTTCTCTTCTAGATTTAATGGTCGCTAGAAAATGATCTCTCCAAAAGGAGATCTCTCCAAAACGATATAGGTATATCTTTAACGTTGTTAAAGACAGAGAAAATAATATTCCTTCCTTTCTTCAAAGGCTTCGTTCGTTATTAAACGAATTGAGCGTGAATTTCTCGCATGGAAGTCGATGGCTTTGAATCCGCACCAATTTTCAAGGCTCTTTGGCAGCCGCGAGCTCCGTTCTGATACCAGTAACTAAAGCCGTCGCGTCGCTAACTTTTAATATCTCCCTCTAATGGTCCTTTCACCGATGCTTAATCCAATTTTGCATTTTTACGCGGCACTCGAGTCTCGCTACGCGCTCTAGGATAGTTAATTGCGTTAACTGAACGAGATTCCATCGGACCGGTGTACGTAATGTTCGAACCGGCGCGATCCAGCACTGGCCGTTTTTAACCTTTCCCGTATGTATATATATATATATATATATGTATATATATGTACATATATACATACATATAACGTATATATGCAGCTTTCATCCTGTAAAACCGATTAAAAGTGTATCTTTTGTCAAGGACACTACAGAAAATGGACCAAGCCTGGCAGTAATGGCCGTCCAAATCGATTGCTAATACAGCCGTCTTTTTAATAAAATCCAATTCGTATCTTCATCCTCTCTATAATCTTCTGGTAGCGTATAAGTCGCGCGATTTAATACGCGCATTTAATACACGCGTGGTATTTAACCGCAGCACGAACGGTGATTTTTATGCGTTTCTTTTATTTGGAAGAATTTTACGATCAATTCTCATTGAGAATTACAAGTAAGTTATTCTGCTGTGGTACTATATCGTGTATTATAGTTGATTGCAGCTGAATCTAACGTTTACATCTAAAGGGTAATGTCTTTTTAGCCTGCGGATCTGATCCGTCGTGTCGAGTAATTGGGTTTTGGTGGTTGTTAATTCTTGTGTTATATCTATTACTGAATTTGGATATTTCTTCTTTAACTGTGGGTATCTTAAGGTCGCGATGTATTGTTTCGTTGGTAACATACCAAGGTGCATCTATTAAGGATCTTAGAGTTTTCGATTGGAATCGTTGAAGAATTTCTATTGTTGTTCCCCATAATTGGATCCCATAGATCCAAACGGGTTTTAATATGACCTTATATAGCATTATTTTATTCTACGCGCTTAAGTTGGAACGTCCGCCAATGAGTCAGTAGAATTTTTTCAATTTTGTTTTAAGTTGCTTGGATTTATCTACGATGTGTCGTTCCCATGTCATTCTTCTGTCCAGAATCATGCCCAGATATCTGACTGAATCTTTCTTTGGAATTGAAATATTATTTATGGTCAGCTGTGGGTTGTTTTCGCAGCGTGAAGGTTATACGACTGGATTTATTTTCATTTATTTTAAAGCGCCATTTGTGGAACCACGTTTTTATGCGTTATGCGTAACATCGACTAAGATTTTACGATAAATCGGAAGATAGTTCGAAGAGATAAGAGCAATGTAAAATCGGAAACTCGAACGATCGTTGGAACGTTGATTTTTGCGGTAAGAAAAAACAATCGTCGCAGCAATTTATCCGTTTATACAATGTGTCTATTCCGCTGACTTTTCCCTCGAGCTTTTCTTCGCCTCGAATAAACTTGTTTATTTCGTTGGAAGAAGCATGTGCCGGCGCTCGAGTACCTAACTCGTAACTTTCAAACACACGCGACTTCGCTTCCGCTTTTCGAACTTGCGACATTTTTCTTACGGAAAAATATACTTTTACTTTATTCTCGTAGAAATTGATCTTACCGCGAAGTTAAACGAAATATAACTTTCTTTGACTTACGTCACATAGGTTTCAGGATAAAATTGTACTTTCGATTAAGATAAATCGAAGTCAAGATTGCTTCTAAAAATGTTGGAGATAGAAAGAATCGTGGAATATTTATTGGAAATCGAATTTATTTAATGGAAATGGTACGATTAATCCGTGAATGGGATTTTCCGTAACGGAATGTCAATGGAAATTGTTGCAAAGACAAAGAAAATGTCGATGACGTATCGTGGAAACTGGAAAGACAGTTTGAGAGAAAATTTTAAACGAAGATAAGACAAGACTCGTTGAACGATTAAAACAAAATTTCTTATTCCCTAATAACCGGCCCTAATAATCAAATTTCTGTATTACGCAAATACGAATCCTGTTTTTAACGTTGACAAGTTGAACTAAAAATAGTTCCGAATTTCTAACGAATAGAGTGATAGATGGAAATCTTCTGAAAATAATCGTCGAATGTTTTACGAGTCTGTAACGACATCTTGTCGAAAGTCGACATCTATTCGTATAACGAATAATATATATTTAATAAGTACGAGATGATATCTGTTACGATCGACGATACTCGAACAGCTCGTCATATACCTCCAAGTGCGATAAACGCATTAATCATTAGTCACGTTCGTTCCAAGAGAAAAATTAATTCGCGATTTTACGAGATTCGATCGGGAAATTCGGTATATTCGTATAACGACCTGTCACTCGATCGGTTCATCAATTTTCGCGTCGATCATTTTATCTAAGTACTTGTCCATCCGTTCCATTTATCTACTCGATTGTCTGTCCATCACTCTCGATCAATTTATCACTTGTTTCGTCAAACCGTGAATCGAGGAAAACTCGATTATCTATCGCTCCGTCGAGTTTACGACGACGAATTAGCAACGCCGTTCTTATCGACGTTAGCCGTTTTGATATTTCCAGCGTAAAATTGGAGGCTAAATTACGCAGAGAATAGATGAAAAGAGGGAAGGAGCATCGCGACCAAGATCATCAGAAGTCATAGCGGCGATGTTCATCTTCCGACCGGTTAAACTCGTTGAAACACGACGAAATCGATTCAATTTTCATCGTGGTCATCGCGCGCATTTCAACCTGAACGATTCAGATTCCGTAAACCAAATTCGTCGTACGCTACGGTCAAATCGGCCAGGCTGACCAGTATCCACGTAGCGGACTTCAATTGGGTTTTCCGGAAAACCTGTTGGGTAATTCCACTGCAGGAGGAACGGATTTATGGTTGGTGCGTGCTACTGAATTTCCGTTCCTCCGATTCTACGAACAAAGAGAGCCGCGAGCCAAGAATTAGCGACTCGCTTCCAACGAAATAAACATAAAATCCTGTGCAGCGAGAGAAAAAAATATTTCGCGTGTTAAACGAATTTGCGTTTCGCGAGTTCTAGGAATTTATCGCATTATGGAAAGAATGTCGCGTATTTCTAGTTACTTTACATTTTGCCTGTTATTAGAGCGCGAATGTTTACGTGGCGTAAAAAATACGCAAACGGAATTCGTGAAACGTAACGATGCAACAAGTATACGTATATATTGAAAATATATATAATTATAAATTATAAATAGCAAAGAGTCGAAAGAACGGAATCTCATATATCTAGTTCCTGTTTTGTACGCAACGCGTATTATTCCACGTCACTGCTAATTAATTCATTTCTCCATTTTTCGTACCTAACGAGATTTACGCCAGCTATTCGTATCGTCACCGTTACGTCGCTACCTGTTCCGACGCATCGATAAATCCATTTTCAGTTCGTTAAATGAACCGATTCCAGGCGGCAACGTCGATGTTTCTGTTTGTGCTTCTAAACAAAACTAAATACGAGCTTAATTGTACGTCGATTAAACTTGTACAAATTATCACGATCTTGTACAAAATATTTACAGTTGCGAAACATACAATTTACGCAATCGGAACGATGCAATTCTCGAATAAATGACCAAGTTTCACGATAATACGTGCAATATCCGAACTACGCTTCAAATAAATCACTTTGATCCAATTTTTTGCAACGTTAGCTATTCGTTAAAGATAAACACGGAACTTGTGTTTTGATCGGGTTGCACCAAATATCCAAATGTCTATGACAATCGCGAAGTTGACGATCCATTTCTGATAGGCAATCACGAGAATTTCCTATTCCGAGTACCGTAACGTTCGTGTTAATTTTCATTCTCATCAACGCGTTTGCAATAACGTAGGAAATATTGCCTGCAACATCGATGCATAATAGACTCCGAAGGAATTCACCAGCATGAACCAGCGTGCTAATTAATTCTACGTACTACTCCATTCGCGATCCGTGACTAGCATACGCTTTTGCCCATTCATTATGAAAGCAATGTAAACGCAGATTAGAAATTCTGTCGTAAAAACCATCGTGCGTTTCTTACCTTTAATGGAAATAACGCGGAGAAAGTTAATTAATGAAAAGCTAATAGACAACTACCAAGGAATTTAACTAAAACACGAACGGTATCGCTTGGATACCAGCTTTCACGTATATTATGGTTTATCGTTAGGCTAAACTTAAAAGTGACTTTTCCTCGGATGAATAATCGCCGTAAAATTTGAAACAAGGTCGAAAAGAAAAGTTGGATCTTTGAAATTTTGAAACGACGTTTGAAATCTGAAAAAATCCAAGTACATCGAAACGACAAAGATAAGACGTTCGTAAAATTAGAAATTGCGTTAAACGTTCATCGAATTAACGGCTGGACATTCTCGGAGGAACTGGGAGGGAAAAAGCGAGAAGAAAAAGAAAGGACCAGCCTGTATGCATAAACTGCGTATAATGGATCATGTGTACGGTTGACAAACGGCGTTTGTCAAAAGCAGGCTTTGTCGAATACAGGTGCACGGTATATTCCGGTTGGTGTATGTGACGGAGCGATTCACTCGATCCTGTAGGATTCGCGAATGTCGAAGCTCGTCGTTGACACCGAAGGCACAGAGCGTCGAATGCCACTCGGTTACGGGACGGCTCTCTATAATCTGTCGATCACACGAGCTCCCAGGCAAAGCTTCGAGAGCTTTTTAGCCTGCGACTCGAGTGATTGGATTCGCGGTCGAGGGAATCCCATTGGCAAAGAGAGGATCGGTCACGAGGGTAGAGGGATTTTCATCCGTCGGTGTACCGTCTCCCCGAGCGCTCGTAAAAACATCTAGGTGAAATAAGAAAAATTGTACGGCTCTGTTGGGACGATTAAAACTTGCAATTCGGTAGTTGCGGGACTAGATAGTTACGGAAACTGGCTTTGCGTTGCGATTAGCCGTCCTATCGATTTCGCTGTATAACGAAATCGTTTTACGACGCGACACTCGATTTTACTCGATGATAAAATGAATATTCAACCGAGATGGAAATTAACGTAAACGTTAATAGCAGTCGTTTGAAAAAGTACAACGTGTTTCCTAAATTTTTCAACCGCCTCTATTTTTCACTCCAACTTTTACAGATATTATTTCCAATCTATTTTGTAATCGACGGATGGAATATCGTCTCATCGACGGTACCATGTTGAACAAAACATTAGTGCGAAACACTGTCCGTGATTTAGTCTGCGAATGCGTAACGAATATCACTTGGAAAACCGTTTTAGTGAAATAAATCGATCTTCGTGAACTCGTGACGCAAAGTCACGTCGCTATTGGAAATTTACCGGAATATCGAATATCGATCCTGCAATCGCAGGTACACAATGCGTTCCGTGGTACGCTGAAACGCCATGAAACAGTTTATAGAATTTCCTATAGAACTGAAAATAGGACTTGTTTCGCGTGATATCGTCGGGGCGGTTTTCCTCTTGATGTTTATTCGACCACGATAACGGAACGGTTTTGTAGAAGAATTCCGATCGACGTGAACGCGTTCGCCTCTGTTCCATCTTTCGTTAAACACGACAAATTGGCAAGTGGAATTTACTTTTCTTCTTCGGCTGTTCTTATCTAGTAAGTAGGTGCGTTCTCGGGGAATCGACGATTATGATTCGACAGCGTGAATAACGATGTACGTCGCGAAACGATGTAATTACTCGCGAGTTATTTCGTCCGGCGAGCAGAAAATTGCAACGTAATTTCTACGAGCCAACTCCTGCGGGCAACTTCGAACTGCGAATAAAAATGTTACGAATTCGTGTCTCCTATTCGTTGTAACTTTGAAAATTCATCAGAAAACTGGCACGTTAGTCGTTAATCTTTGCAACTATAAAAATAAAGAGATACGAACGAACGTAATGTAAATAGTATCAACGATCGTCTACGTTCTAACACTTATTCGCGTAAGTTGCTTCGATACTCGTCGTCGATGTCTTAATCGTCACAGCAAGAAGCGCAAAATAATTCACTCTAGACGCTGAAAAGCTCTCCGCGAACGGAAACTGACACGTTGAGAGTTTCCACGTAAAGTAACGATGGCTCTCCATCTTCTCGTTTTATGCCTGTCGTAAATTTTACGAGCCGAATTCGTGGTTGGTGATTCCGTTGGTCGTTAGAATTGCAAGCACGGTTGTTCTTCGATTGAAACTGGCGAATAGGTAAGTCAAACGGAGAAATAAAGTAAGAAAACTCGATACGTGAACTATATTTTATCTTTGCCGCGCACCAAACGGATGAACGCCGATATCTTCTATCTTTATACTTGTATTACGTATTCCAAGAAATAAGAATATATCGGTACCAAGGCTCCCGAAATTGAAGGCAAATTAATATAACGTTTTAACGTTCTACGATTGTTTCTTCTCGTTCGAAGAAAATGCAAGTTTTCGATGACTTGTTGCCAATGATGGACACGGTGGTCTCGATAATCCAAAGTAAGGAGGGTCATATTTGGCTCGATTTAAAGGAATTCGACTTAAGCGGACTGAAATTGCTATGAAGTATTTATCGCTACGATTTTTCCGCCTAAAGTACTATGTTGTTTTTTCTAGAACGTACTAGTCTGCTCAACGTATCCACCTACTTCCATTTTATATATCGATCGTCGCGCATCCTCTTATATCTTCCGCTTCTACGCAATTTTCTCATTGGATTCTCGTAATTTTCGATTTTACTTTACATCTCTGACAACGTGCGATACATCTGCTGCGTCGTCAAAGGTATCCAACTTTAATAAAAAACGTTACTTCCTTTAACGCGAGACTATTCAAGCTTTTGCGAAGCAGCTATTTTAAATCGAACCGTTCACGTGTCATATTTATTTATTCCGTTTTACACGCATTGATTCTTCGGCTTATTTCGTTCCTTTCTTCTTCTTTTTTCCTTTTTTTTTTTTTTTTATATTTGCTGCGCGATATGTAATCCGCATAATCAAGCGCAGAGTTGGCGATAGCTAGGAAAAGAGGAAGGGGCAGAACCCGCGCAAACGGGAGCAGAAAATTAATATCGCGGCATGATGTATCGTTTCATTCTCTACTTTATTTCCTTCGTTCTACTTCGTGCCAGCCCATGAACGTTCGGCCATTTTGTTTCGTGGCACGATTTCAATTCACCCTCTCATTTTACTCGTTATTGTCGAGTTCGTACATCGTTCCGCAAATTTTAAAAAGGAAGCCTTCCTCTCGTGATATCGGTATTTGCCACGGCCAGTATTTTTCAACTACCGGCACAAATGATATCTCGTCGTTAAAAAAATTTCTTAGCAAAACTACGAGGATCGTAGCAGAATTAAGTCTGTATCCTCCTGTGCGATACGAGCAGAACGTTTCTTTGAAAATATGTTAGGTCATCCCATAAGTTCGTGCCGTTTTTCGACCGGTTATATATGTTAAGATCGTTTACATACGTTTCAGTTTCATAAAAAAATGTAATGCCCCTCTCGTTGTACAACTTCTTCCCATTTTTCATTATTTCGTCTCGATAAAAGTTCTCTTGTTTTCCTTTAAAATAAGAAATGTATACACAAAGGGCGGCACGAACTTAAGGGATGACCTAACACGATATAACCGTTATACGTGTACGATAAATTTTATTTCAAGATGTAGCTAAGGTGCTTTCGATACTACGTAGAATGTCGTCGCGTTGATGAACGACAGCCTGGTTAATGAACGTGCGACGCGTTGATATTAGGGTAATTGATCTGTCACGTCATCGGGATATTGTTCTCGTATCCGAGCAACTTACCGAGCGACGAAAATCAGGTATTTCTTTTGTTTCTTCGAATGACTTTTCCACCTCTTGGGTATATTTCGCGCGTATACAAAGCCACAGAGAGTGAAAAGAAGAAATTATATGGTCGCAAATGCCCACCCCATTGTTCTTACGATCCCATTTCCTTTTTCCTCGCACCTTTTTGCACGGTGAAGATACGTCGAAGATGAAAAGGAACAAAAGCTCGCGAGAAATGTTCCACAGACGAAAATTATTCTCTCTTTCCATCTCGGAGCGATCGAACGTCTCGATTATCCCGTTGATCACCTTTTCATTCTATCCGTTTGCTCTGCAATTTTAGATACTAATTGGATATTTTTCTAGCCACCTAAAATAACCGTGTCCGGACCATTAATTTTTCCAACGCAAACACGCGATATACGTGTGTTTTTAAAAATGGTAGTAAATTAATTTTAAACCGGACAATTATTTTACGAAGGAAAATTGTTGTAAAATTTAAAGAACACGAGTAGTATTTCTTCTTCCATTCGCTACACGTACATGGAGTGTTAATATCCGTACATTTATAACGTATGTAGTACATTGCGAAAGTTATGAATTCAAAACAGACATCGTACGTTCAGCAGCCATTCAACTTGCTAAAAGGGAGCAATGTACGATCAAAGTTCCAAATACAACAGAAAAACGGAAACAAGAATTTTGAATATTCTAGATGAAAGACGAAAACCAGTGAGAGATATAAAGACCGTGTGTCTACATCAACATGATCAAAGGAGAATACCGCTGGCCTGGCATAATGCGAGTTTGAAAGGAGTTGATAAGACGTGACGTGACGGATACGAACAGCGTAAACGCGAAAATTGCAGTGCACCTTGGCGACGTGACGTAATGTGACAATCAATATCCATAAAGGACGCACGACTACACCAAAGTTCGTACAAAGTACAACTTAATTATATAATAAAAAAGTTTGCGATCCATCCATCAGACGGAATTTCTTCGTCGATTAAACTCTCTTTTACATTTGACAATTTCGTCAAAACTGTGACATCCCCTTTGGACAGCTAAACGTCCTTCGTATTCTTAAACTCTTAAACGATATTATCGATGATTCTCAAATGTGACAACGAGTTAACGCTAGAACTGCCACGCCAGTCAAATTTACTGGTTTTACAATTTTATTATAAAATTCCTACTTCGTGTTCTATCTTTTCTCCACGATGATGTAATGACTTTCGCAACGATAACTAAAAGAATGATATAACGAATTTTATTTTGTCTTTTATGTATTCAAACTGAAGATAATTTTGTATCAAAGCTACTTATACCAATACCAGTCAAAATTACCGATACTTGTCAAAGTGACAACCAAGTAACCAGTTTCCTCGTTTTGTACAACTTGCCACACGTTTTTCGGATTTTTACCGCGTATCGTTCGATATGATGATATCAGTTATCGGGAAAATTCCGGATCGATCGCTAGATGCTGACACTAAAAATACCACAGCGATCAAAATGACTGGTTCTACGATTTTACAAATGTGTCAATCCTCCTTTAGGGATGATGGTCCCAAATGGATTGATAATACCAAAAATCTACCACATGACATGGAATTCCTTCTGTAAGAAAGCAATAAATCAATAAATATACAAATATTCCATTATTGCGTATTTTTTAAAGACCAGTCATTTTGACTGACTTTGATAGAAATAACTTCGTGTTAACTATCGGTAGTTCTAGCGTTACGACACGTATAATAAACGCTCGACTCGGCAAGATCTCTGTTCCACGATCACCATTAAATAGCTGTGGAATATCTGTTCTTAGGTTTTTCGTCCAACTTAAAGTTCGGGATTCGCTTAAAGTTCGGGATTTTATCTTTTTTCCTGTAAGGTCGGTTTAAAAGTCGTATCGATTGGTCGTTGGTACTTTAGCACCGCCGATGCAACGATAATTCTGTAAATGGTATTTCACTTAAAATTCAACGTTTGATCTAATAATTTGGGGACAGATATAACGCAGAATTCAATATCCGAACGCTGCAGTGTCAGATGAATTTGCAATTCGTCACAAGTGGTACACAAGCGTGTGTAAATATGTACGTACCAAGAGGCTTGTTCCAACCTGAAACTCGCGTCGGTCGAAGACCTTGACGACATTTCCTGCGAACAAGCGTATTCTCGTTGCTCGCTTTCAACCAATTTCCTGGTAAAATAGGGCTCGAAAGCAGCGTTTTGATCGCGTTTTAGCAATGGCAAGAGACGACGCAATGCGTCGCTCGACGTCGCGCCGTTTGGTCGAGTCACGGAGCTGCATAACCGTGTATCCGCATCGCCCGCGGCCCTTCGCGTCAGCTTTTCAGTCTTTCAGCCTCGTTCTGGTACACGGAAAGGGCGAAACGACCTTTCGAAATTCAGCCAGGCCGCGATGCACAGGTGTTCTAGCAAGAAAAGCGAATAAAGCCAGTTCGCTTCGGTTGACTGAATAGAACTTCGCTTGCCCCACCCAGCTGCGTTGCACCGTGTCTCGCAGCTTACTTTCCGTTCCTCCGAACCTTCCTACTGATTTCTTCTTCTAATTAGGCTTCGATGGAACGATCTCGACACGGTTTAATTAACGGCTACCTCGCGCGTATTTCTTCCTCTCAAAGTCTCCACGGAAAATGTGGCGGAAAAAATGCATCCTGATCCGGATCTTGAGCGATCGATCGTTTAATAAATGTGGTTATACTTTAGCAATTTTATCAGCGATTGCATGTATTTACATTCGATTCCTATTTACCACGTCCCAACCACGATCAAGTGCATCGACCAAAGTTACAGTTCTACGCTTGTTTGAAATTTCAGGTGGATCGATCGATCGATAACACGATGCGTATACACTGGCGTATGCTTTGGAAATATCGAAAGGAAAGCTACGTTTCTTCCAGTCGAGCTTTCAAGATCGAAGCGATGTGTTCGGCGTAAATGTGGCGGCCGCTGCGACGCGACATTTCTCAGGAATATAGATCGATCCATCGATAAGGCCCAAGTCGTCTAAGCGAAGTGCGATCCTTTTAAGGGATAGCCTGATAGGTTTCGAGCATATCCTGTTTGCGTGCTTTTGAAATGTCCCCGGCTAAAAGCAGGATGACGTTAATTACGAACACGATGGAAATAAGCGTCGCAGTTTAAAGGCTTGGTTTTATAAGCTGCGCGAACGATGTCGTCAGAATCACGGGATATCCAGTTTCGCTCGATTAAAACGGCCATATCCGTTTCAAGGATCCGAGTAAGTAATCGTAATAATTAATCGTCCGACCTTAACCTTACGCGTTCCAAACGTTTCTTCCAATTATATGCTTCGTTGATATTCGCGCGTTGGAAATTTTTGAAACACGCGTCGCATCTTATTGCCAGCTTCTAGAAATTTCGTTGGTTTCATCCTGCAAAATAAGTTTCGAAAGTCTTTTAAGATAAATATCACAACGAGTACATTCCTTTCGTCGTCGATGCGGGAAATGTAAGATTTTACAACTATCGATAGAATACCCGATCAAAATTTGATTAAAATTCCTCCGATCGTTTGATGGAAAATAGGTCGTTGCAGTACGGAACTTTCCTGCCAGGCTATAAAGCTCGATTATAGGTTCATCCGCAGTTTATTTCAGACTAAAGCCTGATTGTTTACTAAATGTCGGCTTTTTATAGCCATAGTAAACGTAAAATCGCTGTTCTCTGTAAAATCGAAGATACGAGAAACTTTGCTGCGGTTTGTCCATTAGCTGAATGATCGTTTCTCATTCTTATTCCACGTTTAATTATAACAAGAACGAAATTTCCCATTTGCAATTTCTCGGAGTCGCGTCTATCGTTTCGTATAGCGATATGTTTCGTCGAGATATATGGCCCTTGCCATATCTGGTAAAATATTCTTTGATCGACTTTCGATGAATCGATCGTGGCGCTTTTGTTTTTTACGTTGAACCTACACCGTTGAATAAATTGTGGAAAGACACCGTTGAAAGACGCGTTCCATCTCTACTTGCTAATTTTCCGCGGGAACGTAATTCGAACAATTTCACGGAATTTCCGCGTTCTGGTATGCAACAATATTTTCCTCGTTTCTTTCGTTCTCACTGAGAAGTAACGGAGCATATTTGCTAAGATCGTTCGTCTTTCGAGCAACGATCGAATCGCCTCCCTTTCAGCGTCTCTCGCCGCGAAACGTTTTCTCCGGTTTGCTGGCGTGGTTATTAGATCGAAGCCGCTCTCGAGCAGAGCCGATAAAGAGGACAAAAGCATCGCTCACCGGTGGGATCGATTTTCGGCGGATTCCTAACGATCTTTCCTTCTTTCTTTCTTTCTTTCTTTCTTTCTTTTTGTTACAGCCTGAGAACCGAGCAACCGAGTGGCCTCGACACGGGCGGCGTTCGTTTCGAGCTAAGCAGAGCTCTCGATCTCTGGGCGAGAAACTCCAAGCTTACTTTTCAGGAGGTTAACAGCGATAGGGCGGATATTCTGGTTTACTTTCATAGGTAAGTTCTCGTCTTTTATTGAAATTAACCGAATCCGAAATTAGCTGGATCGCGATAGCTATCGCTACCACAGCTGTCAGACTTTTCATATTCCCCTTAAGCTCAGAGGTAGCAACGACGGTAATAACGCCGTATACTTATTTCGTTACTTCGTCTGGAACATCTTACAGTATCAGAGGAGAAACATATAAATATATAAGAATAACTTTAAGGAATTCCATTTGCCAACCTCGTGCATGTATCGCGTATATTTATTTTTTCTAAGGAAAATACGGACAATCTAGAGATCAGGTAGTTTAGAGTAAAAGGTAAATCGGGAAACTTGGATTATTTACATATACGGATATACAGTTGGAGACAAAAGCGAGTGGACAAATAGCGAAGATAGTTAACGATAAAGTCTAATTGATACCTACGTATATATATTTCAATCTTATTTATTATATATTCCACCGTACGTGGATTGTTTAGTTAATAATCGAAATTAGAATTTACGCTTTTTTGTACGAATAAATGGCATTTTAAAAAGCGAATAAACGAAAAGCTCGGAAAGGAACGAAAATGGAAATTTTGCTCATACGGCCAGGTTTACCTTCTTTTATCGCGGCACAGTGCTTTTTAACTAGGAGACGAATTTGAACTTCGCTAAAAACCGAACATGGCACGATCATTGTTTTTTCCATCTTTTTTCCATTTCGTTTTGTCTTTTCTTCTTTTTATCCCAAAACATATTGACGAGTGCATAGCGCGCGGCGTTACATAGCTTTCATGGCCGTCGAGCAATTCGCGCGAACAGCAGATTTTAAATAAACCTCTTCCGTTTAATCATACCCCGTTCCCAGTTACGCCATTGCGATAAATTTCCCGATAACAAGGAAGTCCGAGAATCGAGCTATCGATTCTCTCTTTGTTCGCTCGTATTATTTCCTTCTCTTTGTTTACTGCTGTGCCTTTATAGACGCGGCTTAAAATTATCGTGCGGATTCGCGTGAATACTATGGTACTATGTTAATATCTCGATAGAAACATATATCGCACAAAAACATTTCGATTCGACGAGCTGAACGAAGTAAACGCTTCGCAAAGCCGAAACTGTTTTACGCTCTTTTCAACGAAAATGTACATCGCTACTTGATTATATCCTGCGATTAAATCATCGCGCCGTCAGAACTATATCGTATTAAGTTAATTATGATATTAAGTCGTTAGCGGTCGAACGAACAAAAATTTTCCACCACTATAGTTCTATTACATTAACTCTGTAATGCTATTATGCGCCTAAACGCGATTCCTGTATCGAGCGCCGTATCGAGGAATCGTATACCTCAACCATGAAAGCAGATGAAATTACAATTTCAATGATTAAAGAACATCGTTTTAGCGCAATTTAATTTTCGAACAATTTTGGTTTTTTCGTGTCAAAAAAATTACCGGAACGTAAAAATAACAAAGAGCTATTTACCACTCCTTCGAAATGGTTACAGCAAAAGTAACCGGAGGGTACGAAATCCTATGGTATAGTGTTGAAAACGTTTCGTACTTTTAATTTCTTAGTCGATCGTTCGCAGCTAAGGAACCACTTTACCGATTTGCAGGTACGTTAATTTCGTAAAAGAAAAGACGCGTCAACTGCATTTCGCGATACATCTTTTATGTATTTTCCTACGCGTGTTGTACACGTATCGTGTAAATCGTCGTCACTTTTCTCCGATGCAAACATAGTTTAGATACGTTATAGCGTAAAATCTCTTTTTTTTTTATCGTAAACAGCATCATTTATAAAAAAATAAAGGTGTGCCTGTTGAACCGATATCGGTTCCGCGTATCTATTAGGTCATCTATGTAGAACTCATTTATCCAACTTATTGGTTTTCCTATAGTTTGTAAGTAACGACGAACTGTTGCATAATGTATACCTAATTTGTGATCAACATCTCGCGCATAACGTCTGTGACGTGCATGAAACCGCATGGAAGTCTTCGACCGACTGAATCGAATCGATTATAATTATTATCGAACGCGTCCCTACCAGCCATGTTCGTTTCCTGCGATTTCTCTCTCTCTCTCTCTCTCTCTCTCTCTCTCTCTCTCTCTCTTTCTCTCTCCTAATATCGCGTCTGCCTCTCCTGTCCTCTTGATCAAAATTTAACGAAATTGGGACCTTGATCGTGTTTCGTGTAAAAAGTATAAATTTAATTTAAATTCGAGTTTGATATACTGATAGTAAGTAATACGTAATTAATATGGTATTGGATAGCTTCAATTCAGGACTCGTAACAAATTATGAAACGTTACTTTGTCGGTTATATCGAACGCGCATCGTAAGATCGCGAACTGAAACAAGCAGACTTGTCTTACCAATTCTCTCAGGATTATAAAGGTTCCAGTTAACTCTCCTGGTACACGTTTCGACTCAACCATATATAATATCGGAGAGCCGATACCGTTAGCAGAAACAAGCGTTGGAATTAAACGATCGCAAACTATCGATTAAACGCATCTCAAAGGATATAATATTCGTACTGGTCGTCGTGTTAATTCGTAGGTATCGATACTCTTAACGATCGAAAGCGATTTATTCGACAGTTATTCGGAGACCGTGGCGATAAACGCCGAAACTGTACGTCGCGCAGAAATCGAACGAAACCAGGAAGAAGGGAAGAATAGAGAAGACGAATGATCCGGTTTGCCGATTAGCCATCCGAACGGTACGATAACAGTGGCGTATCGGCTGTCCGGATAATCGACGAATACTCGCGAACGGAATTTAATTATGGCGCAGGGTATGCCGCTTCTCGTCCCTGTTCTAGACTCACTCTAGGGAAACGGCAAATTAAACGAACCGCAAAACGAAGCGAGAGATTGCGCATCGTACGACCGAGATACCGTGAGAACTTAGAGCTGTAGTAACGTCCGAACAAACAGCAAATAGCATAGAAATCGTGGCGTCGCGTTCGCCCGGAAACGTCAGAACGCGCGTAACAGGGGGAATTTCCTGCGAATTCTCCAAAGTCGAACAAGTAACGATAGAAAATAATTCGGTTCGATTTAACGTCGGTTGGTTTACTCTTCTACGTATTCTGCTTCAGTGGTCATCATGGCGATGGATATCCATTCGATGGGAGAGGCCAGATTCTGGCACATGCGTTCTTTCCTGGTAGAGATCGCGGCGGAGACGTTCATTTCGACGAGGAAGAAATATGGTTGTTGCAGGACGACAACAGCAACGAAGAAGGTAAGAACTCAGAAGCTCAGTGACGAAGCTAGAGAACAGAAATCCGCCCTTTTCTTAAAACTAGCCTTTTTCGCTACATCTGCCTATATATATACTAACATTTGACATTTCGAAACGTACGGATTTCCCTGTGTAGAGATCAACTTTATCCAGACGTTTATCCAACTGAACATTCCCTCCGAATCGTTCGATTATAATCGCGGCGTAGTTTCGCTGAAATTCGGAACGATGCGAATATTTGCGTGATTACGAAACCCTGTACCGCGAAAACTTGATTTTTATATAAAAGTATTCGTAACGAAAAGTTTTATACGACGCTACGTCGTTCCTAGAAAAAACGGCAGAAAGTTTCGACAACTTTTAATTGAAAGCGGAAATACGTCGTACCTAATATCGTTATATGTGCCACCAAGTTCGCAAATCAGACGGATTCGTAACTCAAACGGCTTCAACCAGGAATATAGAGCGAAATCGGCGGACTAACGGTAACGATGAAATTTTAAAGCAACGACGCCAAGCTCGTTCAGATGTCAAAATAAAAATTTCTACGCGTTCCACTTTGTGCAAGGCGGGATTTTGCAACGGCGATGGAAGGAGGCACGGTAAGAGGAAGTTTAAAGGGATTTGCGGATGAAAAGAAAAGATTCCGGAACCGAGAAATTTTCGCAAGAGCGATCGAGCCTTTTTCCATTTGCTGGAGATACGCCAATTCGGTCATCCCGTGAGCGAGAAAAAGAAATAAGGAAACGATCGCCGAAATCTTCCCTCTGTTCCACCATATTTCCATATTGTTATTTTTCGTTCAAGCTACGAGAAACGCTAATGATCGAACAACGCGTCGTGCATTCTGACTTTTTGCCATTTGATCAGACTTTTATCGATAATTAAAACGAGAGATAATTTAGATGTTGGCTTAGAGAACTTCTATGGTGGCTTGACCTATCCGACACTCGATCCCTGCTAAACATCTAATTCCGAGATAACCCAAACACGAAACTCCATGCAAAATCGAAACTTGCAGGCAAATCTGAGACTTAGCGCTAACCTAATGCCTAAATCGATCTTGAAACGTGCCTCGGACCTGGCTGACGTTAAATTGACACATAAGTCAATTACCATCTAACTATTAATTTCCAAGAAATTAATCATTCGCTTAACGTATTTCACGTTCTATTTTATGCGATATAATGAAACTTTCATCGTTATAATTTCGATATTTTCGTTCCTACTGAATAGCAGAATATCAGACGAGAAACTTGAAATTACTACCGTTTCTTTCTGCTATGTTTGCGTTCCCTTCTTCTTTAAACTACGATTTAACTTCGCTTTACCTAAGAAAATGAAACGAATTTTTATGATGCAACTTCGGAAAAGAGAAAAAGTAAATTGGTTAAAAGGATGGATTATTCGATTCGTTTGCTCGAAACAAAGTTGCAAGGAAAATCAACTGGAGCAACGATGAAACTGTCGTGTTACTTTCGAAGCAAACGGTCAAGTAACGATTACATACGGTTCCCTATTTTAATTAGAACGTAAGTACTGTAAGGAGAAGAGCCAAATTCCCAATTCACCATATGGGAACGCTTGCTTGAAACCTAGATGCGACTTGATGCGATTTTCTACGATCCACGGTGAGATTACGACGGTTAATCGGCTTGATAATGCACGAAGAAAATCGAAATGGTTATTCAGAATCGGTCAACGGCTGTTGCCCGTGTCGCGAATTATTACTCGCGGTTCGATTTTGATAGATGGTTGGTGCAATTCCGATTGGCCTCGTTAATAACTCCAGCTTAGCTCTCATTCTCTGCTGGCGTTGCATAGTTTCCATTAGCATGGTCATAATTATCCTGGATTCACCGACATCGTTCAGGGTCCGCCTATTAATAGCGCCGCTACTAATACCGATAATTTCGGTAATTTTCCAAAAGTAGCATAACAATTTTGGCTAAATTGCTGGTTTAAAGAAACAGTCGTCTTCTTCTTCTTCTTCTTCTTTTTCTCCTTCTTCGCTCGTAAAACCAGCTATCCTTCAGTCTGTTATTTTTACGAAAATTTTTACGAAAGAACGTGTAGTTTCGAATTTGTCTGCAGTTTTCAATGTCAAGTTACAAATCGAACGAATGAAAATCTGTCTTAAAATATGTTACGGAATCGTAAACTTTGGAAAATCCATTCTCCTATTATCGAAACGAAGCTTCTGTATGGGTAATATTCGGCGATGTTGATGTCAGTTACGAACAACTAACGTGCTATCCGACACATACCGTCGGGAACCACAGGACGCTTGCAAACGACGAGAAACCGGAACATCACGATCAGCAAATCCATCGGAAAATTAGCATCCTCCTAGAATAGTCTTGACACGAATTCATCTGGAATTCTGACGTAGCACGGGAGATTTTTCGAGCAACCGATTTATCGATAAATTCTTTGCCGGATTTAACGTTGATATTCCAAAAACGTTGCTACCGTGCAAATACAGGGTGAGTCGAAAATCATAGCACAACCGGACAGAGGGTGATACTACGTGAAGAAATAAGATTTTCTCCGAAACGTGTTCGGTCGTACTACGGTTCCGATCCACCTTGTTATAGTTTACTTTATACTCGATCGGCAAATTACCATAGTAATCGCAGTAAGAATTTTATTTGAAAAGTGCGTTATATCTTTGTAAAAATTCTTTGATCATACATGCATTTTCTATAGCGTTATCGTTACACTTTTGCAGATTTATATTTATTATGATCGCGCAAGCATCCGCTATCCAAATAATTTGTATGCAACAACCTAAATGGAGAAGGTACACGAGGGTACGACGAGAGCGGTGTAATTTCTGTAAAAAACTCGCTGGAATATCGAGGCTCGGCAATCTGAAGAGCCCTTCGAGGACGACCGTAATCCGTTCCACTTATTTTCATGCTCGTCCTCGAGCAGGCTTTTGATTAAGAGCACTTGACTCCCGGTATATTGCAGCTAGCTGCTGTTAACATCGAGATTTCGAAGTATGTATCACGACGACGCGACGCGACGCGCTGAAAGTTCGTAACGAGGAAACTTCACCGAGAAGATCGCGCCGCGCCACGGATGCCACGCTAGGCCTTTGCATCAACGCCCTTCCTTTGATTGACGTTTTGCGATGTGCTTGCAGTCACTACGCAAATTGCACTTGTCAAGATTACGCTACTTGCGTTCTCTCTTGACCTTCTCTGCGTCATATTCGTAATTTACACAGTCTATTCCTTCTTTTTTCGTACACCGTATATTTTTACAATCCGAGGAAAACAAGGAATATAGAGGGGAAAAGAATACGATAAATTTTAATTCCATTTGGTAATCCCATTTTAAATTCTTCGATGTGTTGGAGGAAAACTGTACATCTTCTCCGGTGTTTAGTTTTCTTAGTCCTCGAAGCCATTGAGCGTCGTTTAGCTCTAAATCGATTCGAAGAGCCTCTCGGACGGTGCAGTGGGGTATAGACGGGTCAGTTTTCGTAATTAGATAAAAACCCATAGATGCGTGGCTTCTCGTGCCGATCTCGACTGGTATACACTGTACTTGTACTTCACTATATTTCTATTATACATTCCTCTTCATTCTATTTCGAGATAAAGCTCAACACGACGTAACACCAGGTGTAAGTTCCCTCAGGCTTTCACGAGCCGAGTTTTCCAAGTTTATGCCGCTCGTGGCTTCGTGTTCTTTTAGAAAAGTGTTCCGACATTTCGCTAACATTTCGTTCGAAAGGACAATACTTGCACGCAGATATATCAATCCGTATGAAATATTAATGGACACAGTTTGTTATATTCTACACGCTAACTTTATGCGATCTTCCGATATTTTTGTATTTTTCGTGCTACGTACCACATATATAATACATTATCTTTTTCCACGTTCTACGTATTTCATTTGCGTCGTTTTTGGGTTTTACGTGCACGAACGCTTCGCTCGAGTCTTAGAAGACACGTTATAGTTATTTGATATAAAATTATAATTATAAAATATAATTGTACGAACACCGTTCCGAGTTAATCTATTTTCTTCTTCTTTATACGCGATTTTGTCGTCTAGTTGCATTAATTTTTCTTCCAAGATACGCCACTTCGTCTCTCAGGGTAGAATATCTCGACGAAGAAACGAGAAATTGATGCAGATTTTCTCGGTGATACGTCGGAAAGAAGACGATCGCATTTATTCGCTTTTCGTAGCGACTGAACGCGCGCTTCTTTTATCGCCAGCCTTGCGAGCTTTAATTTTATGATTTCGACCTACATTTCACAACGAACGTCCCGAATGCGAAACGAGACGGAACGAAGATAAAAAGCCGTCAAAAGGAAAGTACGTTAACGCGAAACTCGAGCTTCCGTGAAACCGTCAACAAATTTTCATATCCCTCTGATAAACGACCGAAAGTGACTGATATTATCAGACGTCGATTACCGTTTACTCCGTTTTTATTTATCCACTTCGTGGACGTTTTTACCTGGTTCGCCGTTTAAGCGAAACGTAGAATAATTCTTATAAACTAAATTGGTGAAATAATTTCTACGTTGCTGGTGTTTGCTTCGATCGAAAATTCGATATTCGTTTCGAATATCGTTCGAGATATTAAAGAAAGAACGGTGGGTAGCACGAAACGAGTTTATTGAAAGAATATTTCACAGTATCCACGAAATAACGGTTGCTATCGAGAAAACAAAACCCTTCTCCCGATATCATATATTTTACAACTAAAAATATACGGATATCGAGAGAGACCTTTTGGAAATAGCGTCCAAACGATCTGCCATTCTCGCGAGATTCGTTCCTCGTATAATAAAAGTATCTTTCGTCTGATCCTCTTTACTCGGTTTCTTAACGATAACGATTCCTCTTGCTTTTTTTCGCGAAAGAAAGTTGGAAGAAAAGACGCGAATAACGGAAATAAGAAAGTATAGATAGGAGAATGAATAACCGAGTAATAGGGCAAAGTTTGAAACGGTTCTTTTGCCTTTCAGGAACCAGCCTTTTCGCGGTGGCCGCGCATGAATTTGGCCATTCTCTTGGCTTAGCTCACAGCTCGGTTTCTGGAGCGCTCATGTATCCCTGGTACCAAGGATTGAGCTCTAATTACGAGTTGCCGGAAGACGACAGACACGGTATTCAGCAAATGTACGGTGAGTGAGTTTGCATATTCGATAATTTCGTTGCCATAATAACAATGATTATAATACTCTATGCTTTCGCCTACTAATTTTGCGGACGACTCGAATCACAAACGAGGCTACGGGCTTGGGTGGAATCGATAAAGAAAACAATCGAATCACGCGCGTCGTACGATAAATAATTACCGATCTCGCGGTTCATTCGTGTACTTTTACGTTTACGTGCCGGAATGAAGGGGAAACCATTCGCGTAATCTTACGTTTCTGTCTGGTTTTTGCGATATGATATATGTGCAGCGGCACATGAGCTACAGGACAATTCGAATCACGTCGCTCTTTTGCCTCGGAGCATCGACGTCGTTAGGATATACATAATGTAATAATAAACAAACTCCGGGCAAAACAATGTCGCCGCTACGTGCAACCGTCAAACAAAGTCGAATTTAAACTTTCCGGTGCTCCCCCGACCGGTATAAATAAACGAGCGCGATCGTAAGATGACCAGTTTTTCAGTCTCAGTCTTTATTAGCGATCATTACGCAGTCTTCAGTTAGTATCGAGCGTTCTTACCGAACATTCTTTCAACGACCAGTATCGAGCAATCCACAGTTGACTCTGAGTTATATTTATAATATTTTAAAATATATTTGACGGTATAAAAATGAAGTAATCTGGTCGTTTAAACGACTCGACCAAGCATCCTCCACATTTGTCTAGCATTTTTAGATACTACGATATAGCAGCTCCATTTTAAACGCGCAAACTATTCAATTTCTAAACACTGATAACATAAATCTGACGCTGTGAGATGGAACTCGAGTATCTAAAGAGTAAAATATCCAAAAGGAGAACTGTTTCTTGTAATACGTTTGACCTATCGGAAGCTCGAACGCGTTAAGTTTGGGTTAGGTCAGGCATCAATCACGCGTAACACCAACAATGCTGGTTCTTTAAATATCGGTCTACAGCGATATTTCCACGGAGGAAAAACGTAGAAAAACCGCGCATAACCGTCGACTAGTTAACAAGATCGTTCTCTCGTGTATTCGTCTACCGATCCTTCGGCGTGTCGGTTTTTATTCGTTCTAGAGAAACGCGCAAAACCTAGTAACGCGCGGTCGTATGAAAATCCGAAGGTACAGACCGAAAGTACGAAAGTGCTCGCGAAAGGGCATAATTGAAGTTTGAAATATACATGGTCGACCGACGAAATTCAGGATAAATCGAGAAAACAATTTCGCGAAATAATCGCGACGGTAGAGCGTAGAAAGATGTCCCCGCGGTTGGTAACAACAGGGTGAAATGAAACGTGAATAAAATATAAAGAACGGCCGTCCCCTTTCCCTTTCCCTTTGCTTCTAGCGGGATACAGGCCGTAGATTCGGGTGATTTAGCGTATGAGAAAGGTTTCCAGCCTCCCAGACCCGGATCGCAAATGCATTCCACTTGCCCCTTCCGCTTCTGTTTTTGTCCTCCCTCGTTCCCGCTATTCCACTCTTTCTATCCTTCTCTTTCCTCTTTAAACGCATTTCTCCGTTTCTACCTCTTATACCGGCCAATTTCTTCTTTTATTCCTTTATACCGACTCCCCCGATTTTATTCATCACCGTGATTTTTTTTTTCTCCGCGTCCTCCAATCCGCCATCTCTTTCCTCTATCCCCTCTGCTCTTCTTCGCTTTTCTCTTCTGCTTCCTCTTTTCTAACTTTGGATCACGCAGTCGTTAATTTTTCCCGTATATTGTTCGTACTTTCCATCTCCGCCGTATCCTTTTTGTCTTTCTCGTCGTTTCACGTCACCTTGTTTTCTCTTCGTCGTTTCCCACGTTCATTTACGCTTTTTACATTTTTCTAACGCTAAGTCCTTATTCTCTTTTTTTAGCCTCGATGATGTATGTTCGTTGCAGTCTGCAGGAAAGAATATTCCGACGAGGAAAACGTCTTTGTCGTACGACCCTGTACTTGCGCAGGATAAGAGCTCCTTGATCCACGAATCAAGTAGATCGTTTAGGTCGTATCGTTTAACGATATAACTATTATAACGTAACTCGATTCTCATACAAATTATATAAATTCATACGAGTAGATCTCTTTTTTATTTCTGCGCGTACTACGTACTGGACAAAGTTTAGCCGAGAAAAACTAGGACAGCCTCTATTACAGCACGTAAATAAGTTCGCGTAACATTGTCGCAAAGACTGAGCGAGTAACGCGACGATAATTTTATTCAAACGACCATTGAACGTGGAAAGGCGTGTTCTTTAACGACAAACGCGTCATTCTCACAACGTTTTACACCTTTTCACGGGAGAGGTTTCTTCCAGCAGTAACGATTGCTTTCGTTTAAACAGTCGCGTGGTCGACGTCGTTCGTCAATTTCGAAAATTTCCAGATAATCTCTTTTTAACGAAACGCGAGCCTTTGAACGTGCAGTTGCGTCTCTGCTCGTACGCGGTGTATCTGTTGGGTCGTCCGAAAAGTTTCTTTCGTTTTATAAGAAAATAATGGATGTACAACGTTTTCCGTTTTATATTGCTTTATCGAATTACGTACGATCCAATTAAGATCACATAAAGATAAAGATCACAACGTTCGATGGATTAAGTTTCATGTTTGTATAAGTAATAGATATAACATAAGAGTTAACAACACCACCAAAACCCATTAGTTGCTCGATTACTCGACACGGCGGATCAGACACGCAGGCTAAAAAGACATTACCCTCTAGATTCAAACGTTAGATTCAGCCAGAATCAAACATGTTCAGGTTGTTAGATGTATAAAGAGAGAAAACGCGTGGATAAAGAGTAAGGTACAAAATATATATATTTAATTTAACAGAGAAGTGTAATAATAAGTAGGAATAGAATTTGAGCTGGTCCAGATCCACGCGCTAGCAGTGTTACCTTATAACTGAAAGCCCCGAAGCCAACGTCGCCTGTCTACTGTTTATAGTCTGCCTTCGTGCTAGTCTTTTGTCTATATGCTGTCGATGGCTCCAACGCTTGGGAAAACTAAAAAGACCAGACGTAGGGTTTTCGTAGAAGTGGTGACTACTTCAACAAAACATACGATAAACGCTCACTATACGCGTTATAATACCACGCGGCAGAATAATTTACTTGTAATTCTCAATGAGAATTGATTGCAAAATTCGTCCAAATAAAGAACAAAAGACGTTTGTATAAAGATGCATCGTTGTAAAAGACGTGTCTGGAAAAGAAAGACACTTTCCGGACAATCTAATATTCCCGTATTCGATGCTTCAAAGGACGAACGTTTCGATTTACTCCGTTGGTTTCTAAACTCCGTTTGAATCATAAATAGTTGGCAATCCTATCGTCACTGACGATGTTTTTGAATTTCATGCGAAAATAAACATAGAAACATAGGTAACGATATTTTTACGAAAACAGAAAATCGAATACTGTTGCAATACTCTTATGTGCTAACGCGATCATCGCCTTCGTTCACGGTATCGACTATCCTTGTAAAAGAAGAACAGCGAATAGGTGCTCGTGCCGTTGTGGTTGCGGGAATATTTACCTACGAATAAACCGATGGTCGCTGTGAAACGAATGTGGTACTAGTTGAAAAAGTAAACTACCTGCGTATTTGCAATGTTCATTTGTAGTATAGGTTATCGGCTGCATACGTATACGGCGCAACGCACAGTGCAGATATAAAAATCGCTCGACAAACTTTCGTTCACGATAAAAACACATCGCGATACGGCGGCTTTTCACAGCTCCGGCTATTTATCGATCGGGCTATGTGTCACCAGAACATCCAAAAATCCCGACTTAAATGAAAACGAACTGCAGGACATTAGCGCTTTTGTCTTTGTTCGAATTCCGTGCAGGGTACAACCGCGCAACCTTAACCACCGGTACAGATTAGCGCGATTAGGTGAATAATCGCGGCTTGTATGTAAGATGGAAGTACGTAAGATACTCTGTAAATATTTCATCTGAGATCTTCCAACGTAACTACTACGAGAAATTACGAGTTTCATACGTGTTAGAACCTTGAACTCTCGTCACGATTGTCGTCATAAACTCCAATTATGATCTTATTCGTTTGGTCGTTTTATGATCGTTCGCGTAAACGAAGCATGTAAATTAAACGCGTTGCCGATACGTAAAAGTAATTTGCTATATCGTCGTGGAGCCAAAAAGTAAGGAAAATCAGCGAAAAGGTTTTTGGTATTCGAATCTAGCGTGCATCGATGCTTGTTTCGAGAAAGAGATAAAGTTAAGTTAAAAGAGAAAAACGTAGGAAAAATAATGCGGATCTCGAGACTTCTCCTCTCTGTTTCTTTCAGTTCGACGAGAAGAATATCTCTCTTTTCGTTGCATCGTAACGCGATGTTTCATAAACGTTCCTCTCGGAACAATTTGCTTCTTGTCTTAATTACTCCGATTTTCCTGTAACTCTTTCTTTCCCGAACGATCCGACCTTCTCCTTTCTTTCCTATTTTTTCCTGCTGAAACTGTGCTTCTCCGAACAAACCGTGCTCTATATAATCGAGAGTTTCGTTCGAGTCTACCACTGCAACGCTGATATTTCTTTTATCGTTTCGTGTTTCTTCTCTTTCCGCGTGATTTCCCTTTTTTTCGTCAAATTTTGCCGTTACACATGCTTGAGAATACCGACGTACAAACCATTCGCATTAAACAACGTAATAACGTAGAGGTGCCATTTATAAACTGCGGGAAAACTCGATTAAAGTATGATCTTCAAATACGATTTTCTCCGTACGAAATCGTGCACCAGGTCCTGATAGAATTGTTTATGCACGTGCATATTCTCCGTCACGGAGATAGGAAAAATGAGGCTTTTACGCCAGCTTTTAGCCTGCGATCCGCCGATGTAGCGGAAACGATAAAAACTCGTTAGCACGAAGAAGCGTGTCGCTTAATTGCGAATCACTTTGTTACTGGTTCTTGAATTAGCGACGTAATCCGGTGGACTGGAAAGCAAAAAGCAGGAAGATAGTAAGCGTCCTAACTCGTAGCGTTATTTCGTAAAATCGTCTTTAACGCTCCGAACAAAATAAGCGTTAAGGTATAAAGAGGATTTGGAAAAACGAATAGTTTAAAATTTATTTACAAATTATTCAGCTCTACGCGTACGTTACTCTCTAAAGGACTCGATAACCTACTCGCTTGGTTGTTTCCTTCTGATTGGGGTTAATCGCTTCTAACGGCTTTTAATAACTTCTAACCGCTTTTAATCGCTTTTGTCTCGACTAACACCTGGACTTCCTTCGACGCTCGCATACACTCTCGCACGAACAGTATAAATGTACCATCTATTTAACAATAAGATCGACGAATTCGAAGTTGTTCTTGTCGTAAACATAAATTTCTGCTATCCGTGTGAAATAGAAATAGATTTATAGAAAGGAATGCTCTTTCTTTTTTTTATCGCAATTTTCTCTTCTTTCCTGCGATCGAAGGAGCGAAAATTGGATAAATATTCGACGAAAACAGAGAAACAGAATACCCATATACGTTATAATCTGACACGATTGTTAAAGCTGGCATGAAATTTGTTGAAGCAATTACTTCAAGGAAAAAAGAAAAGCTCTACACCTTTTCTCTCGTATACTCGTGACCCGGAGACCGCTGTTACGAAGAGAACAGAATTTAGTGAAAGAAAAGAATTCGAAATAAGGAAAGGCGCATATTATTGCGCCCTTGAATATAAATTTTGTTTTGGATTACAAGGTCTAGAAAGAAAAGAGCTATAAGCAGATGTCTATTGTTGTTTCTTGTAGCCTTTAGTTAGAGTTACAAGGTTAACTTTCTGGTAATGTCCTTTCCTATAAATATTAGGTCGTCCAAAAAGTTTCTTTCTTTTTATAAGGAAATAATGGATGCGCATTTTCCATTTTGTTCTATCAAAATAAAGATCACAACGTTCGACAGATTAGGTTTCATGTTCAGAAAGACACTTTTCGGACAACCTAACGTATGAATGCGCTCCCTATCGCTTCTTCTATCGTATCGTAACACCATAAGAGTGAGGATCTAGATCAGCATACGTTATATATGTTGAGAATTGTGGATCTTAATTAAATAAAAGTAAAGGAACACTAAGGTTACACTTGGAATTCGTATTAAAATAGTTTTAGATTTATTTAACAAACGATTTCCAGGATCTTCGTCGATATATACATTTGCACTCTCTTTGTCTCACCATCTTCCATACCACACTGCCAACGGAACAGTTGCGTTCGTCTGTTTTTCGAGACACACGTACTTCCACGCACTCATATTCACATACGTGTGTCACTACCACGCGACCAATCTAATCTAGCACACAAAATTACGCATATCTCGATAATATATTTATTATTTATTTATTCACCTTTATTTACTTCGATATATTTTTCTATTACCAATTCATCCACTCGTTTTTCTATCGGTCAACCTCAGCAAAATGAACGGTCGAACGAAAGCAAAGCAAACGAAAATTAATAGTCGAACCAGCGAGATTTCTTGAAAACTCCATTATAAATAGCTCGAGTCAGGTATACGAACGAGAAGTCAATGGCAATAAACGTTATGCATAATACATCGCGGCATGCAAAGTATGTATATATCATGCGCAACCCCGTACTATCTGCATTATTGCATTATTCAAGAACGGCGTGTGTCCCAGAATCGAATGATAATTAATATTCGTGAGGGAGCTACCAATTAGCGAACGGAATCTGCACGCGGCTGCTGTGGTTAAGATAGAAAGAGACAGAGAGAGAGAGAGAGAGAGAGAGAGAGAGAGAGAGATTAGAGAAACGAATAAACAAACAGAGAATGAAAATGAAAAAACTTACCCGTTTAACATCATCTGTTTAACTATCGATCCAATTACAGTGACGATACTATCAAAATTCCAATTACAATGTTTTTGATAACAACATTGATGAACTAACATCTTGTGGAAATTCTCAGAGACTCTGTTGTCGTCTTCAACCTCGAGTCAAAGACATTTCTCAAGTTAATCGATTCTAATTAATCCTATTCTAAATAGGATATTTTTCAATTTTATATGGTAATTTGGTAAACAGCAATATCCCCTTAAAAGTACGTGCACGATATACTTTTGGTTTAAATGGAAAGTTTGTAGTTACAGCTTGGAACATCTGCAGTGATACGACTCACAGAATACCTAAAAACTTTCATCACCGAAAGGCGTGTTCTGAACTTTTAAAGCGAATAATTTTCACTTTAAAAGTTCTACGACGTCATTAAATCATTTAACATAGAAATAATAAATTAATAACGACTTTTACGTGTGTTTAAAACAATGAAAAAATAAAATTACATCTTGTACACGATTGGAACATACAAATAGCTTGATGTTCGCCTTTGTTTTCTTATTCTGAATTATAATTAAAAATAGTTCTGTGCAGATAATGTAATCCGATTTTACGTCCGGTTACCGAACGTAAAGTCTGGGAAACTGACGTTGTGTTTGATATCAAGATACGGAAATAGATGTTTGTTTCGGCATTAAAAAGTAATGTCGCGAAAGATGCGTTGAATCGATTCAATTTTGAAACATAAAATACGCCTTTCTCTTTTCCTTTCGTCTCTTTCGTATTGAAAATGAATTCAGGGCTGAACCATCTTCACGGGATAGTAAATCTTTACGTCTCTGCATATGTTTCTAAGAAGATAACGACTTATGGCTTGTCGTGCCTTTCATTCCAGTTTTATCGATCTGTGCGAAACAATTCGAATTATTGGCGTATATCAATTAAATTGTACCTACAGCTACTTATCGAATATTTTGCTACCGAATACACCGAATTACCGATTTTTACTTTTGTCTTATTTTATCGATCGTTTGACACCGTATCGAATAAGAAGCGAAAGAAGAAATATCACAAGCCCTGGACTCTTTAAACTATACTTTATTTATCAATTTATTATCTGCACGATAGTTGTTCAACGAGTGCCTCGTGATCGTGTTACAGGTGCACCCGAAGAGAAACTCTGGGCCAAGATACCAGGTGGTCCGCCACCTCCGGAACGACCTACAACGGCCCGGACAACTACGACAAGCGTTGGGACGACGTACAGACCATGGAGAACACGACCAACCAGGCCAAATCACTATCCAAACGACGACAGGCCTCGCCGCCCTGATCGCTACCCTCAAAAGCCGGATTACAGAACAGAGAGACCAGAGAGGCCGGAGGACAGACCTCAGAGGCCTCACAAACCTCACAAACATCACACCACCTCCACTAGTACCACTACCACCACTACTACCACCAGCACTACCACTACCACTACCACCACCACTACCACCACCGTCAGGACACCGTACACGCAAAGGCCAAGGCACCGATGGACAACGCCGACACCCAAAAACGATAAACCGGATAAATGCGATACCAGCTACGATGCCATCAGCATTATTCGCAGGGAAATTTTTGTTTTCAAAGGACGAGTAAGTCGTCGAATGAAATTGCAAATTTTCAACATCCTCGATGAACGCATGGAGATTTCATTCTTCGACGTTTGATGTATCGATAAATGTTTCATTGAAAAATTTCTCCGCGATATAGAATACAAGAGATATACCGCGATCGAATAGAAATGATAAAGAAATGTAATACTAATATATCGTAATGTGTGTCTTTCGTAGTATTTATGGAGAATCGGTGACCAAGGATTGTACGAGGGATATCCAGCGGAAATCACACGTTTGTTTAATCTACCTGAGAACATCGATCACGTGGATGCAGTGTACGAGAGGCCAGACAAGAAAATCGTATTCTTTATTGGCAAAAGGTACTATGTTTTCAACGCCAACAATCTCGAACCGGGTTATCCAAAACCATTAACTAAACTGGGATTGCCAGAATCATTGGAAAAAATCGACGGTGCGATGATTTGGGGACACAATGGAAGAACTTACTTCTTTAGTGGATCTGAGTATTGGAGGTATCGAACAAAAATGTTCTATCCGCGCTTGATATCAAAGTTAATATGAAATTAGAATATATATAGCATCGATACATAACTTTGAAACGGGCGAAAATTATATTAAGCGGAAATAAATGATATAAATCGGATTTAATTTAATGATTATGAGAATTAAATTTAACGATTGTGATATTCGTACAGGTTTGATGAATCGGTAAACCACATAGAACTCGACTATCCAAGAAATATAAGCATGTTCGCTGGTGTTGGAACCGACATCGACGCTGTTTTCCAATGGAGAGATGGTCTGTATTCGTGCAATCGATTGTGATAATAGCAATATCAAATATACGTAATCGTTATATGATATAAATGATAAATCTTTTAGGCAAAACATACTTTTTCAAGGGGAAAGGCTTTTGGGAATTCGACGATCAAAGAATGAAGGTTGCACACGAAAAGCAAAAATTATCAGCCCCGTTTTGGATGGACTGCCCTCCGGAATTGGAAACGAACGATGTGGAAAGTTATCCAAGAAAATCAAAAATCATGGCCTCGAGCAACGCATCGTCACGATCGACCTTCTTCCTCGGGATATTTTTTATAGCGTATTTTAATAAATATTTGTAAACTGTGATATTTATGTGAAGTCGTGTATAAATATTTGTGCGTATATGCATATGCGCCCCAAATTTTAACACACAAACAAACAAATACACAAACGCGCGCGCGCCCGCGCGCACGCACACACGCACACCGTTTTCCTTATACCGAGTATATATAAAATAATTTTAATAAAGTAATTTTTAAATAATTTTAACGAAAATTTTAATAATAAACGATGACTTATCCCAGTTTGTGAATTTTTTATCTTTCCAAAAGACTCTTTTCACTGCATGAACAGCTTAATTGCGAATTATAAAATATACGAAGCGAGAAGTTGTTTTTAAAAAGAAAGAAAGACCAAGGGAACCTTAAATTATGTTATCTCATTTAACTCATATATTTAACAAAAACATGTACATGTTTATTTACTGTGTTGAACGATATGTTAACAGAACTTTTTTACAATTTTTTACATTTTACTTTGGCGAGTGAACAAACGGACTCTGCTTTATTTAGCAATTTTTTTAGACGTTTCGTTTGAGCAGCAAAATATCGCGACATAGTGTCCTCGGGAAAGCGTAATCTTACAAGTCAATACTTGCGACTGAACTCGAATTTCGCTATGAGCATAAATTATTTATATTTCACCATAGTACGCGTTATTCTTTCGCTTTTAAATATCTTTCCTTCGCAACATTTTTCACGTGTTATAAGTATGATGATAAAGCTTCGTTGAATGTTTCACTTTAACTTCCTGATGCTAAAGGCGCAAATCCGGCGGCGAATATGGGTCCCAAGGATTAAGCAACCTCAATGTAGTTTGAACGATACTGTCTACTTCTGCCATTCCACCTATTCCTACATCGCCACACATAAGAGTTTTAGAAATGCATGTAACCTCCTTATATCCCCAAGACTTTAACAGAGCTATCTAAGAAAAGATAAGAATAATCAAGTTTAATCACACAATACCACAGATTTATGTTTAATAAATTCTATCAAAGTGTTTCTTTTCTAACAAACTTTTCAAGTTCCTGAGTTCTTTTTTTCTCAAATTTTTACTATTCTATGTTAGTAAACCATAAAGGCAACAAACTAAATTCAAGTAATTGCACCAAAACAGATTTTTGTTACTTATCTTGTTTAATTTAATTAAAACACTACAAAACTTTTCCCATGATCACTAGTTTGAAGATTAACTCTACGATAGAGAATTGCCCGATCTTAAATCCAATTAACTTAAACCATAAATATGATTAAAAAGAGATATTTATGTATAATATATATAAAGAATATTATATATTTAAATATCATACTACATACCTGTGGTGCGGTAACAGGATGTTCCCACATTTTTGTATTCATGGCAGGACAAAAAATCAAAGGCTTCAGTGGATCCCAGGCACGTGCGACGCAAGTTAAGATATTATCGCATATGCCACTGGCTATTTTACCAAGAGTATTGGCATCTAGTGGAGCGATTAAAAATAAATCAGCCCACTTTACTAGATCAATATGTAATACAGGATCGCCTCTATCTTGCCAAGCTGCCCATTCTACAGTGTCGGATAATACTTGAATTCCTGGAGGCAGTTCTGCTTCTTTCAAGAAATGTTTAGCCTTTTCAGTGACTACCACCCTTACATCCAAATTATTCTGCCATAACTTCTCTACTAATTGTGGCAATTTAATTGTTGCGACGCTACCAGTACAACCAATTAGTATCTTTTTTCTAGAGGTGCTTGACATTTTCACAAATTTACGTTTGCTTCTTTCTCTAATGTGTTATTTAGTTCTGTTCTATCGGTTATATCAACGAACGATGTGAAATTACAACAATATTGAAAGATATATCCCTATATATTAGGCCCTCTGATGCAAAATGTCTAAATTACATTGATTAACTGAAAACTATAATTAAAAGAGATCAATATTGTATGAGGTCGACAATAATTTCTCTTCCTCTTAAATGTATTATTCTCTATATTAAATGTATTATTATTTCTAACAGTTTATTTTGAATATTTAATAATTTGCTTCCAAGTCTCTTCACTGCACTGCAATCACTTTAATTTGGCTGCATATCAGAAAAAATTCTCTATTGATAATGTCGAGTCATCGTCGTTCACAAATCATTTCAACAAATGCATACATACTTATATATATATATATATTATTTATAATTTGTGATGTACATACGTAAGTTATATGTTGCTAGAAATTTGTAAATATATTCTTAAAATTCGTGGGAGTATTTTCTAAAGTGAAACAAGGATGACCAGCGAAAAAGTTCATAAATACCAGTCAAGTGATAAGAGCGGTGATCTACAACGTCGCGACAATCGATTAGTAATAAATCGCTGCTGTTATGTCTCCTTGACCTCATCAGAAAAACCGAGATCAGACCAATCTTCTCGCGCCATAAGATCATTATCCATCCGACAACCAAGGTAATCCTTTATAACATTTCGACACATTGTGTTTTCGTTCTTATTGTCGATCAAACAACGCATATATTTGATCATAAGCTTTCTGCAGACACCCTCATGATCGAGTGGAAAACTACCTTTCTCCGGAGGTATGGGTGTAAGTATCTTCTGTGAGAATGTGTACGTGGACATCACTACCGTCGGTTCACGTTCATACAGAAGAATCGGTGGAACAATGAATACAGACAGAATTTTCGAAAACCTCTTTTAAACAAACTTATTACGAAATAAACGGTAGACCAAAGCCACCATTGTAGAACATTCAATGCAACAGCGCCACTTGTGACCGTATCTTTAACTTCGTTTTATGCACTCTATATTACGTAACCACAGAACAATATGGTGATCGCCGATGCTTATGGGAGAAATTCAGTCAAAAGTAAGCGAATTACCAACGATAAGCACCGGCGATCTCCTTACTCACCCCGGTAATACAACAGAAACACATTTACGCGGCAAAAAGCATAAAATATAATATATGGTATTAAAAAAAAATTTGCATAAATCCATATATAAGTTAAAATATTGAAATTCCACGATATTTAAAATTGTCGTCAAAAGATAATATCACCGATTCGTAATAATATGTTTTGCGTATCAAGGCGGAAACGCAATAAGTTACTAGACTTCGAACCAATCATGCATGTTCCTCCCTTTTTCTTTTTTCTCACATTTCATTTCCCCCTATCTCTTTCGCTTTTCTATATACTATCTATATAGAACCATTACAGAAATAAAATATACAAATTTTTCAATGCTTACAAGACAAAAATATGTAAAATTACCCCATTAATATACAAGCGCTTAGAAAATACTTAAATACTCTACATTAAAATATTTAACCAGTAAGCATAAATTGTAGGAGGTTCTAGATATACTAATTACAGAGAGGAAATGAGAGTACTCACGCTTATGGACCTGGTTATTCCCGGACTAGTGCTGCACCATGCGGCCAACTGCTGAATTTTGTTGATATTAGCTTATACAAGAAATTAGGGATCTGCCCTGTTTGATTGCACACTAGCATAGACAAGAAACTATTGATTTCCACGCTATAAGAAGAACCTATTTAATTATACGGTCCTACGGAAAAGCTCATATCTACTTTTCTATCCGAGATAGACAAATATAAGAATGACAAAATAGTGCAATAATGAAACTAATTGTAAGAAAGAGAAATTAATTGTTTATTATATTTCTGCACGACGACAACGATAATATAAAATAGTATTAAAAATAGTACAAAATAACAAAATATAATAATATATTAACAAAAAACAAAAAAAATAAATAAATTTCTGCCGTTGAGGAAATCCCAAGGGGGCTCTTCGCCCTCCCTTTTGATTTTTGAGACTTGCGTCCTTTTTTGATGTCTTCTTGGGCGCGAATCCTCCTCAATTTTAACGGAAAGCTCTCCTTCGTATGCTCCTAGAATCATTGAAGGAATTGATAGGACCTATAAAAGCATAATCGCAATAGCAGTCAATTGGCTCATATTACTTGCTATATAATTCATAATTATATCATATAATATAATACAATTAGTAATTATATGTCAAATAAAAATGATAGCCCGGGTCTCACCACGTGGAGGTTGGCTGCAAATGGAGAACCTCCCTGAAAACAAGATTTCAATTAAATCTCAAATTAATCATATAACGTTATATGAGATACTATTTTGAATTTGCAACAATATTTTACAACATTTATTGTCATGACAATGTAGAATAACTGAGAGTCAAAAACAAACAAAAAATCATATATTCTACGTTATTACTGTTACATTACTACGTATGCATTAACTATTACTATATAATAATTCAAAAATACCCTACCTATCCAAAAATTTAATTTCATTTAAAACCACCCTACTGTCCTATCTAATTGTAAATCACATTTAAACTATATAATCGAAGATATAAAGGTTCTGGAATTCCTATTTATATAAAAACCTACAATAAATCTAAAATATACGGCAGAGGAGGACATCTTATGAAATAAATTTACATTTCAAAACTTTCAACACCTTCTGTGTACCTTGAGATGCCTTGTATCTTTCTCCATAGGTGTTACAGAGATCCCTGGAACAAACTTAAGTATAATATTCTTTCAACTTCCAAGTTGATGAAATTGAGAAATAGAGAACATATTTAAAACAATGTTCGTTAGCAATTACGAATAAAATTATGTTCTTAATGAAAAGCTTTTATGTGTTACACGTGTAAGGTTGCTATTATTACGTAAAATATGGTACGTATTAATAAAAATACCGTTATGATATATTATTTAATTATTCATACTACTATCAGTAAATATATTTAAATTCCTGTTACTCGATACGTTCTTATCTGTGCTAGAGTGGAACCAAACAGGGCAGATCCCTGATTTTATAGGTTCTTGTATATCCTAATGTCAATTAAACTCAGCACTTGGCCGCATGGTGCAGCACCTGTAATATGAAACAACTAGAACTACGGGTGTGAGCACTCTCATTTCTTCTCTCCTAATTTCTAGCGTAAATGTTTTCAAACTTGTGAGGAACAAGTTACAATGTGTGTGTAAAATTAAAAATTTATGTTATGTTATTACTATTAATATAGTATATTAATGATTACAAAATGGAAGAAAGTAATGAGATAAATCAACAACCAACAAAACAACAGGATCAAGAAAATGCAAAGGAACTGACATGGAAAGATTTGGTAAGTTTAAAAATGTCTGTAACACACATCTAACCTAATCAAAACAAAAGAAGTATTCCATATGTCCTTTTATAATCACATATACATTAAACCTAATGTAACAATTGAGTAAATTATTTAACATAATAATACAAAAATATATTCGTAATTATAAGAATATAACATTTAAAAATTAATATTATATTTGAAATATATATGAATTGCGCCCTATATTTAATTAAAATAAATATATTTAGAAATATATATAAAATTTATCTTTATTGTCATTTCATATTATTATATTCTTGCGGTATTTGAAATACATGGTTAATAATTATTCAGTATTTAATATTCATTAACATATATCTTAAATACTTTATTCTTTTAGAAAGAATATGAATAAAATACAAATATTATGTTAATATTTCATTAACATTATGTTAATTGTTAATATTTCTAGGGGATCGTAGACACATTGTGTAAAACATGTGAAGATTTAAAATGGAAATCACCTACAAAGATTCAATGTGAAGCTATTCCGTTAACCCTTGAAGGTAAAATGAAAAGAGAAATAGACATATATATATGAAAAATAAAAGAAATAGAATTAAATTGAAGTACTTTTTGTTAAATTGAATTTAAAATTTATTAGGTAAAGATATAATAGGATTAGCGGAAACTGGTTCTGGTAAAACTGCAGCCTTTGCTATTCCTATATTACAGGCACTGTTAGAAAATCCACAAAGATATTTTGCTTTAATTTTAACACCTACCAGAGAACTAGCCTTCCAAATATCAGAACAATTTGAAGCTTTAGGTAATGCAAATATTTCATTTTGTAGTAATTTAGAATAATGTACTCATAATTATTATATATAATGTTTTTTATTCTAGGGTCAAGTATTGGAGTAAAATGTGCAGTAATAGTAGGTGGAATGGACATGATGTCTCAGGCATTGTTATTGGCAAAAAAGCCACATATTTTAATTGCCACTCCAGGTAGATTAGTTGACCATTTGGAAAACACAAAAGGTTTTAATCTACGTTCTCTAAAATTCTTGGTAAGTAACAGTAATAGTTTTATTATATACACGTGATAAAAAATTGATGCACCTACTGTTCCAATCTTTTAAAAGGTTATGGATGAGGCAGATCGAATTTTGAATATGGATTTTGAAGTTGAAGTAGATAAAATTTTAAGAGTAATTCCTCGAGAAAGAAGAACATTGTTGTTTTCTGCAACAATGACTAAAAAGGTTCAGAAATTACAGAGAGCATCTTTGCGAAACCCTGTTAAAGTGGAAGTTTCAACAAAGTACCAAACTGTTGAAAAATTACAACAATACTATGTTTTTATCCCAGTTAAATTCAAGGTACAAGAAAAAATAATTTTTTCATTTTTATAGAAATTTCCATTTTACAATAAAATTCCATGTTGCAGGATGTATATCTTGTACATATCTTAAATGAATTAGCAGGTAACAGTTTTATGATATTTTGTGCGACTTGCAACAATACAGTTAGAACTGCTCTTCTTTTACGAAATTTGGGCTTTACTGCTGTTCCTTTGCACGGACAAATGTCACAGAATAAGAGAATAGCTGCTCTTACTAAATTCAAGGCGAAAAATCGATCTATACTTATTTCCACAGATGTTGCTAGCAGGTAAGTATATGATATTCAGCTTATTTAATTTATTTTTTTCGTGATATATGTTTCTTTTTATAGGGGTCTCGATATTCCTCATGTAGATATTGTAATAAATTTTGATATACCTACACATAGTAAAGATTATATACATAGAGTTGGACGTACTGCACGTGCTGGTCGTTCTGGTCGTTCCATTACATTTGTAACACAGTATGACGTAGAATTGTATCAAAGAATAGAGCAATTGATATCAAAACAATTACCATTATATCCGACTGAAGAAGAAGAAGTAATGGTGCTTCAAGAAAGAGTAGCTGAAGCACAACGTATTGTAAAAATGGTACAATCAGTTATTTACTATTTGATTATTGCAACAATATTAATAATAACAATGATAATGATAGTAATAATTACAAACACTATCGTATTTTAGGAAATGAAAGATATCGAAGACAGTAAAAAGTTAGGTAAACGAAAGAAGCGTCAAGATGACAATGAGGATGATGATACAGAACAATCTATGGGAGTCAGAAAAAGAATAAAAGGCAAAAATAAAGGAAGGGGCAAAAAGGGTTAAACGGTCTAACTGCCTTATCAAGTACATTTACTTTTCCTTAATAAATAATAGAAATGCAAGATAGTATTTGTTTTTATTGGCATTGTTATTTGTTTGTTTTTATAAATCATACCACCATTCCCCTCATATGTATTTCATGTATCTCTATTTCAAACTCATAGTTTGTATTAAGATCCTTAAGTAACTGTTAATTTACAAAACCACATTTACTCCCTTTTGCGACATTCGAATATTTATCTGCATTAAAACAGCGAAAATGGATTCCTTTGATGATTACCGCTGTGTAAATTTATTACCGTGAAACTAATGAATCTGACCAAGCAATTGTAAACTACTATTCAGAGATTGTAAAATAAGGGAAAATTTTTAATATTTAAGAAACTATTGTTCTATCGTAATAATTTTCTTGCATTGAGCAAACATCTTTATCTGGATAAGAATAGTGTAAATTACATTATTCAAAATCGCAATAATTTAAAATTTGCTGCATTATTTCCTGATATTAATGAAAGGATACTACGGAACAATCGCCAAAATGTACAATCAATTCAATTTTCTACTTGCACATTTTTGTCTAAATTAAAATGGAATTCTGTTTCTCAAAAAATGCAAGACAAAGATTAAAAGTATTTGATATATTGAAAAAATAATAAAAATCTCATAACAAATGCAAAAATATTATACACTGCACTTAATTATAAAGTTTGTTAGATTTTTCTCTCAAATCTCTATAAAGAATCATAAATTAACATTGTACATGTTTTCATCGTACAAAATATCCAGGAACAATAACGCTCCACTTTACCTTTACAATAATAATGCAACATTTAAAAACTACAGTATCATTTAACTGTGTAAAGTAGCAACAAATCCTTATTCTTTATCTTTTGCATTTTATCTTTTTCTACACATTAAAAACTGCAAAACGATTTTCATCAAAGGTGCACCGAAGAATAATATAATGCTGCAGAAAGTGAAAAATGTTTGATGTTGTAACTTGTATCTACCTAGTTTTCACTGTAAAGTATGCTAATTAAAATGCTGTAATATAAACTGCAATACTTATAGACCTAACTTCCGTTAATGTACCGTTAACAAGCATGACACCTTCGATATATGTTAAAATATTGAACACCATTAAAGGGTCATTGAAATTGGATGGTGTACAACTATGTTGCAGAATGTTTGCAAAACATGTTAGGAATAAACCTAAAACACATTACAACTTATAAATCAACACTTGCTACAACACATTGATTTCTCAAGAAATACGATTATTCGATACGATTTTATCGAATAGTGCCTTTAATGTAAGTTAAAAAAAAAAAAAAAAAAAAAAACAAATAGAACACCATAGGCAGATACTATCATGCAAATATAGTGGTCGTCACAATTTCCATTCATAACAAGAGTATCTGCTTAGAATATATCTATCCTTTGTTCAATAAGTTTAATCATCATCCTAAAGCTAGATCGATCAGGTGAGAAATCTCAACTTTTGTTTTTTATTACTAACGAATGCAATATGTCTAATCTCGTTGTCGAAGGCTTTTGTAATGATGAATAACACGTATGCAGGCAATTGCTTCAAAGATTGAAGCAAAAGCTTTGTCTTTGTCTGAAATTATTTATTTCAAATGCCGATACTGTCTTGCATCATTTAACAATTAAACGTTAAAGATTAAAGGTACAAGGAAATATACATATATGTACATGTGTGTCAAATTAGTGAGAATCTTTTTCTTTTACTTTTTATCAAAGATGCTTCACCGTAACCAGTATCGACAATTTATAATAAATAAATTCGTACAGTATGGCTTTATTTCTCATTCGCTCTTATTCTCTCTCTCTCTCTCTCTCTCTCTCTCTCTCCCTATTTTATTAATTTATAAATACATATGCACAATAATTATCACGAATCGTCATTTGATAAACACAGTATGTAGTACGTAAAAGTTGCTAGAATACTAATAAAATCAAAATCTCCTGAATCGACAGGGTATGCATTAGAGAAATAACTAGTAAATTAAGCTACTTTAAATACATAATAAAACCATTTTGACTTCGACGACGAGTTTCAAGATTCGTATTTAAATTGTTAGAATATATCTGTAAGTAACCTGGTCGAGGGCAGAAATCTAATGGATGGAATGTTCTGAATGCAAGGTGTCAGAGATGTGTCAGATGCCAAAAATTGAAACAACTTAAGTTTCATTTAAATGAGAAATAAAATATATTCCATAATATTATTATTCACTATTTCTACACATTCTGTACAGTAATTCACTTTAAGGGTTTTATATCTCAATATACTTTATACAAAAAGGCTACTTATAATCTAACATTAAGACATACCATAGCATGAGCGCCCTCCACCTTACCGCTAAACGGCAGATGGGCCGCACGCATGTTTGTACTGGTATTACGAGTCAGTCGCCAGCGAGTATAACTTCTTCCTCTTGTATCACACACCACACACTAAAATATTAAAAGTGTGTTTCTGGTGCTTTTCATTCATTATATCTTATAGTTACATTGTCCCCGATTAACTTACTCCTTTGTTTTATTAGTTGCATTTTTGTTTCTTTCAATTGTGTGATTCATATTTTGCTTTTCTGTTTTTCAAAAAGGAATATCACAATGTCAAAATATAATGAAGTATCTTCATTGCCTGTTATGCACGAGCTTTTCTTTCGTTTTTGTTTCATTTACTTTTTTCTGAGATACTCTTTACCAATAAATAAAATTATATTTTGTGAAAATATAGAATTGTAAAAAATAAAATCTGTTTTTTCGATTTTTGATGATACCGGTACAGAAATAGTGTATTCGGAGATTCCACAAGCAACAGGACTGTTAATTCAGATCTCTGTCCTCTAAGTACTTGTACTCAAATGTAAAACCTTCCTTTTTTCTTTGTCCCCACTTTTCATAATCGAAATATATGTAGGTTCCCTGAAACAATTATATTTTACATAGTACCAATCTGCATAGTAGTACGCAATAACGTATATTCAAATCTTATCATCGATTTTTAATTATCACGAGTTAATATTTTATGTTATTAACCTGCTCATATTCCTCGTTGATCACTTTGGGTTCTTCGTGCCTCTGAAACCACATCATATACTTTGTATGAAACCTCCAACTTTGTTTCTTTAGAGCTTTTGCAGCCAGGTACTGGCCTTTAGAACCTTCCATGTAATAAAATATGAAGAACAACGTTTCCGTGGAAAGACGTTGGAAGAACTCCACAGTATCAGAATGGGGAAGTTGACTCTAACATACAATAAAGTACATATGAACAAAACTAGAAAGAAATTAAAAATTAATCTACTATATATCTTCAAAAAATAAATAATATTAAAATCAGGATAGCCAGAGTTGATATATGAACTTGTCATCCTTCTACTAAGTGGTATGCACTAGCGCTCAAAAATGCATTAGTAGGTCAATTTTCTCTCAAACAATCGATATTACATTTCATTATTGTCCAAAAGTATCGTATCTACAAATTAGATCGTATAATGTCGCGTGAGGAAAGAAGTGAACGATACCAAATCCCAAACACTCACGATAGATAGTATAATGGTATCGATACGATAGATAGTATAATGGTATCGATACGATAGATAGTATAATGGTACCTGTTGATAATAAGAAGGTGTAACACACGAATTTCTTGGTAAATATGATCGTAAACGTTCAGAATCAGATGGATGAGGCATATGGTAGTGGGCGGCCTCCATCAACTGGAACTGCAACTGGTGTTCTTTCTGAAGAGGTACTGGCCCGAGAGGCGCAACGCTAAGAAGAGGAGGAATGTGTGCTTCCATGGTGACTTTGCTGTTATTATTGTTCGCCTTAGCAGTGTCAAAGATGTTTCTGTTCGACTCGGACGGCGGTATGTCCAAACCTGCTCGGACAATTACTTGTTGGGCTATAGATTTCAAAGAGGACATGCCATCAGGAAGCTTAGGGATGAGACCATTGGCAGTGGATGGCGCTGGCGAGCAGGAATTTGCGGGCAAAGGTGAAGATCTACTGCTGACTGACGACTGTGGCGAAGAAGATGGTGGGATCGGCGTTGTCATTTCAGTTTCGCTGCTATGATTCTGATTTTGTTGATTATGCAACACATGTGTCGTCTGTATGGGCACTGGATTACTATGCTGCTGCGAGGTTGTTTGTGGCACATTCGAGGTAACACTAGACGCAGACGATGATGACAATAAACCATTTTCACTGCTATGAGCTGAAAATTTTAAAAGCAAGTCATAATATTATCGTTAATCGTCCTTATGATAGTCAATCATTTTTACAATATACTTACAAGATGTTTTACTAGAGGTAGAATGGATGGCTTGTGAATTAGTATGTGATGCAGCTACTGTAGCAAAATTACCAGCATTAGTTGTAGCAATGTGATTACTTGTAGAACTAGGCGAGCTATGGCTAGGTGTCATGGGAATGGTCTTGCTTGGAGTGCTGCTTGATAATAAATTCGATTTTATGGTGGCAGTGTTTCCCGTGGTTGGAATGCTCGCCTGTGAATTTAATAATGGCCTGACTGCTGTTGGTTTCACAGGCTAAAATTAAAGTACACAATAAAAATTCGTTCGCTATATCATAGCTATCGATACTCGTATACATATAATGAAACATCGGTGTTGTCATCGTGACCTTACATAAGATTACATACCTTCGTTTTTTTGTCATTATCTGTAGAACTATCACTCGAATGGTTATGCATGGTAGAACTCAATGGAGGTGATGGTATGGGTGAAGTACCAGAGTTAGTTGAGGTTGGTGTACCTCCAGTTTCGTTGCTATTATTACTATCTGTAGTTGCTGATGAGGGAATACCAACTCCAGACAGCTCAACTTCATCGAGACCGATAATATCATCGTAGATATATTCATTTTCCTCAAAATCAGGTTCCTGCGAGGATTCGATATAATACTCTACATCATCTTTTATCCTCTTAATCTGTGAAACCAATTAAAAGATTAAATAATTATAAGCTTTCAAGGTATTAATATGGTCAAATAACTATATCTTTGTATTAATAAACTTACAGTGTTAACTTCAACAGACATATTGTCCAACATGCGTAACAATGTTTCCAATTTACGGATATGGTAACGATGTTTATCAAGTTTTGCTTTTAATTCATCCATCCTATCCTGCTTATCTTTATCTAACCTTTTTTTCTTTCCTGCGAGTAATGATTCTATCTCGGATTCAAATGTATCCAGCTGCATTGAAATCATCAACGCGTTTTAATTTTAACAAAATATTTTCCAGTCTGTTTAAACATCATCATATTTCATACCTGAAGATTTAAAGCGTCTATAGAATTTGCAAGCCAATTGCTAACTTCTTCTCGTTCTTTTTGAGCTGGATCAAGTTTTTGAGCAGCTCCTAATCCTTCTTTCGAATAAGCTTTTGTTTTTGTCTCTCTCTCCACAACTTTAAACCTTTCCATTTGCTAACGAAAATGAATTACATTTAAAAATAAACATGTAACAATTCTTGCGGTTTCAATTCTATATCAAAATATACTTACAGTTTCAATTAACTTTCTATATTCAAGAAGCGTACTTTTATCCTTAATTTCGCCTGATGCAAGCCAGGTTTTAATCTGATCACGTAACCTTTGAAGTTTTTTGATTTCTTTCTTGAGATCTGCTTCATATTTCTCCTTCTGATTGCTGTTTGTAGCATTATGAACCTTTTGCCAAATATCTTCAAATGTCTCTACCCCCTCCGTTACTTTTTTAAGGCACCGATCTATTTCACCTAGAATTTAAAAAATATATTTTAGTTAAGATAATAAATAAATATATGTCACACATTACATATATCATTTATTTGAGATATAAAAACATAGATTAAATTTTTTAAATTCAGTTATTATTGCATACAAATTTGTTTACATATAAAGTAGCATAATTATTGTTAAATCCCATACAAGTTAGTAATTGTTGTTAGCATGTTACATATAATAAAATGCATCATGTAATAACTACTTTCATAATTTGTTACATACGTATATAAAATCTAAATGATATATTTGACTACGACCAATCAAGTTATAACATTAATAGGTATGATAAAACATGATCCAAAATAACAAAAATAATTTATTTCCAGCAAACAATTCTCTTAAATTATTGGAAAAAGAATTCAAAGTAAGTTATGAATTGAAAGTATAGTTTACCAGGCAATATATATATTGAAAAGCTTATATCGACAAAAGCATTACATATGTTATATCTTGTATCATTATATGTATGTGTTGTGGAAATAATATCTAGAACTATTTTAAAGGTTATTCTGACATAAAGAAGCAGTATGAGACTGTCATAAATACAGTACATGCAAGAAAAAATAACTTGCATTAAAGAAACATATGAAAAGTTCAAGCAGAACACCCCAGTTCATCATACCCTGACAACCTGTACCAACTGTCAGACACAGAAGGCTGCTTGCAAGAGTAGATAACGCGAGTTAAAAATAGGCTACTACTGATCGCAAAATACAAACGTTTAATGTGGCAGAGAATTGCAGAGCGCGAGGCAAGAGTGGAATCAAAGCTGTAGTAGTACAGACCCATAACAAAATTTCTGAATGTAAACATGCTGGAAACATTTTCTTCTCACCTTGCAACTTTCTCGTCGCAGCCATGGCTATGTAAACATGTGATACAATAATTCATGCATAGTCTGGACGTAATGGAAAATATACGGAACAATTTTACGGAACAAATAGTCGCTGAACTATTATTCCCTGTATGATATGAGAGGCTCGGCCACAAGATGGCTTCCGTTTTCAAATGACAACGTCCGACCGTCCGTGAACGAGGTGCGTTGGTACTAGTTCCGTTTTTCCGACGATCTTTTTAATCTTGATAGTGTAGGATATGCGCTACGTTTCGTCGAAAATCGACAGCACATAAAAATACACAAAAAGTGATAGCATCAACAAATGATATATATGAAATACTGAATAAATGAGATGGTGTATTATGCATCGGCGCATTCACACATTCTACCTAATGCACATACTTAACTTGTTCGCGTTCATAAACCAATTGAAATTTGGTTAAACCTTTCGATGCGTTTACAATAATTATAATGATTTGGAATCCAGTTATTTTTGCACTTTTATATTTACCAAAAGAAAACAATAAACTCAAATCTCGAAACTCGAAATGTTGTTTTACTTACATGTCACTCGATTTATAGGTATAGATGCCTCAACTGCTAATATTAGAAAAGGTCGTAGATATTCAACAATATATTGATAAATTACTCGAAAGTAACAATAAAAGAATAAAATTTATTCTATTCAATTGAGAATTTTGTACAATATTTATATATATACTCTCTTTATATACAATTAACAACTTTTTAATATCATGTTTCGTAAAGTATTAAAATAAAGTTAACGATATTCATAGGTTACAATGATGTTCATTTTAAAAAAGATGTATTTGAAATAATATTTTCTTAAATAAATTTTACTAATAATGATATATGATATATGTATATCGATATTAAACCTTTTATTTTCAAATAATATAACATGTAAGATAATTATAACATGTATGATTATGATATATTTTTAATTGTATTAATTAGAAATGAACGCATGTATGCTTATTTTCACATAATATAAGAGATTATAAAATAATATTATCATAATATTAACTTAATATCATTGTTTTTAATGTATAAAAAATATGTCAAAATACTAATTGTAAAAACATTAAAAATATTTTTTAGTTAACATAGGAAAGGAACATAGTTATAAAATATAAAATACTATTTATAAATTTATTATCTTTTATATCGTATTTAAAAGATTCATTAAATTCTTAATCATATTGTATGAATATATCAATAAATTTTTGTTGTATGACGTACATTTAACGTACTTATATATACTTACATACTACTGACTTAATTTAAAAAATGTAGCAGTTTTTCATGAAATCTTAGACATAAATTTTACCAATAAATTGTATATAAAATGTGTTGACACAAGTATATATTATACAAGATACACTGTATATATATATATATGTATATAGATATGTATATTCGTATATAGTATACATATATATATACACGCACAATATTTTAAAGAAAATCATTAATAAAAATGCTGACAAGAAGTTCATGTTAAACTAGCTTTAACGAAGATATTTGGTAAAGAAGATTGAAATATTAGAAACATTTGAACTTTAGTTTTTAAGAAGATAAATAGAGTGTTTTAAACGAAATTGAACGGTTCAGGTAGCTGGCACAGGTTAAGAGCGAGAGGTGGGGGTATTAGAGGCACTACGTTGGGCGTATATGAATACGTCAACGAGAGATGCCGTCGTTTCGCGTTTCGAGTTTTTGCACAACAGCCGTGGGCCAAGCAACAACGCACTCGCGCTCAAGTCGGATTACGTTCTTCAAAAAAGATTCGAACTCTTATACTGATTATTCCACAACCGAATTACTGCAGACTATCTTTCTCTCAATGGTTTTGGCCTAACCTCTTCTATCACAAACTACAGTGGAACATGACAAAAGGTGGCATCACTGGGGACGTGTTGGAAGCACGGACGGAGCTGTGCTCATTGATATGACGCCATTTTACTAACCTTTTCGGCGCGGATCGCGACGATCCACTTAAGGTGCTCCATTTCGTATCACTTCAAGAGCGTCCGATTCTATCGTTCAGATTTTACAAACCGTATACATACTTCCTTAATTCGAAGCGATTCGTTCAAGCCGAAATTTACCGGAAGGTACGCATCTCTCATAACACTAGGATCATTTTTGTATGCAACAAAAGTTTATCAGCAATACTTTTCTGCTGAATCTTGTTATCACGGCATCCTGATTTCGTGTGTTCTTCCATTCGTCACATTTTAACATTAATTTCATTGTAGTAAACTGTTTTTGTGAGAACTTTGGGATTGAATCATTGTGGAATGATGTTCACTACGAAAGGCTTCTTGCATGTCATACCATGTACTCAGTTTTGTAATACCCTCGTCAGAGGTATTATAATTAATTGCTTGTTACTTTACTCAGTGTAATTTAAACTTAAAGTTTAATTTTCTGTGATTTATTATCAACATGATGTTCAATGTTTTTCACTTGATTTATGGATCGTCTTTCAAAGCTAATTAAAATGTTTTTGTTTTCTTAAACTGCTATGTAACAGATTAAATTCTGCATAAAAAGTGATTTTAAATATTTGGTTATATAACTATTCTTGTTGTTATAATTATATCCATAAAATAGCAAAGAAAGATTTTTTAATAAGTTGAATGTAACAGGTGGCTTTGTAAATATATCAATTATAACATTGATTAGAATAGGAATGATATATAATTTTGGTGCTCTTAATTTTTGTTTAATTAACATATATGATTTAAACATTTAATATAATGATTTGTTAATGTTATAATTGTTTGAATAATATTTATGACACATACACACCGCATTCTCCTATATAATAGACTATAATAGTTTATGAAATAAACATTTCACGATCGTGTAACCTCTTGTATTAATTCACCATATTTTGTAGTGGTTGTTAATCTAATACATAATTAATTACTGTACAAAACAAATATTTCTTTCCTACTAGAATACTTTTATATTAAAACATACTTTATATGTTGTAGGTAATATCACTGTAGCTAAGCAGTGCTATTATGGAAGATGAAGATGGTGAAAGTAAAGTTATGGATATGTGGAACATTTTGGGAAAACGACAACTTAAAGATACTTCTATTGAAAATTCGCTAAAGTCATCAATTGACAGTATATACACTGATGTGATAGAAGAAGAAAAACAATTATTGCAATATAATTCTATTGCATCCAAAGATTCTCCAAGCAAAAATAACAGTACAGGATCGAAAATTGTGTTTAAAGGTTTCAAGAAACGTATTTTGGCACAAGCTCAAGAAACACAAACGAATACATTGAAAAATATAACACAGGAACAACAATCACCACATTCTAATGCATCCAAAAGTAGCAAGGAAAAAAGGGCAGAAATTAAACGGGGCAAAATAACAGAATATGCGCAATATTTGGGTCTTCAGCCTTCGTCAAAGAATAAGTGTTCAAAGTGTCAATCGTCATCGAGTTTGTGCTCTACATTGAAACAAATTTCATGTACTTGCAATTCCACAATGACACCAATGCCCAGCACATCAGAATCATCTACAGTGTCACATTCTCCTAATTTTAAAATTACAAGAAAAGTTTATCTTTGTGCAGCATGTGGCACGTATTTCGAAAATTGGAACTTATTTTTACATATGAGGGATATACATAAACGTCATATATGTTTATTTTGTCTTGGAATGTTTGGTCAAGCTGAAAGGTTGTCGCATCATTTGACAAAGAAACATAGTGTTCCAGAAATGGCGTTTACATCTGTCGAAGATTTTTATGGTGCTTTCAAAGGATCGTGTTATCTAGTTTGTTGTACATGTGAGAAAGTTTTTTCAGAAACGGATAATTTTTATAATCATTTCTGTTCACCAACGTCTAAGCAAGATGTTACTGCTTCCATATGCACATTATGTAGACAAACAGGTTCACACGCAAGTACATGCAGTTTAGCCATTGAAACCAGTAAAGAAGTAAATTCTGCTTTACCACCTACTACGCAAACAGGAATAATGTCGACTAATATACTTGATAAAGATGTAAATAGTGAAAACAAGACTGTTCCAAGGAAATCGATGAAAAATAATAGGTCTAAACATATGGAAGACGGTACATCCAATCAACAAAAAGTAAATATTCACGCAAAAAAGATCAATAATAAAGTTGCTGTATCTCAGTTAAACGAAAGTCAAGTAGTCGATGAAACATTAAGTAGAGATGAAAATTCTCAGAACGTAGTAATGCACAATGTGGTTAAAGATACCGTTTCAGAGACAATAATGGAAGTTTCAAAGTGTATCGAAGATTCCATTGAAGAAAAGGAAGAAACAAATGAAAAAGAGGTTTGTCCAAATAATTTGGAATTAAATTCAACCGATTCACCCAGCCATAATATGCCATATGATAGTGTAACGGAAACTATTATGGAGGTATCGCGATGTACAAATAACGTAGAAGATATTGATGACAAAATTAAGAAAGAAAATGTAAACGTAATCGATATGTTGAATACATCTGATAAATCAGAAACGAATTCTACTAAACTCGATACGAAAACTGTAAATTCGACCGAAGAAACTAATATTAAGATAGACGATGTTAATTCTGTTAAGATTGACGATGTTAATCAAGAAACAGAAGAAGATGTAGCCAAAAAGAAAACAGAAGAAATTGTATTGGAAACAGACTCTCAGTCACAAATGTCTGAAAGTTCTGCACATAGTCCAGTTAGCCGATCATTATTTAGTCCGCAACACGAATCACATGTATCCGACCTTCAACCCAAAGAAAAAGCTTATGACAATGATAACAAAGAAAATTTTGATGTACCTAATGAATCTCAATCTTCGATATCGTTCAATACCAGTGAAGCTCCTGATAGAAGTTTAGTTATAAAGATATGTACCAATAGAAATTCTCAGTTTTCTGTTGCGACCAATAGCGAAAATATAGAAAATAATATTGTTAAGAAGGAAGAAGAAAACAACAATGCAGAAAGTTCACTGACAGAGGAGAAAGAATGCAACATGTTTGAAGAGGACAAGGACAACAGCGTTAGTTATCAAGTGAATGACGAAGACAGCGATTCCGATAGTTCGAAATTAGCGGTCGTAGATAACATGCCCGAAGAGACGGAGAATATCGAAGAAACTAGCGAACATAAAGCGGTAACCGGAATTAAAATTGAAACGGACATGAGTATCGAAAACAATGAAAATGAGACTGAAATTACCGATGAAAAAACAACAAATAATATAGATACAAATGAAAAATGGGATGAAGAAATGAAAGACGATAGTCAAAGTCGGGTAGAGAATATAGCACAGTCTCAAATGCAGCCAAGCGATGGAATAATATTGGCCGGAGAAGATGTTCCTTGCATCGATCTTAACGTTGATGGTATTTTAGACAGTATAGAAATAGAAGATTTATTGAAACGTTGTATAGAAGCAGCAAGTCCTTTCTGCGTTTACTGTAATCACGCACGTCATATAGCAGTGAATGGTAAGCAACTAGGACTGCACATGCTTGCGGAACATAAATTTCAACCTCAACATCCTGCCATAATTATTCAAGCAGAACAATTTATTACTAGAGTGAAAAAGTCTCTCGATGAATTAGATTCTTACTTCTTTAATTTAGATTCTTACAGTAGCACAAACGGTACATACAATATTCCAAACGTGAGGACGTACGAATGTTTTCATTGTAGATTTCACTCTGCCATACACAAGGAACTTTATTTGCATAACCGAAAGATGCATCAAAAGACAATCTTGATCTGTATAATGTGTAAATCCACTTTTTATAGTTATAGCGAACTACTTTGTCACTTATGTCCTGGAACTTACTCTCCAAACATTAACGTTAGATACAGATGTTGTCTGTGCCCCATGGCAAATCTTCCATCTGCATTTAGATTAATGGTACATTTACGCAAAAGGCATCATGCATGCGACGTTTGTTTGGAATCTACCGGAAATCAACAGCGTCTTTCGAATCACGTTTGGAAACATAAGCTTCATCATTTATGTTATAGATGTGGTATTGCATACAGAAACAAACCAGACATTACCAAACATTTATTTTGGAAACATGGAACGGAAAGCGTACTGTGTAAAAAGTGTTTACAGAAAAAGTGGCCGCATATTTATCACTTTTGTATACCACCCACGGCTTTCGTTTGCGAAGAATGTGGTTCTAGCTTTTCACGAGCCGTTGCTTTAAAAGTACATAAAAGGTTACATTCCGGAGATCATCCGTATGCTTGTAGCGAGTGCTCCGAGCGTTTCATTTCTCGAAAACTGTTAGACAAGCATGAAAACGCCCATAAAGAACCACCAGCAGTTAGCAAAAATTTAATGGACACGGTGAGTCAACAACCATCGATCAACGAGGAAAAATCAGAGAAAGAAAAAGTAGGCATAAGCGATGGTAATGTGTCTGCAACCGAGTTGGTGAAAGATATTAAAGAACCTGTGAAAAAGGTCGTTGACGTGTACGATTTGCCACCTTTGAATTTGTCTTCGGAAAGTGATACGGATTCCGAGGAGGAGAAACCAGAGATCAAGGAACCGGAGAACACCGAAAAAGTTAAATCAAACGAAGAAAATGCACCATCTTCCGCGGATCAACCAAATTTCACTTCCTCCGAGGCTGTTGCAGACAGCATAGTAGAGGTTGAACAGAACGAGGAAGAGAAAGAACAAGGAGCGCAAATCATGGATGGTATCTGGGATAATTTTAAGAGCTATACAGCTAGTTTAGAAATGAAAGAGACGGCTAACAATTTTGCGATCAAAGAACCAGAGCCAGAAACCGACGTAGCATTCTTAAGAAGTATAGTATTGGCCGATCATGATTATTGCGTTGTGTGGTCAGACAAAGAAAAGGATAACGATGCAACGTCCAAGATGAACGAGAAAGAGGAGATAAACACAAGCGGGGACCAAGATTACTTAAACAAGGTGGAGAAGAGTTCCGTGGAGGGTAACGAAGTTCAAAACAGCAACGAGGATGACCCGAATAAGAAAAAAGCAAAGAGTCCGAAGAAAAAGAAGCAAAGTGGTGGAAGTACATCGTCGAGTGATTCGTCTAGCGACAGTGATTCAAGCACTTGTTCTTGCGGGACAAATTGTAGCTGTAGCAGTTCGTCATCCGGTAGTTCTTCTAGTTCTAGTAGTAGTTCGGATTCGGATAGCTCCACTTCGGAAGGTTCTCCAAAGAAACAATCTAATCGGAAGGAACGAAAGAAAGAGAAAGAAAGTACACAGGAGCCGGAGACTGGATATGCCGAGTTGGAGAACAAAGAGATTTCTGTGGAAACGAAGAATGGATCTGCATCGGTTCCGATAGAACCAGTTTGCCCACCACAGCTATTACTGAGAGAGTCCGATCTAGAAACCGAGGAAACAGAAACGGACGAGGACTTTTACGACGAGCATCCTCAACAGCTTGCGAACAAATTGCTGGCGGAGAAACGAAATCAATTGATGCTACTAGCCGCGGTCGCCCCTGCATCCACGGAGTCAGCGATGCCATTGAATAACGGATTAACAGATAGGGACACGACGGTCCCTTCTCCGGATATTCCTCCCACCACGGAGGAAGATCAACCGCAGCAACAGCAGCAGCCGCAGAAGAAGAAAGTGAAAACGAAGAAACGAAAGAAAGGAGAGAAGACGAAACAGCGTAACGCGACGCCGACTGTCGAATCCATTAAACTAAACATTCCTAAAGCGTTTTACCAAAAGAACCCGGGTTATTCGGCTTCGTCGCCAGTGTTGATGCAATCGAACATGGCGTTGATGTCGAACGTGTCTACGAACGATGTGCACTCGATGAACGCGAGTGTCGAATCCCAAGCGATGGTTATAACAGGTCAAAGCATCGGTGGCAGTGGTTCCGAGGCAGAGAACAAACGGTCATCGAAACGAAAACGAGTACCAAAACGATTTTACGGTGATTCCAGTGATGACGAGGTGGAGAAACAGCCGACGGTGAAGTGGAGGAAGTCAGAGACGACGCCTTCTTTCGCTACAGTGCCAAGCGTAAAGCCATTGCCACCGAGATTGTCTATCGGCGGTAAAAATATGGCTTACAGACCGATCGAGAGACAATCGGAGAGTCTAGGAATCGCTACAGCTTCTGCGACCGAATCGGAGGAACCTGCGGATAGTAGCAGCGATTCCAGCGATACCGAGGTAGAAGCCAGCCAACAGATGCAGATGCATCTGTCGGAGAGTAACCCCCCCGCCCCGGAACGACCAGTTAATTTATATTGCTATTGTCAGTGTCCATACGATGAAGTGTCAGAAATGATAGCTTGCGATGCCGAGGATTGTCGCATCGAGTGGTTTCACTTCGAGTGTGTTGGCATTATGGTACCGCCGAAAGGCAAATGGTATTGTCCAGACTGTCGAAAAAAGCACGGTATTGTGCAAAACAGCGACGACTACTTCGACTGATAGCAGCGGATGGTATCTTGAATGCGTGTGGAAATTTCTATCTAGGCATATTTGATAATGGGTGTTTGAGTTTCTCTCTCTCTCTCTCTTTCTCTCACTCACTCGCTCACTCTCTCTCTCTCCCGCCCCCCCCCCTCCTCTCTTTCGTTTTCTTTTCTCTCGCTCTTCCTCCGTTTATCTATCTATACCTATGTGTCTATCTCTTTTTCCGTTTTTTAAAAGTTTTTAAAGTAATTTAACGAGAATACGTTCGAGGTGCTTCGAATATCGTTTGAAATGTAAAACGCTTGCTTTATCGTCTCTTATTTATTAGTTTGACGAATTCTATGGAACCTTAATACGTTATCAATTTTTAAAAACGTACGATACATTCTAAAAATACTAGATCTGTATTAAACGTCTTTTTATGTGAACAAATGGTTATAGGAATTATCTTATTTCGAAGTTGAAAATAGTTTTTAAAAATCTCACATAATGATCATGTAAACAGGATGTATCCGAACAGTCTTGAATTATTATTCACGAATATAACACGAATTTACACACAATGATAGAAGAAAGAGAGGGAGAGGGAGGGTCGGATGGTAAAGAGAGAGAGTGTGTGTGTTTGTGTGTGTGTGCGTGTGAGAGAGAGAGTGAATCGAATGTCCACTATTATTCCCAACGTTTTCTTTCTTTCTTCTTGGTAAGCAAACGAATCCATACACTGTTCCACGTTGATATTTTTCTTAAGCCGATACGATAATGAAAAGAAAAAAAAAAAAAGAACAAAAAATGTTTGTATATAACTGTAAATACGTCTTAGAGTTTATAACAAGGAAGTAAGGTTTTTTGTGTACATTTGTTTGTACTTCTTTTAAATGACAAAAAGTGCGCAATGTATAAATTTAGTGTAGCCGAATAGGCAAGTAATAGCGTTCTAGAGCGAAATTCTAGGCTACATCATAGAGAAATTCTTGAAGCCTAGTGTGAGAGGAGAGGGCTGTGTTTTCATCGATTCAAAATTGCGATAATCGCGGCTGATTGTCGGCACTGCTGGCGGTGTCTGTGCCCCCGTTAAAACGATCGAATATTTTCGATAAACACCATTCTATTTCGACAATCGGCTCGAAATACTGTTCTCGCTCGGACCACTACCATTTCGTTCCTTTTTCCTTTCTTTGTTCTTCTTCCCTCTTTTTTTTTTTTAAATCGCTTGAATTTTTCAAACTTTTACAATTATACGCGTTGAGACCTCTGTTACTTTCCCTCGCTCATCTTTCCTCCATTTTTAATAGTATATCGTGGAAAGTAAAGCTTCCACGATAAGATTTCTGTCGTTTCGTCACGCTTCATGTTTTAGAATAATGAACGAGTTAACGAGCGGATCTTTTATCGTTTTCTAGTCTAGTTCTTACTTGTTTTTCATAATAGCTCTTCTGCCGACAAACATTTTCCGGATGATTGTACAACTGTAGGTACTTTATTCAAATTAGTTAGTAGAACGCTTGAAATTTCTCTCAATCGTCCTTCATCGTGTAATATGTCTTGGTTCGTCAAAATCCGGTGAAATGTAAGTGAGCGATGAAATACGAGCGAAGAATTGGCGTATCGACTATATATTTCTGATCGAAAAAATGTTCCGTTTGTAGAGAATTATTAATTTTGAAATGGTATTTGACTATTGAGCTCGTATTTATTATTAATTATATTAAAATTATTTTATTTTGTACATGAAATCAGCCGTAATTTAATCTACCAGAGTATGACAAAAAAAAAAAAGGAAGTAAAAGATCATCGGTCAGATTTGATGGAAAAGGAAGATACCTGTTTACTGATTGAACTTACTCTTCTTATCTCCTTTGTACTCTCTGACCAATTACATCATTAAACAAAATTCGTAACTGAATCTGTTAATCGGTAAAACGATTTTGATTTCCTTTTTAACGCTTTAAGAAAGAAACGAATTGACATAATATACGTTAATGTTCGTACATGTTTAATAGGAAGTCGCAATACATTGTAATGGTAATAATATTAGTATGGTAATAATAATCAACGTTAATGTGCCAGCAATGCAAATAATGGCACACAGATTAATTAATCATCGTCAGCCCTCGTTTCCTCCGGCGATTCAATACCCATGATGTCCGCGATGAAATCTTTGTAAGATATTCTCTGTATTATAAATAATAATACATTACTTTCGGCGAGCCTAAATGATTATTTTCCTGTTTCTCATCGTTAATACCATTCAACGTTTCAACATTTCCATGGTTATGCCAGCTTTTATCGTAAAGAATAGTATAGCAAATTGATAATCATACTCGTTTCGTATTTGCTTGCGCATGTTTTTAACGAGGATACTTATTTTAAAAAACTTCAGAATTATTATAAAAAGCAATTTTAAACAAACTTAAGTATCGAAGGTTTTTTAGTTCTTTATCGGTTATCCAATTATCGAAAGTTGATTAAATTTTCTATTCAAAAGTATAAACGTAAAAGCAATAGAGATAGCGACAGCGCTTCGCTTTACGATTGAAAAAATATCAAATTCATAATTCACGTATCATAGTTCGATACTTTTTCACGCTATCCTCAACTTGATAAATTTTCTTTCTTAAAAAATATGTATATAGATACTTGAACAGACGCGTAAGGTCCATTGGCTTTGTATATTTGTCGATTTTTCTTAATAAGACAATGGAGTGTGAAGGTAATTTTTTATATATAAAAAAAATACTATCATAATATAAATACAATAATAAAAATATAATAAATTTTTCTGAACGTAAGAAGAGACGTCTCTATGATACAAGAGATACAAAATAGTAATGCGCGAATAACGACCAATATAAAGCGTTGGAATATATGTAACATGTACTTTTGTTGTTATTGAAAAAAAATGAAGCGCTTTAGCTTTGTAAACTTAAATAAGTATCCATCTATTTTTTAACTCTTAATATAAGAAAAAATCAAACTTATTTTAATTGTTAAATATACCTCTGGTAAGAACGTAAAATCAATGGATGCGGATTTTTTTCCGTTTCGCTCGTCATATATTTCATCCAAATTCTCGTTAAAACCAACAAGAAACCTCATATATGTAAATGCCTCTTGAATTTTTAATGGTTCTCCTAGAAAAAAAAACTTGCTTAAGGTTGAAATTAAAATTAACATTTGAAGCACAAGCATGAATAACATGTTGGACGTTTTCCAAAAAAATACATCAACTAACCAAAAGGTATGCCATTTTGTATAGAAAACTCCGGAGGACCTTCGCCAAGCAATATTTTCATAAACTGTTCTCGAGTTAATACTGGATTCTCCGCTTGCGAAGCAGGGATTTGACCTGAATTTGCAAAGGCTTGGAAAGCTTCTCTTATTTGATGCAGAGAAATTCCGAAAGCTGGCCGATGATTTATATAAAATTTGACAAAATCTTCGAATTTAATTTCTTCGACCAAATGACCGGTCTCCGCGTAATCTCTGTACGAGATTTCACCCATAAGGATTTCTATCTAAAATGTAAAATGATTTTACATTAAAAAAGAATAATTAGAACGAGAAATGAATTTTCCATCTCTTCAATTAAATAATTAAATAAATAAAAAGTGAAATCATTACTTCCTCGTTGCTGGGATAATATCCAACGACGCGCATGAGATTCGGTACTTCTTTAGTGCTCACTTTGTCGGATATTAATCTGGGAGTTATCACATTCTCGCCTTGATGTAAGATTTGAGCATAATAAAACAGGTCTTTCATTTCATTGATAAGCCAACCTTTTTCACCACCCTCTATCAGACAATAATACGGTGCCAGCCCTTTACCTCCTAAATGCGCTAATACATCGACAGACCTGATTATAAGAAGAATATATGATATAGTAATGTAAAAACTATATTGTATAGTAGTGAAAGTAGTAAGTGGCGATATTAAACGGTAAGAGCGGTAAAAATATTGATTAAAAGCAACTGTGTTAAAGGAAAAGAAAAACATACGAAATATTTTTACAACGAAAGCTTCGGGTATTATATATTTGCTTTTTGAACGATAAATAACTATTAGTATATCGAGGAAAACGATGTTTTTCTTTCAATTACCATAAAAAGTGGAATTATTTGATTCCTAAGTATTGCTAAGAGGTACCTGCATTTTATTTTCCACATCAGTGTGCACGGATCATTATAACCAAAAGTGAATAAAATGTTCCCATCATTGCTAAGGCAAATATTACTGACCTATTAAAACGAGACTTTGAAATAGATCAAAATACCTCAAATATATACAGAGCGTCTTGTAATATGTGGTCGTTTAAGGAATTGTTTCACGTTCTACGCATCTTCAAAATACAAAGGATCTTGCAAAATCAAAAGGAATATATTATTTATATATGAATTTACCTTGTAGTTTTCAGGTGCTGAATATGTTCCTAATGTTGATCCCACACAGTACGAGACACTCTTTATATATAGTGATATATCAAAATCAGAGAAAAGTTAGCTTTTATTATAAATTAACAATGTCTCTCTAATTACTGACATTCGGATTCACATCCAGGATCAATAGATTTTTTCCGTATTACGGTGTAACATAGTAAAACGATCGTGTACTGTTACGTCGCGTGAAACGGTCCGTGCGACGTCTTTCATTGTCTGACCGTCAAGGCCCAAGCACCATTAGACAGACCCTCGATAAACCTAAGGCCCCGCCATAAACAGAATCTTATTAATTTGCAGGAACCTTTAATCCTGCGAGTATTTCGGTAAAACCCCCGGTTTTTCCCATGAACAAGGTCACCCTCGAGCCACGTCGGTAGGAGCCTTCCTCCTCCAATTTTCATTTATTAACGTTAGCTATAACCAATGGGCATCGTTACCCTCGTGAACAACGAATCCACGTCCTTAGTTCAAAAGACACACCCACACCGAGCTTTCCTCCGTAGTCACACAAGAACGAACTTCGCTTGTTCTCATCCGAACAGAACAGTCGCTTCATCCCTCTAGACTTGTACTCTAGACTACAGAACAGTCGCTACATATCTATACTTAGTCTGTTCAATTGCTACTTCTGTTACATCAAGAAGATCACCTTCTTCTTATATTCTAGTATAAGGGCCTTGCTCTATTACAAAGAACATTCAGTGCTCATCTATCGGAGTGTCATACTTCAAAGTATCGTCTACGACATTTATGTCATACGTAACGGTGTAACTCTTTAGCGTATTAAGTGTTGAAAATACAAACTTTATAACCCTGTTAATCGCAGTGTTATACCACATCGATCACCCCTATTATCCCACAAGAAATAACGGGATCGATCTGTTCGTAACGTCGATTCTTATAATCGAAAGATCGAAAATACATGTACATTGTGCACGACGCTTCTTACCTTGCGTGGGTGCCCTATCATTCCTAAGATCTTGTAAGGATTTCCATCGAAAGGAAGCATTTGAAGGCCTATTTCCTTATTAGTTGCAAATACCATGTATTTACCAGCTTTATATTCTTTACCAGATATTACCTGCACAACGATCCTTTTAATTAAGTGTAAAATAATTTCCTATGAACTCAAAGAAGCAAAATTTATGCGATTCTACGTTACTTTGAAATGCTTAACCGGGGTATCACAAAGCGGTCCCAAAAATGTTCCTCGAATTGTTTTCGTTATATCGTTTAGCAATCTGTATTTGTACTAGATAATAAATGTTATAATGTTACATGTAAATATTATATGAAATGGCTCATCTTGTAGTAACATACTTGTGTATGTATACAAAGGATTCTGTGTATTTTGGTAATTGACGATACAACCAACGAAAGAGCGATTTCGTAGCACGAAGAAATAAATTGAAAGTATATGATAAAATTTTATCGTATTATCTCAAAATTTTGTTTTCGATAATATAATATCTCTACTTATATTATATCATAGAGTTGCCCCTTTCTCGATCGTAACGTAATATCAATTACGAGGTTTATGTACTATGTATACATACATACATATGTATATGAATATATAGACGTACAGATAGATTCGATATGAAACCCGATGACGATATGATAAAAAGTCTTATCTCAGTTTTAATTTAATGTTCCGAATAGTAGAATCAGTTAAAAGATAACCAGATTATTACTTCGGAATTAGAGTACATTAGAAATCCTTCAACGCCCAACTTAGGGTACCAGGCGAGACAAAGAGGAATAGCTTCGCATTCAATTTGGCAAATGTTTATTATCTGCAAACCAGGGAAAGGATATGGCCCACTGGAAAATGCAGAGAATTTCTAGAGTTTAATTGTACGTTATATGTATTTTTCTCTGTTATCTGAAATATCTGATTTACCTATTTTTAAGATCGTACTCAATTAGGTTCCGATCTTCTCCTACCGAAAAAAAACGATATACAACGCTTTCGATAGTAGCTGGCCCGAAAAGTATATCTCTTATTTTCGCAGTATGAGAATGATACTTTCCAACAAAATCCCATAAACGGGAACCGCTTGGCGAATCACCTATTTTTTTAAATACCGCTACCACTAGCGCGTTATCCTAAAAGAAGTTAAGAGGTTGCTTTTTGCCTTATGTCATAACGATCATAAAGAAAATTTCATTTCCGATTAAATTGTTCAACAATAGATGCGATATTAGTTTACGGTTCGATGATACTGCTTATTTACCGCGTAAGCCATGTATTCTTCGCACTCTGTGAAAGCCAATTTAAGTATCGATTCCGTGGAATGTTTGTAAGGATATTTATCAAGAGGTTCTAAAGTGAGAGGATGCAACATCCAAAGGGCTCCATTTTCAAGGCCACATGCTAGTAAATTACCTTCAAAATCATTGAAATGTTTTACATTGAAAATCGTCCGGTCTGTAATTCGAAAATATCATGAAAGATCATAGTCGACAAAAGATTCACCTATCGGTGAATATTTCAATGCTGTAACAGCGATTAGTTTCTCGTGACTCTGTGGGCATGTGACATAAGTTATAGCTCCTTTCTTTGCTTGCTTATCCAATAGTATACTAAAATCTGGAAGAGGTGGGGTTTTCCTGCGTACGATACGCTTATGTCTTTCATAATCGTACAAAGAGATGAAACCTTGTAGATTACCGGTGACTATAAAATTGCTAATGAATGATAGCAAGGTGTTACGAAGAAGTATTATGAAGATTAAACTATATATACTACGTCGTAAAAGACAGATATAATTAGAACTTAATCAAGCTCCATTAGCGTAAATACCTTCGAGGATGCGCATCTAAACTGGTTATCGCAAAGTTCTGATCTTGAAAGATAAATCGACACTTTAACGTAGGAATTTCTATCGACGCAACTATTCCACTCAAACAACCTTTACGAAAAATATTACAAAACTTTTGGATATGAATTCCATTTAATATTAATTTTCTGAAAAGCTTGCCAGATTATTTAATGTTGTGAAAAAATCTATGCTGTATATGCTCTTTCAAAGAGCAAGTGTACAAAAATGTAATAGCACTTACCGATAATGAAATTTTCGATGTAAAAAGGAGCACCTTCGACGGTAGCATCGGTAGGCGCGTGAAGTAATTTTGTAAATGCTTGCTGATTTTTATTGTAATCCTTCGATGTTTCTTCCAAATATACAGACATCGTCGATGGAACTTGATCGCGATACTTCATCGACTCTAATTTTTCTATATATTTCACTTTTCTCTCGTCGATATCATCTCCTAATTTAATTTCCGAGTATTCTTCCATTTCTTCTTCGTTCTCGAAATCATCTTCTTCGTCAGATTCAACTTCTTCAACAAGATAAAGTCTAATCATTTTTTGCCTTTATGTTTTATATTATTTACGTTATTAAATTCTTCGAGTGAGAAAATAATCGCAATCGAGTTGATTGCATTTGAACGTAATCACCGATATTGGTAATCGATAGATGACTAGACAGATGATTTTTAAATAGTTTACGTTCGAGGGAAACTACCTGCCTACCTAATCGAATGACTAATCGTAAGTCGTTATTATTGAAAGTGGTGATGTAATTTTGCCGTAATGACCGAAGCAGGATATAGTACGATCAAAAGCTGAATAATTTCAACTTCAAATTCATATCCTTCGGATTTATACTATTTCGGAATTTTGGAAATAGAAGATATACCGTAATAGCGATAAATATCGAACTCACGTTTGAATTCACCGACCGCAGACACAGGAGCTAATAATGTGGACGAAAGATCAAAACTTATCGATCGAATAGAATCCAGAAGTTTATGTTGACACCAGTAGAGTATTTTTAAATCAAGATCGTAGAAGCTGATGCGCCCTTCTGAAGTTCCCGTTACTATCCTTCTAAAATTGTACATGTAACACAAATTTTGGTAATACTGTATTTACAAAAATAAGAAAACTTTATTTACGACTGGAAAATTATGCTTATAATAGCTCGATTACTAGTTGTAACTTAAAGTAAGTAATATAACATGTACAGAATGTTTACGATATCAATTGTCAATGTTTTTTTCGAATTAACAATGACAAACCGAATAAATCTTTAACCGGAGATGGTATATCGTATAACGTATATCGATATTTTGTACAGCTCTAATATCGGAAAATATCAAGTACCCATTGTGATATAATATCACCATAATACTGTTCTTCTCCAACTGCACAGACTTGATGTGTCTCTTTTCCTTGTTGTTAGCTGCACTCTGATTCTTATTCTTATTTTTCAGTCTTTCAACAAAAGTGCCCCAAACCAGAACGTATCCTACACATAAGTATCGAATATCAATCTTTATAACAAAGATCAAATTACAAGTTGCAATCTTCGCATATAAGTGGATTATATATAAGCATGTGTAATAACTTTGCGAGAGTATAAACAAAATGGAATAATGGAATAAGTATAAAGAAGATGTAAAAGCAATACCGTTTGTCGTTGCTGTTAATACCCGTTGTGTTTTAGAGATGTAACAAGAGCAATTCAAGATTCCGTATCGTCGTACGTTACCCAAAATTTTTGGTATGTAATATTTCAATTCATCTTGTTCCTAATTCGTAAAAATCATCATTATCCATAGCCAGATCTATTATATATTTCGCTGTTGAATTGTATCGAATCGCGAAAATCAATTCGTCGAAATTCTTATGGAACTTGTAAAACTTGCGCGCGCGAGAGCTAACATGTGTACATATATAATAAAGAAATTGTAATTGAACGTAACGTTGTAGGTGTTAGATATTTGCAAATACGTTTTGATTTCATGGTGCGTCGTTCTATTCGGTGTGGACTACCTCGCGATCCAAGGAATAATTTCCTGTTCCCTCGTTGATATCTCGTTGTTTGCTTTCTATCTGACCGCGAAATGGAAAAATATCGCAAATGATGCGATGGCAGAGCCAACTTTGACATCGTTTTTCACGAGAACAGTAAAATACGATACAAGCGGAAAGAAAGTTTAACCCTGAATTTCAAGGTCGATTCTGCGGCAACCTTTATCGATAAATCTCCACCGATCACGCTTTTCTGATCCGGTCACTTATTTTTTATACACACTGTACATTATACTGACCCATTTAAGGAATGCAACGCAGTGATCGGCAGTTAAACCAAACTCCTCGGAACAGTCTTCGTTGAAAGCTATTTCCTTTATTCTATTCGAAAAAAGTTCAGTTAACTCCGTAAAAGCTGAAAATAATTTGCTTTTGAGAATTTCCATCGGAGGTATTAATACGCGTTCTATTTTAAACAGCAAACTAACGAATTTTTAAACGGAAATGAATAACAAAAATTTTGGCGATAATATTAAAGTTATAATAACATATAACGTGATATTCTTTATGTAAAAGTTAAATAAGACTGGTAAACAATACTAATGATTAACCATCAGGTTGATCTTTCCCATACGTCCATAGCCAGAACTGAACTTTTTGGTGAAATTCGTTTCCAACAGTTACTATATACTTAGCGTTTGGGCTAATTTTAGCAGCGGTCATTCCTTTATCACCATGTGGATTAAATAAAGTCGAAATTGGTACACTGCAATAACAATAGCAATAGCAACTACAAATATGTTAGATTTTTTCAAGTATTTGATGTCATATTCGACGTTTGATTTGTATATTTTATTTATAATGTACACGATGTTTCGTAATAAGCGGACAATTATTTAAGCACCTAAAAGCAATAAAAAAAGAGTCCATATCTCTTTTTCACTTTAATTCTCTTTCTTCGTACGATGGATTTCAAGTATCCTCGTAAACAAAAATCCAAAAGTCGTTTTGAACATCTCGTGTGAGGGTAATCAGATATGATCAGAAACGATGGAACGTAAAATTTGCTATATTTTTTTAAACAAGATCAAACAGGACATACATCGATGCTAGATCCGCCTCTTAAATTGGATTGTCCATTTATTATGGAACACCCTGTACGCGGTACCTCCTGTAACGTCACTTATCTCCCCGATAAGAGAACCTGTTTGAATTTCGCTCCCTCACCTTTTCTGGTTCTTACTCATAACTCAATTCTAGCTGTTGTACAAAGCGTCGTGATAGTCAACGCGCAAGTAAAAAACAGATAAGATACGTTTTTCGCTCGTTGTGAAACGCGCCCTCCCCCTCCCACCCTAGTTTCCTCTCCATTAGTTTCTAATTAGTAGCAAAAGAAAAGAAAAAAAATTGTTTCATCGCATTTCCAAATTTCATTACCCAGTTTCGGTGTCCCAAACGACAGCTACGCAATCTTTTTCAAAATCTGCGGACAACAACCATTTTCCATCTTTCGATGTCGATAAAGTTTTCACCGCGTTCTTCTACAAAGTTGATGCACGAATAAGTCGTGTACGAAGATGCAAATATAATAGGCAAAAGATCGATACATACATGACCTTGAAGACTTATCGCGTATTTAGTCTTATAGTTGTAGATTATTATAACATGCGAACAAGCATAAGCGATGATCGTACGATTTTTTGTGGTTAAATTTATTATAGGTGTATCTGAATTTGTCCCAAAAGACCATAATAATTCCTGTATTTAAAAAGGTTACATATAGATAAATTCCATTTTTAACCGTACACATATCTTTACATATACAATATATACATATATACGTATCATTAAGGTTTGTTTTTAGGTTAGTTGCAATATGTATTGTAATATTAAATAGCTTTATCAAAGATTTCAGTTTGTCGATCTTCTTAAAAGAAATTTATATATAACCATGTAAATCCATTGCTTACAAAAGGACAAAGATTAAAATCAGTTTCTTCCTTTTCGCAAGGCGCCCTTATGTTGGTCTCTCTTCCACTTTTAGAATCCGTTGATTCCTTGGAGTACGATGGTATCGAAACATTCGCTGCCATTTTAATTGATTCGCGTTTAAGAAGTTTTCGATTTACGATCTGAAATTAGCAAATGATTCGCCTAACAGTTCTTTTACACGTATAGGCATATTGCGAATATTACAGAGACCGTGACAAAAGTATAGCACATCTTGCAAATTTCTTTATAAATTACGAATATTTAATTTGGATACATTCATACGTTTTCTACGTCGATATTTATCACGTACATATGAAGATGTTAATTTGTTTTGTTTGTAAAAACAGAAATATCGCGTTAATAGCGCACTATTTAAAATCATGGAAATGATATTTTGTACAGCCGCCGGAATTTCCTATCATTGAAATGATTCGCTTTGGCATTGATTTAATAAAAGGTCTTCGAATTTCTTTCGGTTTATTTTTTCTCGTTCTAGTAAAATGCATTCTTTCAATTCATTTATGCTATTGAACTGCCCTGCCGTAAACTGCCCTTAGCGTAAACAACTCTAGCAACAGTTTTCTATTATATGTATTTTACTTATAATTATGTATATTTCAAAAACCTTGGGACCATGAAAAAGAAAAACATTGAGAAATTTTTTTTCCGTCGTTACTTTTGCCCCTTCGAACCAAATATTGTTTTCCTCTGACATCTTTTCCCATCATAAAAAATAAGCGAGATATTCAAGATACCAAAGTTAGGTGGGACGCCTCTTATACGTTCTATACAGTTTTATACGCTCTGTACATTTTGAATTTTCTGTAAAAGCTTTAATCTTCGCTGCTTGATTATTATTATTATTCTCACGTGATAAATAAGAAAATGTTACATATGGTTATCTATTGGATAGCTAACAGAGTTTATGCTGTCTTTTTATGAATTTTCATATTGGTTACAGACAAAGGTCAAGTGACATCGGCTTCGTTATCAATCTTGCTGAAGTTACTGCTATGTCAAGAAGTCATTAAACCGTTTCAGTTCCTGATTACTTGAACAAGCTTCTAACGTATGCAAACATTGGCAATCATTTTAATAAAGTTCTAAACAAATATTTATATTTCTTTGGTGTTTGTTCGCTGTTCGACGAAATAAATTAAATATAAATTGTAATTATTAAGTTCTGTGAAGGCAGTGCATTCATGGAGTTATCTTACATTATCTTCTCTGTCTTTCTTGTCGTGGGAAAATATGATTCAGCACCTGTTTATTCGAATATTAATACTATTTCGCCATCTTTGTCTGCGGTAGGTGAAAAGAAATTTTATTTTATGAAGAAAATTTCCTATTAAATATCTTATTACAAATCAAACGGATTAGATTCCTATAAAAATAAGTTTTTGTATCTCAAAATACGTATATTCTGATGTGCATAACACAGATGCTTCTAATCTTTTGTTATATTCTTTGAATTATTTTCGTGAATTATACTCGAAGATATAACTATTATTCTTTCTTTTTATATCGGCGTACAATGTTATAGTGCTAAGTAGAAAACAGAAAATCCGATAGAAGATACAAATAAAGATTTTGCCGAATGAGTTCAACCGAGTTCATATATGTATATATAAATATTATAACGTTTTATGTTCACTCGACAAAAATAAAAATACCACTCTGATTAACTAGAAAATACCAAAATATCACGATTTATTCACGAAACTTTGTGAATAACTTTCTAGATAAATTTTATGAAGGAGTATGGGTACTTGGAAAGTGGTACAGCTGACTCGGATGCGTTATATGAGAAAAATGCCATAACAAACGCAGTAAAAACTTTACAAGAATTTGCCAATATCCCAGTTACTGGGCAACTGGATAACACAACGCTTAAGGTGCATCTTTTTGTCTCTTGACTATCGTATTTAGTACTATACTTATTCAGCTGAATGGGATCACCTGAATATCCGTTTTATTTATTCTTGTACGAGAGAACTTCTCAAGATCAAGTTACAGTATTTCAAGAGCCCCGTGCAAATGGGTCATTTGTCATTTCTCACTTTTTTGTTCTTTTTTTTTTTTGCAAGATTTTGAGGTCATCAGCTTTTCTTTATAATAGAGTTAGAATATATATATTTATTTCTCGACATTCTTGTAGAGCGTGGGCTCAAGTGAAAGTTTAGAACTTAAAGAATTAATTGTAATTAGTTTCATCTAAACAGACTCCGTGGTTTCATAGTTATAGGCAAGTTTAACAAATAATTTAATATATATCGTTTTTGTTTATTTATTATTTATGTACACATGTATTAACTCTTTTAGTGCCAACCAGCCGATGTATCAACTGCGTTTATTCACGTTCAGACTCTTGTACTCGAGAATTCGAGACGCGCTTAATTACCCACTTATGTATTATGTATTACTGTAGTATGTATTACTTATGTATTCATCAAAATAGCTTTGACATTTTTCGCATATACACCACGTTTTGAGTTGGTTGCTAGAGCTGACAATAAAAGTGTTGATCCTGCTACTATCGAACAATTAATTTCATATGTGAAAAATAATTATAAAACTCGATTGCTTTTGGCGTTTTAATTTAAATTCATTTTACTTCTTACATTATTTAAAATATTTTTCTAACGAGTGTAAAGTGTTACTATCGTAAGTTCTCATTTAGACGAAACTGTTACAGTTAATGGCATCTCCACGATGTGGTGTTCCTGACATTTTAAGGAAAAGGAAAAATCTACAACGTAACAAGCGTTTCGTAATAGGATCGAAAGGTTGGAAAACAAGAAACATCACATAGTTGTATGTACCTAGAAACATCTAACAATGAAGCACAATAGCTTATCTTCCATCTTCATATATTACGTTCATTACATGTATCTATTATTACATGTATCACAAATAGTATAACTAATTGGACGCCAAAGATGGGAGAAGAAATGATTACATCTGAAATTGGAAGGACTTTGAACACATGGAGCGGATATTCAAGACTTAATTTTAAGCCGATTCATAGTCCATATCCTGAGATTATCACTGCTTTTAATAAACAATCTCACAATGAAGAATCAGTGCTACAAAATAAAAAAAAATAAAACTTATTAAAATTGTCAATCTTTTTACTTGTGTCGATGACCTTGGAATAACATTCAAATCGACCTTGCATAACATTTTATCATCGTCAGACGCATTTTCTCTCCTTTTAGTCATCTTTTTTTATCTTCCGTAGCAGTAGAAATAATTTAATTGTCCATGCCAATAAGATTTAAAAGTGAATGCAGCGAGAAAAGAATGATTTAAAACTCTTTTACTTCTGACGTCAATATTTTTCAAACTACATGTTGACGACTCTAATAATTATTAATCGTTGAATTATTTCTTTTTGCAGATTTAATATAACACGTTTATTAAAATTAAAAATCCTTTCTTATGAATGATTTATTATGTAAAATTTTATATTTTCGTATGTTATCGAATAAATTATTGACGTATATATTTTTTCATATTTATTTCATATTTATTTATTTTTTCATATTTCCTTCGAATGTATACAGAATAATATACTGATATTTGAAAAAACTATAATTATAAAAATCACTATAAATATATTAATATAAACTATATTTGCATTCATTTCTAATGCTCCAAAGGAATCAAGTTTTCCATACAGGACGGTGCTCTATAATTTCATGTCGAAAATATAATATCCTAAGGATGATGTCCTACTTGTACTCAGTAAAAAATATTTCCATTTTAAAGGAATTCCGCTCAGAAAATTAATTCTGGAGCCAATGTTATAAGCATGAAAAACGTTTAACGTCGATCATACTTCGAAATATTCACAAATATTAGCAATGTAACAAGTTTAATATCGTATATGTTTAACTGCAACAACTTTGTGGCTTAGGATCAAGCCCAGAACGTTTAGTTACAGATATACGTGTAAATTCTTCTGCCACTGTTGGATGAATTCCAACGGTATCTTTTAGTTTTGGAAATGTTAAATTACACCTAGAAAAATAAGAAAATAATGAAATAAAAGATAATAATAAAATAACATATTATTCGTATAGTAAAAAACTAAATAAATACATACTTCATAGCAGCAGCAAATCCTTGGATCACTTCACCGGCATTAGGTCCAATGAAATGCATACCAAGCACTCTCTGATCGCCATTTCTAAATGCAACTACTTTTAAGTAGCAATTAGAAACATCTTTTTGTGGTATAAAGAATTCAGTTGGTTTGTAATATGCATGATAAATTTCTATTTTGTCTTCTCCATGAATAGCAATGGCTGCTTCTTCGCTAAGACCAACACAACCATATTCTAAAGGACTGAATATTGTTGTCGCAACATTCACGTAATCCATTTGTTCCGTCGAGTTTCCGAATAACCTTCTCGCTAATAATCGACCCGCATGTATGGCAACAGGGGTTAATTCTGGCTTTTTCTGTAATACGCAATAAAAACTAAATATTTACCTATCTCCAATTTTTTACATTACTTTTTTTACACCGATAACAATAAATCTTAATAAGTTGGAAAAGGAAATTTTTTTTCAAAAGTGAAAAATAAAAATAACACTCACATGAAGCACATCACCAACAGCATATACATTTGGAATATTCGTTTGTTCATCTATTGCGTCTATTTTTGCAGTTTCGGGAACAAGTTTAAGACCGATGTTTTCTGGTTTTAATTCTTCTGTAAGTGGTTTGCGACCTATAGCGAAGAGAACAGTATCGAAAATATCTTGATGCGTTTGTCTATCCTAAAACAAAGAAAATTTATCGCTATATAAATATAACTTGAACATTAATTATATATATATTTTCTTTTTAATTAATAAAATAGAACATACTTTATCTACCCAATGTACAAGAAGCCGACCATCGCTTTGCTTTTCAATTTTTGATGGTTTAGCTTCATAAATAAAGTGTACACCACGTTTCTCCATTTCCTCAGCAACAGTATTTGCCATTTGCTGATCAAATCCGCGTAAAACAATTGAACGTACCATTACAGTTGCATCGTAACCCATACTATTCAAGAATCCAGCGCACTCCAAACCAATATCTATTCATCCATTAAGGAAAATGAAGCATTATATAACATTATTTTAAATCTCACTGACAAAGATACGAAAAAAATTTGAAGCATCGTCACAAATGTTTTATAAAAAAAAAGGATACATCCAGCACCAACAACAAGAGTTTTCCCTGGAGCTTCCCCTAAACTAAAGATATCATCGCTGCTTATACCATATTCTAAAGCACCAGGAATATCAGGATATCTTGGCCTACCACCTACAGCAATCAAAATATTCTTTGCTGTAAACAATTTTTCTTCTCCATTTTTCATTTTCCCGCATATTGTATGTTGGTCTTTAAAATAACCAAGTGCATTGAAATATTCGACTTTTCTGTAATAATAAAAGAGCCAAGTAAATTAATAAATATAAATTTTATGCTTGAAAAGTAAAAATAGGATGGTATTAACTTTGTTCTAAGCTCTACTCGTGTGACCCAGTTCACAGATTTTATATGATTTTGTACTGCTGTTGTTAATGCTTGCCAATCTATCTTAATAGTTTTTGGATCTGGTATTTGCCAACCATAAGCTGCTGATTCCTAAAAATATGAAATTTTAATGTTCAAAGTTCTCTTGAATAATAAAACATAATTAATCTGCTAATGAAACATACATGTATCGCTTCTCCTAACAAAGCAGCTTGATGCATCAACTTTTTTGGTATACAACCAACATTTACACAAGTACCACCCAAACCCCAAGTAGTACCTCTTGGAGATGGTGTGACAAAATCAAGAACTGCAACTTTTGCACCTAGATTCACTGCTTCTTTGGCAGCTGCCAAACCTCCTGATCCACCGCCAATAACAAGCAGATCATACGTGAACTTTTGATCAGCTGCAAACATAATAAATAAAATCCTCTATAAAATTAACTGTGCTCATTGAATTTTCAACATCGATCATTGTAGAATGTATATTTTGAAATATTTCATCAATTTTTCATGTTAAAATGTTCTAGCTATGTAAAAACTGAATGATCATGAGTATGAGGTTATACGATATTTCTGTTATTATTAACAACAAGTTAAAACTACATTTTAATAAGACAGTATCTAGAAATATAAAACTACCGCTTAAATTGCATGTAAATTAATGGAGTTGAGAAACAAATCATTGAATCGTGTTAATTAATTCGATTATTTTTAACCTAGCCGGTATAATAGCTCAATGGTATACGAATATATAGATTTTACATATTATCAACAAAATTAAGGCATATTTGCAATTACAAATCATAGAAACCTAACACTCACAGCACATGCAAGCCATCGCAGTTCTTCCATAAGGGAAAGTATTACATCTAGGCCATGAGAACTCGAGCAATTTAGCGTGAGCGGAGCGGAATGTGACAAGCCTAGCGAGCAGCGTTAACGTCGCCATGATTATTGCCAGCCGATCACGGCCACGTGACGTCACCCTGATGACACTCGTGTTTCACGATATACGATAATACACTCTTTTACGGAGTACAGCGTACAACGAGTTTAGAAAATTATTACGATATAAAAAAATATCTTGGAATAAAATCGCGACATAGAATGAAGTCTATCTTAATCACAGGCTGCAACCGCGGACTTGGCCTAGGTTTAGTGAAACACCTGGTAAAAACGTTGCAACCACCAGAGAATATCTTTGCAACTTGCCGAAACGTGAATAAAGCAAGGGTAAGATTAGTCATAAAGTGAATGAGAAAAGATATTATGCAATAATCGGATTCAAGCTATGAATTCGACTTACCAATTGGTGCCATCGTTACACTTTACAGACTTAAAATTCACGTTATAAAGGAATGTAATAAGTAATGGTTCTCCTGTTTAAAGAACGTTAGCTCTCGTATATCGCGCTTGATCAAAAGATTTCTTACGTCTAAAAGACAAGAGCGAACTGACGCCTACTTGGTTCGTTTACCGCCATCTGTTATATAGTTGCTCCAAGCACATGAGTTTTTAAGTCTGATTTATAGTGACTCACACAATGCGCGTTGGTCAATTGCGCAATAAACTGTTTCATGCAAGTCACTGTAAATTTCGTTATAAAACGAACCTTAGAACCCGATATTTTGGAAAAAAATTTTGACCTAAATTTTAGAAGATCCAAATAATCATCAATGCACGTAAAAATATTTATAAATGCATAAGATTTTAGTATCTTACGACACAAAATACTTTTATAAATCCTTCATACGAGAAATTCTTCCTACATTAAATATAATAATGACATGACATGACCGCTCGAATAAGTAGAATTGCATTAAGTTACATTAATTATTAGGATTAAAGATCATTTTCTTGAATAAATAGCGATTATCTAGCAATATTCGAGAACATTTCTATTATGTAATTATTTCGTTTTAAGTATATTCCCAAGTTATATTGTCTTTCAGGAATTGACTCTATTGGCTGAGAAATCGGAGAACGTTCATATTATTGAAATAGGTATGTAATATGCAATATCATATGTAACCATACCGTAGCATTTTGTAATTTCAAACAAATTTTCCTTGTTACTGTCTTTATCACAAAGCATAATCTAATGTGTTATCTACTGATGATTAATGGTAATTTATAAAAAAATTGTAAAATAAGTCAAATGTTTTATGAAATTTTTCGATATTTAACAAAAGGACGATTCGGTTCAATAAATTAAAGTTAAACATTAATCGTCTTACATATATGCATACATGTATATGTGTTTTTACTTTTTTGCTTTTAAAAATGAAATTTATGTTAATCAGTCACTGCAACCATGGACTTAGCTTAGGTTTAAATAAATATAATATTTAAAGATAATATAATATTATTAATATAATAATTAAAGATAATATAAAGATAATATATAGAAAATATATAAAGATAATAAAATTTAATTGTTAAAATGTTGCCAATCTTAATCTAAAATTTAATGCTAATATTTCCATTTACAATTTCTATCGATATTTATTCAATTACAAGTTCCATGTTTAATTTTTATCCTATAGAAAATGTATTCCAAAACTTGAGATGTTAAAAGGTAAAAGCGTTTGTTTGATATTATTAATTTTAACACAACATTTTAAGTATATTATATAAAAATAGGCTACAGGTTTATATTTTATCGTTCTCTCCTCCAATTATTATATCTAATTGGTAACTTGATAATAAGAACGAAAAGATTACTCGGTCAAGTGCAATCAGTAATTTGGTAACATAGCACACATATTTCGTATAATGATATTTCATCTCTAAAGTATAAGACTGACTATATATTAAAAATATAAATAATATTTTAGAAAGTCAACTACTGAAGAACTCTTCATTTTTATCAATCTAATTCACCAGGGACATAAGATTAAGTCATATTTCGAAAACAATAAGCCACTTTCTAAGCTAAGAGTGATAAAAAAAATTTTGTTTAAATGCAAATAAAATATTGGATATAATAATTAAAAGAATAAAATATAAAAAATAATAAAAAATATTACCATGTAATTTGTTTTTTTTTTTTTTTCAAAGAAGCTAGAAATTAAAATAAAATATGTTTAGCGTTATCGGTTTTGTTATGAAGATATGTGTGAATGTTATCGATAGGCTTACATGAGCAATCTAGCTTAGATTTTTCAACAGATCCAATTGTGAAATTTCGGATTTATTGAAATTGTTTCATATGCCTATGTAAAAAGATAACATTCATTATATAATAGGATGTACATGTATAAATACATATATATGTTACAGATTAATCGGACCTTTTCCCTCTCTAGTTTACATTGTCTTTACTTAAAAAGAGCTGCAACTAATTTTGACTTTAGGAGAAAAACATTTTTAATATTATCGTAAAATACTAAAAAGAAAAATATGTGCTTATAATCAAATAACTTTATATATATTTTTCAGACGTGCAAGTATTTTTAATTATTAATTGTTAAAAAATCTCGATAACAAATCATGAAAAGAGTTTTCGACTTACCCTCGAAGTTATTTTGCTCTATCACCAGCTCTTTCTCTTTTATATAGTATTCAGTTTCTTGATCACTTAAATCCGAGTCCATGGTTTGCGGTTTCTTGTGACAACTAAGACACCACGATTTCTTTTTCTTCAAGTTACGAGATTTCATGTTACAATGTTTAAAATGAGAAATAATTCACGTTGAGAATTCAAAAAATGAACATATGTATAAACAATTTTTACAGAACAAGGATTTAGTTGCTTCTATTTCCTGTCGTTGAAAACGGTGGAATTTCATTAAAATAGTACTGGTCGATACGTACTTACGATATCTGATAATAAGAGTTATATATAAAATTTTTTTCACCTTGACAGTCAGAATACGAAATATTTGTTGAATTCATATAATAAATAAATTATCTACATGTATAAGAAAGAAATATCGATTTCGAAACAATTTTTATGAATGATCTTATTTCTTAAATATGGAAAGAGAAGAAATAAGATTTTACACTATAAAGTCGATAAGAAGGTTTACTGCCTTTCTTTACACAAAAATTAAAAGTGCATAAAATTAATTCATAAAAATTAAAAAAAAAAATTAGAAAAACCATACCATTTCAATTAACGAAACAATTTATAAACGAGGAAATACAAATATTTTAAATAACGAAATAATATGAAATTTTTTATGAAATAATGTGCAATTTTATATACCATTTTATAAAATTATATTTATATTTTGTAATCAAAATATGATTTCATAAGATGATATCTTAATGATAAGAAATATTGATGTTAGTGTAATAGTACTTTACGTTACAAATTTTCAAGTTAACGATTTCATGAATGCGATGAAATTTCATGAATATAAGAAACTAATAAAAAAAAAATGATGTAAAGAAATTATGTGACTTACCAATATCTATTACATTTGTCGTGTATAAATTAGATTAAAGAAATTTTTAAACCATCAATTTAATAATTTTAAGCTAAATATAAATAGTTGACACAAATAGTACAAAAGTAGAGAATGTACGCAGCTGTAGTCTGAAAAGTACATACAAATCTATTGACCAGAGCCAAAGAGTAGTAGTAAAAGAGATATACATGTATGTATATAGTACAAAGTAATTTATGAAATCATTAGATTTAATATATGTATAAGATGCCTCAGATTAAATTTTGTAGTTTTTAACGTACATTTCCATTTTCTTCTTTTTGTTTAAAGATTTAGCCAATACAAAAGATTACGATAAAATAACAAAAGTCGTGGCCGAAAAGGTAGGCAATGCAGGATTAAATGTTCTATTTAACAATGCCGGAATCAGTTCAAAATTTACAAGGCTTGGTCTTGTAAAAGAGAAACAGCTTACAGAAGCATTTTTTGTAAATACTGTAGCACCAATTTTGTTAACAAAGGTTAGTTGAACATTTTTTAATACATCCTTTTTTAAAAAGTATCGCATTTAGTTGAGATTATTAAAAATATTTTGTCCTTTTTTTATATGTACAATATAATTTTAAGAACATACAATATATATATGTATATATATTGAATTCATGCTGTTTTAATTTCTATGAATTGTTAATGAATGAATTTTAAAAATAATACATTTCTAAATTTCTAGGCAATTTTACCATTATTGAAAATATCATCCAATAACTTTGCAGACAAATCAAAAATGAATGTTAATAGAGCTGCGGTTATTAACATGTCTTCAATTCTTGGAAGTATTGCTGACAATAATGAAGGTGGATATTACCCTTATAGATGTAGCAAGGTAATATTTTCTTTGCTTGAATCGATCAATAGATAATTCATAACTTAACAAAACATTAAATTTGAATATTATTTATTTATGTGTAGAAGTATTGCAATAGATTTGTTTGAGAAAATCATGTTTTTTATATATACTGTTTACATTAGTGACCCTCTATTCTCTTATTTGTTCCTACTTCATAGTTTCATGCAGTTACATATTGCAACAAAATTATTTCATACTATCTCGGTATTTTATTGTAAGCACTAATTTTGTATTAGACCCAATAGTGCAATAAAGAATTTACCTATCCTATGTAATAGATACAGTTTATAATATTTATCTTATTTTTAGGCAGCTCTCAATGCAGCTACAAAGTCAATGAGCATTGATTTAAAAGGGGATGGAATCCTTGTTACTTGTTTACATCCTGGCTGGGTGCGTACAGATATGGGAGGAACCAATGCACCCATGGATGTTAATACTAGTGTTACTAATATCTTGAATATATTGAATTTATTAAATGAAGAACATACAGGTTGTTTTATTCAATATGATGGAAAAATTTTATCTTGGTAAATAAAAGTGTTATATAGGGTTTACAATTTCCTTAATCATTTACATTTGATATAATTTTTCAATGATCGTTTTTATTGCTTTACTTATTCAATTTTACATTTGAAATAAAAAATAATCACACAGATACCATTCTTTTTTTATTAAAATATATAAATTATTATAATATGTTTAAATATATCACATGTTTAAAATCTTAAAACAACTGAATAGAACAATTTATAAACAATTTATATCTTACATAATAAAGTGTTGAATATTATATTTATTATAACAGATAGCATTAATTGAAAGTATACTCAACTTATAATTTAAATTACTGTAAAGATTTTGAGATTTGTACACATTAAAAGCAAAAATTTAGTATCATAGCCAAATATTTTTCTGTACATAATTCATAATATACAGATATTATTAAAATTACAGATAAGAATCCATATAAAAATGTAGTTATACAAAAATTATAATAATTAGCTATATAATAGGATGTTATTGATTTAATTCTTTTTAATGCATACAGGTTTCTAAACATTTGTATTTGAACAAATGAAAATGATTAAGTAATAATTTTATCAAAGCATTTTTATGCTTTCCTGAAAACTTATGTAAATATAAATTCAAATGTTCACAATTGTATTAATTTATTTGTAAGTGTCAAAGCGTATTTTGTACATTTCATGGTGCTATAACATAATGTCAAGGAATGTAAATTCTAGAATATAAAACTGCAAAGAAATGATACTTGAAATATGTACAATGATACTCAATTATCGAGCAATTATTGAATATATGATTATACTTAGACACATAAATACCTTGAAGATAATTGTAACGTTATACATTTGTATTTTGGAGATATTATTTTACAGCAAAAACAAATATATCATTATCTATTTTACATTTCCAAAATTATAATATATCAATGTTTGGCAATCAGTTATTTGAGATGTTACATTGAAATGAAGGAAAATCTTATATGTATCTCATTAATTAAATAATACTGTAATAATATGAATATTGTCTAAAATGTACAATCCGTTTTGAAAAATAATTTTATACTACACTTTTAAATTTCCTTCAAAACAGATCTTAAAAGGAACTGAATATTTAATGCAAATGTTCAAATAAAACGTCATTAACATTAGCTTCTAAATTAAGTCGTGTTGTTATACAACAAATTCATGTATAAAAAAATAAACTCATTACATTTAACTTATATTGATCGATATGATTATCCTCTTCTTTAATGCATAAAAATTTTTGCTAAATATAGAATAAAATGAAAGATGAAATTTCATTTAGTTTGTTAATTTACAATTATGATTTAAGATAACTTTATAGTGTGCAAATTCGTATAAGATAGAAATTATTTCCTAAATATTTAATATCCCAAATAACAGTCACAGGATGAACTTTAATCAGTCTTTAACCTTTTAGATGTTGGTTCACTATTTTGCGAATTAGAATCTTCAGAAAATCCCAGATGCGCAGAAAAGTCAGTTAATCCTTGGGAATCACTAACTGTTGAAAAACCTAATATATTATAAAACTTTTGTAGATTTTAACGTTCGAGAAATAACAAATATGTCATAAAGTATTGAAATTTAACTTACACGTATTTGAATCCTCTGTAAGACCAAAATTAGAGTTCGACGAATCTAATCCACTTTTTCTTGGCAAACCATTTTCCTTGTCTGCAACTGTCTTTGTCTTCTTCTTCTACGCAAAAGAATATTGATTTTTATTTCTTACTTTTATACATGCTTTATAACTTCTGTTTACCTGATCAAGCGTTGATATAGGTACCCATTTATAAATCTTCATAGTAGTTTCTCCTATTGTAACCCATTTCTTTTCCCTATAAAAGTGTCGGCATGAAAATCACTGATGATTTCTTGGATTAATGTTAAAATAACAGACAGAGAAGCTACCTTCTTTACTGTTATTAAAAAAGCAGACATACAACACTATTACTCAATCAACACGCATAAAACATCTCAGAACTACAAAAGTCTGTTTACAGCTGACATGTGTAATGCAAAATCTCTATTAAACTTTGCAAAGAAGAAAAATTTTTATCCATTTTTGATATCCATATAGTTTTACTACATTCTTTCTTTTACTTTCTTTTGTAAAACTTTTCAACATTTCCTCGTGCATCTATAATATGTTAAGAGATTTACCAATGGCGAACTTTGTCAACGACTTGCATTACACGCTTAATATCATCCTTGGCACGACTACGAGTCTCTGCACGTACAGACCGCGACATCATGTTACGCGATTATATGTCACTTTTAACCAACACGATACAAAACACCACTAGGGCATTCGTCGATAAAGAGGTTAGGGAACTGACAGCAATTACAAATTTCCACAGCAAGATATCAAACACTTTCAATTTGAACGAACAAGAATCACAAATATTACAATCATAACAAGACGATAGGTCAGCGAGAATAAGTAGGGGTAGGGACGAGAAATATGGCGGAAAGCAGTGATACTCATCGATAAGCTACAATTCTTATATTTTGAAAAAATTGAGACCATTAATTTATATGTTAAATATACATATATATGTAAATATGTAAAATTTTATAATAAATTTTCGAATGGCGGTAGTATAGAAAGATCGTTAGAGGTTAAAGCATATTCTAGCAAGTTTAGTTAACATGAGCACCACTGACACAAATAGACGAATAAATGCAACTATAACACATTCTCTATTCTATACTATTATTAAAATATAAACACATTTTTGTTACAAACACATATTTAATAAGATTATACTGATGTTGGAAAATATATAAAAATTAATATAACATAAATATTACAACTTCAAATGTGCAGGATAATATTCTAGGATGTCCCTATATGTTAATTCCATGGACATAAGAATATAGGGACCTAGCAATAATTGTGCGAGTGAAGTCGTTTCTGGGGAACCGAGAAAATGGTATTTGGAGCCGCATTGATGATTGGTTATGATTGCGTAAGGGCAATCTTATTTTCATTGAGTAAGAGGAAGCCAGTGTAACTGACTGACTAGTTTATTTTCTTTTTCTAACATACATCATTGAATCAGTGACCAATGATCAGTGCGGTTCCAAGTACAACATAACTGTGTTTCCCATTTCCCAGGAGTGGGTTCACACGCTCTGCCACCACACGAAGCTTATGCTCGGTCCCTATATATTCAATGCCCATGGTTAATCCTCTACATTTTTTAATAAGATTTCATTTTCACGTGAACAATAGGATTGTTAAAATGAGATTTTATTAATTAAGGAAAAGATAGAAATGAAACTTACTACTGTTTGCTATATACGTATAAGCTTATTTGTATTCTTATTTTAGAGAAAATTCACATAGCAAACTTATTTTCTATCAGTAACATTGAAATATAACCTAAAATATAATGGAAAATTAGAAATTATTTTAAATTTGAATTACAGTAGTATTTCTAATTTTGTAATTATTTTATTCGTTATATTGTAGAATATCTTTAATTATATCATCGATGTTATGCAATATTACACACTAATTTTGGAAACATTTATATGTATTGTATTTTATCATCGTATAAATAAGATATCTACTAAAATCAATTTTATATATGCAAAGAGAATATCAATGATTAGTAATTGTGTGAAATTCATTCTGTAAATATAAACTGTTACAGTTATTTGTTCTATTAAGGAAGAAAATAGTTAGTTCCTGACCATAAAGACAAGAGAAAGATGCCAGAACCTAACAGTACAATGAAAAATACTACACCTGAAGAAGAAATTCCATATGGATGGCTGGTATAATTATAGATTCTGTATAGTTCTATAATACCCTTTTATAGTATAGCTATTTTAAGAAATTAGTCAATTGTATTTAAACAATAGAGATATAAGAAAATATTGATATATCGTTCCTTTCTTTATAATTAATAATTTGATATTTTAGATCAAACCATGTGAAATGTATAAAGAGGAATATAAGGATTGTAAAAGCATAAAAGCACGATTTCATCAATATTTTATATTTGGAGAAACTCTAGACTGTAAACAGTGGAAAATTGATTATGATAATTGCAATCTATGGTCTGAACATAAAGATAAAGAAGCATGTGTATGTTAAGAAATAAATAATTAAAAATTGTTTTATAAAATGTTACTTACAATGAGTTATATAATGTTTTAAGAAATATTGTACTATTTACAGAAGCAATTAATAAACAGTGAAAGGAAGCGCAGACTAGAGAGATTAGAAGGTCATTATAAGAATGATATTTGGGAAAAGAGAGATAAACCTCCAGAAAATTGGAATGCTCCATTACCTAGTTGGCTAGAAAAAGAAAGTAGTAAATCATATTTACGAATTGTAAGTGACAAATTAAAAGAAAATCAAGATGAGAAAGAAGAAAAAAAGTTTTGTACCATAATGTAAGAACAATTTAATGTATCTAACATTATAGATATTTTTAAGTAGTACGTGATATTTCAAAATAAAAATTCAGAAATTTAATTTTGGACGTGGGTTTTATTATATGGAAAAATTCATCATTTATGTAGAATGAGTTACGTAAAGCAGACCATCTAAATATCCTTGTTAGTGTAGAAAATAGTGAAAGATATCAAAGAGAAAAGGACTGACATGTTACCACAATAATTCGATAACAATAGCACTTGTCTGTAGTTTATTGATAATCATGTTCGCGTGCGTTTAGAAAGTACCTTTCGCTAATAGCATACGCGTTATTGGCATGAATGAAATCTGATCACGGAATTCAAATTTTACACGTTAATGTTTTCGTTAATCGAACTCATTATTTATTTCTAAGTTCAGAGTTTCCAAAGGTTACGGTCAAGGGACAAAGTAAATAAGCAAATGAATAAAAGATATACTTGAATTATCGATTTGTTTATATTAACTATCAATATAACAAATTCTTGATAGTTTAAATAACTATCTATATATTAACTAACTATATATTAACTATCATGTTCTTAATCAAATTCCTAGCAATAATATTTTAAGACAAAAACAGTATTCATTTACTAATACATAACTAAATACTTAGTTTTAATAAAAATAATTTAGATTAAATTTATTAGAATAAGCTTCTTCTTTACTATTTAATTGAAAATTGATTTTCGAATAGATTCATATCTTTTTAATATTTTTGTAATGAAAGATTTATTTCATTGTATTGTACTGTGCAATACTGTACAATAATATTAAGTAAATAGTAAGTAAAATTCTATTTGTAATATAATTTTTGAGTACATTATTATTATACACGATATATATATATAAATAATAAAATAGCGATTACTTCAATGTTTCTCATGTAAATTTCATATAAAGGCTTTAACGCTTTTCATATAAATTACAGTAAAAATATACAAAAAAAGTTGAAAAATATATCAGAATAGGAAATGTACGTACACAATGGTACGTATAAGTCGGAAGAAAGATAATAGTTGAACATAATAAAGAAGTATTGTAGTAGCATACGCCGACGAAACAGCAAATGCAGAGGCCCGTGACGGGCATGCGCAGTAGGTGACTCGGGGAATTCCGTTACGCACTTTTTCTTCCGTTACGAGAGTCAATCCGCAAGTGGCCAGTGGCAAAAGGAAAGGCAAAAAGCAACGCTAAACTGAAAGAAGCGGGAGAGATAGTGTTTAAACGTCGCGGCAAATTCTCCCCACTTCTCTAAGGAACACAATAGAGAAACGCGTCGTTCGATCGAGCCCGTAGTGTTATGTGCGTACGCGATGTTGAATGAGTGACGTAACCTAAATACAAATATCGCCTATCAACGAATAGGTTCAGAACAGAGGAACGCTTCGTTTAGTAAAACGACAAAAACGTTCAAATATACGCACACACTTTTGCTTTCTTTCTATTTCTCTCCCTTCCATTCTTATATTTTCATGTGGATTAATTCGACTTTAGTCACTAAGAGATAGCTATTGAGGCATCGCGTTCACATTTCAGTAAACGCAGTCAACGTATTGTGGTTTTTGTGCTCTAACAGAGGTGTGCACCGGTAACTTGGATTTCTGATCAAGAGAAAAAAGAATGGCGGAAGATTGTCCTGACGGTGATTATCTCGGAGCCTATAGCCGTTTTTTCTCCGAATTTGTCGCCAGAGTGAATCCATACGATCAGCTGCCTGTCTCAGTAAGTTCATATAACGTCACCGAGGCTGAGATCGTCGGTGAAATCATCAACGTGACTCTACAGTACCTCAACCAGACGTAAGTGAATGTACTTTTTAAATGAATAATATTGCAGCATGGCAGTGCGTGGGCGGACAAAAGACGTGTTTATTCGTTGATAGCTCCTATGGCGGCCGGCATCGAATGTAAACATAAACGACATACACGGTGTCCCAGTATCATCTGTCATATCAGCCCCGGGAAGGGGGCTGATTCCACATGCCTGAAAAAATAAGTCGGAAATGTCAAATCAAATTTTTTCATTTGAAGATTCATTTTCGAAAAAATCGAATTTGAAAATGTATCAAGTACACGCGTGTTTAAACTCTATCTTTCCGAAAGACGAAAATGAAACGTCGTACGAATATTTTCGATTTATTTTTTTAAGCTATATTTTCCATTGTGTTGTAATGGCTGGGACACTTTGTATAATTGCTCGCGTAACTATTTAAACTAATTACCATAGAAAACTTGTATGGATATATTATGGGTGTTATATAGAATTTTATGAGACTTCGTAATTAGCATCGTAACGAGGCACGACTATAATAATTATGTATATTACTAAACTTTGAAACAAATACGAAAATATAGATACATCGAAATTATACAAAGCATTTGTCGGAAAAATACATTTGTAAGTTACTGATATTACACGAAACGCACACAGTATATTAAATAAAAGATTTTTATAAGAAAAGATTTATATAAAAGAAATTACGCGTCACATTTTCATGTCATTCATATAATATATTTAATCCTTTAAATACATATACTACAAATAAAATTCTCTTACGCGTCAGATTTTAATTATTTATTATAAGATAATTTTTATTTATCCGTGTTTTTATATATTGCGTAGCACGTGACACGCAATAAAGGTAGGCAGGGCGCATGCTGAAATGACGGAACATTTACGATTGATCCGACGAATTTCGCTTTCTCGTAACTGCACGCATTTTCCGTGCGGCTTCCGTTTTTGTATGATAGGTTTTTTACCATCTGAAGTGTGCTTGCTTTCAGATTGTGTTATCAACAAGTTACTGTTAGGTACAATAATATGTGTATAAAACGCATAAAGGAATCGAAAACTTAATTGTTAATAGCAAATGTAATTTATATGGAATTCAACTATACAAATATTTTGTAGTTCAAGCAGTAATTAAGCTTTATGAAAGACGTTTAAAATAGCGCTTTCCTATTTTGCCACTCTTGTCATGGCTAATTATCTGAAAATAGAAAATACGATATTAATATCTACTTTCATATCAATGCCTTTCAAGATTATCATTTCTTTCATTTAACTATGTTTTATATAATTACAAGGCAAGAACGTGACAAATAGTAACTGAATGATATAAATATAAAAATCTCAATAGTCGATATAAAAAATAAATAGTCAATTGGCCAATAAAAATTTCAATAAACGAACTTATACTCCTATGCTCTGCTGCCAGTGAAATATGTATGCATATATACATCTATATATCGATGAGATCTTCCCCATATATTATTGATATTAGATGAGGTATACATATCATATTTCGAAAAATTACACGCTTGCAATATGTATAATATGAATACGGATAAATAAATATTTAAATTAGAATTTAACGAGAAAAAGATAAGTTACATAAAATTTTTATTCTTTTTACATATTTCGTATTGAAAAAGTTTTGAATGGTATTGTAGGATCGATAAAAGCTTGTGTATATGCGAACGGACATGTAAATGGAACGTACCCAGACCATACCATCCTCTGTAAATTCGTATTTCCGCACTATTTTGCTGTTATCTGGACAAACTGAAACTATCACTAAATTATCTCCTTCCATTGTAGCTGTATTCTAGATAAAAACAGACAGAAATACGAACGGTGAAAAATGAAAAATCCCTTCCCCTTCTTTCTTTTTACATAGGATATTGCCAAAAATCACGATACAAGCTGCAACCAACATGCAAAAATAAATCGGAGAAAAGAATTACACTTTTTTATTTAAGGCTTCGTTTTCGAAAAAAAAAGAGTTTGAAAACCTATAAGTTATCCGTGTATTAATTGCAAATTTTGAGCTATGAAACTTTTGTTTCTCGTAAACATATCTTCCAATTACGGAAATAAGAGATAACAGAAAGCAAATCGCGACACTATCAATGTTTAAATGCATCGCACTAACGACAAAACTGTCGCTTTAGTATTTATACAGGGTGTTGAACGAAATGGGGTGCACGCTTTTTCCAGCATTCCTGATATGTAATGATAATGTGACAAACAAATATTTCAAACAAAAGTTGATCCGTTTTGAATCGGTCACAAATTTCAACGCTTAAAATTGCGAAAAAATGCTTCTTTTTATAAGAAATCAAGATCACCCTGGCCTTTTTAAATGGTATAACGTATCTTTGATTTCATAGCGTTGTAACTGATGTAAAGACGAGTTCATCGATCGAAATATTACAACTTTCTGATGATCACGAGTTCAGAAATCTCGAATTCATTGATTCATAGGAGTATTATTATTAACGTGTGAAATTTAATAGGGCGTTAGATCACACGCTTAAAATAACGTTTGTGCTGTCAACAAATTGCAATAGTAAAAATTACTGGTCGTCTCTTTCACCACATTTATCTCCATTAGATTCTTTTTATGGGGATATTTACATTATCTGTTGTTTACGACAAACCAGTAAACTCTGCAGAAGAATTTTGAGATAAAATAATACATGCGTGTAGAGAAATAGATCCACGAAGTCTATTTGCTTCTACGCATCAAAATTTGCTGAAAGGAACGGGACTTTGTGTCGCGGCAAGTGGTATGCAATAATTTGAGCACTTATTATAAGTAGAAAAACACGTACGACAGATAGGAAGTCCAATGTGCAAATATGCGTTAAAAAGTTAAAGCGACTCTTATCTTTTATTGATTTCTAACTGATTCAAAACAGAGCAACTTTTGTTTGAAATATTGTTCGTTACATTATCGGAGGTATTTGAAAAATCGTGCTCGCCATTTCGTTAAGCACCCTATATGGTGTTATTAGAGAAAGGAGAAATTGAACTTTTGATTGATGCGAGCAAGAGCAAAAAATAAAGTGATCCTGCAGTCACGTCGTAAAATTCGTCCACGTCCATATAAAATACATATAAATAAACGCCCGTTTCGTAAGCGGTAAATTGTCGCTAGTGCGCGGGGGTTCTAATCGAAATACGACCAAAAATAGAAGTTTCATACCTCGAAATTTGCAGTTAATAGGTACTTACACGGACCTGACTGATTTTTTAATTCATTCTTTTCGAAAACGAAGCCTTAAGTGAAAAAGTCTTTTTTTCGACTTATTTTTTCACATAAAATCTCTATCCTATAAAATTTCGGCCTATTGTGTCACAATTTTGGGAACGCCCTGTATATAAAGCAAATTACAATTCAATACTTTGAAAATCGGTAGTAGTTAGTTAAGTTAAGGATACAAAGTCCTCTCTCAAATAATTTTCTCTATTCGTTTAATTATATATCGAAGAAAGATATGTAATGGCTAATTTTTTTTATGTAATTCAAAGTATGTTTCAAACTTGAAACTAAAGATACTAAATTATCTCGATCGAGTTGGGGCGAGCACGGTATTTCAAAAAAATATTACGAAAGGATTGATTATACTTTCATTATAATCCCTGTCGGCATACATTCTTCATATTCTTCGCCAAGAGTAAAGGTAATCTCTGTCGTACGAATCATCGAAATGGTACGAATAGTCCATTTATCGCAGTCGTTCGATATTTCCAGTCGCGGACTGGACATGGATATTATTTTCCGTGGAATATATGGTACACCTATAGATGCATACAATTAAAAATAACTTAATTTGAATATTATACGTCTATATTATTATGTCCGATTTGATAATTGAAATATCCAATAGGTAGAAAAAAACGTGTAACATAACATGCATTATAGATATACAGGTATGTAATATATCGTGTAATGAGTGTTTGTGTACAAGCACGTGTATATATGTCCACATACTAATCAAAATTTCAATCTATACTTTTAATTGATAGCGCATTAGTAAATTAGTATATTACGAGTATACATATAACAAATCAATCGATTCACATTTTTGTAATTTTCAAGAACAAGCTAATAAGTGGAATATTATGCGGAAAGAAACAGAATTTTATACATCGTATTTGTTTTTGCTTCCATCGTAAGCTAGGCGACATTCAGTTTTAGTCGCTTTTAACATACCCACAGCTTTGAAATACTCGTCGAGGTTTTCGCTTCTTTCATGTTGATAAGTGCCAACGATCGATACCATTTCTCTCCCCTGTCGGTAATGCTCCGGAGACGATGCGTTTGCTGGTGGTTTGGAATGTTTCCTCACAGGCTGTAGCGAGCCCTCGTCTTAGAACGTATCACGAACTAGTTCGAAAGATTCCAATTTTAATAGATTCGAAACAGCTATCTCCTCGTTTTCACCGGTTTCTTTGATCTTCGCAAATTGTTCATCTAAAGCGTAAACTCCTTGTTCTTGAGGTAAATGTTGCTCGAGCGCTACTCCATAGATTTCTCACATCTAAATGATACGCCGCATGATATGGCGGTTATCGGAAATGCGTATAATCATTTTTTCAAACTCTATCTATTCTATTGTTCTTTTTATAAATTAATACATTTTTTAATTGTCAGTAACTATTCAGAAAGGAATAAATTAATCTTTTTCGTTGAACGAATTATGACTATCTTCGGATTGGATGAAACGTACGATGAAAACGATGCGTTTGATGTTCGCTACTACATACGTGTATTTACTAGATAAAGTATGAAACTGTATGTCGTTTTAGAAACTTATAATCTTCATTTACGACTTTTCAAAATGATATTTCAGTAATAATTATTTGTTTACATGCGATGATAATAACGAGAATAGTATTAGTAATTATAAAAGTAAGAATAGATATCCCAATAGGTGTCCCAGATTTTAATGGACGAACGCTATCGGTATATCTATGCGTCTAAATAAGAAAAAAATGTTACATAAACATAGGTCGTTTAAAGCTTTATTAATAGGTTACGACGAAAATATGAAATACGAAGGGAACAATAGCAAGGTTACTACGGTATAATACAGGAATACATCAGTAATATTTATGTTCACTTTGTTTATGTAAAAGTAATTAATTCTCCATCCCAAAATGTTTATCGTTCTGACGATACAAAATTGACAACAGCCAAAAATAGAATTTATTACTTCGCGAATGTCATTCCTAACTTGTTTTATCTCAGTAAATGCATCGTTTTGAAATGGAGAACTATTTACCTTTGGATAAACAACGTGAACGTGAGTATAAGCTGATCTGTTCTTACGTTATATCGTAGTAACCGAGTCTGCTATTGTTCTCTTTGCATTTCATATCTTTCTCATAACTTTTTAGTAAAGTTTTAAGAGATCTATGTTTATATAACATTTTTCCCCTATTTAGATCCGTAGAATATACCGATAACATCTGGTCGTCAGAACCTAGAACACCCTGTATATTTCAAAAATTTAATGTTTTTTATGTCCCATTTCATTTCGAGTATGAGATGATCGCAGAAATATACAAAGAAGGACTGTCATTCAGAAAAGCAGTTCTCTCAGTCATCGCTCAATGTGAAGCTATTATTTTTTCAAAATTTGATAATTCAATTACAATTAAAAGAATTTTTTCTTTTCTTTAGATTTAAAACGAGATTGTAAAATTATTAAGATTATCTACAACTATCTTTAATACTTGGAAGCCATAAAACGATTTTCAACGACGCAAAAACATAAAATACATCTGATGTAAATAAAATGTAAACTTTTGTTTATTAAATCAAAAACGCTGTAAGATTATAGCAGAAATTCTATAGCAGACATACATACATATATTACATATAACTTCCAGTATGATAAAAGTCGTTTCTAAATGAAAATTTTAGGCACACAATACTTTAAGCATATTACTAATATGCCTATATAGCATTCAATCACATTGAAAGCTTTTGCGATTAAATTTACGATTAAAGTCGCTATAAAAATATAAAAAATTAATAGAACAAATGATATGTTGTGGATATATATATCGTTCGTACAATCATTTAAAATTACTTTTAAAACAAATTATACATATTTTTTATTCTTACGATTTAAAGAATTTCGGAATGAAAAACCCATGGTTATCACTGTAGCGTATTTTCACTATAGAAAATAGACTTTTGAATTTTGTTAATCGAAAGTTTCGCATATGTATTGCTGTCAGTTTGCTAAGTACTGCTTCAATTATTTTTATGCTTGTTCTATGTTCAGATTTGTACTTGTATCGCGTAATTTGTTCTTTAAATAGATAATTATTTTTCAAAGTATGAAACAATTGATCTTGTTACAGATACTTAAAAATTAATTAGTTATATGTGTAAATAGAGAATTTTGTAACATTCTAGACAATGTCCAGCAAGTTTACAAGCACACTTGGTTCATCAAGTAATACAAGAAATCAAATCCATGTGCAAGAAACAACCAGAGGATTGTGGATTTAAATCTCAAGAACAAGGTATGTCTCTTTAGAAAAACTTTAAAATATTTTTGTTTTTTATAATAAAGATAGTCTGTGATAATTATTTTTTATCTTGCAGCATATACTTCGTTAAAATTAATGCAAGCCATTACCAGTAAAGTTAATGAAATATGTACTCGCTACCTGGACAATAGTAGATTAGCATTATTGCCACCGCCTCCTTGTACACCACTGCCACAGATAGCAGCAGGTGGAAGCAAAAATTGTAGAAGAAAAATGGAAGACCGCTACGTGGTTTTACATGACTTACACAGTATATTTGGTATTGAGGTAAATACAAAGATTAAATTTTTCTTAGCAAATATATATACATAGTAGGCCTTTTATTGGAAAAGCATATTCCAAATTTTAGGATGACTCCATAGCAAATTACTATGCAGTATTTGATGGACATGCGGGACAAGATGCAGCTGTATATTGTGCTTCTCATCTGCATCAATATTTAGCAGAAAGCATATATTACCCTACAGATCCAGAGCGTGCCTTACGTGATGCTTTTCTTACTACCGACAGACAGTTTATAGAGAAATCACAGACACAAGTAAGAAACAAATATTTTTGTAGAATAATGTATCAAATATACAGGCAATATATCATTTTTATTACTTTTATCATTTCAGAAACTATACGGTGGAACTACTGCAGTTTGCACTTTAATATTAAATAAAAGATTATATGTTGCCTGGGTAGGAGATTCAACAGCTATGCTGATAAAACGTGACAATGTCGTTCAATTAGTGAATCCTCATCGGCTTCATCGCGAAGTAAGTATATGTGTTTTCACTATGTTTAACATCTTGTTCGCAGAACATGATCATATAATATTATGTGTTCATATTCTTGACTATGTATTCTTACTCGTGTTGTATATATGCCTGGAGAGGGCACCCCAGGATCTACATTAATGAAATGCCTATCGTGACAGTGCTTAAATCGAAGCCCTAATATTGGGTCTATAACAGGTTGAAAATTTGATGTTTCGTTTAAACATGTTTTCCCTGTTCTCCAATAATAATACGCAAGGTCAGATGCACAAGGCCATATTTTTTTTCTTCCTTGGAAATACGGAAGCCAATTTTCTTTTTCAAGCCTTTCGCTAAAATCGATGTAACCAGAAATTTCAAACTGAAGCTTCGTTAAATTTCTAACGAATATGATAGTGGATATGATTTTCAATCTATTCAGACGTTCTCTGAGTGCTAATTCTTGCATTATATTACCCTTTGGTGTCACTTGTTCTGATGTTAACTCGTACGGTCTATAAATTGGAAAAAGTAAATTTTTCACAGCTTCCAAACGACGATAAAATGATTCTTCGTCGAGTGTTTCGCTCGTACAACGGTAACCAAGCTCGGCTAATCTACGCGCGACATTAAGATTTCCCAAATATCCAAGGTCAACAAATGTTACTAGGGAATCCAAATAGTCTTCATAAGTTTCAAATTGTATTAATCTTTTGTCACTATCTATTTGTGTTCCTACCACTGTCATTTTTAACGCTATTTAATCTATAATTTTAACGATAAAAATATTAATATTTATTTTTTAATTAAATGATCTTTGTGACAGTAAATTTTAAGCTAGAATTTACTTTCTTTGTTTAAAAACAATCGACATTTGATAAATATAATGTGTTTTAAAAAAATTTGTAACAAATGTGCAAACGATATTGATTGTTCTTATTAGGATGAAGTTCAAAGAATACGGAAAGCAGGAGGAACAGTGATGCAAAGCATGGGAACTATGAGAGTTAACGGAGTATTAGGTGTTTCACGAGCAATAGGTAAGTTAATTTTATTATGGAACATTTACAAAATAAAAATACAATTCCAGTACATGATTTATGTATTATATTTAACAGGTTAGATAAAAGAAAGTTGAGAATTGGGAAAATTTTATTATAAAATATAATTCATATGTTTAGTATATTTTATACTTTTACATATATTGAAAAGTAAAAATCAATAATATTTATAGGTTAACATTTTGCATCTACTTGTCAATAATATCCGGATATTATAAAGCATTTTACATGAAAATTCTTTTTAAAGAAATGTTAATGGAAAACAAAGAATTTACGCAATTATGTATGGGCGGGTATACATCGTTGATTGTTGTTGGTGTTTATGTTTGAAATTAATGTTATTCTTAGTACTCACGTTCGTTGATACGTAAATGTGTATGAAGTAGAACACATTAATATTAACTTTACACGATTAATTTTATTTTCAATCAAACTTCTTCCGTTATTTCCGTAGTCGTGGTAATCGATTCCACTGCTATGGAAGCTATATATACGACGCTAGATGGCGATACAAGTATTCTCTCCAAATCGATCCATTGCTCGAAATGCGTGTTTTAAAAAATGCGTTTGAAACTCTATAGATACTCTTACTTTTGGTAAATTTCATGTTATTTAATGCTAAGAAAGTCATCATTTACTCGATGCTGGGAAGTTTATGTTTTAAAAGAAGGACTTTTCCCTTAAATACGAAACAAAATAAAAAGGTAACGTTAATTATAGAAAATTTTAGTTTAAATATTAGGTATTTTAGGTGTAATTAGGAGATTATTCGAGATTTTTTATGCTTTTAATCATTTTAAAAACGTAGGATATCTTATATACATATAATATAATTATTCGTATACATGTATTTATGTAAATACGTACATATTTAAGTTTTATAGAATTACGAAATTTCAAGCGAAAAAGATAATTTATATAAAAGTTATCTAACTGAATAACTATGATAAGTTAAAAGTGAAGATGACCGTAAGGATGTTGTAGATGTTGGTTTGTTCTTATAAGCTTTTAATTATTTTATTACGGATAGTTATTTTAGATTTTATGTTTTCGAGGTTTTTGAAACTCGATACCACTATCATATTGACGTGGAAATTTCGAAATAGTTTTGTTACATATCGTTTATTTTTATCAAGTGTGATGAATTCAATTCATTTCAAAATATTAATCATATTTAAAGGATCTTTCGCTTTTTCTATTTTTCTACTTTTATTTCGAACTTTGTATCGTGTATATCTATTCTTCTCTGTGTATATTAAGTACTGTTATACATAAACATTATTTATCAGTTTAGATAATTTACATAAATATCCGCAGTCTAGTTATAGGCATTCGCTTGTCGCAAGGATCGATTGTAATTGAAAGGTTCGTTAGTTGGGGACAAATGATTTTTATATATTAATTTGATCGAATAAAAATCGTGTGTTTTTTAAGGGAGCCAAGTAGGGAGAATCAACGTGTACTAACAGCTGGCCAACTATGGCTTAGGTATTGCGAAGAAAAGGAAAGAAAATATTCTGGACGCGTGTTGGGTATCCTGTTGGTTCCGTTCGACCGCTGACACAATAATACGTGCAATCATGCTTCGAGCAATGGACTCTTTACTGGGTGGCTTCTACATCGCCTGCCGGGAATAATTAACAGCCCATTAAACCGTTTATGCTTCGCGAGGAGACGCGTGTCTCGAACGTCTGTCGTTAGAAGAATTTCGTTTCGACGTCGTAAAATTTTGATAATCGATACTTATCGTAAAATTATATCTTATAATCATTACGATGCCTTTTATCGATCGTAAATATTCGTAGGATATTTTTTCACTCGGCTACATAATATCAATGAAACGTTTAATCGAATATAAGATAGAAATTATTAGAATCTTTGATTCTGTAAGGTTTGGTTAACGAGGTTTTATTTTATTAGACGAGGAGAATGCGTAATTACAACGAAAATACGAAACGTAGATGAAAATTTGTTGTGCGATTAGAATTCGTATATTTACGTTTGAGAGCATACCGTCGCTCGAAAATGACAATACGTAGTATCGTATACGTAGCTGCAGAAAAATTGTTATACTTTCAAATAGTTAATTTTTATAGTTATTTGCATCCCTGCCATTGCATATTCTACTCGAACGAAACTTATAACTCTATCTCACTGTAGAATCAGTGGAACAGCGATTCGGTGTAGCGGGTAAGATTTCGTCATTGACGATCGTCACAAACGACGAAAAGAAATAAAATACCACCCTTCCAGTTTTATTCCAGCGTGTTGAGCGAGAAAAATTCTATACGATAGAACGGTAATTACGATTATACCGAAATACGATCTTTCGTTGTTTACTCTTTTACAAGTATACGTACCATAAAATTTCGTTCTGTGTATTTTCAAGTTGCGATTAGATGTACGGTTGAAAAATGCAAGAAGCCTAATCGAGAAATTTGAAGACGTTGTTAAAGTGAAACGAGATAGCATTCGCGTAATTAACGACACCCGGCTACGTATGGATCCGATTCTTCGTAGAAATTTTTCAATCGCGATCGAGCAAAGTAAAAGGATAAAGTGGGAAAAAGAGAGAGAATTTTATGCCCCGTAACGTGTAGTTTTATGGAATTCAAGAGAACCGTTACAGTTATCCATTACATGTAAACGATGCTTTTTACATCTAAAAAACATGCGACGGTGAGGCGTGGGGAATATCAGTATTCAACTAGGATGTATATATGTAATTAACTTTAATTATCTATTTAATGAATGGCGTGGCTAATTTAAATAATGGCACCACCATAATACAGACGCTTCCGGTTATTATAAATTTACTCGGGTTCACCCATCAGTTTACTACATCTATGAATGAAATTCTTTACGTTTAACAATTAAATAGATATGAAGATTTTAGATTTGACCAAAATAAATTCCTATACATTTCGCTCGACAAATTCAACAGAAATTTCAATCAGCTTTTATTATACGCGGTTAAGAAAATGTATACGCCGATGATCAACGTTGTACAATAAGCTTTTACGATAATTCGATATTTCTTTTCACGTGGTTGCAGGTGACGTTCGATACAAGCCGTTTGTAACCGGCGAACCAGAAATTAAGTCTGTACCTTTAGACGGAACCGAGGATTTTCTGATTCTCGCCACCGATGGATTAACGGATTACTTGGAACCGGCGGAGATATTGACTGTTCTCTACTATGAAATACAACGAAATCCGAGTGAGTACATAGTTACATGCTAACTCGTTGCATAATATAGATTCGATAGAATGTAAATAGAATCATCGTTAATTATCTTGCGGACCGTGTATTTTCTTTTAACGAGATATAGTCGATTCGAATAGGAATCAAAGATTTTATGCGTATTTTTAAGAAAAATTACAAAAGAAGCGAATCGATGTTCTTTGGTAAAAATTCGCGAATAAATAATTTCGTCTGCTTTTAATTACTTAGCGTTTAGAAAGTTAATTAGCTTCGGTCGAGTAAACGATGATTTGTATTGCGAACAGTTAATTCCATTTATTTCTGGGAGGGACAAAGTGGTAGCCTTCGTTCTCTGGAGTTTTTAAATATCGCATGATTCATACGAATGTCTGGCTGGCCTTCGTTATTAATGCATACAGGGTGTTCATTAGTACAGTTCCAGCTATGAGATTTATAAGAAAAACAGTAAAGGAAAAAGTTGTATTATTTTTCTGTACGCGCTATAGGAAGGAGTACAATTTTCTGCCGTTATTTTGACACGTTCGATTCGTTGCTGGCTCTTTCGAAGAAATTCAGAGAAAACTGCGCATTCCTGAATTCGTACAGCGTACTTGGTTATGTCCCATTAATTTTGTCGATCCGTTGCCGTGACACGGAGAAAATTTCTATATCACGAATGGAGCGATCGAAGCGAGTAATTATAAAGTCGCGATGGAACACACGCGTGCGAAATTATCGGGGCTCGTTAAATCCTTATTAATTCGATTAGATTTGACCATTGATCGAAACCGTAGAAAATACTGTGCGAAATACAGATTCGCTGATTCTTAGGCATCGATATAGACTAATATCTTTGTCTCTTTTCTAACGATTATCATTTACCATATTTTATATTTCGTATCGATGTATTCGGGGAAGAAGTTGCTTCGATCTGTTAAATAGCAAGACGATTTCGATAAAACGATATCTATCGTAAGTTGTATAAATAAATTATATATCGGAACGTGGTCTGACGCTTACTCTTACTTCTTATTCTAAGAAGCATGAATTCTTCTTGAAATCCTCGAGTATTCAGGTCGGACTAAATGTGAAACTGTAACTTTTACGAAGGATACGAAGTTTCTATTCGTAAGCGGTCTTTCGTCACACGATCAACGTAATATTAAACTTTTTCCTTTTTTTCACCACTCTTTCCTTTATCGTAACTTTTTCTTTTTCTTATCGTCTAAGAGAAATTCCATCGTATCGGATATACCGCCGTTACAGGTATCTGTTAATCGCAGTACGCTTCTTCGAAACGAGAAATATAGAAACTACGTATTATCGTATTGGAACGTTGTCATAGCAAACGATAAAAGATATTATATAACGATTGAAATAGTCTCGGTCGGGGAATCGCGGAGACCTCGATATTTGTACAATGGTGGAAGAATAGGCAAAAGATGATTATCTGATCGCACGAGAAAGTAAGGTGAATACCGCCTCGCAAAGAATTTCCCACTAAAAAAGGACGAATCTCGTAACGATTCTTATTCTTCATAAGCGGCTGCCAACAAACTGTGTCCAGTCTTTCTTCATGGCGCTGTCATGCTCTGCTTCTTGTTGCTTCAGGGACGGAGATCGGTATAAATTGCTCGCCACTTGTTTCGCGAACGTTCTTTCTTTCCGAAGAAAAAATTTCTCTGCTTTTATTCTTCGTGGGAATTTCTTGACACGAGTCCGCCGATCGTTTTCCTAAAATCGCCGGTCGTACCAAATACCAACGTTGCTTTCTACGTCGAATTTTTCTATTTGAGAAAAACATATTAAATAGAAAACATGGCGATTCCGACAGCTCGGGAAACGATACTGGAAAATCGACGATGAAACGACGAATCGTTGGTTCAACTTTGCTAACAAAGCGAAATGGAACTGGACGTCGATTTGGAGAATCTCATCGGCAAAGTTTTCCCAATTCCACGATCGGGCCGCAATTAGGCCAGTCGCTCTCGGCAAATTGCTCGCATTCCCATTGTCGAGATTCTATTCGGGAGGGTCAAGCTCCGGCACAATAGCGATTCCTAAGCCTAATTGCAGCAGCGTGTTGCGGGCACGTGGCATATGAACACATCGTTGCTCGTCGCTTCCTTCCTCGAATATTTAGCGGCGTTCCACCGACGTGTTTCGACTTGTAAGGAAAGTGTAACGCATTTAGGTCACCGATTTAGTTGAAAATTCCAGTTACGAAGATACTCTGTCGTCGCGTACCATCCATCGCGCTTTACTTTACGTTTCCAAACAACCTCTTTACCAACTTAAGCAAAGTGTTTCTTTTTTCTTTTTTTTCCTTTTTTACATTGAGATTAATAGTCAAATTATCGACCGCGAATCCGTTAACGTGTCATCTGCAACAATTACATCTACGCGTTACGCGTAAGTCGAGTCCATTGCCAGATGAAACACCGGTTGCGCTTTGACTGGTTGCAATTACTTACGCTCGAGCTGACGCTCGATCACGGAGGAGAATTTTGATCAGACATGGAACACTTACTTCTGGCTATTTCGCATTTTCTAAGATCCATTAGATGGATAAAATCGTGGTGCGTTGTATGCCAGCATGCACGTTAATCAATTAGGTAACGAAAGCGTAGTCTTTGGCGCGTGCGTGAAAGTTTCTGTCGTTAAAAACTGGCTTGATCGATCGTTTTATGCTTGAAAAATGTTACAGTTTAGCATAAATTCACGATGATACGATAAATCAAAACGGTATAATGCAAAGTATCGCCGGTCGCGTCTCGGATCAATTATATCTAAGAGTTGCATTTTCGGAGATAAGTAAAATTCGCGGATGCGAATAGAAAGCCAAATAACGTCGATATTTGATCTTTGCGCCAAAATTTTGTACGATACATTTTGTATCACACGTAAGATATATACACGTATGAGAGAGAGAGGGAGGAGGATCGTGGCCGTAGAAAAGGTCCTGATAAATTCGATCAAAGTATCTCTCGGGCTTCTTATTCGAACAAGTTGGGGTAACGAAGGAAAAACGCGGGAATGTATGGATCGGGCCTATGACTATTTCGTCGATGGGAAAAAGCAACGTTGGTGCAATCGATGCAAGGTAGGAGAACCGCATTGCAGCATCCCTGGACGAAGCATGGTGTATGATCGAGGAATGAAATAAAATTGAAAGCCGGCTCGCACGGCCGAGAGAGAAAAAGATGGAAATGTCTGAACCAACATGGCCGTTGAGTGCATCCTAACAGGAAGAGGAGTACCGTGGCATATAAAGCTTTCTCTCTTAGGGTAGAGACTCCAGATGCGAAGGGAAAAATTGTCAGATTTCCAGGTGTTCTCCTTCTTACCAAACTGTAAAATTTATACCGACAACTAGATTCATGTACTCCGACGCGATTATAAAATTAACACGGCATAGTTAATATGCCGGTATTATATTATTAAATTCAATGGTATACGTACGTACGAGTATATTCAGTATACATCAAGCGGCTTTAATATGTCTTGTTTACGTGCAACGAAAGTAGTATCTCTTTTCCACTTACCTAATTTTTTCTTTCTGTTAGGAAGAAACGAAAAGTTATGTAAAGTTATGTAAAAGTTATCGCATTGTAAAGTGGCTAATGAAATTTATAAATAATACGGCAATGGGAGCAACGTTTGAGTATAGTCAAATTCGATATGGATAAACATTTTCGTTCGAGCAGATTACCGGCATCTTTTCATTTATCCAGAAATTCACATTCTTACGAAATAATTGTGTCATTTATCGCTGTTTCTTTTCTATTTAACGAATCCACCATGTGTTATTCGTTGGTGAAAGATAGCCAAAAGAGGAAAAACAAACCAAACGTATTTCACGAAGATTATTTCCGATTTAATCGGCACGGGATTTAATGACAGAGAGGTAGAGAGGTAGAGAGAGAGAGAGAGAGAGAGAAAGTAATTAAAAAAAAATTGCCAGAAGCTTTTCAACTTGGCACGGTCTTCCTGTACTACCGAGGCTCTAGCCTGCGCCGTAGCTTAGCGACTACCTCTTCCTTCGTCCTCCGGCAAAAGAGCCGATGCCTTCAGATCCTCCGACCATTCGCTCGTTCGTCATTCGTTTGCGAAGTCGTCTGCTAGAAGACACGCCGGCAATTCTCACCTTCCTATCGGTCACGCATATTTCCTTCCGGTAATACGCGGTTGACTGTTCGCCTTTCTACCGATTTTGCCATTTCAGCGATTTTTTCGTCGCATCCTCACGATTCGCGAGGAAACTCGCGAACGAAATCCTTTCGAGTCGATAAATTATCAGTTTATCAACGTCAACAACGAGTTCTCGGTTAACAAGGTCGAGGGATAGAAGTTTTCACCTAGATGAGGCATAGAGTTTGCCCTTTAGATAGTTGTCGATTTCGTGGCTCGCTTTGGAGATCGTCTCCGTTCAAGTTGTTCGACGAATAAAACCGATTCGGACGACCGATTCGTTCGATGCTCGAATTCAGTGTTTCGTCGCGCAGTGATCTTTAGTGCTCTGACGGAAAAGAAGGAAGAGGATATATCATCGGCGTAGATCGTTGCCGACGAATCGTGCATCGCGTTGGTAAGTCTTAAGCGTGGTAGAAGCGATCGAGATTAAACGTACACTTACGGAAATTAGTTTTTCGATTTAATCGATGACACGTACGTGGTAAGAATGAAACGTTTCGTTGTGTTCTCCGCAAGTGGAACCACTGTCGCAACGAAAACGTATTTTTGTAGTACCGTTATGGCGTTTGGTCGGATGCAATAGGTAGGTAGGACGATTGTATCGAAACGCTTCCTTTTGACGTCATTTCCTTGCGCGAATAAATGCAAGCGGTTTTCGCCGAGATGTCGGGCTTTCCCCTCGTTTAATCACCGTAATTACCTAGACACGCGTTTCTGTCGACCTGAACATCAAACGGGCGGACAATTTTTTTAAATTATTTTCCAGCGATATACGCGTACAAGATTATCCGGATAAAATTATTCCTAGTGGTAGACAACGTAGTTATAAAGTTATCGGTAAAAGGAGGACGTACGATCGTTTGACCTTTTATTTATTTGATAGAATGTTACGACTCGATGTGAAACTAGGTTTTACGATCGTAATCAAATTAAATTTATCGTCGTAAGATTCTTTGGAAATCGTTCTTTCTTCGCTTTCGTATCTCGTTAATAACTTTTAAAACGCGAGGATAAGTATTCTCGAGTTTTCTTTCAGCGATCTGTCGATTTCGCAATTAATATCGATGACAGTTTGCGGACAACGTTCCTCCCCGTTTTGTATTCCACGACGATACAAAGGGCATGCAATTATGCGCTTATGCGGTCGTGACACGAATTAATTGTTTATACGGCTGTTTCGTTCCTTGTCGCTCGCATCTCGTATTGCTCTACGTAGAAAAAATACAGAATTAAATAAAGAAATCGTCGATATTTTTAGCGAGAGCCCGCCAAGAATTTCCAAGTGTTTCTCATTTTTATACGGCCGTTCGTCGAGACGGGCACAGGCTGGTTCGAAACATTTGTAAACGATCCTATGCGGAAACACGATGGGATAAGAAAAAGATCGATTATTGGTGAGGCAGATTTCAGTTCCGAGGTACGTAGTTCGTCGTTTCTCCAGTTCCCCAAAGTTAAACGAAGACAAATTTTTGGAAGACGCGATGGGTTTGCCAAAAATGGAAGTAGAAAAGCGAGAGAAACGTAAGGACGATCGTCGTCGTGCGAAATATATCTTCTCACGATGAGAATGTTGGCCGTTGATCGAAAGGAGCCCGGAAATCTCTTTTCTCCGCGAGACTCCGGTACAGTCGTCTGTGAAAACATACTTGTTGGTCACGAACCGTGCAATTATCGCTGTTGCGCCGCGCGGTACTTAGACGGCGCGTTAACAGAACTCTTTTCGATTCTATCCGCGTTGAATGGCTCTCCTCTTTTTGTCGTTACCTTTCTGAAAATTCTTTCCAACTGTTCTTTCGTTTTACTTTTCAAGCCAGATATCTCTGCGAGATTGTAGAAAACATCGATTTTTATACGACGCGAAAGCTTTATCAACAAGTTTCGTTCGTCCGCTTTTTACAAAAGATCGGCAGCAGCGCGTAATCGCTTTGGTATTTTGAAACGAGCGACCGTCGCGGGATAAAAATTCGCGGAGGAAAGAGAACACCGGCTCGTAACGAGATATAAAAGTAGCAAACACGGCCACTTTAACCAGACTTACGTTTCTTCCGCTTCTTTGTTACGTCGTTTATTTTTTAATATACCAGGAGCCACAGAAGCAGCAGTGGCAAAAGCAGAGCCGAGCGGCATCGGCGGCTTCTCCCTGCTTCCCCGCTTTCCCTACGTTAATCCACCGCCGGCCCTTTCTCTCCGTTTCCCCTTCCCCTTCCATAAATATGCAGATGACTTTTAATTAGACGCACTCGGAATTCACTGCACGCTCATCCACTTGCAGCTGCACTTTAGACGTCGGTGTCACTCGGATCCTGTTTTTCTTGTTTCCATTACGCGGATATTAAAGCATCCACGCGAGTCTGGGCGGAGGAGGACTCGCTCCGCGAAATCTGCCAGCTGTTTTCTATGCATTTTCTCGAATTCGCGCGTTACGTTACTCGTTTCGCCATATACTTTGACAGTTACGTTATAACGATGCTCCATAAGTGACATTTTATAGTAAAGTTATAGCAAGTAATAACAGAAATTTCCTTCTATCCGAAGGATCATCGATCGCATCTCCGTGTCGTTTATATTGTATGCGATAGGTTTCCTCGGTTTTATACGGCTTTCGTGTACAGATGATACGTGGGATGTTAGTTTCTAGCATTTCTCCTTCGTTCGTATAAATGTTAGATTCGCGGAAACGATAGAGCAACGAAGAAGATGGATTCTTTAATTTTCTATGATTTTATAATAGCACGATTTATATTTAATAATATAATAGCTGAAGATCGTCGTGTTTACTACGCTGTCGCGTAGACCGTAGATAGTGTAGATTTTCAGAAACAAGTTTCAATAACGTTCAAAGATAACGTTCATAATTTGAAAGAAAGAAAGGCCGATAAAAGAGGAATTCGGAAACTCCGTAGGAAAAGTAGTTGATCCGTGTGTAATGTCCAACATGGGCCGGAGTAAATGTACGCATGCGGCATCCGCCGGATATCCGCGGTTCTTGCAAACTATTATTTACGCTGCTTGGAGGAGCCTCTTGTTCACCTCGACTTTACTCACAGCCTCGCCTACGTTGTTAACAGTGTTATTAAATCTTCTCTCCGTGGAAGTAAGTCGATAGTAGGGGTTTTAAACTTTTAACACGACGACGACGATGCGTTTGTTCCGGAAATCTTGCGCCTAAGATATCCTTCGTAGCCGAAAGGAAATCTGCTAACGTAAGTTTACGAAAGACGCGGATACGTACATATCGAAGAAAAAAAAAAGAAACAGCGAGAAAGATGACGGGCAAGGGGAAAGAGACGAATTTTCAAATGACGTAGAGCCAGCATCGAATCTTCTTTCGTATCACGCGAAGGATCGGTCTGAAAGATTCTCCTAAAAAGGAGAGATAATCCCGGGGAAAAAACGGCTCGATTGCATAACTGTAGCGGGTATAGGAGTGCTACTTACGATGATTCTTGGTCGACTGTGGCGACACACGACGAGCAGGATAAGCGCGGAGCCGCATGGCAACAGCGGAACCGTGTTAAAATATCGCAATAAGGCATTAAACAAAGGAATCCGGGAGGAGCTGAACCAAGACCGCGGTTACTGAAGCGAAACGGCTCGAGTGTTTCTTCGTCTTGAAAGGACTCTTCGTCGAGTCTTCCATTCGCAACACGCTTCTTCCTTGCTCCTTTTATCGCTGATTTTCAGCAATACCCGTGCTGGCTCGTTCCTTCGTTTCGAGCCTAGTCTTTCGAGAATCGAGACCTACGGCGGATCTGTTTTCTCGATAAAAGCGTCGACGTGCCATGCGTAACGATTACTCGTACGGTACGTTTATCATCGTTAACTTCTTGTTCCACTAAGCGGGTCATATCGAACGAAATCGAATAGAAGTACAGTTTTGTTTATGGTAGGCGGTTATAGTACCATGGTACCGTGGATAGATGGTGTCGTTATCGTTATTCGTTTTTTCCAAAAACCAGGTGAAAGTTTTCTTATGAATTTTCCAGCTTCGACGTTCGGTTGAAATAGCGTTTTAATGTTCCGAACGTACGTTTAACGTCGTTCGAACACTTGTACCGCCTTTTCTTCCAATCTCTCGATTACGTACGATTATTACGTAAAGTTTTTAATTCACTCGAGCGCCGTACTTGAATCTTCGACAGCAACGACGGATATTTCGAAAGAGGGTGTGGCCGAGAGTATCGTGCTTGCTCAACTCGTGCTTTCTCGAGCCGTGCTTCGTCGCGAGGGGTCAAAAATTCTATTTGGTAACGAAAGTTCAACTCGTTCAAACGACTAAGGGAAATATGCGATATCCTAATGGTTAACGTTGGATAGTTGAGAATAAAAGTAAACTTGGAAGATGAAAATACGACGGGATTGCTTTTCGGGGAAAAGGATAATCGAAATGATCGAAATATCCATTGTCAGAAAAAATCGAAAAACGGTATGTCGAGTCGCGCGAGGTTGGAAGATCACTGGAGATCGCTGGATCTCGCATCAGCTATGAGAACCACTTGTCCGCACTCGTCTGCCAGCGTACAGACTGAAGTAACCTAACCGCAAACCCGGTGAATCACCCGAAGGACGCTTTCCCCTCGTCTCCTCCTCGTCCATCTCGCTGCTTTTTATTTTCCCGCTCATCCATCGGCCGTGATTCAGGATGGTTTAATCGATTTAATCCTGCAGCGTCGCGATAACCCCCGGAAAACACGAATACCGCGTCGACTTACTTTCCATTTCGATTATCTTTGCTTCTTTCCACGATCGAACAGCCCCCGGAAAAAATCCAGACTAATCCTGATCAGAGAATCCCTGCGGAGTCATCGATGAATGTAAGCGTCTGAGATAGCGAGCTCGTGCCAAGTTCCCCGTCTCACGGTTTCGTAATCCCAAGTTCCAGCTTCTTCTTCTTCTTCTTTTATCCAAACTTTCATGCAAACTTATCTATTTTTCAAACACTCCCCTACCTTCGACATACTCGTAAGTATTTTTATCCGGTACTTTTTCTCACTTCCTCGAATCGATAACTTTTATATATGGGATTTTCGATACATGGGATATTGTGTTCGGAAAGTACCTAGCTCTTAGCTCTCTAGTTTATTTTTATTTACGTTTCTCCGTTTCCAACTTTACGATCACTTCCATCTAATCTCGATAAGATGCAGCGATATTTACCGTGTTTTTTGTTCGCTTCGTCGTCCGCGATACAGCCCTTACGATGCTCGTGAACCGATACGTTACGAACGTATTTCTAAATTATCCTTCGATCGCGCCTAATAACGTTCGCGACGAACGAGCAACGACTGTTACTTCTCAAGTTGGCTGTGCTCCCAAGTGAAAAGGAATTGTACGACCCCGAAATCTGCGACCTTGACAGTACAACCTTGATCATTCGAGTTTTAAACGTACATCCTTTTGTTCGTATAATCTGTTTTCGTATTTTTTCTATGCCCTGCGATAGCGATCTAGGGACATTTACGATAAATACGAAACGTCGCTCTTTACGTTCAAATATATCGAACGTTAACGTTGAGAACATTTGTGGCGCAAGTGGCGGTCAAAAGATAAAGAGATATCGATAGAAATTTCTTTCTTTCTTTTTTTTTTTTTTTCTTTTCGAGAACTTGGGAACGAAAATATCACGTTATAAAAAGTTAAGAAAAAGATTTGCCGAACCACTGCGTGCCTCTGAGGAATTTATTCTTCGCATTTTTACCTTTTCCTCGTTAATTACTCTTTGCTCGTTAGTCATTCAATTCTGCACCGACTCTAGAGTAAATTTGTAATTATCGTGCCACACATATAGCTAACTGGATATTCAACTCGTAACGTCAGAGTTTTTGTTTATATCCTTCGTAGGTAAATAAGGTTATTTCACGCATACACACACATATACATTATTTTTCGTGTCTATAGTATCTGGTTTATGGAAAACATGCGCTCGTATCATTTTTTTCGCTAAAGTGAATTATATATTCGCGATTACGTATATCAAGATATGCTTACGGACAAAATGCTTCGCATTCGTTTCCTTTATTCGCCGATACCGTTAAGTATTTGCTACGAAATGATGGCGTGGCTTGGTGCAGCGTGGAAACGAAAGCGGTCTCGCAATATCCTCTCCGTTTCTAATTGGACCGGCGCAGCGGCGTGTTTCCTTTGTAATTTTCCACCGGTGCAAGGTGACTCAGGAAATTGTCAACGATGAAAATCCTGTTCGATTGGAGAAACCTGTCTCGATTTTAGGTCACTGTTTTCATTTGTCGACCGATTACATTCGTTCGTTGTTGATCTCATATCGATGTGCGACGTGCCCCGCACAATTGGGACAACCTATAAAACGATTAAAAAGGGGAAGAAACGTCATAAGATAAAACGAAACGACACAGGATCGAACACAAACTGGAAATTCGTAAAATTCGCTCTGCTATACTTTTCGTGTCTTAGTATTTGTGTAGCGGCGAGTTGCAAATTATTATGCTACGATAAATACAATAATCGACGATAATAGTAGATTATTGCTTGAATTATTCTTTCAAAGTGCAAAGATTCTTATCAACGTTACAGTGGTGTCGTATCGATTTAAAAACGAATTGAAAGAAAATCGGGGAACAGAGTGGAAATGTGGTATATAGAAAAGCGCGTTTCCACGTAGCTTTTTGCGTTTATGACGCCAGCCAGTTCCAATTTTAGCGGCCATGCGAACACGTATACACGCTCGCATCTGACTCACGGTGACATTCCTTGCATCGCTTGCCGGATGAATTTCATTTTTGCTCGCGAAAAACGAACGAGACGCGGTTCCTAGAGATACGTTCGCTACGTTCGCGATGCTTCTGTTGGTAGAATCTCCCGTGGATAAAGACAACGTGGAACCACAAAATTCTTCTGCAAATAGACCTTTAAACAGGCTGTGTTTTCTCCCTAACTATGTACCCGATCTGTATCGTTATTTTTCGTTCGACAACGTCGGTTTGCACTTTGGACAGTTCGGATGTTTTTCATTCGTAATCGCATTATGAATTTTCATGCAATTATACCAGCTTTACGAGTAAAATTAACGAAACGCGCTCTTCCAACAGTAGTTTCTAATATCGAAACGAGGTTCTTTCTGTTGCCGAGTGCGAACGTAAATTTGAAGAGCTTCTTTCGGGGATGTTTGGGCAACGAATAACTCGTAGCATCGACGGTTAGCAGAGTACGTACGACTTCCTTGTACCTTTTTGGTGCCGAAAATACAGGCGCCGGCACAGACACGGATTCCCCCTTGACCATTTCGTTCACCGTTTGAACGATTTTAACAGCTGACAGGCATTTCTCATCGAGGAAGTGCCGGGTCATCGACCCTACACGCGTTTTCCTACCGATCTGTCGGTGAAGCGAATTCAACCGGAGATACGTTCCAGGTATCGTTAAATCGCTTCTTCGAAGATTAAACCCAACTCGGCTTCGGTTTGGAGCTTCGGGGGACAGGTGAAAGTGGTCGTGCTTCGCGATTGTTCTTAATGATATTTCTTCTTCTTGCCATACGTTGCCAGAAGAATACGAGTGAAATTCTCATCGTTCGTATCACAGGCGAACGAACGATAAAAAATATGCACGTACCTCGAGTCGGTTGAATCTCGCAGCATAGATATGCAGAAATGAAATTGCCTTACGAGTAAAGAGGCGATGCAGCTGACAGGAGCCGATTCCTCGAATTTAATCACGTTGGTTCTCTCCTTTGCTATGTATTTCCACAGCTGCGCAAATTAGATACGATAATGCTAGGAAGCGAACAAAGCGTTCTGTTTAGAGATCGGGAAAATCTGTCCAGGGAAACGTCCTCCAATGTATTAACCAGATGTCGAGGGGAACCTACCGCAACGTGGAATGCTAGGAAATAACTTGGATTTTAGCCAAACATCGTTACCAATTTTCTCACCAACGTGTCTAACTCGGCTTAAGATATGGGCTCTTTTAAAAAGCTGTAACAATAACGGATCCAGGTTCAACGCGCCTGGAAATGTGGCATCACTGACATATTCACACGTTGTAACATTCGAATCGTCCTATGATCGATTCGAGCAATTATCTAATTCGATAAATTTGTTGAGAACATTCGGCAAAAATTCCATTCTTACCGCTATATCCTTAATTCCCTAAATTCGACCAGCGAGATACGAGAAATTACTAATAGTATACGTGCTAACAGTAGCTTACTTTGTTACTTCTTACGGTGACTTATCTCAACGTATCGTTTCACGTTCCGTGGACCAACTGGTTCTTTCAGTCTTTCAAGGAACCTACAAATATTCAGCCTTCTTACCGATACCTGTCCGCTGTATAGTACAATCGCTTGTCGAGTCACACTCTGTTTCAAACTTTTGTCGATGAGAACGAAATCCAAGAGCCAAATTACCTGTCAATTAATTGTATCACCGATAGAAGTAATTACAGCGTTAGCGATATTATCGATATTAATGTCAACGTTGGCTCGTATTTCAAAGGTTTCTGAGAATTAGAGTAGGTGGAAGATTCTTAAGTACGATAGAACGTCGGTTCATGAGATACGTATATATAGACATTAGGTTGTACATACACAGGTCTGTCACAGGAAGGAGGAAAGCGATTAATTTCATGCGGTAGGTGTATCTCGTCGACAGTTCCGTAAACGTTAATCGGTTGATGGCAAAATTGCACCAGTGTCACGTCCTGAATGTATAAAACTAGTAAAATTACGTGTACCCGAATGACTCAGTGTATTAGCATAGTGCGTTATTACGTGTTACGTCATTCGTAAGAATAATCAACGAGAGCGACGAATCTATTTCCCCGTACTCTATCTTTTGCCGATCTTTTATTTCGGCAGGACTACCGTATATTTAATTTTACTAAGTTCTATGAACGATAAAAAATTAATCAAGTAAAGTAAAACTACACGCTTTCTACTTATCGCAATTGCGAGTGCTAAGGTAACACGATCGAAAGCTAGTTAGTTTGAAAGATATTTTAGCTTAAACTTTGTGCAATATTTCGAATCATTCGTCTTTCTTCTTTGGCATTTTTCTGCAACCGCATTGGTAATAACGGAGTCATAACGCGAAACAATTGCGTGGACCACCCTGCATACGTACGTATATATACATACATACTATGTGTATGGCTTCGGCAACTGTCACAAGAACGATAATATATCATCGTCTTTTACGTTTTTTATTACTTTCCGACTGACCCGAAATTATTCGAAATCTATCTCAACGGCGATATAAACTTTTGTCGTGACCATTTTTAGCGACCATCGTACCTTTTTAACTCTTTATCTTGTCGTACGCGATGTCTCCGTTGTTTCCCAATGTCTTTCTTTCTTCTCTTGGAAAAAGCGTTAGGGACTAGTAACGGGAAAATTCATAGGAATACCGTATGTCGTTATTAACTATTCACTTTGTAATACTTTATGGTATTAGTTGGTAATATCGCGTACGATCGAGTAATATTTTTCTTGCCTCGTTTTCGAAAGTACATTCCTGTCTTACCGCGGTCTAATAATTTTCTGTCTCTTCTTCCTTAGTTTCTTCTTGAAGTTTCAAGTTATTTTGAGTTAAGGAGGGGTCGGTAAGGAAACTAAAGAGTTAAGGGGCAACCACTAAAATAGAGAAGTCACATCTGGTCGCGACGAACGCGACGCCTTTGGAAATATTCGTTTTCTAAAAATATTTGTAAGAACTCGGAGAAATGTAATATGGCGGACGTTTAACGCCCGCCGGCTTATGGAAATATTTTCAAATTTCTCTAAGAAGAACGATATCGTAGGGCGATGCTATTGTTCGCAAAATAAAACCGGTTTCGCGATGGCCATGGTAAGCTTAACGACGATAAGAATAGAATTTCTCGGCCGATGCCTGCCACTGCTATTCTCACCACTATTCCCTCGAACAGCTCTTCCTTAAACACACGACCTTTCACTCGCTCTTCGCGATCGCAACAATAATGCCAGCTACACTTGCCACGGATTCCGATCATTTAGATTGCTCAACCCCTTTGATCTTTGCCAGTTTCACGCGGTGCATGGAACCAATCTTATTCCTCGACTATGGCGAAAGGCCACCCGCCTCGGTGATGCTGGATATTATCGTAAAAATCTCGATTTTCTGGGAATTGACTGCGTTGCCACGCCTACGCGTTGCACTCATCGCATCGGTGGCTTTCTTCAAAGTCCAGGAAGAATTATCGACGCAACAGGTTCCGTTAGATCACCATCGACGATGTCAGGCAAGCATTGTAGCTATTGTGGTATTATAGGTACGACATTATAGGAGAACGTATAAAGCTATGTACGGACAGTGTGGGCTGACCGGCGAGGCTGCCTCGGCCGATAGCTGCGAGACAGCGAGAGCTCGTCTCGTGCCGTAACGTAGAGTAGAGTACGCCGGGCAAACGAACGAGGCAGAGCGAGGCGCGGTTAAATATACGCGTTTACAAGTTATTTCAATGTGCATCCAAACGAACGAAGCGGCTAAAGAGCTGCGAGGCACCTTTGATCTCGTCTAGAAATCGACGATCGTTGACACGCCTCGAGGCGGTCTCGCCGCGAGGCAGATACCTATACACCTCGCGAGGCAACCCCGCGGGTGTCAGCCTCTCATCGTCTCTGTACTATACGTAGCTGAACGTTGCGTTCGGTTTCCAGTTTTAAAAAAGAGTCGCAAAATAAAGAGGATTAAAATTTGCGACGGATAAAAGCTCGTTACCTTACGAACTTGTTTATCGATTCCCTTAAATCTCATGGAATCATTAAAAACTTGGTGTGAAACGATTAAACGCCATAACGCTCGTTTTCATTGTACTCGGCTCGATGTTCAGTACGTAGCAGCTTTTTGGAAAGTTGAAAATTTACGTCGAAAGTAATCGCGTATAATGAAAACAAAAAGAAATGAAATGTGACAGTAATGTAATGAAACGGATAATTTATCACCGTTGTTGACGTCGAAGTTAAACGTGTCACGGCACGCAGGAATAATTTAGCAAACGTAATTAGTCAGGCGATCGTAACGTTCAAATGAAATACCAAGGGTGTGTCTGCTATTTCACGATGTTCTGCACGCTTTTCGCGCAGCGCGATGGAACGATCGCGGGATTTTAGTACAAAAATATAAAATTTACTCGACGCTTAATATTTAATTTAATAGACCAAGTGGCGAAGAACGAGTCATAATCCTGCAAATACGCTTATATATCGTCAACGATATGTTGGCAATACTTTTAGTTCACGATATGTTATGATAGTTTTAAATACATAAACGAAACGCTGAAGTTACGGGTAAAAAACAATGACGGTATACGCGTAATTAGGTGTTTTATTCCTTTTACAAAAAGTCCAAAATGAGTTATTTTACGAAAGATTCAGCATCTTGTAAACGATTATTAAAACGTACCGGTTCAACTATATAATTCGGAATAAAGACAAACGAGTTCAATTTACGATAAGATTGAATAGGTCGTGTCTGGAAGTTACGTGGCTTGTATTTACCGAATCGTTATCGCAAACGTGCACTTCGGGCTATGCTGCTGGTCAATTTTGTTGTATTATCGTAGAAACGGTCCGAATCGAAACCTATTGAGATAACGATCTGTTGCGTGCTTTCCGAGATACTGATACGTTCTACTGTTCGATCTGTAATGGGTTTCGCTTCACTGGCAACAAGTACCAATGACTCACTCGTGTAATTTGATGAATTACGACTGTAGACATCGATTAACGACCACGAGGTCCATCTTTTCTTCTGAATTCGTCAAATTGGTATTTACGGTCGAAGCCTGTTATTTTGCTCCTATCGAACGAACCACACCATTTAGACGTATAGAGTTACTCCTTTTAGTCGAACACTGTGTGAAACGTGACACGATATTTTTAAGCACAGTGAAAGAAGTATTCTGCGCTCGTCGATAGATTATTCGAAGATAAAAAGAAAAGGAAGACTAACGATAGAAAAGACTAAAGGATAAAAAAGGAAGATTCAAATGATTTATTACTTTCTTGAACTAATTTACGTAGAAACGGCAGGCTGATGAAAAGTTTCAAATTAGATCGACAGAACTGCAATTCATCTGCCTCGTATTTTCTGGCTTGCCGCGTTTCTAGCCAATTTAACGGCCGCGATGTTGCTGTAATTTTCTTCTTCTTTTTCTTCTCTCTCTCTCTCTCTCTCTCTCTCTCTCTCTCTCTCTCTCTCTCTCTCTCTCTCTCTCTCTCTCTCCTTTTTCTTTCTCGCCGCGTGTCGGCAAAGAATTCGAAAACGGCGGCGCATTCATGGCCGAGTGAGTAAGCTTGTCCGAGTTTGGATGCCTTTCTCTGTACTCTGTCCAGTTTCCTATTTGCCGATGCACACGTAACGATAAAAGATCTTTATGCATGTTGAATGCTTGCAAGCAACGAAATGTCAAACTCGGTAAAAATGATACTACCTACTTGGTAACCAGATGAATACGAATCTAAATATATCGAAAGGTTCTATATCGCTAGATATTATTGGTAGGTATTGGTCGTAATAAAGTATTTTTACGTAATAAGGCAAGGCTTACGAATCTACCAAAGTTACTGTTTACCGATACAGAAAAATAAACTACAGAGAAAACAGCGAAAATAGGATCACGGTTAGAGATTTCATTTGATTCTATTCCTCGAAACGTTTCTTTATCTGTACTGTTAAGTAATAATCTTGATAACCAATTATATATATACGTTTACACCATCTAACCAATTACATATACGTTGCGTATACAAATAATAAATATCGCATAACGGAACGTCGTTTTCTTTCTAAAGGTATGAATGAATCGGTTAATTTCGTGCGCTCTATCTTGATTCGTGATCCTTACTTTCAATTTGCTAAGATATAATATACGCATCTACGTATAACATCGAAATAAGAAATTTCGCTATGTGCGTATTGTTGCAACTAATAAAATAAACGAAACGATAAAGCATCGGTGCTCGACTACTCGAAGCGAGTGCCTACTTACCGTCGATCAGGACTAATTAAACGATATAGAGATATGCGATACAGATGCGTTAATCTGAAGTTAGCTCGCCGGTAAGTAGACAGGCGTAACACGAAGTTTCTCTCGCGCGGGTTGTTAGAATTGTAAAAGGATGCTTTCGCGAGGGAAAGCATACCTTTTTTTCTCGAGAAGCACGCTTTCCTGAAGGTGTGCTCGGTACGCGGCGAGCTGTGGAAGAAGCAACAGGGGAGGCCGGTAATCGCGCGTTTTCGCGTTATCTATGTGCGCCAGGTTCTCTTACGAGCGTGATTCATTCTCGGGGAATGTGATGTGGCAATGTACGCAGAGCGGAGGGCGGGGGAGGGCTGGTGGGGGAGGGGGGTCAAACTGTTAGAAGACGACACGAAGCGGTGGAAGTCGCGAGAGTAACGGAGAACACGAAAAGATGCGATCGACGTGTGGTGTCTGCACGCTTCGTCGATTCCCTTCGAGCGTTTCCACCTCGAGAAGAAGTCGTCCGGATGTTACGTCACGTTTGACCCGCTCAGCTCGTTGCTTCGGCTCTGAGAGCGGTAGAGTGGCCCACACCGATCCTTTTCGCGGCTCTTACTCGTGGAAGCTGCGTTTCTCCTTTCCTCCTCCGTCTCCTCTACGTTTTACTTATTATCCGCGCTTCGTTTCATCCTTTCCTCGGTCTTCCAATATTTATAGACTGATCGTTTGTCTTTCAACGAGCAAATTCATTTTCGATAAGAGAATTTGACTTTTCTCGCCATATGGTGAATGGTGTTTCAGAATTTTGTTAACCAAACTCGATCGATTTATTCCAATGGAAGTAAAAGTGAGAGAAACACGCGCGTATCAACGTATCGGCGTATATTACATGTTTTCGTTAGAAAATCGTGCGAAGAAAAAATGGGATCCTGAAATTTGACAATGAAATTCCTCGCGGATATTATCCTATTTCGGGCGGTAAATTACGCGAATGGATAAAAAATGAAAGTAGTTTCTTAATCGGTAGTTATGATTCATCGCGTTTACAATGGCCCGTAAAAAGAGTGTGAAATTTTAAACTGTCCTTGGATCAGCCTTTTGTTCTTTGTCCTTGATCGTTTTATTTAACCAACGTTAACGTGCAGCTTTCGATCGATTTTCAGAAGGAATAAATTTATCGCAATAAACGACAACGAATCGTTCAACGTTGACGTTTCACTCGATCCCTGTGGTTTCTCTGCGCGCGTTTCGATGATAGAAATACCTAGCTGCTACTCTCCTAAGCTATTCTCTCTATCTGTAAGATAAAAATTAAAACGTTAAAGCGTTACACTGATTAAAACTATTAGTTCGAGTTAGTACTTAAGTGCATGATGGTATATATACGGTTAAAGAGGGAAAGGCTAATCGATTTAAGTTTCACGCGAGCGAGAAACTATCCAGATAACGTTGTTTCTTAGACCAACAGTTTCGAATCACGTTTAGTCCCCTAACCTCCGAACCGTTTCTTCTATTGTGATTGTTAGATAGGACGCTTACTCGTTAGCGCCCTTTGTTTGTTTGACCTAACAGTCGATAAAAGCTCGCGTTCTAATTCCAATGGGCGTGTTTAATCGTCGAGTCCGAATGCTACGAAACGAAATCGTATCGTATTATCCGATTCTATGAATCGTCGAAAAAAAAGAAATAGTCGAACAAAGGAGATCGAAGATTTGCATTTGAACGATATACACGCGAGAAGAGGTCGTATCGGCGAACAGAAAGATGCAATTGCGGATCCTTGGTAATCTCGTACTCTGTTAATCCGACCGTAAGAACATTGGAAATGGCGATCGCAAAATTTTACAGAGCTTATCGTCCTGGATGACGTGTCTCGTACTCGTGTATGGCTGTCCATACATATGTAAATAGATACGGAATAAACGGAACGTTATAATAACAATGAGCAATAAAGAGAGAGAGAGAGAAGGTGGGGGAGGGGAGGGGGGCAAAAATAGCAGGGTCTGGTAAATGTGTATAGCGAAAGACAAAGGGGGGCAGTGTGACGCATGGTTTGCGGCACGAGGGAACACTACTATTTCCCCTAACGCGTCGAGAATGTCGAACGCTAATCCACTAACAGCGGATGGACGAAAGTCGCCTGAATATCGCGCATATCAATATGCACGAGCTACGCTAGTCACCCGAGTACGTGGGCTTCTTCTGTTCCGGTCGTCTTCTGCCCCACAAGTCGACTTTCCGACGTTCGCGTACTCTCCGTGTCCTTCAAAATTCAAATTCCGAATAATCCATATCGTTTATGTTGGAAATTCTAATCCAAGTGGAAAGAAGGTATGCGATAATGTTTCGAGTAAATGTCTTTCAAGGGTTCGCGTATCGTACATATAGTTTTATGTACGTATGTACTCCTCACATGGTTGACCGTTGTATCCTTAGGGTAGAAACAAAAATATTTTGGCAACTTTTTGCTCAACCGTTTTAACGGAAAGAATTATTCGAAAGAATAACGTTAAAATTTAACGAACCATATGGAACCCAATCCTTACGTGGAAATAGAATTGTGGCCCTCCATACTATAATACGAGTAACGCGCATATTGGCAAACATCTTTCGCGTCTCTACAATTTCTCTTTCAAAGTAGAAATCGGTATTTTCAGAAAATAATACGGTTGAAAAGGCGTATCACGGTACTTATCGAACAGATGAAAATTCGGAGATTTTTCGAAAAGTTAAAAAATTTAGTTTAAAGATTGGAAGATCGAACGACTTCGCGGATCCTGGCACGCTACGTACCAGATCGGTATCTTCGCAAGCGAGAGCGTCAGACGGCAAGCATGTTGGCCGGAGGAGACGAGGGGGTTTTCCGTGCGATGACCGAGACCGAAGGGTGGGGGTTGCGAAAGGACCAATCAAGCCTTGAGCCTGACGAGGGTGGCGTGAGTCATCGGCAACGGTCTGGTGGCGACATCCGGTGGTCGGCAGTCTGCCAGTCGGTCGCGAAACGCCACGCCCGCTGTTTCAAATCTGCGAGAAAATTCCTTTCTTGTCTGTGTGTACTTTGATACACGGTACCCTCGTACGGATCGTCTTGTGAACGCGAGGGAAACCGGCCGGAGTCTGCGCACCCGAACGAACAAATCAGCGGTCACAAGAATAATTTTTCCAGTTGATCGGAAGCCGACTCCTCGTCGAGTGGTGTTCTGTGGCGGCTACTTGCTCGAGCCCTCGTTTCCCTGTGCCGACATATATATATAATATACAGTGAGTTTATGTATTTGTATCGAACAAGTTTATCGTTTACGAAAAGAAATTTCGCGATGTGTGTGGCTCGAGAAATCTAGTGTTATTCGGAGCGGAATCTCGAGCCGGTGTCCTCAGGCTCAGGAACCACAGTGGAACTACGTTATCGCAATGAAATCTTACTTAGTGCCCAATTAGCTTTCGGATGTTAGGTTGCCCCGTTTTCACCTCGTGCCGTTGCAACAGTTCAACCGCTTCGGTCTCATTTACTAGACCGCGGATGTCTCTGCATTCGCAATACGTTAAGATATGTCAAATATGAAAATGTAATATGTAAACAATGCAGGAATACACCAAAATATACAAACAATATACGAAATATGCAACAAGTGTATCGAAAATACTATAAGCTACGAGTCTTGTTTCAAGCGTTAACCTTCGTTAATTAATTACTTCTATCGGCTAAAATAAATGTATAATTTACATATATTTATAGTTCAACGTTGCATGATAATAATAGGGTTCACATCCACAGTCTACTTATTACCTTGATACGTATAAACAAATGTATCGCGCGGAGTATCGTTTAAAATTAAAAAGTATGTTTTAACAAAATAATTAGATAAGCATGAAACAACGTACTTATGTACTATATTCGGGATCATCTCGATCCTGTCCCGATGCCACTGGACGATCCGAACGTTAAATAAACTCTTGCTGATTAAATTAATACTTATCTGAACGTATTAATACCAGTACGATCTTCTGTTTTCCGAATTTCAATTATAAATCTCGAAAAGATTTTTCTGCAAACCTTTGAGATCGAAATGAATTCGAAATGAACCGTTTGTTCGTGTTCTCGTTTTTATAACCACGTCCTCGTCATTAGCAAAAATATGTGAAAACTAAAATACGAGGAGCGGCATCGCGATTAACAAGCGAATATTCTGGAGATTATTACGTGATTTAATTCCAATTGCTCGTTTAGGGTTAGCGAAGGTTACAGTTATAACAAGTAAAATAATACGTGATAAGTCGATCAAGGTATGAAGTTTTTGCAAGATACGTTTACCGGGTTTGTATAAACACGTGTATAAACTAACGACGTCTCGCGATGCATAAGTAGAGTTGCGAAAGTCGATGATAGCGTCTTATGAAACATTTACGAAATTCGCGGCTTAATTCGCTCGAGACGGGATCAGCGTGCAACAGGAAGTAAAATCGACACTGCGAAGGTGGCCGCGAATTTTCCTCGGTCGGTAACTCTAGGTGTATACTCCGCAGACCACAGGGCGATAATAGACGTCGTGCTTAATTGCATTTTATGCTGTCGTAAAATACTACGATACGTGAAAGCGGAGCAAATGCGGTAAGCCGCAGGTCTCTGTAACGTAACACCACCGTGTACCGGGACCGAAGCTGAGACAAAAATTTGACCGCTGCGCCACACCGCCACGCTATACCGCGTTCTTTTAAAAAACCGATCGCAGACTTTCAGTTCTCGAAGTACGATGGCTCTGTGTCTCGAGGGGAACGTTTCGATGTAAAAATTGCCGATATCGCGAATCGTATTCTGTCGATTAATATTCCTGCGCTTTTATTCACCGAAATAGTTTTTGAGGAGAATTCACGCGAAAATTGTCCGACTCGTTCGATAAAAAAAAAAAAAAAAAGAAAAGAAAAGAAAAGACGCTACAAATTTAGATTACGAAGGACCCAGGAATTTCACGAGACGAGAACGAACGAGAGAACGTTTGACCCGACTTTATTGCCGGAATTAACAGGAAAGCGTAACACAACGCCGCATCGCATTCCGGCCGCGACTAACAGGAAAGAAAACGGGTCCGCGCATTTTTATGAAAATGCATGCACGTAGCGCGGCTTTGCGGCATATAGCAACCACGAGGAGATGCAAGTTTTTTATTTCATTCGTTAAAACAACTTTTTTCTTTTCGATACAGCCAACAACTTCATTTCTAACATTAAAACGTTACATGCAACTAGACTGCCATATTTATGGGATTTATATTTTATCTCTTGTCTGGTTTCCCTTTCGTATGGTAAACAGTACGTATAGACGATATTCTATTATAGACTCCCGAAACCTAAAAAGATAAGAATTTCCACGTAGCTGCTACTTATTCGATTCGTTGACCGTTCTCTCTTCTTTAAACTACTTTCTATTTCACGCTGATTTTCTAAACGATGAATTTTTCTTCCTTATGCGCCGACGATATGCAGACGAATAATACGGAATAGATGGTTGGACGTTTACGTGGAAAAATAAGTCTTTCGATTGAGATCCGATTCTTAAGAAGATCGAGGTTAAAACCTTGTCGAGACCTCGTCACTCGCTGATTCCCGATTGGATACGAGTGACATGATTATTTCGCTTGTCTTTTATGGATTTGCGGTGTATTTGATATGGAATCAAAGAAATCGACGATTCTGTAAAGTCATCGAATTATCGTATATCGGGATGGAATCGCGGTGTTTTAAAACAGCGATTCGAAGCATACGAAGCGTTCAGCGTGACGATAATCAATTTGCTCGCAATGTGTCATCTCGTTATCTCTCTCGCTGTGTCATGGTTGAGACTCGACTTTTAACACGGAATATGCATTTTAAATCATAAAGTGGTAATCGTTTAAACGGCGCCTTCAACATGCAAAAAGAGCGCTGTAAGCGTTTACCCACCGAGCCACTGTCTTCGTTCTCTCTCGGACCAATCGCTGTTGGACCAATTTGACATATACCACGTTATATGTACGTTGCATACGATTTTACATATACGATATTCTTTTTAGAAACGCGGTCTATAAATTACGTAACACGAAACGCACGCGTCTATCCGAAATAAAAGCGCGGAGCTGCAGATGTTTTAGAGTTGCGCGGAACTAGGTTAAGTAAATTCAAAACAGTATTCAAAGTGCAGGACATAAAGTGTTCGAAACCGTTGACGATACGGCGTAGCTGGAAGTTTGACACCGGCCATTACAGCGAACGGGGATAAAGCGATCATTCAGCGCTACAAATGCACGCGGGCCTTGCTCTTGTCACGAGAGATGGATTTATTTAAGAAAGGCAAAAATATACGCGTTAGCTTTATAATAAAGCGTTCTTTCACGAGTCTTGTATCGAACGTCGCGCTGTTAAAAAGGAACGATTACTTCGACGTAAGCGCATCGAAAAACATTCGTGGCCGTCGAAATCATTAACTACGATCGCGCGTGCTAAACAAACGATTTAACAGATGCTCGGAATACGATCGTATACGTCGCCGGAGTTACCATCGTACGTTTTTACATTTCTACGTAGAAGCGTATCTTCGTGGAACGCGATAGAACTTTGACTCGAAACCATTTTCCTTTTTTCCCTTCGAGTACGCGAGTGAATCGACGAGCGAAAATTCTCACGTGTTCTGTTTCAAGCAGATAAGAATATCGCATATAGTAAAATTTTCATGAAAAGATGGCGAGAAAAGCTAGCGATACCGACGGTCAGGGCCGTTGAGCATTGGTTCAACGATCGTTCCGCGAGCGGAGCTTGATTTATGCGCGCATCACCTATATAATTCATATTGCTTAGATACGGTAATAGTTCGAAGGCAGCAAAGCCTCGTAGAAGAGAGTTTCGCTTGCGATCGCCAGTGAATTGGCCCGCTTTCTTTTTATTCCTTAATTATAATTATATCTGTAATTATAGATAAGCACAATACAATTAAATTCTAATTATCGATACCTTCCACGCGTACGCAACGGATGGGTGGTACTTTCGTCGAGATATATTTTCCACGTTAGTGGAAATTCCGTGAACACGTACATATTCCGATTTCGATCATTTTTTGGTATATCGTCAAGGTCATTTCCCTGAGCAGCGTTGCGAGGATTTTAGTGGTGAGGCGACGCCATTTTTGAAGAAGTTACTGTCAAAAACAGTTTGCGCAAAAATACCTAAACTAGCTCGAAGGTTAGCTCAAAGTCAGATTCGGCGTTCGTCAGGTTAGACTCTTCTCGGAAGAGGCTCTGCCCACGCTTTTATTTATCGACGCGTATTACCGTATCGATAAGTAAACGATCGATGTTTACGCTTTTGTGTAGACGTTTTTTTGATAGTAACTTTTTCGTAAACAGTGCCGCCAACTAAACTTCCGTAGGGATCTGTTCAACGTGGCGACAGCTCGACGACGTATGAAAAAACTATCGGCTCCCTTTTTGCGAATATTCGTCAAACTCGACAGTTTCATCCGCGATGATTTAATGATGTTTCGAAATATCGACGATCGAGGAATTATATTCGAGTCGTTTCTCTAGCTGATCTCGAATTATACGCCGCCTTTCGCGCGAAACAAATTAAAAGTACGTAATAGCCGCGAGCGGTCTCGGATTATCGATCGGTCGAATGTCCATCCGAAACGATGGGATACAAACACAGCGCCAACCGTCTGTCACGCCCGTTTTTTAAGGGGTCCGATCGATAATAGTTTGCTCGACGCAACCTACGAATTTCCGTAGAAATTCGACGGCATTCGCGCGATTTATAGCAAGCGTGAAAAATATTTCTGGTACCGTCGTTCTGATCGCAAGACCGGTAACCCGGTCGTATTCTAATTTGTCGCAGCTTGCGCGTTTTATAATACGAGACTTTTGTCGACAAACGCTTCGCGAAAAGATATATAGATAGGTGTCTATTTGCGAGAGTGCCTATGTGAAACTGTCGCGATTTGCTCTCCAGAGTATTTTTCTCAAAGATTAAAACCGTCGACAGCGACTATCCGATCCGATAATGAACGACTCGGATAGTCGCTATCGATGCAGCGTCAAATGTATATCTGAATACGCTTATTGACGAACGTTCGTCGAATTCTTTCGATTACTCGCAAAAGAAAATACGATACGCGCTTTTCAACGAGTTTCTCCTAGAAATAACGCAGATTAGACGCGAACGAATTTTTGTTAAGAAATTCGTAGAATATGACTCGCGACGATTCGCTCGACTTTCCTTCTGTTCTAAGACTTTGCAGAAACGTATCGCGAGGAAGCTATGTACAAATAATATAGAATAAAGGGAACTGGTGTTAACACAACCGTCTATTGTCTAACCGCTGTTGCATTACCGTGGCACACGTAATCCAATATTTCCGTGTAATTTAAACTCTTCTGGTGCGTGGAGTACATGGCACGACGAAGAGGTAACTTCTCATCGGGATGTTGGTAGCACGTTCTCTCGTTGCAGTGAGTTTTATTCGCGTTTCCGTCGTTTCACCGGAAAGTCTAGAATTTAGTCCACTCTTGCTAATTTGACGTTTTCGACAAACGTTTATTACTCGTGATATATAAATACAGTAGCACGGTGACTCGGATTAATTCGATCGTTCCATAATTATTTGCTTATCGATGATTCTACGCATTCGCTAGGCTTCTACGCACGATTTTCCTTTTTTCATTCGCAGAGAACGGCGATCGCGTTGGTAAATTGATTCCGACTGCGCGTTACGGATACTTCGATCGCAGACTCGTCGGCCTATGTAACGATATTCTGAAAAACCAGCCATTCATCGACAAATGCGCGTTGAATAATCTACGAATGTATGAATTTCTGTCACGACTCGCACATCCGTAAAGAAAGAAACGCTCGCGAACGTGTCAGCTCGTTTTAACGGAGATTAGATCGCGTCAAGTCCGACTTTACGTCGCTCGCTTATCGGAATACTTGCACGTGGAAATGTCTCTTCGCGTGTTTCCAACGAGAAACGTTCGTAATAATATAAAGTTCGTAAAGAAGGAGAAAGCAAAGGGGAGAAAAAGGACGAACGACTCTCGAGCCGTTCGCCGAAGCTCGAGTTCGTTTCGTCCTGATCCATTAGACGCAAAGTCTAAATTACTTTCGATGTTCGAAAGAAAGTGGGAGAGGGAAAGCTGGAAGCGGTAACGCGGAGAAGCGAGAACGAAGAAGTACGGTGGAAAAGCAGAGCGAAGAATTAACGACGGCAAAAGGGGTGACGGCGAATCGCAGTGAATTCACCGACGCGAACAAAAGCCCGAAATCGAGCTAGAGACGAATTGGTAGAGGGGAAAATAGAAGAAACAAGTTGGGGTAAAGAAAAGGGTGGAAAGGAAACCTACGCAGTCGTGGCGCACGGGTCAACGTACTTGGATTCAGGGACGCGGATTTAGCGGCATATGCTTTTACGACTATACCCAGTGATCCGCCAGAACCGCGTCATTTCCGCGATATTTTAGGATAAATTTTAGATTTAAGTTTCGATATTTAAATATCGGCTGACGCGATACCTCGATTCCAACATACGTACGTCCAATTTACCTTTTCCGATAGATTTATATGGATCGTGCCACGCGTGTCACGATCAAATTATTGGGTTGTCAACTAACTGATTGTCGATTTTGTCGATACCACCTAATGACGTTTTGCCATTGTATCATTAACGTGGTCATTATATCGTTAATTGTCATTAGGTGGTATTGACAAAATCCGCAATCGCTTAGTTGCCAACCCAATAGACAGCGCCAAAGGCATCGAAAGCATTGTACGTACAATATGTTTCTACTTCTTGTTCCATTATTTTCTTCTTATGCGCAAAAGGTTACTTTTCCTTCTGTCCGACACGACGAAGCATTTCGTTTCGCGAAAATTGCCTCGTGCGAACGAGTATCTATCGTCGTTTAGCGTTTTTTATCTATCGCGTCTCCAGCGTTGCGTGTGCTATGTTACATCATGCGATAGACCGGCGGTATAGTAATTATAATTACGTAATTTTTCGTTGGCGCGTTTCGGACCATACGAGTCATAGTTGTCGTCGTAGGTGATTCACCTCTCGTAAATAACTGTCGTATTACAAATAAAAAAAAAAAAAGATGGATGAAAATAGCCGATGTTATTCATAACATCGAAGCTATAAACGATGCGCGATATACGCTTTAATCGGAATTGTTAGTCGCAACGCGTTATTTCGGTGAAAGATTCGTCGTTACAGGCGAGATGAGTAATTAACAATTTATTTAATATGCCGATAACAAACGGTAGTGAATACGCGATGATGACGATACCAGTCAGACGACTTGAAAGACTTTCGATCTTTGAACGATTCACCCAAAACTTTCCGGCTTCTTAAATCATACCGCGCTCGTGGCTGTCAGATTTCACGCGCGCGATGCGATCTTACCACGCGCAGCCCACGTGGCACCATGCGTTCTAATCTATTGCTAGATCTCGCTCCAGTCTATTGCAGAGACAAAAAGACTACCAGACAAAGGAACGTGGATCCGATTGGTTATTTTTCATAGACTCGACGATCATAAAGATAAGCACGCGTATTGGCCGAAAGCGTCGCGTACAGCGACAGCGAGCGATAGAGAACGCTATGTATACGAATACATTCCTTGCCCCTGTGTAGCGTCCCGTTGAACATCTTTCCAGCTCTGCACAGTACTTTTGTCGCTACAAACTGTACTTGGAATCGATCTGCACCCGTTACCCCGATGCTTCTGTTACGAACCGTGTTTCGTTATCGTTTGAGACAGAATCGAAATTAGATCGATAGCCGGAAAATTAACGCGACGTTTAAACGAGACGGACAAAGGCGAAGGAAGGAGAAAACTCGCGTATCGCGACATATGTATGTAGAAATTTAATTACGAACAAAATTAAGATAAGCTTTGTTAAACGCTAGAAAAAGAAAATATATGAAAAATCAGAAACTCTTCGTGTTATAAATCGATAATTCCCCCTACCTTCGTACATATTCAAAGAAATCGCGTTAGACTGTCATCCGTTGAGAAATGATGGTAATTGCCGGATGAATAGCAATTGTGATAAGTCACGGTCTTGCTTGATCGTGGCTCGTAAACCAGCAAGAAATACAAAACGTTTAACCACGATTCCACCTCTGTTCCGATATCGGAATTACACGCGTAATTACGAAACTAACGTTACTCTGTTTATTTAATCGGCACAGTTTCGCTGGTAATAAACAATTAAAATAAATAAGACAACTGGATAAATAAATGATCGAGCTAACGAATAGGTATTTTTTTTCATGTTGCAGACGGATTTAGACGCGCGTATCAGGTCCTGGTGCAGTGGGCGAAGCACGCAGGTTCGGAGGACAACATTACCGTGGTTGTGGTCTTGTTAACCCCAGCCAGCGCGATCGCAGCCAGACCCCTATACGCCCATCCGTACCATCGTTTGCAAGTGAATGATATACTCGAAAAAATGAATTCGAAGGATAAACCGCTTTTCCTGGACATCGACGATGCGCATAACGCGATCAATTCAAATATCCTGAAACAAGCGATGATTTCTCAAGAATCGCGCAATCACGACGATGCTGGCATTCTTGCGGCTAGCAATGGAAAGCACGAAAACGGCGACGCGGATTACGATTATTCCGACTTGGGTCCCGAAACTGACGTAGACGCGGTTGACGACGTCGCTACGATGCCCGTTAAAAACCTTTCCTACGAATTTTACGATGACAGCGACTCCGCTCACGACGAAAACCAACCTGGCAAAGACCTGAACGTTCTCGACAACATGGACGTCGACGAATCGATGAACGCCAATTTGAACGCCAATACCGACGTTACGCACGAACCGATCGCAGGTAATAATTTACACGACGATGACGAAGACGACGACGACGACGACAACGACAACGACGACGACGACGACGACGACGACGACGAAGACAATGAAGACAATGACAACGATAACGACGACAACGGCGACAACGACGACAATGATCGCAATCGCGATCACGTTCACGATAATAACGACAATGACGTTCCCGATGAGATCGCGTTATCCAAGGCCCAGGTGCTGGATGAGAGTCCTAAAATTATGCACGAGGTAATTCACGAGAAAATGAATAACCAGGTTTGCGAACTACTCGGTGAAGGTATAGGCGATGAAGAAACGAGAGTGAAAAATGACGAGCAAGTGGATGACGCGCAGGATGTCGTTGACGAGGCTGGCCCCGTGGACTATGACGATTCTCCACCCTCGCCGCAGGCTAACAGTAAGTGTGAATTACAAAGTAAATCGCGTTTCTATAAACGACGACCTACTTCTTCTTGGATCGCGAGATGCGTCTTACTATTTGGCAAGTTTATTTTCTTGAGTTTCGTATCGGTCTATGATTATTCCAGTTTTTGAGGCAAATTAAGGGGAGGTATCTTTGTTTCATATCTAATTAAGTTTTTTTTTTTTGTGACAATCGTAATTCAACTTCTTTTCTATCGTGAACACATCGAAGATTCAAGTTACGCAGGATACGTAAATGGTGCAACGAAGATAGAGGTCCTCCGCCTCGTGAGAAATATTTTTCATTTATGATTTATCCGTTAAACGAGAAAAGGTTTATCATCGAGATTATATTTGTTTGGAACTGCAAAGTTTGGCGATTCGTTTTACGCGAAGAACAAATTAATTCGAATTAACTTTCATAGATAACGAACAAAATATTTTTAATACGATATCAGGATTGAAAGGTGGAGATATTTTTTTATACTTTACCTTTTATATATCCTCTATTGGCTTGAATTTCGAAGATTTTCTCCAATTTATATTAAAGGCGTATTATACGCACGTCGAGTGACAACAAACGGAGAGAATCAAATTTTTGCAATCCGTGTAAAAGACTGATGCGAATATAATCGATAATTTTAAGATATCGCCAACTATGGAACGATAATTAGAAAATGAGATCTATCGCGCGTAAACGAGTTAAAGGGAAAAGAGAGGCATGCGTTTATCTTGTACGAGAAAGATAACCGGTTAACAACGCCTTTTCTCGTAACGCTTTTCGTGGTATGTATTACCATATTCCTTTTGCGCTGGAACGCTGGATTTTGGTGATTCCAAGAAACCGGTTAGAAAGAGGATCGATACCGTCGTTACGCGAAACTCGCATTATTTTACGCAGTAACGAACACTTCCAGAAGGTATTTAAATTCCATCTATTTAAATTAGCATCTAAATTTTAAATAAGCATTTTAGAAGAGCTTTCATCGGGCTACGCTACACGCAAGTGTCTATCGTTAGATCGCAACGAATAATGTGAAATTCTTTTTCACAGTTGCGACACGAAGAAGAAATCGCTACCAGTATCGGTTATTTAAGCAAAATACGTAAAAATTAAGCGTTTAAATTTTAATAGATGAAAACAAGGTTACACAGGATGGAATAATTCGAAGCCGTGAATTGATGGTGAATTTGAATCGATGGTACAAATTCACCAACCGTACGTTTTCAGAAGAACAAACATTTTGTACAGCTTCTTTAATTCTCTGTTAATCTTCTTACTCTCGGTAGTCAATAAGTTGTGATAAAAAGCGTAAAAAATTTATGTTACGATGTAAGATGTAACTTTTAACTTAAAGTTAGCTTTAAAAACAATCTCTTGGATCATTTCCCTAAACCGTGCGACCTTCTTCGTAGAACCTGTTTACTTTCGCGGTGCAGATTTCACGCGCTATTGTATACGACTTAGTAATCAATTTTTATAATCGTGTTTCCTAATCGTAATTCCACGTTTTGTGGATTTTCTAAAAGATAATAGTCTAGCCTTTCGAACGATAGAAACTGTCGTTTTCTCGCTATCATCTTCCGAGTTTCAAATTTGGTCAGACCGGATTTGGACGAATTGTCCGATATTAGACCTGTTCAGCTCATAAATACAAACGTGAAACGTGGGACGCTCGAGAGCTGTTACACGTTCTTTCTATCGCCTAGGAACCCGGCCCACTTTCCGCTGCACTTCGGCTTTCACCACCTTGTGCCAGTCACTGCGTTTCCTGCACTGATTGTCATCCGCCTCGCAAAAATTGCCAGCCTTCTCCCAACTCTACAAAGTCTTCCTTATCCCTTCCGTTACTGTAGCTATATCCCTACAGCTGCCATATATGTCTACAATTTCCCTGTCGAATATGCGCGTGTACTTCATCGAACAGGCATCGTTTATATCCTCGACTTTTGTCATTTATCTTCGAAATATTTAGCATTGTTTGATATTTGTATGGAAGGCTGGTCAGTGTGAAAAAGTACAACGTAACATTTACGATACATCAGCCTAATTACTCTTAATTACTCTCCCGAGTAATCGCGTAAACTCTCGTTTCAAAGAATATCACACTTTGAAATAAAATGTAAGTGTACAGTAATAAATTGATGTATAGACGTTAAGAAGTAATTTCCTCTCAATCATAGCAAGTTTTCCCTCGTAAATAAATTCGGCTTTTCATCGCCGAATTAATAGGAAGAAACGTTAACTTCCTAACTGTAAACGGCTGAGCCTACGAACATCGTGATTCTAACATATTCGCCGTAAGTCGAACGATATATAAAAAGATACACATTTATTGTAAAACCAATACGCAAGATGAACGGTGGATTAAACTGATAAAATAATTAAAAAGACGATATTCGGTTGAAGAAGCTGATGAAAATTGCTGTGTATTCGCTGAGACTCGGATCGACCAAAGGATTCCTCGACTCATCCTTCGGTAACGGTATTAATGACCGTCGTTTTATAAGAAAAACCTGACCAAATAAAATAACAAATATATATCTAGAAGGTGAGAGAAGGAAGGGAGGGAAGAAGAGATGGAATTGGCAATACGAAGTAATAAGTCTCGCGATGAAATACAGGATGCATCTGGTGTCTGGACTATATTAACACGCAAATGGAAAAAACATTGTTATTTTATTTTATTTCTTCTTCCAAGGTATTTGGAGGGGTGTTTCGTTTAACTGGAAATGGTGGAATATCTCTCGAGGGATCGAAGTTACAGAAAGATTTATTCTTTCAAAAGTTGTTTGGTATATGGGCATTGGATAGCGTAAATAGTATTTTCGTATGTGTAGTAGTGGAGAAGATATCAAAGTTGAGATAGTTTCTTTTTTTTTTTTTTTATGAAACCTTGTATTTTTTTATTCGTAATATGGTGACGTTTGATCAGGTGAATACAACGACCTATCGCGACCTGTTCGGTGTGGCGGAATGTCATAAATTAGATCCGAAGATGAACGTAAATTGGTAGCCAAACTCTGCGTGACTGCACCATCTAATTCCATCGAATTACGTCACATAAGATTCAGCTTCGGATCTAATTTACGACATTACATGGTACGGTGTCGTGATTTAATATCTCCTCCACTAATAAAAATATTATTTGCTCTTCCTAATACCCTCCTATGTACCGAACAACTTTTGTACGAACAATTCTTTTGTAACTTCGATCCTATAGATATTTCATCGTTTGCAGTTAAACGAAACACCCTGTACATATATGATGAATATTTCAAGTTGGATGTTTATCGATGTTAAATTAATGTTACGTTTAAGCGTTAACATAATTCACACCTTTCCTGTATACAGAATTTTATATACGGACACGTTTAAGGGGAGCGTAAGGTTGAATATTTTCGTTCATGAGCAATAGGAAAGCGTTACCGACTGTTTTCTTCGAAGTACAGTATGATATTAAAAAAGGAGAACCGTCATGACACTTACGTGCCAAAGAAGCCACGTATGCCGTTCATGTATGCGCGCAGTTATTCACTATACCACGCCCCTCTTTTTCTATCTGTCTAAATTTATCTGAGCATGCATTCGCAAGGTCGTTTTACTCCTACTATGTCGTCGGTGAATTTTCTTAATATTTAATTCGGGTTGTGAGAAAATTAATTATACTCTTACAACGGCTATGATAAATGGAAACTTTGATAAGGACATACGGCTTTATTTATCGAAAATCGATATCCTAGGCGAAATATTAATATATAATTTCTTGATGCGGTAAATATAGAGATATAATTAGTTATATTTATACAGTTTCCAAATTTCTTTACAATTGAATCGTTATGGAACTGGAAACTTGTTTGATACGTAAAAATTTATGATATCTCTTCTTTTATTTCTTTATTCATTTTCTGTTTTTATTCCACGCTTCTTTTTTAGGGGCTCAAATAAAATTCATTTGAAAAATACAGTTTTTATATCGTTCAAACGTCTCGTAAATCTCTGGAATTATTACCAATAACTATGATAATTACACGCGCGCAAAATTCATAGTGTCAAATTTACCGCCAAACGGTCGAAGTATCTGGAATCGTCGTGAATACGTGCGATTGGATAGGAGAGTCGTGATACGTTTGGATTGGCGCATGAGTGTGCGGGCATCGACCAATGGCACGCCATGCCGCGTGGGTCGACTGGAGGGGGTTCCGGCAGTTGGACTCGAGCCCTGGACGATTGCGAATGTGCGACTTCTCTCATCCTGCTTGAGTTGTTTTCGTCGTGTAAAATCATTTGAATTAGTGCATAGTGCGTTTTGATAATAAATTAATAGATTATTTCTTCTGAGATCGACGCAAAACTTTTATAAAGTTTCGTGTAGTATTCGGAAGCAGACGGTGCCAGTGAAAGAGCGTTCTCTAAGGTATGTACGTTAATCACGTCCACCATGAACCGTTTACGGAGAATTTAAATTTGGAACGGATGCCGGCCGGCGTTCAGTCTGCCGGTTGATTTTGTATCATACTTAGGATTTCGCAGCCAATTTTCGAAATGTTATTCTTTATATCGATTCGTTGGTAAAATCTCGTTTCCTTATTTTGTTCCATTCTACAAAAGGCCAACCATCGCCATGGGCTTGGCTGGATTTCTTAGAATTAAATTCAAAGGTTGATGCATAGCCAAGGAATGGTGAGGTGGTAGATTCTTTCCGTTCGCCTTCACGCGGTGGAAGTTGAATTTCTAACAGCTTTTTTTCTTTCTTTTCTAACGATTTCGGTTATTCGGAGAGCATACGACATATGCAGTTGTTTTATTGATATCCGAAGATTGAACATTTGTACAGTAGCGGTGTGCATTTCAAAAATGAGTGGTAAAATGAAGAATTTCTTTGCTCCTTGGCGACATAATCTACACAACTTAAACGTACATATAGCTGAAACGTAGTATTATATTCGCGTTCTATGGACACACTGTGACGCTAGCAAAATGGTACAATTCAAAAATCACGTACGATACGTTTTATAACCCGAATCGAATTTAACAATTTTATGCGATGATTTATCGAAAAAGAGTAGTCTCATTTTGAACGTATCTATACTTTGTTTCTAAATATTCGATATAATTTAAAAATTTATTTAAATGTTTCGAATTTCTTCAAACGCATTTATAGAAATGAATAGAGATTTGAGCCGATATACTACGTTTCTTCGATTAACCAATTATCTTATTAAGTTAATTTCATTGAAATTATTACCTATCGTAATTAATAGATTCGTGTTTATATAATATTTATATTTATATTTCATCGGTTTCATTTTGATAATAGTATATACATAACAGAATTCTTACAAGTTCCAACTGTTTAACTTGTTAAACCCATTATAGAATAATATAGGAAAATATGTTACTTCATTGAAAATTAGATCAAAGTTGAACAATATTTGCAACAAAGAATTCTCAGAAAATTCATTATCCGTACGAATCTTTTTCAATTACTTGAGATGTTTTAAATATAATGTAATTTTAATATATAAAAAATATAACAATAAAAAAGAAATCGACTCCGGTTAAATGCACTATTTTACCAATTTTACGATATTTCACTATCTTTGCGTATACTGTTTAGTACATCGAAACATGCATAATTTATATGTATTTATATAATATCCGTATCATGAAATTATGGCGGTGAATTTGCAATGCAGGATGCACTGTTTAATTTTTTATCAGTTTACCCGTATTGGTCGCAATCAACGATACATTAGCCTTTTAGAATTTTCGAACTATCATTTGGATACGGGTTTCCACCATCTGCTTTATTTACAAAGCGAATAACTTTTATGAAACAAAAAGACTAGTCAAAGTTATCGAAGAATATAGAATTTTGATACAAGAAAGCAATTTTAAGACTCTTAATTCCGCGAGCGCGTTTATTAAAATTTTATTTGACTAAACTTCGTTGTAAGACAGGCAACATTTTTTCCAATATTCACGTATTTTCTGATAACGTCTAGCAGTAGAATCCAAATATACCAGTTTACAGTTTTGATTGCTACTTGTGTATGTATGTAGCTCAGTTATAAATCTAACCTAAAACCTGTCTGTCTAAAACCTGACCCCATCTTAAAACTAACCTCATTTACCTGCAACCTCGATTTGGTGGAATTTAATGTTTTGCGAATGTACACGTCCACGTCGAGTGGACAGTATAGCGTAACTTTCTTCGAAATTAGTTTTCTAAACTCGCTGATGCATTTCTCTTCTTTTTTTTTTATAATACTCTATTAGTCAAATATTATCACAAAATTTAGAGATCGTTTAAAAATTATTCTTGCTTCGAAACAAAATTTAATCTTTCATTTTGTAGATTCGTTGTCGCATAATTTATTATTTATTTTTGTAAATGATATTGGAAAAATTAATTTTTATTATTCTCTATGAATTCAAAAATGAATTAAATAGATATTATGTACTTTAGTATAATATAAAGTATAATATGATATAAAGTAAGACCTTAGTATAAATGTGTTAACGAATTATACATATAATTTTGGAATGATCAAAAAACTGATAGTATGATCTAAGAATATGAAGAAAACCATAGATAAAAAAGGGAAACGTAAATTATAGTTCTGAATAACATCCTCTTTTCTAAGATGTTATACTGCGTGAACAGAGTGAGTCGCATTACCGTAAAAGAAATATAAATATAAATAATATGTTAATACAAACATTAATATTTATTCTGAGATGCTTAATTACCTTGACGATGATGGATTAAATTCGCATATTATGTTTTCAACGTCATACGTGTTACGTATATCTTTAATCGATTAACGCCTTACGAAAAAATACCTATAAATATTAACAAATAATTATTGTACTGTACGAATTGTATGATTCACAGTAGGAGATATCATGATATACAATAAATTATATCATATACATCCTTTTATCTAATATCGATAAAAGCGAAAACTCTTCTGCATTTTTGCACCGCGTCTTCCTATTTTTTAAACCGATCAATGTTAAACATTCTACAAGCAATGGTACTCCAATGGTAGTAGAATATACGTACCATGTTAAAAATTTGCGCGTCGACCTATTGCGTGTCGACGCAAAAAAATTAGGGGTGTTACCAGGTAAACACATGGAGTAAACGCGACAATAGGGGAAAAGTGGAACAAGCTGCTCTGAAGCGTGTTAATTAGAAAAAAAGAAAAATATTGTGAATATTATCCCCAGTGGCGTTTGTTATATAATTAATATTAAAAACTCTACGTCGTTGAATCACGTGCTACTAACTGTATTGCAGTTTTGAAAGCCCGAAAAAGATATAAGCGTGGTCGGTTTAGCGTGTCACGACATTAGCGAGGTCTCTCGTCTGCAAACTGGTAATTGGATCTAACATAGTGCGTGTAGTATGGATCGGCTTACCTCAAACTTAAGTAAATTACACTGGCCTATGTATACGACGAAACGCGTTCTTCGCGGTCGTGATCTTCCCTACACCAATGATATAGGAAGATGGGATAAAGACCATCGCATACGGCACATTAATTGGTCGATTCTTCTAGGAAAACGATCGAAAATTATTTAACGACGAATTCGATATCTCATGAACCATGATTGAACTTGATTAGCTTTTATAAACGAAAATCTTGGGGGAAAAATGCTACAAGTGATCAAATTTTTAACTTTTTAACGTTTTGAAACGAAGCCAAATGTTAAACGTTTTACTTCGACGTACATACACGCACGCATCGTACGACAGAGAGAAACATGCAGTCCAAATATAAAAGAAAGAAATTCCTTGAGGTAAAATGCATTCGCGTAGTATATAACTATTATAAAATACTGGACAGAGAATGTAATGTAAAACCATATTAACTGGTTAACTATGCTTCACTGGTTACTCACACTGTACTATATCCTATGCTCAAATAATTACATTTCCCCTATGCTCGAATATTAAACGTTCAATCGGTTATTATCTGAATATCCGGCCATTCAATTCTCAAGGGTATTTGCAGTGAAAAGCATTATATATGTATGTGGAAATATTTATCCGTAATAATTAAATTAGGAATACAATTTATTTAGTTAGTTTGTACATACATCTTGAGACAATTGAAACGTTTCACATTTATAAAATATCGTCCTTTTCGGGTTTGGTAGTTCCAATGTTGATTGACGATTTACAGTCATAAACATTGACTTGTTGATTAAAGGAATGCGCGTTTCTCTTTCAATGTTATCCTAAAACCGTTTGCTTGATTCGTAGAGAGAGGTCACAGGTTCTGCAAAGAATTTAAATTATTTGAATTACGAAATATTCAGGTACACGTAGAAAATAATTTTATATATGTTCGATACTTGACGATATTTGCAACAAATAGGGAACAGTTTTTACGTCAGAATTCCATATAACGATGTACACATGTATGTAAGTCGACTGGTTACAAAGCAAGAACTGTAAAAAAAAAAAACTGTAAATAAATTGCCGATATATCGGCTTATCGGTATGAACAGATTAGCGTTTCGAACGAAAGTGAAAGTAATATTCTCGTAATAATGGATAAGCTTTTTCTTTTCATACGTCATTAAATTGACATTTTGTGGCGAGACCCTTCATCGATATATGCGTTTCAAGGTTAAGTCTATTTTTAATTTGCGATACTTTCTCGTGCGAGCCTTCGTGATAATGCGGAGAGTTTTATGTCACTTATTGGACGAGGGAGGAGATTCTACGCGATACGTAGATTCTCATAATACAAGATATTTCCAAATCTGTCGCAATTTATATTATCAATTTTTTCATCGATAGTATAAACAAACGTGCAAATGAAATTATGCTAATGTTTCATCTTATTCGCAAATGATACGCGTAATTTTATCTATACTAGATTCACGGATTTTGAACCGTAACATCGCCGAGCGATCCTTAGATCTACCTAACGACCATGCAAGACCTAGAACAGAACACCGCTCGATATCGTGATTCTTAATCGCGTTTGACGAAAGAGGAAGTAGAATAAAGACAGCAATACGATTTCAAATAGAAACCTCTCGATATATGTGTGTCGTACTCGCAACGCATGTGTAGTAAACCGTAGCTGTGGTAAACGATCGCGGCGTGGCATTTATTGTCCGTGCGAAGCCGGTAATTTGTCCAGCAGCGATCCTTACTTACGTCAAATCATTGTTCCGAAACTCGGAACCATCTGTGACGTTTTACGTTCGCTCGTATCACAGTCAGTGACATTGCTCTTCCTTTGGTTTCGATACGATCAGTCTTTCCCAAATACTTACCACGTTGGAGAAGTCTAACGTATCGTTGCGCGTTTTTCAAGCTACGCCGCACGCCTAAATTCTAAATTCACGCGAAATATACAAGTCAAGCGATATAAATATAACGAAACTCCGTTGAATCCGATGATTTCTAAATGAAAAACACTAGGTGTATATTTTTTCCCAAGCAACCAATGAAAAATGGAATATTATTATCTTCGTTAGATATAGGCGAAACTTTTCGAACAAACTAGTACTTGTACGCCACTCGAGTACGAGTCCTGAAACGTAAATAAAATTATTAGAAAATTCTCATAATAAACACAGTCGTGTGTTCATGGGTCATATATCGAATTCGTCGTGTTTGCTCGTTATCCACGACCGTTCAAAGACCGATACGTTCGACCTCTCGCAGATCGCTAGGAAACCACAGCATCCTTGTAAATAAAAAATATGTACTTTTTGCCATTCGAATCGGGTACTGTACATCGAATGACAACAGGGATCGGGTCAGGTGCAGCTTAGAGAGACTGAGCCTCGAATAGCGGCAGAGTGTCGGTTCGCTTTTATTTTTCCTGTCTCTGTTCTGCCTGCTTGTCGCCGGTTTAAAATTAGCTCTCCCTTGCTCTCTATATACACCAAGTTGAACCGATGCGTTGCACCGTACGTACGGTCGAAATGAAGAAAAAAGCGAAGAACGAAGAAGCAGGAGAAAAAGAAGTAGCTAAAGAGAGAGAAAGACACGCGTACGGATACAACGGGAGTCCTCTTTCGGGACAAATCTTTTCGACGCACGCTCTTTTTTCTTTGGTTTTTTGTTTTTCGCCTCGTTCCGATGAATCTTCCTGCAGACTTCGTTTAGTTTAGGGTATTGTATATGTATAAATACGCGGTACAATGTCCCCTGGTGTATACTAACTTTGGATACAAGTTATCTCGAATAACGAGTACAAAGATGACGATAAATTCAACGTTTTCGTTATTTTTATTCGAATGATGTGCAGCGTCGAAAACGATGCTTCGTTAATCGAAATCTGTTCCGAGATTGAAATTATCGGCTGAAAGAGAGCGATGGAACGCAAATCCAAAGGAGCGAACCGAGAAAAGAGGAGAACTATCCAGCTAAAATAGTTGTCGTCTCGGGAGGGAAACTAAATGGATGCAAGTATGTATCTCGAAAGTTGCATGCGGAGATCGTTGGAACGGATTTGCGTTGGTGGTAAGGAAGGAAGGTTAGAATTAGGAACGAGTTAAGACAACGTTCTCCGCGTGGGTTGCCCTTTTTTTGGCATCCCTTGAGCCTGTTTCTATGTACACTTTTGGCTTCTAGAGTTTTCGATTACGCGAAGTGGTAACTGCTATCGTTTTACGCTATAAATGTATCTTTAATAGTAGTTGCTCATCGTGATCGTTTCCCCTTATTAACCGCAGAAAGAATATGTATGTTATTAAAATATTCTCGCTAGATCGCGGGCGTTCGTTCCTCTGAAATACATTAAAATATGAAAATGATATACGCGTAGTATAGAAACGTAATACGTGAAAATATACAGAAGTATATTCATTTACGCAAAGAATACACAAAATATGCAACAAGTGCATATATCGAAAGCGTGCTGTAACGATGAAACATTTATTAGCCACGCGTGATGACTACACGTAGTTAAAATTGCAATAAGCTATAGACATTTATTTAATATATATACGTGTGTGTGTATATATATATATCGGATTTTTTTGATAATAATATATTATAATAAATCTTTTATTTAATACCAATAGCTAAATAATACGTGCGTAGTATTTATAGCTTAGAATATATCTGTGATCATAATTATTCGCATAAATAAATAAATGATCGAAAAAATATATATGATTTGCAAATAAAAAGGATCAGCAAATACACCAAAGTTTAAGAAGATTCTTAGTTTCTCTGAAATATCCTAAGCTTCCTTTTATATCCTCAAATTCTCTTAAACGCGATTCGAATAATCATTGCGTAAATCATTCTCTTCTCCGTTATATCACAACTTCGTTTAGTTGGTCGATTTCATTAGTTAGTTGGTCATTTATGCATCGTTAACGTTACATTTATTCGTTATAGCGATACTATATGTTAGCGCTGTAAGAGCAAAAGAAGTGTTTTATTTTCATAAAAATATTGGGACGCCCGATGATCTCGTATAGAACGACACAAATAAATTGTGCATGCGTTTAAAACTTATTCAACTTGTAAATATAAGCAAGATATATATATATATAATAAGAGTGGCATAAATGCCATAAATCAAACGCAATACGTTTCTTGGTATTTTCAGTCGTATCTATTCGTTGGTTTCTTTCGATAACATTTCATTCGAAACGAAAAAAGAGGAAAGAATTAACTTAAGATACTATATACAGTTAGGAACGTAAATATCGTCGAGCTCTTTCGAACGGAATAACTTTTTTTTAAATTACACCAAACGACATAAACTTTTTTGAAAAGTCAGAAGAATTAGTTTATTGGACGGACGCGTAAAACAAATTTTGTAAAGGTACGTTTAAAAGATTGAAAAAAAAAAAAAAAAAAAAACGTAGATCGGTTGATATCGTTTGTCGTGGCTTCGAATCGTATCATAATAAACGATCGCGTCATCATTGAAATTTCGTATAGACGAAACTCACGTTCGATAATCTGCAACATCGCCTCGTCCATATTTTATCGATACATATCGCTTTTCATGGATCGCATCGATCATTACCATAATCTGCTCGAGCACAGGCACACGCCATAAATTGGAGAAACATTGGCAAATCTTTCGTAGCAAATCTTGCGAGTATTCTCCTGCCAACGTTTCCCTAATTTACGATACTGAAAGAATCGATGTGCGTGTGGCGAACGGGGTGTTTTTCACCTAGGAACCTATCGTAGAGTCTGTTTCAACGACCGAACACGAATATCGGAGGAACATCTCGACGAAGCAAACTCGAAGGGGTGGGTCGATCAGCCGGCGCGACGCGGCACGGCGCGGCTTGGCGGAGCGATGGCATCCCGTACGGTGAATCAGAGTATGGGGTGAATTTGATGGAACACCGGTTGCTCGTCTTTAAAGCGAAATTCCCTGCACCGACGGCAGGGTGAGTCACCTTGTGTGTGCAGGGCCAGAACCAATCGTAGGAGCGGCGTTCCTGTTGGAGATGAGGTGCGACTGTTGCTATACGCGGTGTGTGTGGTGGTACAGGTGGGTGGTGGCAGGGCCGTCGCGGAAGGGGGTGCACCGGGGGCTCTCTAGACTAGATCGATAATGCATCTGTTGGCGGGCGTAGTTCCTCTTAGTCAGCGGCGATCGCTCCTGCGGCCAGATATCCTACTACGAACTCGCTCGCTTCTTCGACTTGTGAGTACTATCGCCCTTTCTCCAACGATCACCGTCTTATATTTCGCGTTTACGAATTGCCATAGTTTTTTCTCCTTTGCGTTCTATCTCGTTGCATTTTTTGTTCTGTTGCAGCACGTTATCGTGTCGTGAGAAAAAGAAAGAAAAAAAGAGAAGTGACGTGGGATCGAAAACGGTAGTAGAATCGATCGCGAGCCGATCGTCACGAAGTCTTATCTTAATGTTTGATCTTTGATGCTTTGAAACAGTTTTTTGTTCCTTCCGTAGCAAGCGGATCGTGTATCGTTAACGCATAGGGTCAAGTCGATCGTCTTTCGCCTACGATCCGATGGTCTTTTAACGCAACTGGCGATGCGAGTACCATCGATGTATACGTTGTTTGCGTGTATTTAGTTTGTCGTGAAAAAAAATTCGAAATTCGTTGAAAGATGTAAATAAGCGATTAACGCGTTAAATTGCCAGGTGAATTTTGTATGTTTCGCTGTCAGTGCCAGAGTATCGCTTATTTCTGTAGGACAGACGGTACATGCATGTGTACGTAATTAGTATTTTATTTGAAAAAAAAATTATGTAAACGCTTTGTGCTGCATTTATTATCATAGCGTTAAAAAGTATCACAGAGTTTACAAATACTATCAGTTCTTTTAATTTAAATACTTGGACGCTAGGACTAATTTCCTGTAAACTGTAATCTAAGTATTTCGAAAATAAATAATCGTGTAGATAAAATTACGTTTCTACGCGACGTTGATCTTGCAAAGAAACGGATTCCAAGTTCGTGGTTTCTGATCGATTCGATGATTCCAACGTGAATTAATTTCGACGAACTTTGTCGTTTTTTTGGTCATCTCCCGATCGTCTCTTCAACGCGTTAATAAAAAAAATTATATTTTTCCCGTTTTCGTTCGCCGACCGTCGTTTCGATAGTTCGACTATCCTCGGTTGTTCGAGCTGCGCTTTATCGCTGTGTTAATTTTCTAAGGCCACGACTTCGCCCAACCGAGTTTATCTCTTCGTACGATGTAGCCAAGTATACTTAAATCGTTAGCTAGTTCAGGATATCATTTCTTTTACTACGTTTGGTTGATTCAAATTGACGAACATTTAAAAATATTAACTGTACGATATTTACAGGATTAGTACGCGACAGATGCATTTAAAAAACGACACTGACGTAAACTTTCGATTGATTTCGTTTTAGCTGTTATTATTAACTGGTTGTTTATCGATATTAATTGTTCGCAGAGCCTCTTCAGCATGCACTGATCCACGAACCGGATAATGTAGCGGACAGCGAAGATTCCGAAGACGAATGGAACTATTATCGTATTGATCCGAACAAAGAAAAAGATTCCGTAACGCCTGTCGACGAACCCCAGCAAACGAAAAACGTGGAAGAAACCGACGTACCAGAGTTAGCTGCGGAAGATATCGAGTCGAAAATCCAGTCTAAAGGCATAGAGGAAGATATTAAATGCGAAAGTCCGAAAGAGGAAGAATCGCCTAAGCTTATTAACACAGAGGTATTTTTCAATTTTAATTGAAAATTTTTCATTTCCACTATGTGTATGTTAGTTCTACCCTTGTCCGATAATAATCCGCTATTTGTTTATTTACGATGTCCCGGCATCGTAACGTCATTGCTAGGTCCGATTCGAATCGGTACTTCGTTCGATCCGTTTTATCTCTTTCGTTGTATTTTGTTTTATTTTGTCGTTAAATTTAACATTTCGCTGGATCTTAATTAACGCGATACTATTACGTTTTAACGGAAAATCATTTTTTGCAAATAGATTAGCACCGAAGATAGAATGGAAGAGAAACCGATAAAATTGGAGGATCGTTGCGTAGAGGAGCAAGATCAGCCGAAGGACATGGATTTTCAATTGAATCCTGACGCGGCAGAATTCATTCCCATTTCACCGCAATTTATGGGAACAAGAATGAATCTCGTCGAGGATTATCCTGTTTCTGGCTCGCCTTTCAAACAAGTTCCACAGATGGACGACATACAGGTACCCAGTCAGAGCGAATTCGAGAAAGAAGTGTGCCAGCGACCAAGAGAAGTCGAGGTCGAAGAGAAAGAGTACCAAAATGGCGATAATGTGTCGTGTCGTACCACCGACTATACAGATTTTATGCCCGATCAACAAAAGGCGACCACTATATCCGGAAATATGGACGATTCTGAAATATCGTCGACGAAAGCTGAATTTGGAGACGAATCGGCAGTCAGCTTCTTAACAGCTAGCGAATTCCACAGAACAGGTATCTCCGCGATAGACGAATCCTTCTCAAGCTCCGACCGCGAATATGACATCGCTAAAGACCCGATGGCTATGTCCTTCACACCCAGCGACTTCGAAGCGGCGTTCGACAAAAGCGTCGACTTGAATGCCGTTCATAATCTAAGCAACACCGATTTGGAGGATAAGAATGGCATTATGGAAAAAGAGGAAGACGAATTCATGGCAGAATCACCGAACATGGAAGTTGACTCGAAGAACGTAATAACCACCGGATCCACTACTGAGGAACTGCTAAACGAGAAAGCATTTTCCGACAAGTTCGTTAACATATTAGCGAATCTGACTTTGCAACAAGAAAATACTTTCATCGAGCACGCGGACGAATCAGAAACTAACAGCGTTGATTTCTTAAATCTGCAATCAAAGTCTTCGCAATTGGAACAAGAAGAAAACGTGAAATACGATCATTCCCCCTTGACCGAGAATTATTCCGCGGAATTCGAGTCGAGAAAAGAACCCGTTTCCATCGATAACGAACAACCATTATCGCCTTTGAGCGTCGACATAGACGAAACCAAACTCATGGACGAAGCTAGCGAGGACACTGCTGCTCTTGCTGGAAGCGATCTTCAAAAAGATATTTGCTCGAACGAGGCTGATACTCCCTCGTCCTTGTCACCAGTTCCTGATGCGATGGAAAGCGATTCGGTGATAGCAACCATGGAGAGCGCACGAGTTCAGTCTCCCACGCAGCTTCAATCTTCGTTACACGCGGATGCTCCAGAATTTATACCCACTCAATACAACTTCCAATCGTATGGTATGGAAAGCAACGAAGTGGTTTCCCGATCGTCTGCCGCGGAAACGATTGACGTTTGTCAAATGTCACGTACAGAAGAAACTGCTGATTCTTATCAGACGTATTCCACAGAAGCTGGTGACGCGTCCGAACTGATTCAGCAGGATATAGTTTCAAACGTACAGTTCGATGAGAAGGAAGTCGACGATTCAGTATGCACGAAATCACCGGTGCAAGGAACGAACTTATTAGATTTTGCCGAAGAACAGCAGGATGTTTGCGTAAAACATCCTGCCTCTTTGATGACACCATCCCTTTCTCCCCAGGAACTTCAGGAAAAACCCGTTGACGATATTGTTTGTTCTATGGAATGCCCTATCGATATTGGCCAAAAACTAGATGTAACCGAATCGAAAGACGTTCCTGTGAAGGATGAAACAGAGGAAACAACGAACTCGGTAGAGGAACCGATGGAACCAACGATATCGACAGAAACGATGGAAGCTGTAGAGCCAAAGGCGGAGCCAGTTGAAGAATTTACTTTGAATTTGTCCGATTCTATGCAAGAATTCACAGGTTTGGAGAACCAATTGCAACCTACGGGAGAAGAGATTCTTAAATCCGAAGTTAATGATCTTGAGGAAGAAATTATAAGGAAGGAAGAATCGAAAAATGTCACCGTGGAACTAGAAAAACTCACAGAACCTGCAGTCGAAGTAGAATGCATGATACAAGAAAGGCAGGAAATCGAAGAACTTTTGCCAGAAGTTGATAAACCGGAAATCAAAGATGAGCCAGAAACAGAAATTGAACAATTAAAATTGGAAGAGCCAAAAATGGATCAGATAGAAGTTAAAGAGCCAGAAATTAAAGATCCGGAAGTTGAGGAGTCAGAAATTAAAGAACCAGAAGTTAATGAAGCAGAAATTAAAGAACCAGAAATTATGGAGCCACAAATTAAAGAACCAGAAGTTAAGGAGTTAGAAATTAAAGAACCAGAAATTATGGAGCCAGAAATTAAAGAACCAGAAATTATGGAGCCAGAAATTAAAGAACCAGAAATTATGGAGCCAGAAATTAAAGAGCCAGAAGTTAAGGAGTTAGAAATTAAAGAACCGGATGTTAAAGAATTAGAAATTAAAGAACCAGAAGTTAAAGAAATAGAAATTAAAGAACCAGAAGCTAAAGAAACAGAAATTAAAGAACCAGAAGCTAAAGAAACGGAAATTATGGAGCCTGAAATTAAAGAACTAAAAATTACGGAGTCAGAGATCAAAGTACCAGAAATTACGGAGTCAGAGATCAAAGAACCAGAAATTATGGCGTCAGAGATTAAAGAACCAGAAATTATGGCGTCAGAGATTAAAGAACCAGAAGTTAAAAAGCCAGAAGACGTTAAGGAACTGGGAGAAGTCAAGGAATTGGAAATAGAAAAGACAGTCCAAGTTTCAGAAAACAAAATCGTCGAAGCAGCTGCAACGGCGGCCGTGACCGCTGCAGCAGTCACAGCGGGTGCAGTTGCAGCACAAAGCAAAACGAAATCAAAGGTATCCGCAGCAAAACCAATGAAATCTTCTTCGAAGACACCTGCACCGAAATCAGTGCCAACGTCCCCCTCGAAAACTCCAAGTTCCACGGCACGTACACCGACTACGGCAGCGAAAAAGCCATCGACACCCTCTCGTCCGAAGGATCTAGACGCTCCGAAGAAATCTACGGTTTCAACCGCTGCAGCGGTCAGCAAACCATCGGTTTCCAAGACCGCTACAAAAACAACGACATCGACTACTACAACGAAACCAACTAGCAGAACCAACGTCAGCAGTGTCTCTAAACCAAAACCTGTCGCCACGACAGCCTCGCCGAAACCGACTTCCACCGATAAGAAACCTACTGCAAACGGTGACGTAAAACCTTTAAGTAAACCAACCGCGACTAAACCTTCTAGCAAAACACCGTCCATGACCAAAACCACGCTAGTCAAAACATCCACTACGCGACTGTCCTCCGGAACAACGACGAAACCGAAACCAGCATCTGCTACCACCACGACCATCAAATCCAGCACAACTCCAAAATCCAGCAGCACCGCGACCAATGCTTCCAATACTACCACAGCGGCTAGTACGAGACCTAAAACGGCTCCAGCCGTCGGAAATGCTATGAAAACTCGCTTAAACACCGCCAAGTCTCCGATAATCGATAAACAAGTTAAAGAAACAGCCAACAAGCAGATTTCCATGGGGCGAACAAGTACCGCTGCTAGCAAGACGACTCGTTTGTCTACCAGTGGTTCTACCACAACCACGGTAAAACGTGTATCCTCGACAACGAAAACAACCACGGCTGCGTCACCAATCAAGAAATCTACCACCGTAACGAAAGTTTCCAAAACTTCGTCTACAGGAAAAACAACCATCGACAAAGGAAAGGTACTACAGAATGGCGTGTCTGAGATAAACGCATTAATCGATTCGATGATCGATGACGTACCGAAAAAAGATCTGTCGCCTGTTGTTACTCCAAACGATAACCAACTGATTATGAGTTCCGATTGAATTTGCGGTAAACAAGACCGATTTCAATCTTAGTTTTATCGTACATCACGCACTGATAAACGTTCTATATTTACCAAAAAAAGAGAAACATCAGAACATCCGCTAAAAAAAAAAGTAGTTTCTTAGGGAATATATAACGAGCCGGAAAAAGTTTTTACTATAATTAGCGTAAACTATAAAATATAATATATTAATGTGTATATGTACCGATGAAGTAATAAGTCTGTTTATCTATATCGGCGGAGAGAGATTGTGCGAGAGAAAGAGAATGGATGAAAGCGTGAGAGAGTGAGAGAAAGAAAGAGAGAGAGAGAGAGCGTGCGAGAGAGGATGGTGTAAGAGAGAATATATACTAAAAAAAAAAAAAGAAAAAGAAAAAATAAAATATATGCTATCGCTTTTGACTGCTTCGATCGTGCTGGAAATGTGATGTCTTGCTGGTAGCAAAAGATATGTAATAAAATCGGAATGCGAGAGAGAGAGAGAGAGAGAGAAGAAAGAAGAAACGCGAATTAAAAAGCGAAGAAAATATCGAATGTTTTTTTTTTTTTTTTTGTAAATAAATGGACGCATTTCCGGAAGCGGTCTTTGAGATATTAATTGAAGAGGAATGTCCATTCTTGGTGCTCTAACTGGCCTGTAAACATGACATTACACACGCAGCGCAAGTTCACCAAGTCACCAACAGTTAAAATTCAGAATCCGGAGAGAGTGTTACGTCACGCTTGACCGTACGAGTCGGTTTCTTAACATATTCTTAACGTAAATGACGAAGCTGGACGGTTTTTTATACTTTTTAATTTTATATGTGCATTATACTTGATAATAATTAATCGCCGTAATTTTTATAGAAGAAAACTTACATTACACATACATGTAACGCGTATGTACAAATACGTACGCAGAAACATATAAACATAACATATGAACACGAACATATTCACACATTCGAACATACACATACAGATAAACACAAAACGTGGACGACAGGTAACATATATTTATTTTTCTTTGTTTGTTCCTATTCCGAAGTTGAGTATACTGCGAGAGAATATTATAAACTTGTCATTCATTACTACTATTCTTATGTATTCTCTATCCATCTATGTACAGCACTTCTATGAGTTAATGTGATATCTATTATATTAAATAAATTCGAACAAATACGAAACGAAAGGACAATTTATATGTGTAACACGTGAAAATCAACTATACACATAGCGTGGAAAAATGCGAGCAACGACGAAAGAAGAGGGATTTATTCGAAAGAATGATCGCAATACGAAAAAAAGAATCGATTGCTCTGCTAGGACCATTTCGTTGCTCGGTTTTAAAGGTGCGACTGAATTATACATTCAACAGGTATTCGATCTTTATTACCACTAAACGATACGAATAAAGAAGTAAAGAAAATTTTCAATGCTATTTATGATAGTCCCACGGAATTTTTAACTACCAAAATAACATTACGGTGTAAAACAAAACCCTCATATTCTTTTATTTATGTTTCTCATATTATCATCCTTTTTGTTTCTTTCTCTTTCTGTATACAGACTAGTTGTTGGTACCCGGCATTGCTCAGGTCTATTTATTTATAAATTTATCCCAGAGCCTCTTTATACGCTACGTCAATATGCAGTGTGTTATACACCGATCCATCATGCCTGTACCCGATATTCGGATCTTATTGCATCGCAGAATATCTTTTATTGACCCATTGCGTTCTTATTGACTGATAAAGATGAGCGATCCACACATCTGTTCTGCGTTTTATTTTACGTTGCCGCTGGCACACTACCTTTCTTTGAATAGCATATCGGGTTCTATTTTTTTAAAAAAAAGTTTCCCATCATCATCAGGAAAAAAAGTGAACGGTATAAATTTCAACTGTAGCGAATCGAAAGCCCCAAAAACTGTCCTTAAATTTGAAATACAATTGCAAAGCTTGATCACGATAACGTTGATGCTGATACAATAATCGGCAATGGATACCTAACGATAAGGCCCTCGGGCTTCGAGCATCCCCACCATTGCGTAGGCTGATGAGCCAACCACTAAAATACATCTACATACATACATATGCATACAATTGCGATGGAAAGTGAAAATAAAATTCTATCGATAAATTTTATTTTCAGTGAAACGATCAACGTTATATTGTATTGTATCGAGGCTTGTGCCTATTACAATCTGTTTTGAATATGGGCACGTTTGATACATTTTGTTTCTAACTTAATTTATTGGTTAAAGCTATATCTTAATGTACTATATATCCTCTAGCTCAATTTCTTTCGTTATTCTAAGTGCTAATGCGTTTGTACATATGTATGTTTCTATAATACTATAATGTTGTATGCGAGTATATATATGTTTCCTTAATTAATAATTCTCTGTTTTTGTGTTAGTATTTGGGTATTTAACCGGATGATTAATAACTTGTTCAATGATTTATAAAAGATGAACGACTATTCAAGCATGTTCCATACGAAATTACGATTTTGGTTTTCCTTCTCGAAAGATGATTACCACTCGAGACTTAGAGTTTGAAACTTCAGAGATATAAGTACAGCCTTGAATCAGTAATTAACTTTCAATGATGACTATATATCAGTTTCGTCTTCTCTTTGACTCTAAACGATCAGAGGTCACGTGATCTTTCGTTCATATAGGATGAATGAGCTTATTCCCATTAAAGAAGACGCCACTCTATATACACACATACGCGCGTGTATTACTTTTCACTATTTGAAGGTCAATTTAACTTGTAAGTGCTTCCTCCTGTTCATCGGTGCAAATCACATCTTCGATCATCGACCATACCCTGAGGTGGGTTTACGGTAAAACAGAATCATCGATCCTCTTTCACTAATTTCGTACTATCAGTTATCAATTTTATGTTTCTATTTTCCAAATCCCTATCCGAAAAATATTATATATTATATAATATTAAATATATTAATAATAAATAACGGTATTGATATAATTCACTTTTGTTCATAATTGTACTCATTCTTTCTCTCTTCCATCTTTTTTAGTTTCCATCTTTCATTGCTTTTTGGTACTAATATAATTCCGAAGCATTTAAATATTCCTTATTTTTAATTACAATAACTCAGAAATTAAGATTAGAAATTACTTTTTCTCGCTATATACGTACGTAATTACATCTTATTACAAAACTTAATAAAGCTATACCCTATATATGACTATGTGGACTAGCTTGTGTATTTTTTTTTTTACAGAGAATAATAATATAAATAGCTTTCCAATTGTATGTATGTACATATATTTTATACCTCATTGTAAAATTTACTGTTTCAAATCTTAGTCTTCTTATATCATTTTGATATAAATTTCGTATTTAGCTAATGATCTATTACAATTCAAAAAATTATGCAAAATTTAAATAAAATAAAATAATTCCTTGTTCAGTTCCTATTCCCAAAATAAACAAAACATGTATGTATATTTTTCTAGTTAATAAAAATTAAAATAAGAAAAAATTTAAAACAACAAGATTTTGTTCCAATTTAAAAAATGCTCGATACGAATTATTATAATAAATTATCATGGCGACAAAGCGAATATACGAAAAAAAGCTTGTAAAAAAAAAATAAGGGATTATAAAATAATATGTGAGAAGGAAACAACTCTATTGGACAATAATAACAGCTTTATTTCCTCTCATTTGCAAAAGATTGAAATCACTTTGGTATTTGACGGATTGTTAGATTCATTCCAATTTTTTCACACGTATTCGACATACGTTTTATAAAAGTACACAATTTGGCAAAATATAACCAATATACCGAATATAAGAGTACATAAATTTTCCTCGTATAAAAGATATTAAAGGTCTAATTGAAATAATTTAATTCACTTGCCACAATATGTCAATTACAAAATTCGTGAATTTGTGTGTGAATTTATACTAAATTTAAACACATTTATTTGAACAAAATATTTAGGTTTATTGTACTGCATATTCTTATATATATTACTTTCCCTCCGTTTTTTTCTATAATATTATTTCTAAAAAACAATTACAATCAGAATTCGATGTAATCCTTCATAAAAACTAGATTACAAGCTTTTTTAAAATTAATAAATATATATCTTTAATGTATTAAGAGTACACGGAATTATATATAAAAAAAAAAAGATAACACGTGTCAACTTTTGTGCAAATTATTATTCCACTCCTATAGTTAAAAATTAAATAACTTATGAATGAACACATTATAGTGACAACAAAAGTCATGACTAAACAACTCCTCATCTTTCCCAAGTTCTTAATTTCATTCTTAATTTGAATTATTCATTGTATAAAAACATATTTAGACATTTCCATTTGACTAAAATAATAATAAACAGTTTTAATGAAATTCGATGACATAGCTCAAAATCAAAGATGTTCCCACTATTTACACGGCCAACATATACATATATATATATTGCCAACTCTCCATGTGCTAAATTTACCTAAACTGATTAGAACACTATCATCTTTAAGTACAAGGCATTCATGTGCAAAAATTTTTACTTAGCCTATAGTTTACATAGGCAAAATAGTAAAGGAATAAATGCCCCAAGAGCTACAAAGACTGGTAACATTACTGAAGAATCATCGATTAAATAAGGATCTGGAGTTCTGGGGCCACTTGTATGTCGACTACGAACTGTAGACTCCTCCTCATCTTCTTCTATATTGTTATATTCTTCCAGTTCTTGAGGAATCGGGCCCAACTGTGGTACATCTAAATAACATTGATACAGTTATAACATTTACTTTAGAAGCTCTTAAATATCACAAATTTAGATAATACCTTCTATATTTCCTTTTAATACAGCAATAGCGTTTATCTTTGGGTTGTCTCTGTAACCCTACAATTAATTATTGGAGGTTAATGTACTTATAGTTGGATTAAATTGTATAAATGAAAAATAAATATAAGTATAATACTTTTATAAATTCGACTCTAATTTTTCCAGCTAATATATCAGACTCTTCATCATTGTATATTAACTTCCCAGCTTGAACTTTAAATGGAACATATTCATCATGTGCTACACCACGTCCAACTTTCTCAAAGATATCTAAGTCAGTAACAACAGTATGATCTCCGTTTAATACAACATCAAATACCTAAAACATGTTTCAGAAAACAGTACTCTGTTAAAATCATATTCAGTAATATGAAATTATTTAGTGTTACATTATAATTACAAAACTAAATGTTACCTTCATATTAGGAGAGTTGAAATAAACTTCACAGAACTTTAATATCATAACATAATCTCCATCCTTGCTGATTGGAATATCATATCCAAATGTACTATGATGATATCGTTCAGTTTGGTATAAGATCTGATCAAATGCATTTATTCGTCCAATAATTAACTGCTTGCCATAATCGGATCCTGTTCCAACTTTACTCGCTAAAGGATCTTTGGTATAACGAATTCCATAACTATCAATATGTGTTTCTCCACCAGCATTTATTGCATATATTACTTCTAAACTTTGCAAACTTTGTACACAAAGTACAAATAATAACGTTGATATTGTCAGAAAGTGTACTTCCCATAACACAGTCATTTTTATTTATTAAATAATAATGTTCAACTGTCTCTGTGCAAAAATATGATCATAACTTCTTAAAATAATCACTAACCGGCAAATGAGGTTATATCTAAAATAGTGATATATTTAAAGCTAGCAACATGTTTATACTATACATAAAGGAATGTTTATATCATTTGATTGAATTAAATTCTGTATTGAGAAAAATCAAAGTATTACACTCTATCTGTTTTGTCAACAAATATCATTACTATTAGGTCACGAATTATGTATATGTTTCTAACCATGTATTGACATAGTCACGTTAGTTTACGTGGCAGGTGTACACATTGTTAGGTGCGCATATAAAACTGCCTTTAGTGATATGCTACAAAATATAATGTTTCATATTAATAAAGATTTAATCTCTACAAAATATACATCAAACTTTTATATTTATTTAAAGGAAGACAATATATCTGGTATAAATACATATTATTACAATTTTTTTTAAATAGTTCTTGATACATATTCTGCAAATCGTCATCCTCTATAGAAACTTGGACGCCTTGTATATAAATTTCATCTAAATACTTTTATATCTTCTATATTTATAACGAAGTACTAATCATATAAATCAATTATTTATTTCTTCTGTGAGTGAAGTGGAGGTCAAATTGTTTATATTGTTATGAATATTATCAACGTTTTCTATGAAACTAAAACAGTGAGAATTCTACCACGTAGTATACTTTCAAATAATGATTTCGTTTGTGATAAAATGTGCAAACTTTTTTACTGGTATATGAATACTAACGAAACATGTTCCATACCACGTTTGATACTTATATGTACCTATGTAGTTTGCCTATATTAAATTATAAAGAGAGGTAGTTTATATGTAGGTATGTGTCTGTGTCCAAGGTTATCTCAGAAACTATTCAATCGACTTGGATAATTCTTTCATTGTTGGAAAATACACAAAATTTGCTCCAGATAAACATAAGCCATTTTATTACGCTTACTTCTCAGGGAACAGAAAAATGAACATAATGCGATCGGATTAAGTCGAAATCAGATTAAAACAGCTTGATTTTCATTGCACGATTGCGCTTTGTTACATCGACTGTTGATAGCTGCTTCCTACAAATATTTCTTGAATACTATTTACTATATTGATTTCTATTACAAATGATAGTAAGCTTAGATTCCACCAGTTTTATGCGGACGAAATAGCAGGCAACAATTAATATTTTTATAACTGTGGTATAAGAAAAGACACGAAGAAATATGCACTATTCGTGAGAAATATGTACTATCAGATACTATTGTTGTACTATGTTGTATTATGCTTTGATCAGAGACTGACAAGAGTAGGGAGATCGCCGATGCATATGAGAAAAATTCTGTCAGAAGTAGGCTTCACTTATTTCCGTCTCTAACAATCGAACGGTCGAACGAAATTCATATTTCTTCCTCCGGTATGTTTAGTGGGAGAAACGTGTAGGTACTTGCATATATATATGATTGTGGGTTTATTATTATTATTATTGATTACATTACAGGCCGGTAGTATCGTGAACAGTATTGAGCTATTTTCCACAACAAATAATATTTTTAATGTCATTATATTGATAAAAATGACACGAGTAACATTTTTACATCCGGATCTTGGCATAGGAGGAGCAGAAAGATTGGTAGTTGATGCTGCATTATCTTTAAAAAAACAAGGTTATGAGGTTAATTTCGTGACAACTCATCACGATTCCGAACATTGTTTCTCTGAAACAAAAGATGGAACAATTCCTGTTACGGTTGTTGGAAGTTGGTTGCCCAGGCATATCTTGGGTAGATTCTTTGCACTTTTTGCTTATATTCGTATGGTGAGCTCATTTCTTAAGAAATAAGACATATGTGTATAGATGATTTTCACATACTGTGTTGTATTTTTTTTCTAGATATATGCAGCTAGCTACATCGTTTTCTGTGAAAATCGACCGGACATTGTATTCTGTGATCTAGTTTCTGCATGCATCCCTATTCTTCGCTTACGAATTCCATACATAATTTTTTATTGTCATTATCCAGATCAATTACTTTCACGGCCAGAGGGTCTTAGTAAACAATTGTATCGTGTACCCCTTAATTATCTGGAAGAAATAACAACTGGAATGGCACATAAAATATTTGTAAATAGTCTATATACACGTTCAGTGTTTAAGGACACTTTTAAGAGATTAACTATTGAACCTGAGGTTTTATATCCCTCTATCAATACAGACTATTTTGATAAAGCACGAATAATACCTTTAGAAAGAGTACTTGATAAAAGATTACCACCAAATAGTACTATATTACTATCTATCAACAGATATGAACGTAAAAAAAATTTGGGGCTAGCAATAGAAGCACTAGCACAGCTCAAAAAGTACTTAAAAGAAGAAGAATACAAAAAAGTATATTTAATCATGGCTGGTGGATACGATAAAAGAGTTGAAGAAAATGTAGAACATTATTTGGAATTAATAGGTCTTGCTGATGAGCTAAATGTTACAGATAAAATAATATTTCTTCGTTCTCCTTCAGATATTGATAAAGTATCTATTTTATATCATTGTATGGTTTTATTATATACGCCTCCAAATGAACATTTTGGTATTGTACCACTTGAAGCAATGTACATGAGTAAACCAGTAATTGCACATAATTCTGGTGGTCCAAAAGAATCTGTTGTTTCTGGAATTACTGGATTTTTGGTTGATTTATCTGGTGATGCATTTGCTCTGAAAATAGCTGATTTAATTAAAAATCCAGAATATGTTCAGCAATTTGGTGATGCAGGCAAAGTTAGATTTATGGACACTTTCAGTTCTGCTGCATTTAGTGCTCAATTGAACAAAACAATTGAAGACTTAATTGACAATAAGAAAGTAAAGTAAAATTGTAATTATTGAACTTTTATACATAGCAGATAAAAATTTAAATTGTTACAATTTTACTATATATTCTTTATGACGGAAACTAATGAGAAAATATTAACAAAGAAATGAGAATCATATTATACGACTTTAAATTTCTTAGTAAAATATATTGATTGTATCAATCGCAATATTTTCTTAATTACCAAATTTTTGATATGTGAATTATAATTTGCTACATTTGCTAATATAATCATTGTTTTATTTTGTGAAATCATAAAAAAGTTATGTTCCTTTTTTTCATATTATTCACTTTTTAAAATATTTTAAAATATTAATTTTCATTATAAAATATTGAAGACTTAAGCTTAATTAATATTTTTATTTATTATATATGCGGAATTGCAAATTTTTGTTATTTATTATCTATATTTATTGTGTACACAATTTATATTAAATCTGGAAAAACAACAGCAATGATCTAGAACAGATATAAAAATCGTTTATATATGCATATAAATAAATTACAACCTATTAGATTTATAACAGGATATAAATTGAAAAATTGCTCAATATATTGACTATTATGTAATTTTAAATTAAATAATCATAAGTTCATAATGTTATTTAACATGAATGTTTCAACAAAACTGCGATATATTATGTAGTTTTCAACATAATAATCAGTATATTAATTTCATGTTATTGTACTTTTTAAGTTGTATTTATTACGTAAAATCTTAAAACAAGAAGTTAGTCCATTAATTGTAAACTATCAAGTTTTTCACTGGAATAAAAACCTGCTTTAACTTGTCTTCCACCAAAAAAACGTCCATTTAAATCAACCACAGCTTTAATAGCACTTTCTATTCTCTTAAATTCCACGAAAATTCTAACAGCTTCTTCTGGAGCAGCTTCTGTTACTTCATGAATAATAACACGCGCTACATCGCCATATTTCGTATTACATTCGTCTTTAACTTCAGGTTCAAGATCATCATCCACTTCTCCAGGACCAACCATATTACGTAATAATACAACCTAATTAATAATATATTTTGTAATAGAATTTTAACATATGTATTGTGTTCCTTTTCATGTATATTTTACGAAAAATATATTTACTTTTCTATACTTTATGTACAAATTTACGTAAAAATTAAAAACTTCATGAGAATTATAACTTCACAAAGTAAAAATATTATTATTAAACTTGAATTTCAAATACTATACTCAAATACTAATACTACAAGACTCAAATGAAATTAATTTTTTTCTTACCTTACTCGGACATTTCATTATTTCAGTAATGCTAGGTTCTTCCGAAGGTTGTAAAGGCGCAACTTGCTGTTGTGTTGGAGGTGGAGAAACAGCAACAGGTGGTGGTGGTGGCATAAGTTGTTCTCTTTCTCCAACAATTCTTCCACCTCGTTTACTAGTTTTTTCTACTTGTAAAGCAACAGACATTCCTTGTTCCTTTTTACCAAGTCCTTGTCCTTCTTTGAAACCATATTTAGCCATTATTTTTGCTGCTACTGATGATGTAGCATAACCTATACTAGTTGGTGGTCTTGGTGTTGGAGGTGGAAGCTCAGAAGATTCTTGTAGGGAAGGTGGTGGTGCTATAGCTGCTCCCCCAGCAATACCTCTTGATGTAGGAGTTCTTTCTTCGTCTCTTTCAGGGGGAATCATTGTACTATTCCCAGAGGAAGCCTGAAGCAAATATGCACATTATTTGTAAAAATATGTGAACCACACATTCTATTTTTCTCAATTATATATATATAGTGAACTTAATATATTACCTGCGTATCTTCAAAGCGTGAACTGTCTCGTCTACGTTTACGCATTTCAGTCTCTTGATCATGTTCTCTATCACGTAAATCTCTTAGTTCCTTAACAACTTTGTCATATTCATTAGGCCACATAGGATCATATTCATTTATTACATTCCAATCAAATTCACCTCCTACTCCAATACTGCTAACAGTACCAGAAGAGAGTGGATTATTATGTGGCCCATCATCTTCTCTTTCTGTGTTCCGATTGGCTTTTGACTTTAGATCTATCACAGGTGCTAATACTGCTGTTGCTTTTCTATATTGTTCGCGTTTTGGCTAAAAATATGGTATAACAATAATATTAAATACCACTATCATCCAGTCATTATTATAGAAGATCACATACCTGTGTAGTGGCAGCCTTTTTTAATTGTAGTTGAGATTGTAATAATTTGATACTAGATGACCATCCAACAACTTTTTCCGACGTTCTGTGTTTGTCAAAATCGTCGTATAGAGACATTGTCTTTAATTTAATTTTTATATATTACGAATATATTTATTAAAACATACTACACTTAACCTTAAATTATCAAGTATTATTGAAGTACTAACAAACGATTGCGTACCAAACAAATACAATTTGAAACAGCTTTAAAATGTATATTATTTAATTCTGCAATTAAAATTGAAAACACTGTTTAATTATAAAGTTGTACAAATTCAACATTTTTCAAATATTTTAATATTTCACATAGTGGATATGCTTACTTCTCCTAGTACATACATATATGTATGCGTAGTCAGAATAAACGATTTCTAAGAAAAAATATCTTATACAACTTTTATTTCCAAAGTTATTATTAAAGCTTAATAATTCATAGCACCCTCGCGAATCTCATGCAATTGTTTACTAGAAATATATGTACAAATACAATCAAACTTCAAGAGAGAGTTGACAAAAAGTAAAAATGAGATAAAAGCCGAAAAATTGTAGGTTATATTTGTAGGTTATTGTCATACATTAAAAAATTTAGGATCTAAAAAGTAGAGTAAACAAGGAAACGATATGAATATATATATATCCAATATACAAATATTGGTAGTAATTCAATATATATTTGTTAGAAACATTAATTATTTTAAATGATACGAATGCACTTTTAAATTGATTTTTTCAAAGCAAATGAGTATCAATATTGAAGTATAGTGTTATAACTTTTTGCAGATACTCATTTTATAAATAAAAATTACTATGAAACAATTACATTGAACATTATTTATAATTTATAAACATAGTTTTCGTAAGTAATAATTTGTCTTATTTAATAATGGCTTACATAAGTAAATATACTATAATATGTAATAAAAAATACGTTTTACATATTGTATTTTCATAATTTTCCAATTTTTATTGTATGAACAAATTTATTTTTAAATATGTAATATTTAGGATAACATATATTTATTGCTTATAGTTAACAACTATCAAGATTATATTTTTTATCAAGTTTTATACAAATATTACATAAAGAGACATTTATTAGAGACAATTATTAGAGAATTTCTTAATATATTCTTAAAATTTTGTATTTATGTTTCTTCATTACTCCATGTGCATATTATAAAATGTGAAATTTATAAATCACGTCTTTCAATAAGCGACGGATATATAATGCTCGCCATATATATATAAAACATTGTTTGTTTAATACATATAAATTATCTGCTTTTATTACAGACCATTTATTTTTTACTTGATATACTACCAACGATAACAAAACTACAATTCTATTTTTAAAATCAATTTTATTTTATCATTTTTGAATAAGACGTAGAGGTTCGCATTTTGTATGAATTCTTTTCAAATTGAATGTAATTTCGATGTATTCCAGCTGCATTAGGTGATTGGTTGAAATAAGTTATCAACGCAATTTCGAAGATATTGAACCAATAGATGTCGAGGTTGATCACCAGCGATATTCTGAAAATCATATTTGCCTTCTTCGATTTTGTCGGTGATCGATGTTTACACGAAAAACTATATATTTTAATAAATAATTAACGCATTATGCGATAACTACAATGATAATTTTGGTAAAAATATTAATAAATAAATAATTTTGTTGTTCAACTTGGTTACGATAGCCGCAGTAGGGGAAGTGGCGTCCATTGTTATAACCATAGATATAAGAAGTATAGATCGCGGATAGTGTGTGAAGAAAATGAGCCTTGTTGAAAAAGAGATAGAAATAAATTGCGAAATCAACCTTTCTTTTTCTATAGGCGGAGTAAATATCCGTTAGAAAGAGAAAGAGAGAGTACGTTAAATATCCCTGTCTCTTTTTCAACGAGGATCACGTTCTTTATTTGGTACCAGTGGTCTATGTTTCTTATGTCTATGGTTGCAACAGAGTTTGGCGGGCAACGTAGCTACGATTGGCTGGCTGATCTTCCTTCCCGTAGTCAATGGTCGCCGCAGTCATTCGGCTGAGTATCGGTTCGAGTTTTCCCAGGAAAACAGTACTTCCCGCGGACCCATTGTTCCTGACGTGTCGGTAAAGACCAACGAAAGGAGGATTTATTGTGCGATTCCATCAAGCACCGGAGGTAAGTCGCTATGTCGTTGCTAAAGAATAATGATATATGTCGCGATAGCGGGTCCGCGGTTCTTTCTCTGTGATTCCACACGTGGTCCTCGACTTCGTTGGTTTAATTCCTCGTTCTACTAGTAAATGAGGATTTTATTTCGTTTCGCCGCATCACGGAGAAAATTTTTTTCCATCGTACGATACGGCGGGATTTGTGCACGTTCGTATATGTATACCTCGCCCTCGACGATCTTTTCTTTGGCCAGGCAAAAAAAGCGCAGTACGGCGTCAGTCTCGGATGCCATCTTCGCGCCGTGGCGTACTTGCGTACCACCACTGCAAAGTGGGGGCAAGAGAGCCACGTTGTACGATAGACGGCGATTTCTCAGGGTTTTGTACATAATGATTTGAATATTATTTTTCTGGTAGAATGTTGTCGTGTTACCTAGTATTTTTTAAATAAGGAAACTGCTTCCGCGTGCACGACGCTTCTCTCAAACACGTGCATTCTACGTACTCGTACCTAGGATGGATTGGATACACGATGCCATTTTATATTGTTATTTAAAATAGCTTATTGTATTTTTCCGAATACTTTGCCAATTGTATATTATAATTTTCCTAATATTTCGAGATTTATGATAAAGAGTATATATTTTTTAAATATTTCTTCGTTTTTTTGCCTTTTTCTCTTTTATAACTTTTTTTTAGCAATCTGGTATAGATTTAGTATCTTGTTTTTCCCATTCTATTCTTTATTTTGTTCCATATAATATTTGGAAGATATGTATATCAATATATTGTCTAATTAGTATATACTTTTGCATTATAGATGTTTATTAGATCATTAGTGAATATGTAATAATTTATAGTCTTTAACAAAGTTTTAAACTATATTCCACAACTATTTTAATATCATATTTTAATATCTTATTTATTGTAATATTTTAGCTTTATGTTGGACTGGGTAATACATTTTAATTTAAATACCAACATAATTTTCTTATATATGTGTGTGGCCATCTCATATCTATATATGTAATGTAATTTATATATCACTTAAAATTGAATTTACTATTAATGTATTAAAAAAAATGTTAGTATATCAATACATATGCATGTGTGTATGTTAATATGTTGTTTAATTTTTGTTGTAGATCTATAGAAAATGAGTTCAAGTGCTTGTTATAAATGTAACCGAATGGGTCACTATGCACGGGAGTGTCCACAAGGTGGTGGAGGTGGAGGTAGAGGAGACCGTGGCCGTGATCGAGAAGGTGGTTTTGCCCGTGGTCGTGACAAGTGCTACAAGTGTAACCAATTTGGACACTTTGCACGAGAATGTAAAGAAGATCAAGACCTTTGCTACCGTTGCCAAGGTGTAGGGCACATTGCAAAAGACTGTCAACAGGTTATTATAATTTTCCAAATTTTATCTTTCTTTTCATATGTTTATGTTACTATATCAATTTTTAGCATCACATTTGTTTATTTTACATGTATTAATATATTGCAAGATTTCATGCAGTATATTAACGATAAAATAATATTGTAACCTAGAATGCTTTTAACAGGGGCCTGAAATGAGCTGTTATAACTGCAACAAGACTGGTCATATGGCACGTAGCTGCCCCGAAGGTGGTAATGATTCTGGACGTTTTGGAATGCAAAGTTGCTACAATTGTAATAAAACAGGTCATTTTGCTCGTAACTGCACTGAAGTCGGAGGAAAAGCATGCTATACTTGTGGCAAGCCTGGTCATTTAAGCCGTGAATGTGATCAGGATGACAGAAAGTAGGAGATAACCGGAATCCGTGCCGCTCGCTTAACGATAAGCCGTTTACCGTCGCGCGCGCTACTACCGGGGATTGTAGCTAGGTAGGGATGTGCGAACGTATGTCTCGTTGATGCGTATAATTGCTAAAAATGAGTTTTGTCATAGTCGTTCGAATTTCCATCTCTCCATGCCCAACTCCCGGAAGCCCATTTTATTCCTAGTTTCCCTCCCTTTCTACATGTCGTTGTTCTCTTCGCAAGGGTTTTTTCTTATGATGTCTCTGTTTTTTTTATTTTTTTTATTTTATTGCTGTTACATTACACTATACATGCGTGCGCGCGCACAAAGTACATTTACACATAGAACACATCCAGCATTACATGAATACACACTATACGATGTAATAATATTATAAACATTCGATTGAATTAGAGTAGAGACATGAATCCTCTGTCCCCTGACCTTCAAACTATCTCGTACGCGTATTATTTTGTGATGCAAGATGTATGGACTCTTAATATATTTCATAAAAGAAATTTTACAAGTGCAGCATTTATGACATATTTTGTCAGCTTCAGCTGATGGAATTTGAGATATTTGTTGGTAATTCACATTGAGGGAGGAAATATTATCAGACCATTGAATTATAAATGGATAGCCGTTTGACATAAGAAAGGGATATATAATGACTACGAAAAAAATTGTAATAAATCAAATTTATGTTCCTTTCTCACATCCACGCATCTTGTATCCGGTCCTCCCTCTCGAACTCTCTAGCAACTCGAGTTAAGAAGAAAAAAAAGTTCAGAAGTAATGGGAAAGGAAGTGAACATGCCGGCCCTGAATACATATAAGTAAGGTTTAGTAACGCCAATTTTTAATGTGTAAGGATGTAATGAGGATCGTTGAACTATTATTTTATAACAGACTTAGTTTCAGACATCAGCAAAAGTTGCACAATTGTAAGATTGTCAGTGTTTACGAGTTTATATACAGTTATACTTGAAGTATCATCTTAGATTCTCATAAACCAGGGCAAAATATATATGCTTCGTATGTCAGATTCTTTAAGCGAAAATGAATGCAATTACCTCGGTATGGTCGTCAATGATCATCACAACGTATATATGTATATATACATATAAACACAGAGGTCTATACAAATTTGCACATTTTGTATGTACAATCATAATTGTTATGCAGGAGGTCACCATTGTTCATATTGTCAGTGATTGTTATGAACTTTCAAAGGATGCAGTTGCACTTTGCCTTAGTATATCCTTACATATGGTGAAATATTTCGTTACTAGGTATATGTATATATATATATATATGCGCATATGTGTATACATATATACATACATATGTGCCAGGAGCTGTATTTTGTACTGTAAAAAGCTAGATATACTCTGGTCGTTGCTGGTGACTAATTCCGATGATTCTCTTATTTATACATCACAGAAAAACAGGAACAAATTATATTTTCATGTATAAAGTATTAAATTAATCTTTTTTATAAGTTGTAGAACGAAATTTTATAGATACAATTTGTCTAGTAATTTTTTTTCTTGTCGAGCACATTTACTGAAAATCATGAGGTGATAAAAAAGAAAAGAAACTGTTGCGGATTTGGAAATATCTTTCCGAACATGGTACTAGCAGACTATTATGTTATTACAAGTACAAAGTATGCAAGATTTTTTCTAAAAAAAGAAAAATGAAAAAAGAAAGAAGGTGATAAAAGAAAATGAACGTGTCTAATGACAAACGAAATAGACTGCAGTTAAATTCGAGAACGGTAATGCCGTGTTTATAAATGCAAGCAGTGTTGTTGGGATATATAAATTGATTAAATCCCTAATATTTTGATTGAAAATCGTTCTACCGAACGAACGGTTCAATTTAAATTAAGATCGTTCACGGATCTATGTTTAGTCTAGGTAGATTTGGCGTGAACATGTCGTGCACGCGTCCGTTCATGTAGCCGTATAACTTTTAATGGATATTCTTTTTAAAATTATTCAGTAGATGATGACCACGAATGGCCACGTGCACTACGTGTATACAGGAAAATTGATGCTTTTACCAGCAGCGACAATGTGTATTAATGTTCAGAAGCCAGGCGTGCCTGACTTGGTGGAACTAAAGAAAAGCGCCTTGTGCGTTGTGTATCGCGTAGTAGAGGTGTCCTGCAACATTTTATACACTTAACTGTTCGGGACTTAAGCCGATCTCATACATGATTTTGGTAGTTGTAATCAGTGCACTAGTGCGTCTGACGAGATTTGGAGGATCAAAAAAATTATATTTCGCTAATGGACCGTAATGGATCTTTGGTGCTTTCATTGGATACATGAGTTGTAAAGAGACGACCGAGTAAAAATCTGTGTAAGAAAGTAATTTTGTTCTTTGTTTCTGTAACCGATATGTTATACGATTTCAATGTGTATATGCACATGGATATATAATATATATAATATATATATATAATATATACTATATATATAATATATCGTGTAAGAAGAAAAATAGAGACAAAAAGAAAAACAACCGATGTCTTACTATGTAGGATGTCGATAAAAGGGAAAGCACACTTTGAAGATATTCGATTTAGATGTGGGGTTCATTGGTGGCACCGGAGGTTCAGACGAGCATTAAAAACGAGTGCGAATAGGGCACCTGCGCTTTTGTCTCTGCTACAAGACTTACGTACGAATATTGTAAAGAATACGACTGTTACAGTGTATGAACTAATTCGATCCGTGTACGGCCGAATCACGGCTCGACTTATATTAATCTATTAATACTTAAAGGAAGAAGATGAAGAAGAGGATGAAGAGGAAGAAAAAAAATAAGCTGCAAAGTAATAAAGGATTGCGGAGTATTTGAAGTTATGTTTTTAAACTGAATTTTTGAAATAGAATGTGTACGGAGAGGCAAAGACGAGATCTTGTTTTTCTTTTCTGTTCCCTATATAATGCTTATCATATGATTCCACTTACCCATTATTTCGAGGGGTATTGTTACATCTACGACTAAGGAAGTGTAGTACGATATATGGACATATGTACTTCATGTACTATTTATGTTTCGGTTGAAAGACGAGATCACTTATTAATAAAATGTAAATCTATAATTTTCCTTTTTAGTTCGTTAATCCTTTGTGTATATTACTAAACAAAATTTTGTTAAGTGTTTCATATCTTTTCGTTAACTTGTACATAGAAGTACTGTATCGTAATGTTCAAATTCTCTTGTATAATTTATTAGCATGATAAATATCCAATTTATAATTTTGCATCGAGTATTTGTTTATATAAATGATAATTTAACGACGCAAAATGTAGGTAGTTAATGAATTACTTTGTTATATGCATGCTGATTATTATTCTCTGAATATTTTAGTATTTTTTTTAATTTTATTCGTTTTGTGTCGCATTTTAAATAATTATATACATCTTTATAAAACTTTAAAATTGAGTAATAAATGTTACAGTCTTGGGAAAAGGAATCGAGTTTCAAAAGGTAGTAAAAAACTGTACACATGTAAACACTTAAATTATTTATTTACAATGATAATCTACTAAAACTTACAATATTGCCAAAAATTTTTCAACTAAAATATTTATGTACCTTAAGTTTTCATATGTATATGAAAATCTAAAAGATATCTTTTGAAAAGAATGAATAATTTTATCATTTGGTATAAATGAATTTCATTCGCTATATATTTGAAATGTTTAAAAAATTGATTGTAAGAAAAAAAATCTCTTCGTCCAGAATTGGAGGAAGTTATTAAAATTCCGATCGCTAAAAAAATGACAATGTCATGTTGATGGTATAACAGAACGGAACGGTGGAATAACGAAATAAGAATCTAGGAACGTGGAACATGTATAGGAATATGTATCCGGTTTGTGTGAGTTTCCCGTGCCCTCTCACCTTAATCTCACGTCTGTCAAACGGTCGTGAATATTCGGAAGATGTGAGACTTTGGGAAGTGGGCACGCCAAGAAAATAGCATCACGAACATTCGCATGATGCCTTGACGTTCAAAATACATTACGACCGCCGATGCTCCGATTTATTTGCGGTAACGACGAGAAAGCATTCGACGGGAAAAGGAGCAAACTGATCTTAAACGGTGCGCACAGCAATGGCCACGACAGAAGGAGTCACGATAGAGGAACTCAGGATCGAGATCGAAAGGTTATCACGGGAACTAGATTTAGCTTCTACGGAAAAAATACAATCTGCTCAATACGGTCTCGCTTTGCTCGAGGAGAAGTCCGCCCTACAACAAAGATGCAACGATCTCGAGGCCCTCTACGAAAACACGAAACACGAGCTAGAAATCACGCAAGAGGTTAGTTCAATTACCTTTCATATTTTGGTACACGTGAATTACCTAATTGTCACTTTATCGAAAATTTTTGGAACGATTACTTGCATTTTTAATTTTCCATTTCTCTAACATATGTTTCTCGCAAATCAGACCATGATTATCGGGCATTAATTACCGCGTGCTTTAGTAAGGCAATTAAATGTGCATTAATTGAATTAGATAGCATATTAGTATGAAATTTATTGCTATAATCAAGATAGTTTCTAATTTCAAAGTGGTATTAGTTGAATTAAGTCTTTTTACGCAAATAATTATTTTTTATATTTTTCTAGGCTTTAGCAAAATTTCAGACAACCACAAAATTAACTACCAAAAGTGGTATAGAACAAGAAGAGACTCTTCTTAGCGAAAGTGCTGCGAGAGAAACATCTCTTCAGACACAGATCATCGAATTGGAAAATGAAGCCAAACAGGTATGTGCTATTTTTAAAAGACATAACAATAACAATTTCTATGATGTACATACGTTTATCATTTGATATTATTTTATCTAGTTACGTCATGAATTGGAACTTGTGCAAGCAGAACGTGATCATGCGTTGCAAGAACGTGAAGAAGTTGGAAAAGATCATCAACAAGCAGAGGCAGAAAGGAAATCCTTACGTACTATGTTACGTGAATGTAGATTTCGAGAAGCTCGACTTCTCCAGGACTATTCGGAATTGGAAGATGAGAATATTTCATTACAGAAACAAGTCTCTGGTTTAAGATCCAGTCAAGTAGAATTTGAAGGTGCCAAACATGAAATAAGGAGATTGACAGAAGAGGTGGAACTTCTAAATAGTCAAGTTGAAGAATTAACAAATTTAAAAAAGATTGCTGAGAAGCAAATGGAAGAAGCGCTTGAATCTTTACAAGCTGAGCGCGAAGCAAAATATGCTCTTAAGAAGGAGTTGGATCAAAGAATTAATAGTGAATCAATTTATAATCTTAGCAATCTTGCACTTTCTATTAGAGGAATTACAGAAGATCAAACAATATGTAGTGATGGGGAAGATGATTCTCCTGCATTACGTAGAATTGAAGCAGACTTAAAAACTCAAGAACCAGGGACTTCTGCTACTGATAAACAAGTTGACTTATTCTCTGAGATTCATTTGAATGAATTGAAGAAATTAGAAAAACAATTAGAATTAGCAGAATCTGAGAAAGCTCATCTTACGCAAAATTTGCGGGAGTCGCAATATGCAGTTGAGAAAAGCCAGAATGAATTACAGTCCTTTGTTGCGCGTATAGTGCAACTGGCAGCTCATGTGCAGTCATTACATCACCTTCACTCCAAGTTACCTGAAAAACAAACTGAAGAAACAACATTAGATAAGTTGAATCAGGTATATATACAAAATATACTGAAATAAATTGTTTTCAATTTCTTGTATTATAATATCTTGCACTTGATGTATTAATCTTGTGTTTTATTTTAGGCGATAATGCAGTATCATCAATGGAGCACTATGTCCGCGCGTGAAGTGAATCAACTACAAAAGGATCTGGCTGACTTAGAAAATGGTTTAACTATATCTGATTCAACTCAACAACTGCGTACAGAATTAACAAATCTTAGAAACAAGGTACATAATATTTTGCCACTGTTTTCATTTTTTATTTCATCCTCCTTATTTTTACCTTTTTATTATCGTTCATTTAATTTTTTTTCATTTTTGTATAATGCCTCTTGTCTTACAAATTTATAAACAGCAACATTGCGGCAACTATTATGAAGAACAGAAATGTAAGTCGGTAATCTAATAAATTTTCATTGATGAAAAATTTGGTACATGTAAATAACAACAATAAACTGTGACTCTGACACAATGACATTTAATATTCAAAATTTAGACTTTGAATAGAAATTATGGCATTTCAGATCCCCGAGTCAGAGAAGAGCCTTCGAGAAAAGGTTGGAACGTGTGGTCCCTTTGACGTATTTACCAATTATTATAATAACAACTTGTCTTTTGGCTCCTTTAATGATCCGTACAGATTGCTTTTCAGTGTCCTAACAACTCATCGTTGCTTTTGATAATTTCATATATTTAACTATACATATTCCTATGGCTACTGACGAATATATCATATCACAAATTATAAACTCCTTTGTGAATTTTATCACAAATTTTATATGTATTAGCATTTGTTTTCACAAACGAGTTGACACATTAGCGTCTATTTGAATGTTCTTTTATCGAATGCCCGAATAAATGTACGGATCTCAATCGCTATGCACTGTGGCTTTAAAATAGAATGTGCTTAGGAACAAAAATTCAATGAATACTCTCCTTCTATTCGTTTCTACTTGCATCTAACGTAGCATGAGTCAGATTCACAGAGCCTGTTTGCACGATGTTCAAACAGACATTCTATACATATACAATCTTGTACAGTCTTGCAAAAATTACTTCAATTGCCAAGTACTGTTTTCTTGATATGTAAACAATCTAATTTTGTACTCGAAGTTTTTAAAACTGATATTACACAGAGTGTTCCCTTTCTTATTCGACGAGCTATAAAACTATAATCTAGAAGTGAAAATAATAAAGAGGTGGTATATGAAGTTTTGCTTTGCTACAAAGTTATATTATTTTTAGTATATATAAAGTATATTACAAATATTTAATGCTACATGATATATATATATAGCAATGAGTTCAGTATTATAGAATATGAAAGGTTGATTATGTTTTCGTTCTTTTTATGTGACATTTTGAGATTATTCACATAGCTAATATTGTTGATGATAATCTCTTAAAAATTAATTTCTCATTTTAAGATACCCTCGTTTGTTAATACAAACTTGATATCGATATATAATGGAATTTATTAATTGCAGATTTATTCAGAATTTTATTTATTGTCATGATTAATTGATTCTGCAAATGTTTAGTTTGTTCACGTTATGTTAAATATTTGCTTGCAACTTTGCAATAAAGTGATTACGCTTAAACCTTATATAACATTCTCTCCTTATTTTTATTTGTAGATTATGTGTCTGCAATTTGTTGGGTAAGACGGGAAACACTCTGTATATAAAATCGCAATGAATATACAGCAAATGATAAAAATAGTATTATTTTTGGGAAATAAAGTTAATACGAATATAAAGATTATTTATTGTATTTCAGCTTTTAGATACAGAACAGAGAAGCATACAACTCGAATCCGATATTTCTATTCTCTCAAAACTTGCAGTGGAAGCTGGTGGTTTTCTTGATTCTGCACAAAACGATTTGCAAAATATCTCTGACGAATTAGCGCAACTTTATCATCATGTTTGCACCGTTAATGGAGAAATTCCTTCACGGGTGGTCCTCGATCACGAGAAGATCGTCCCAGAGAAGGAAGAAGAGAATGGAAAGATAGAATGGTGTCGGACTTTGTTTAAAACCGACATTCAAATTAAAGACTTAGAAAGTCTGAGTAAAGCGAAAGAAGTCGCCAAACATATAGAAACTGCGATGGATCAAATAAAACACCTTCGAAGTGCCGTAGAGCATACGATCGAACTTTCCAAAGTTAAAGGAATGCAGTCGAACGTCTGTAACGTTTGCGAGGGTAAGTTTGAGCAATTTCGCGATTTTTACTTGCTTATTCAATTGACGCATAATTTATAATATACCGTTCCTTCATTGCAAATCACAGGTTCAGTGAATGAGAACAAGGCGGAAGTAGCAGATTTACAAGAACAAGTAATTAGATTGAAGGCCTTGTTATCGGCTAAACGCGAGCAAATCGCGACTTTGAGAACGGTGCTTAAATCGAACAAGAATACCGCAGAAGTAGCACTTACGAATTTGAAGGGCAAATATGAAAATGAGAAGAGTATCGTTAATGAGACTATGTTGAAACTGAGGAATGAGCTTAGAATGTTAAAAGAAAATGCTGCAACATTCTCAAGTAAGTTGATTATGAAGTTTATTCAAGTTTGTAACAATGTATACATTATGTTTAGAGTAATAATACTTAAGATGACACTTAAGAGTATAGTTAATTTATCCTTTTTTTCTATTTTTTGTGTTTCTAACATTTGTATATTAACTTATTAACGTAAAACTAATCGCGATTATCAGCATTTGTGTACATTTTATTGCTTGTAATGAGTTGCACTACAATTGATTTTGCAGTGGCATTAAGAGTTTGCTATCAACAATACTGTTTTATTTCATAGCAAAAATATATATTAATATGTAAACAATACTTATTATCTTAATAATATACTTACTACTTTAACATGTAAATGTTCTTTTTTTCTAAAATTGGCTGTACTTACTAAAAGAATGGTCATTAATATCTATTACAATTAGAGGAAGAGTTTCCTATGCTTTGATCGCTTTGTAATACTTAAAATAGTTCTTAAATCTACATATTCATTACGTTAATTTTTACGAACAATTTTTCCGTTTACATATAACTAACGCATTATTTCTTAATTCTTTATCATGCTTTCGATATTTACCTTTATGGTGCTTCTTCGTATCTGGTGTTAATACCTGCTAACCACACTTCTCAGGTTTGCGTGCGATGTTTGCCGCACGTTGCGAAGAATATGTGACACAAGTTGACGAGCTCCAACGTCAATTAGCCGCTGCAGAAGACGATAGGAAAACATTGAACTCCCTGTTACGTCTGGCTGTGCAGCAAAAACTCGTTTTGACTATGAAATTGGAGGAACTGGAGGTCGATCGAGAATTACGGAATACTCGAAGACACGCCACTAGTGCAAATGGACGAGGTAGAATGCGAATGTCGCAACAGACGAACCGTCCTCATTTAGGCAGAGATTTCTTCTAGAAAATGATGAAGATGTGGAGCAAGCTGTTCTGAGAAAAACGAGGATTTTAAACTTTTCTTTTTTTTTTTTATCGTTTATTGTCACATTATCTGCATTCCTACAGAAAAAATGTAGCTATGCTTGCTCAAGATTACTTTTTACCACAGTAGCAGAACAGGGAAACAAGTTAGCATTACAAACATTTTTTTCATCGTGTAATTTACTACAAATATAGAGTAGGATTATGGATATATTATGTCGTGTGAATATTTTTACAAATTTCGACTCCATCTGATAAGGTTGAGAGACTAAAGATTGTTCTCGTTGCGAAGAACAGCTTTTCTAATACGCGTTACAAGGGACATGGATCAGGACATTTGAAAAGTTTTGAAATGTTCATATGTTCTTGTATCGATGTTGCTCCATATCGTAGAAACTGATAGAAATCTCTGCCTCCTGTTACCAATATTGTTAGTAGAGATGTCTAACAAGCATAGAATGCGTTTCTGTTGTGCAAGATTTTTATTTCACGCGGCGACATTGTTGCAGAGTTGCTAAAATATTCTATGCTTGGAGATTCACGCAGAATCGATCAATGATTCTCGTGAGTAGCACGCTTATCGATATCTAGAATTGATTTTTAATCGATTGTCCTTTCTTTAACGAAATGTGGAGTTTTAATTGTAAATGTGTTTATTTCTACAGTTTAGCAATCGTATATTCTTCTTCGTAGCTAGATTTATATTTTTCACCTTTTGGTACGATATTGAGTATTATTGTGTAATCATACAGGAAATAATTCCGCATGGATGGTTCATATGGTTATATAGTAAGTTTTTTCTATTAAGGAGAATGCATGATAAAATGAACGTATACTGTTTTTAGGTAGACAAAGGAAAAGAAAAACGAGAACTTTACATTGCATACCATAGAGACAATATTATTGTGCGCGACCGTAGAGTTTATAATCGTTTATAATCAAAGTAGAATGGAAAAAAAAGTCGTAGACGTGTAGAGTTGAGAAAAAAAAGTACAGAGTAGCAGAATAACAGAATTAGGGACCCATTCTCCAAGCAGTTTCTCAGATTAATATACTTTGATCGTGACAAAGAAGTATTACTTTACCATTTGCGCGAAGACAGTTTTATTATATTTTATTCCACACTTTTATTTCAATCACTGTTTTTCAGTTCATTTTAACTCATTTTTTGACATCGTATTATTATACGATAGTATTTTGTGATTTTATTATTTTTGTGAGAAAGGATCTTTTGGAAGTATTTCATAAAACTTGGCCTAAACAGGCTTCGAATCAATTTTGTGTAATTTGGGCAGCTTATTATTATTATTATTATATATATATATATATTAGCAATATTATTGCATTCACTATAATTTTATTTAATAATTTTGATTGTTGTTAATTTATGTCTGTTTATCTATTTTAACCATTTTCTTTTTAACCAGCAGCTGTGCTTTTTGGTATTGATCAATGCATAATGATTGCTTTAGTGATATTGGATTTTAGTACTTGACACAGTTATTGATGATAGAAACATAACTAATTACCAGATGCAATCTAAGGTGGCTATATATTATTTATGAATATGCATGCTACTTTTTTATTTTCTTAAGTTTTCGAGCCTCCTTGCACAATTGAACTAATATTATTAGCGAAATTTTCCAAGCTACAAGATACAAGTAGTGATGGGTTCAAATACATCACAAGTAGGTTTGAACAGTGATTCGCTAGATTTGAATCGTTTATAAGCATTTCGAAAAAAGGAAACAATACTTTTGCGTAGATTCGCAGTAGATTCGAACTTGAACGCGACAGATTCGAAGTAGATTCGCCTCGCAAAGGTATAAATATGATATACGGTGCTTTCCTGACGCTCACGATTCGATTAGTGCTTGTAAGAGTATTTATTCATTCTAATATCGATGTACTTGTAAGTAGATTTTCGAAACTCGAGTACTCAGTCTGGAGTTTGAAAATACCTTCTATAGATCGGATATTTGGCAAGTACAATGAATGAATCATTACATGTTATGAGTACTATTCGAACCCCATGAAGCGAACCTTGGTTATTAGATATGACTCTGATTTATAAGCATTAAAAGCACATATCGAAGCTGATCCCATCACTAGTTACAAGTTACCAATGCTAATTAATTCTCTTGCGCAACAGTAACAAGTTTCTTCAGCGAACAAGCCAAATTAAACTGTTTAAACAATAAAAACTGTAAAATTATAAAAACTATTTGTGCAACAGAAGTTTACGATTCACAACTTGTCACTTGTTATTTCACTAATACTATTCTAGTTTACTTAATAATATTATTAGTTAGTAAGCTAACTAATATTATTAGTAAATTATTGTGCCAGAGGATCCTGTTCATTTGTATATTTGTTGCAATCTATTTTGTTGTAGCACTCGAAATATATATATCCATACATCTTTTTTTCATTTCGTTCTGTCAAAACAGAATGTAAAATAAATGAAGAAGAAAAAATAGGAGAGTGTATATATAAAATGGTACGATGTTGAGTTGCAGTATGCAAGCGAAATTTTCATTTTCGTAAAAGCAAAAGAAAAGTATTTTATGGGCATCTAATGTTTCTGCGAGATTTACCAGCGCTAATTACATTGAAATTTTAATCATTCATCGAAATGCGCGCGAGCGTGTGTGTGTGCGTATATTTTCGTAGAGATACAAGCATAATGTGCTTGGTACATTATGCAGGATATTTAAATGCAGTTATATTCGTGCAATTTCACAAGCTTTTTATTGAGAGTCATATTAATTGCAAGTTTTCAACGTTTCTTCTGCTCCAACCTTAATTGAAAAGGCAATATTTATTATATATACATGCTTCGTATTTATCAGACGTACGCTTTTATTAGGATAATATTTATTTTGAATCATGGTGAAAATTTTTATGTAAGGAAGTATATCCTGCATATGTATGTGACATGTACGTTTATTGTGAACCGTCTTTAATCAAATTTGTTATTAACATGATTAGTGTTATTATTATTATTATTATTATTGTCATTATTACTATTATTATTAACAACATTACAATTGTATATTAATTATTGCGATATTGCTGTCAGCTTCGTCGCGGAATCCAGATGAGTACCTAAAGAGAATTTATCGATCGTTCATTGACTATCAATCAATTGATCAGTTATCACTATTATTGTATTTATACCGTATAGTTATTGTATTGCCTGTGTCTACGGTTTTAACTAGAGACGGAGAATCTTATTATTTATGTTTTTGTTTCCCCTTCGTTAACATTAGCTAACAATCAATGGAATAAAATTCAAAGATTATGTTTTTGTTTTATGTTATTTTCCCATTTTTATTTCTATTACTTATTCGCTGTATATGTTTTCTCCTCAGTTTCATTATGTAGATGTTCAAGTGAAAGTTACACGTACATTATTGTAAATTAATTTCTTTTTTCCATTTAAAACTACATTGTTAAGTCGAAGTTCGTGCGATAGACACAGGTAGTTCTAATTTATGTCCATAAACCGAGCCAGCCTCAAGCCACCGTCCCTTCCCTTCCCTTCACGCCACTGCCAGGAAAGAACTAGAGAAAAATGTTCTTTTCTTTCTCGATTATTCTTACTGTTATTAGTTACTACATTCTCCTTCTGACTTCGTCCTTAACGTAAAGAAATTCGTCCTTAACTTTTCGCCTTGCCGTCCGCGCTGTCCAAAGGCGATTCGAAATCGTTTCGAAGCAAAATACTAATTCTAATAATTTCTATCGGATGTTGTATGATATTAACCCTTTGTGGAACAAAGTGCGTTTTCATCGTTAAAGTTTTTAATCCATATATTATATAACAAGACGTATCCAAGTATTGAAGTATTCGAGCACTTTAAAATACATATCTACACGCTTATGTAGGTAATAATTTGAACATCTAGATATTCAAATATGATATTTTATATCTACGTATTAAATTACTCGATTACCAATGTACTCTAGTATTCAGCAAATATTGGATCGTTCCATAAAGCAACGAGATTTGTTTGAGAGTTGAGTTTAAAGTCGTCGTAAGAGGAGTTTTATTAAAAGGTTTTCTAAAAATTTAATAGGAAAATTATTAAAAGATATGTTAACGGACAAAACAATTTTAGGCATGAGAGATGATACGTTATCGATTGATTATCTAATATACTCGTATATACGTACGTATTGTAGTAAAATGGCATTATTTACGAGATGAATAACACACACACACACATATATATATATATATAAATCCTCGAGTATTTGAGTAGTTATAATTACCTGTGTATAATCAGGTACGTAAACACCCATATATTCATGCACTTAAATGTCATATATACAAATATATACTTATGCACCTGAACATTAAGAAACCCAAGTAGCAAGGTATCGAAGTATCTGAATGACTGAGAGATCAAGTATCTGAAAGCATATGTATTCGAGTGCTCAAATACCTGAATACCCAATTGTTAAAATACTTAACAAATTTGGGATGTAAATATTTGTAACGTCCAGAATATTCATACCGATCTCGATACGAATAGTAATACCGATATCAACACAGATATTGATACGTTGTATTATCGACAAAGCCGTTGTTGTGATAAAGCTGACTGTAACGCTGTTGAAATCTCGTGATCACTTGGCAAACAAACGCAGCTTAGGTACATACACATCGATCTTTTTGATGATTTTAATTGAAAAATATCGTATCGTTCTGTAGCATAGAGTACTATAAATCTGGAATTATTTAAATGGCATTAATTATTATATAAAATTGTTATATACTTTCTTTTATTTTATTATATTATATATATATATATATATATTATACATAATTATTACATAATTGCGATATATCGTATTGTTTTAAAGGAAACATTCCTCAAAGGGTTAAAACGCTAAATTTCTTAATATAATTCGAGACGTAATTATCTTGATAATTATACGCGTATATTCTTTGCATAATGAAAGATGAGAAGAGATGGGAGAAGCAAAGATTTTCCGACGAGAAAACGAACGAACGAAATTCGGTCGCCGAAGCGCAAAGCTGTAAGTGACTTTTGCCAAAGACATTCTGTCCTTTCGAGGGATTTTATTATCCTTCACGTACTTACGTCCTTCACAAAGTTCCTTCGTCTCATATTATATGTATCGGCAAAGCTCTTTGTAGGCATTACCCCGTTGAAATTCCCAAAGGAAGAATCCGTAGAAACGTGTTCTTTTGCTCCGCAAATGTAGTAGATTGAAAAATACGATTGACCATACCGTTGTTTCAAAGGAGAAATTTATCGAGGATTTTCAAACTGTTTTCGTCCATACAAAAGACAAATATAAACGTCTGTTCTCTACTTTTCACAATGGTGCGAGTCACTTATTAAAATTAGTACCGTTTAAAAGAAACATCGTCTTATGCATTTCGACAATACCGGTATTAAACGATTACTATCATTTTAGAAACGTTTTATCATATTAATGGTTCGTTAACCCTCAGACGATGAAAGCTGGAGCAATTCTGACTTACGTAGATATTTCGTTTTTACCAAGCTCCAAGTTACGTGTGTTAGGATATACATACATACACGTAGAGATTAAATGCTCGATAATTTTACCTGTTTATAGTTTCCACTTGTTTCGTTATAAATCTGTTATCACCTTCGCATCACGTACATCTTACGATGTAAAGTATCGATATATTGAATAAATCAAACAATGTTAAGAAAAGAACCTTTCCGGAAAAAGGTCTTTTTCGCTACGAAATAAAATGTTCGACGTTCGTGACGATGATCCAGCATTTATCGGACGAGGGTTAAAAAATTCGTCCGCGATTCGCATTAAAAATAATCTCTCGAACGAACGAGTATTTCTTTCTGTCTGTCCTTCATCGAGCTTATACGGTTAACAGAAAGGAGAGAAAGATAAACGATCGAAGTGATCGATATCGTTTAACGTCGAAGAAAACGAAAGAAAAAAAAGAAAAACACGGAAGAATGTAAAAGAAAGAACAAAAGAGACAAACGTCGTTATATTTTTACATTCGTGAGAAAGTTGATCGAGAACGATTTGATATAAATTTAGAGGGAGAGCGCGCGAACGAGAGAGAGAGAGAAAGCGAGAGCGAGAGAGAGCAAGAGCGAGAGAGAGCGAGAGCGAGAGAGAGAGAGAGAGAGAGAGAAAGGGAAAAAAAAGAAAAGAAAAAAGAGAAAAATCCAATAAGAGGATTATTAAAAAACAATAAACATCAGAGTCTACCTGCCGGCGGGGTAATCGAGAAAAATGGGATATCGGGAATAACTGGCAGGCAGATTTGCTCAAGGCTTCCATAAAAGCTCTGATTGCGTCCCAATTCTGGCTGACTTCCTGGCAGTGGTGTGTTCGTGTTTGGCTTAGATCGTATTATACGAACGTTAGCAAGTAAAAAGAAAACGGTCGAGTACCGAATAAGACTACAGCCCGTAAACGGCATAGACTAAGCGATTTAACCGATTGCGTAGCTTGCGCTGAAATTATTGTCGACCAGAAAGATACATGGGGTTAGGATGGGTACGAGCTTTTACGTCTTCGAGGACGTTCGTGTGTTTCTTGCACCTTAACAGGGTCCACGTTTAGTCAAAATGTCGAGGAGATATCGATTTTTCATCTGTTCTTTTTTACCGATTCCATTTCTCATCGTTTCACGTTAGAAGAACGTCTTTCAATGGCGAAGGCGAATATCCTGTTTACATCTTTCTTTTCTGAGATTTTAAAGTAGAACCTCGATTATATCAGAACACCGATCCACGGAACGATCGACGATCGAAATATCGATCGATGGAAAATTTGGATCCACGCTTTCTTAAGTAGCATCGCACAACACAAATCGTTACGTTTTCAGTCTAAATCTTATGTCTTTGTTTACGTGTTAATATTGGGTTGGCAACTAAGCGATTGCGTCATTAGGTGGTATTGACAAAATCCCCAATCACTCAGTTGCCAACCAAATATTTCTAAAATAATTGGGAATAAGCGAATAATCGTCTCACACGAATCGTCTGAAATTATTCGATTATTAGGTACGTCAATGCGTTGCGATCAGTTCGGATGATTAAGGTTCTACTTTATTTGGTAAAATTTTTGATCGAACCAGCGAAGCATTTCGATGCCACAGATAGTTGGAATATGATATACTAGAGATATTGATATCCGATCTTAGTAAAATCGCTAGCAGTAGGTATAAAACTATAATGACTGTATTCCCTAGGAACGTAGGTAGTGGCATATATGTAGTTACTCTTATAGGATTAGTCTAGGCAGTGAAATTAAAACAGTGATTCATAGCTAGAAGTTATACAATCTCTCGTTCCGTTAGCTTTGCTACGTCTTCGTAAAACGATGTTTATATATACCACGTGAAAATGTGGTCTACGATTACTCGACTCTTCTTAGATCTTCCAGTGGCATCGTAATGGTTCACTAAATTTTAAAACGAAACGTTTACAAAGGCTTACAGATTGTTGCTAAACACAAAGCTATTTTTATAGAGATTCTATTTTATCAAAAATACCAAATCAAACTCAATCGAGGATTACAGATGAGAAACATGATATCGAAGTATGCTCTTATTTATTATCTGGTTTTGATATCGCTTTTGTCAAATAAGAGAATCTCAATTAAAACAACCTATTAGGTTCGAAGATCTTTCAAAAAACAGCTGAAAAATTAAAGTTTCCCGAAAGCAAAAGGTGATAAGCATCGAGACGAACGTTATTTTAATCGTATTTCGAAGATCTTTGATAGAAAGAAGGAACAGACACTTAACTTTGGAACTAACTAAAAAGACGATTTTGTGGTAATAAACGTGCTCTCCTATAAAAATCCTTATCACGTTCGTCGTCTGTAATCTTCCTACGTTCTATGATATTATTCCACGTTACTTGAACATTGTATCCTTCGTCATTGATAGACGTTTAGAACCAAAGAAAGCGCACTTTTTAATCCGACAGCGTGCTCGTGCATGGACCCGATGTCTTTGTAAATAGTGTAAATGCACATTAGTGTAAAACGCCATCATAAGACGAAAAAGAGACGTTTCAACGTTACGATAAGACACTCGAATACCGAAGAATTTAACTTGGTATATTTTCTTCGTAGACGTGTATACACGTACCTAACATCTTATGTGTAAGACAACCTTGTGTAATCGTAGAACGGAGATCGATCAAAGATCGCAACCGTAAAGTTTGTAGCGAATTCGTAACTTTTTTCCTTCCATCCTCCTCCCCCCACTCCTCCGTGTTTATTATTCTTATAATTGCGAAGTTAATCAGACGAGGGCGTCGCTCGTGTTAACCAGACGATATCGATAGTAGATACTAAGTAGATGTTCAGCGATACTTATTTACCGGGTGAAGAAACGTGTAACGACAGCGCAGAATGTTCAGGCCACGAGCGTGGTGAGCTGAAGTTGAACGTTATTAAACTATAAAATCGGGACATTACCCGCATTAGAGATTCTTTTTGTAACATAAAGTGAAATATAATCATTTGTAACACGAATTGTAGTCGTCTGCGTTTTCATCGTTTTCCCCAGAGATCCATTTGACGACGGAGGTTCAACGCTTCTACGACACAAGATTTTTAGGTTTTGACGACCACCTAACTTTTATTAGCAACGTATCTCAATTTTTGATGTTCTCGTAAGAAAGCACGTAATGCACCGAAATTTCTACAATTTTGACCAGAACAAATAGGATTTATCGTTGAATGAATTAACGATTTGTAAACTATATGCAACATCCAGAGCAAACGTTCGGAACATAATTCGAATAAAACTCCATCGTATCGTAATAATCTCGTTTATTCGAAGGAATTGTTACGTACTGTCTGCTCGAATCCACTTGCCTGGGTATTTAGTCAAAGCTAATTTGCAAGAATTACACGAGGATTAAATCGATTAAACGAGTCGTGTTTCAAGGATATTATCGATGGATATGTTTTAAAAAACAATGTTTAATATATGAATTAATTAGTCTAGCGAAGATTATACAAGGGATAGGTAACGCGTAATAGCCTCTTTAGTTCGTTATTCCGTTTCAGTGATTGCGACCAAACAGGACTACGACTTCAGCTGTTCATTGCATTTAATATGGCTCAGCAGCTGCTAATTAAATTTACACGTACTAAGGGTCGTTATATTTAATTACCTTCTAGAGGGTATTATGGAGGCGTGTGTGCACCGTCGATGACGAAGGCACGATTAACCGGGCCGAATTTTCACTAGAACAATCGATATGGTAATAACGTTCATTAAAACAGCCGCTGTAACATTCTGTTTCGAGATCATGTCGAACTTTCCAGAGAGTTTCACTTTGTATAATTTAGCTCGTTCGATATGTTTTCCATCTTTCGCGATGATATTCGTCCATTTGCCTTTAGGTTTCGTGTATTATATCTTACAACTCTTTGGTAAAACGTCTGCAGATCCATGTTTATGTAACATTTTTACCTCCTTTCTACCCTTCTAGAACATACAGGCGAAGTTTGATCGTTTACGGCCGAGACGTCCCGTATTAGTAATTTATTAATAATCGTTATGTTTTAGACGAAATCGATAAACCGTAAAACTCTCTTTTCTCGCGAGCAAATAATATTTCAAATATAAACAGTCGATGTTTAAATATATTCCATTGATGTTGCGTTAATTCGATTAATCGAAGCAGAATTTACCATATTAAAAATCATATGGACGTTAATTATTTCAATAATTTAAAACAAATTTGATAATTTACATAAACAACTGTATCGGTAGGGGATATTTTTTTTTTTATAGACGAAGATCGCTAAATAAATTAGATAAATTATTTGATATGTTATTAAGATTGATCCACGTTAATAAAGGCATTCTGCTTTCTTCAAAGAATCGTTTTATGGCGTTTCTTCCCAATTTGATAATTCGTAGTACAAACACAATCAACGCGCCCATTTGTTTCCTTCTTCGGAGTAAATAGTACTTTCAACAAATAAAAATACTTGTTTGTTCTCGCGCGAGACAGTGTCGAGGTATCATGCGATTGCTATCGTTCTTACTTCAAGGTGATTGGATTTTTCCCCAGTACGTGACTAGATCCAACCGGAATAACTAAATATTTGGCTTAGAAAAATTCGATGATGATTAAAGGTGGTGGAAAATAAAATCGTCGAGCGTGACTTTGATATCTTTTTTCTTTCTACTAGCATTTCTATTAAATACCGGCTGATCTATTTTTAACTTGGAAAATTAATATAGGGAAGAACGAGTTTAATCATGAAAATACTTTTACTTATTCGTTTAAATTTTATTCCACTTATTTCATCGTGTTTCGCGATTTATCTGGAATGAATGATCAAGCGATTTTAATTTTGAATTAAATATTAATTCAAAATTACCGATTATTACTTATAGTTGAAGATTATAGAACTATTCCTTAATTTTTGTTATTTTGTCGTTGTTTTTTTTTTTTGTTATTCTGTTATTTAGATTCTCACGAAACTGTAACTGTGACGCGAATTTACGAAGTTCTTACGAATTCTTCGACTTTTTTCTTCGCGATTACGAATTTCCAATAAGTGGTGCGACTTCCTTTTTGATTTAATTGCTGCCGTTGAATTGGAATTTAGCGATAAAGCACTTAAATCTAGGTCTACTTTTTATCGACGAGAAAATAGAATAGTTGGAAAAGGTTATCGCTCGAAGGGTTGGATTCTATCCGTTCATTCGGTTACTGAAATCAGTCACGATGTTTCTAGGAAAGTTTCGACGCGTCCAATCGACCCCATAAACCGAAATGAACAGTGAAATCGAGATCGAATCGATTTTCTACTTTTTATTCCAATGACGATTTCATTTGATTATCTATTTGAATCTTTCGAAATTTATCTAGTTATTCAGTTTGATAGAAATTATTTAAAACGAAGAAGAGCGTGGTAAAATCGTGGCAAGTTTAACTTAATTGATTACACGGGGTCCGACCGAATAACGCGTAAAAGCGGAAACAACGTGATTCCTCGTGGAAAAGTAAGGGGAAAAATATAGGATAAAATTTTTTCATTCTCGGCTTGGTTTTCGAGAAAATCGAGTTAAAAAATTTATCGAGTATTTTTTCGCCTGGATAATTCTAAACCGGACACGACTAAATAACAATCGATTGGAGGTCATTCTACGTGTAAAGATAAGTCGAAAACCTGGAATACGATTTTTCCCTTTTAAGACTTAATATTGGAGAAAATAGAGTTTGAACGTGTTTAAGTTAGTACAGAATCGGTCCAATACACGCGTATGATAAATTTACAATTTTCTTTTTCTCGGAAAGCGTCTTACGAAAAAGTTTCATTTCCATCGATAAATTCTGGTCTAAATCTGAACTTTACTTTAATTTGAAAATTATCTTACAGGTAAATTGAATAGGAAATCGTTAAGCTTCGCCGATTTGCGCAGCATTTTGCAAGAAAATTTAGTCAATATTTTTTGTTGTGTTTTGTTCGTCACTGTTCAGTGAAAATTTCACCGATTATATATTTGCTCGTTTCATATAAAAATCATTTAACGTTTCATTTCAAAGACGAATAGAATAGCGGTAAATTGGTTTGGTTGTTCGGTAGCGCTTAAAACGAAGAGTATAGCGTCGTAAAATCGAGGCAAGTTCCTCGTGCCTATTTTTGCAAATCCGTTCCCACTCGGATCCTAATCTTTCTCTGCCAACACGGTGACGTCCGGTTGGTCGCATATTCGAAACGAGATAAACAGCCAGAAGTGCTGGCCGGTCGAAGGTTGCCGCTTGGACGCAAAAGCGGCGCAATAAGCTGTGCCGTGGCCGTTCCTTCGGCCACGTTCGCTAGCCTCTCCTCCGATCTCCTCGAATTTTCCGATCCAGTAACGAAAATTCCAATTCCTCGTAGAATTTTCACCGTTCTGGCCGTTTGCCAGTAGCCTTACGCGTTGTCTCGAGTCATTAACTCGTCGTATTTGCGTCCAGCCTCCACTCTCTCGTCCGAGAATTCTCGAAACGAATACAACTTGGTGGAGTGAAAACGACAAGTTTAACGCCCTTGTCAAAGGTCTGTCAGAACGATCGGACTCGTCATGGAATCTTTGGACCGATCGTAAAAGAAGAGGCATCAAAGGAGGTCTAATTAAACGCACCTTGACGAGTTACGTTCTTTAATCTTGTCGATTAGAGGCTACTGTTGTCCGTGTTTCTTGATTGTTGGTATGGTTGTTCGTTCATGGATCGAGCGTGAAAGTGAGAAAGTTCCGAGGGCGAAATTGACGTGCACGTTCGTTTTCTGGTTACGTCGTGACGTGCGCGTTAAGTGGAACCAGAAACCGGATCTCGAGTTCCGTGGGGGTTTCCGGCAGATGTACGAGGTGTGTCTTCGAAGTGGATCGTGTGCTTTGCCTTTCGAGACGCGCGATAGTTGGGAACCTAAGCAGGATGGTTTTAACCCGCGACTGAACGTTAATGATACTGTTTTCAGATTGTTTCTTGGCCAATTAAAGTTTTATTACATGTACCATTTCGGTCAAACACCGTTGTACCAATTACGTTTCGAGCGTTTTGTGTTTGTTATGAAAGCTCTCTGTTGGTTTTTTCGTGGGCAAATATTAGTTATCAAGATATATTAAACAAATATTAAGACACATCAACACTGAGACTTGCGACAATTAAAATGATTTTTGTTACGAGCGTAAAACATTCTTACGCGTAATCTGATTTACTTTTTTTCTCGTAAATTGACATTTCTTAATCATCGTTCTACCTGTATTCTACGAGTGTTTCTCTCTTTAATCTTTCAAATGTTCCTGAATTTACATGCTGGTAGATTAAAACGAGACACTGTATATACAGCGCGATTGAATCGTACAAAATCACCGCCGTCCCCCACCTCTTTTTTCACACGATCGAACACGCGTATGGAAAGTTGGAGAATAGCGAGTGGTTCGAATGGAAACAAGGCGAGTCGTCCCAATTAAAGTCTTCTAATTAGATCGTAGCGGCGTCTACGAGCTCGATGCCGATCTACGCGATCGAAGTCAGCGCGTTGCTCCGCGAGGGAATGTTTCGTGGTTATTTATAAGTTGGAGGGTCGCCGCTTAACCTTGCCCGACGTGGACCGTCAAGCATGTCACCTAAACGTTTTATTAACGATCTTCCTTGCCCGCATCGTCGAATCGTTCCAATTGGGTCAGCTCTGTACTCTAGGTTTTTCCAGATCTTTCTTTTCCAGGCTATCTCTTGAATGTAATTTGTCATGCCTCTTTAACGCAGAAGGGAATGCCTCGTTCGCGTGAGAATAACACCGCGTACGGAATGTATCGAATAGGACGGCATTGAGCGTCGTTGTTCCTCTCGACAATAAGCAATTCGTTTAACGCTTCCGGTGGAATAGCACGCAATGGACAGAGGACTCGAAAGTGTAAGCATTATTGGGATCTATGGTAGAGAATCGTATCGCGGTGGTAAAGTATCTATCTGGGCAAATTCCACTTGAAGAGTTACAGAGGATGAAGGTGATAAGTCGCGTTTCGTATTGAGCAGTTTTAGGAAAATTGAGTTTAATTAATAAAAATGAAAAAAGAACGAATATTCGTCGATGATTACTCGAGGCATCGATCGACGGAAGCGCATCAAAGTCGATTCTGTTGAACTTGCATACTGAGTAAATTTGTAATAATTTGCTAAAAGTAATCAAAGCCTGTCTATTGGTTTTCCGGCGAGATTTCTATATCAGTTTTTGTGAAGCGTAATTATCGAATAATTTGGGAAGATGAACAAAATTTTTGAAATGACAGAAATATTTCATGTTCCATATAGTTCCATTCCGATGCAAATTGTTAGAATTTTTTAAAATACTGGAGCATTGGTCATCTATCGCGTGACACATGTTACTCCACCAAGTAGGATTCTTTAATTTTAGAAATTTCGATTTTTTATTCTAACACACAGAACGAGTTTCATTAGCTTTGTTTTGTAATGTGCGTACGAATAATATTTATAGTAACAATTTCTAAATTAATAAATAATCCAGTCGTCAATTCTGTATACTACGTTATGTTACGAATTTTAATTACTCGGAATAAAAATATTGAAAATATCGCAACCATATAAGATAGGAGCGCGGTTTGTAACACGTGTCTGACCATAAACCGTCCTTTTTCCCTTAAACGCTCTACATTTCTCTTTCATTCTTATACATTGTATACAACGATATACTTACGAGTAACTTAAAAATTAAAATTGTAGATTAGAAAAATATCTTTGCAAAAGAAAACACGAAAAGTCCGCGATTTAACTTAACAGAGAATTTCTTCGTATTTCACGATAATTCAAATTTACCAAATACGAGATCATATCATCGTAAGTAACTTCAGCAACGCGAAGTCTGAATATCACAAGGGAGTCAGGGAGTGTATATTTGATGCAACAACTATCGAGCCATGCTGTATTATTAACAGAACAAACAAACAAAACGTACGTAGCTGTATCGCGAAAGGTACTTCGTTTCTTTTATATCGGACGAAAGGAAATTAAATTATCCTGTTCGATTGTTTCGATTAAATTAGGATTAATTAAACTTAAATTAGCTTTTAGAAAGCCAGAAGAGATTAAGCTTAGCGCGAGGAGAAAGAAAGGGAAAAGATATCGGTTCGACGTGAAAATATTCGCCTTGTTTCGACACAGGGCGAAAGAACTTCAACGGGAAATCGATTCGCAAAAATACAAATCTCCACCACCGCATCAGAATGTAGAATATTTCAAGAGGCTGTTGCCTATTGAAATGCAAGCAGTGTTAAGCTGTATTTGGCACAGGTTGTTTCGGGCCGCCTGGGAAATCCGTGGGTTAGTAACCGCAACGTTACACACTGCACGATTGTTTGTCAATTCGTGAATCGAATTAAGTAGAAAATCGCCGTGTTATCGTATTTCAATTCTTCCGGATGTAAAAGTCGCCAGAAAACGTGCGATAAATTTCTGTTTAGATTCTATTTCTATCTCTATTTCCTTGAGCAAATATTATTTTTTCAACTCGCGTTTGAATTTGCAATTATTTATGTGAACTTTACATATATACGTGAGATAGATAAAGGGGCAACGAAATTGAGTTTGGTAGAAATACGCTAAAACGTATTAAAAATATCATTTTTTGAAATTCAACTCGGTTAGAATTTATGATTATTTATTTAACCTTCTTGGCTTAAATATACCCATAAATATATAAGAATCATTTGTTCTTCTCGTAGTATGTTTTCGCTAAAAGATGAACGTTGCGAATGGGGTAAGCTTCTAATTTATTACGATAAAATATTTTCAAACGAGTTTCTTTTATACCGACGGATTTTTATTCCATTTACGAGAAAATGTTACAAATAGTACGCGAAACCACTTTGTACCTGTATTTGGTTTCTATGCGGTTTTTTCGCTGGCACAAGTGCATTGTAAGCGGAAGTGTCGTTTCAGTAGTACTGCTCAATCTTTGTCAGTAGAGATTTTCCGAAAGAAAGTGGCAACAATTCCAATACACAAGAACCTTCAAGTATCATCGGCGTTACCTCTTTATCTCGAGACCTGACTGCAACGCGATTACCGTTTCTCTTTCAACGAAGGCATTGCGAAAGAAGTTCCTTATCGAAACATTGGAAAAATATATTTTCACGCAGACATTCTAAAATATGTCGTCGGAGGTGTTTCATGCTTTTGATCGAGAGTTTTTAGCTCTAGTCAGCAATCGAATAAGTTCTATCAAATGATCGATATAGATGAAAAAAGAAAATCGTATAGATATCCCATGTGAAAAGCGCATGGATGACACGCGATAAGCCCGTTTTTGTGATTCTGATACCGTGGCAAGTTGAAAAGAAGTATTTTACTGCAAAGTTGAAATAAAAAAAAAAAAAGAATACCAGTCAAAAAATACCAATCAAATTTTTGAGATATTCAGACGTGGGTAGTAAAAATAAATATTTAATTTCGTATAATTTATAATAATATAGTAATAATAGAATAATTTTCTAACAATAGAACCGAAAAGTATGACTTATGGTATTTCTCTGCCGTTATTATTATAGGATAATTCGTATCTATCTATCTAGAAACTTCTTCTATCCGCAATGCCCTGGCATCAGTGTTCGCTATAAACTACGTTGCAAGCTTTGGGATTAAAAGCTAAAACTTCTACGAGGAAGATTATTAGGAATATTGAATGAAACATTGCGCAAAATGTCATGTTCAGTCAGAAATTTATTCGTTTAATTTACGTTTTCAATCTATTTAATAAATACGATTTACATGGTAATAGTTTTAATAATTTTCGTTTTATAACATTGAGTTTCCTCAAAAGAGGAAACAGTCTTCCAATTACATAAAAATACGTATGTCCTTTATCATATCAGTGTTTCGTTGATTATAAGTTCAATGAAATTTACTAAATATTAAACCTATTAATCGTGATAATAATTTTAATGTATATACATTTCGATTCTTCGAATTTGTTTCAAACTCCAACCATTATATATTAAGAAACTAACGTTGAATAAGAGTCTACACTGTAAAACTCGTCATATTGCAAGAACCATGGTCACACAATTCAATATACATGTTTCCTTAAAACTTTGAAAAAATTATACAGTAATCAACAAAGAGAAAACAAATCTTCTCCATTATCATCCATCTTTCTCCAAACTCCACACGTGTTAATGAAAATCAAGAAAGACAAACAAAAAAGGGACGCTAGCCAAAAGTCCTATATACGTAATTCTTCGTCGCAAACTTCGTAGAACGTTGAAGAAACATATCTTCTATTATCATCCATCTGTTTCCGAAGTCCACGCCGTATAGTATCAATTAAAAAATTCGAGAAAAAGAAAGGAAGACATTATGTTAATATCTTACATAATCACAGTTTCCAAACTACCCCTTCGGAGAATCTTCAAACAAAGAGAAAACAAATGTTGCGTTATTACCCGTTCTTATTCAAATTTCACGAATCAATTCGAAGACGAAGAAAAAGGGAAAGACGTCGTAAAACCTGTAGAAGAAACGTTCCGACTCTGGAAACTATGGATCGTCGTCTTCGAAAGCTGGTCTGACTGTCGAGAAATTTTACAGCGTCGAGAGTAGCTAGCGCCGGTATCGGATCCGGTCTGTATCTCTGAACTCGCGAAGAGCCGCGATCAGGACCACGCCCTCGGCAAAGAAGCGACGCCGACGCCGACGTCGTGGTCCCCACCTCACCGCCGCTTTACTCCCCGCACCCGGCGCGGCGTGTACTCGCCCCCGAGCGGCATTCCTCTCTCTCTGCTTTCCCTCCCACCCCAAACGCTCCGGCGCCTCCACCCCCTCACGGGCAGCCTGATGGCCCCAGGATCCTCGTCAGAGCGACTCCACTCATCGCCGACGGTGACTCGTCGCGTGTCGCCCAGTCTCTCACCGACCTCGCGCCCGTCAACGTCGTCGTCGTCGTCGTCGTCTTCGTGCCGCCGCCGTCGCCGTCGTCGTCGTCGTCGTCGCTCGCCGTCGCCGTCGTCGTCGTCGCCGTCGTCGTGCTGGTGGTGTTGTGCTCTTTACTACGGTGTTAGACGTGTGCCCGTCAATTCGCTCGTGGTTCCCATTCACGCCGATCATCGTCTGCTAATCTTGTTTGCCTTTTTTCGTTCTCGCTGTCAACGCACACCCTTCGTGTATATATGTATACGTATATTGTCTCGCTTACTTTGTCTCGATTTATTCCGAACATATAGAAGATGTATACATATACATATACATATATATATACATATATATTCGAAAGCTAATTTGGCTATCGAGAAATTTTGCAGAGTTGAGATATATATATATACATATAGATATATTATCTATCTACAATATTATAAATAATATTTTATATATGTATAGATATACATATATGTGCAACTGATTGGCGTAGACAAGTTAACGGAGATTAAACAAGAATCGAACGAGATTTATCATGGATCGCTGAGAAAACCGGCACACAGGCGTGAAGTTGGCGGAAGCTGACCGGTGACACACAAAGTGGACTCGGTTTGTTATTTCGTCCCGTGGCTGGTCCGCTATCGTGCTCGTTTATCCGACAAAGATCTCTGTTTATCTCGATTCCGATCGATTCCCCGTCACAGGATATCGAGAGGTGTCAACTGTCCATTGTTGCCGTGTGTGTACACGCCTATAAACGCGCGCGTACAGTTTTCGGAGAAACGTGTTTCTGCCGGTCGAAGTGTTCGTTCTATTGGCGAATCTGTTTCTTAAGGTATGTAACTGTGAAATTTCTAATTTTGTTGCGAGACTGTTTTGTGTAAGGGTTTCAGGATGTTTGCGTCGTAATAGTTTGGGCGTTTATATCGTTTTAATCGTGGGGGAAAGTTTGACACGTCTGTACGTGTATAAGGTTCGCGAGCAGTATGGCGCTGCGCATGGATCGCCGGTATTTCGATCCGCGTAGATATATATGTATTCCCGCGAAAGTGTCGAATTTATGTGACACTTTGTATACACGTGGAACAATATACTTACTGTAAAAACGAATACAAATTGCTCCTTGTACTTTGAGAACTTCAAGCGTTATAGTTTTCATTATTGTCTGTGCGATTCGATTATTCGATACCTGATTCGATATGTCGATCGATATTTCTATATACTCTGACAGTATCCTTGCGCGCGCCACCGCGGAAGTAACAAGTCTGAAACTAACGTGTATCGGCGTAGCGTTTCGAACTGTGCATTACATTAATTTTCCTTTCAAAATTGGTTTCGTCTGTGATTACTTTATTTCTTATGCGACCATTAACTCACTGAGGGCCAACGTTGCATTAACGCGGTATTTTATTTGTAATTTTTCATAATCAAATTACACCAACGAATTCTGTTTTTATAATATCGTATCTATGAAATCGTTTAAAGATTTAAAGATTAAAGAAATCCTTTAAAGAAATTAAGCCATTTGTAACGCTATCCGATAAACTATAATCTTGGTCCTTAATAGAGTTGGGATTATTAATGGACTAACCTATAATTTTCATCACTATCGATATTTCGATATACATCGATTCCCAAACTGTTTTATCATTACTTATTCATCTTCGTTATTACCATCGTTTGATAAATCGCTATTATCACTGTTATCAGCAGCGCTGTATAACATTGTCAAAGTAAACTATTCGCGCGTGCACCGACGCGAAAATAGCCCGGCGATGTTTGAAACTTTTGATTTATGTCGTTATTGAAATAAGGCGCGATCACGGTCGAGATTCTGGATACGCAAATACATAATCGATCGTAAATTCTTGGGTGATACGGTTAAAATGGCCAGTGAAGTTGTGAGTGTGTACAGATTATCCGTTTTGGATACCGAACGTGTTCGAACGTAGTACGACACAGAGATCGCGGCGGGCGGGTTCAAAAATAAAAATTGATCATTGCGATCGGTTGAACGTCGTTTATTTTTGCATCAATCTTATTTGCCAATACTTTTATTGCGATCTCGATTGTCCATTATGAAACCGGATATATACGAATATAACATGGAACACACGACTACTACCAGTCGATGTATGCGGACGCGGATATTGTGTAAACTTGAGTACATATACCGGGTGATCTTCTGGAAGGGGATAAATATCGAGGTATGAGTTTTTTTTTTTAATAACAGTCCGATAATAATGAATAATTTTAACTTCTATTTTATATTACCATATTTCTATTTTGTGTGATAATTTTATATCTTATTCAGTTTGCGTAACTTTTGTATTTAGGTATCGCAATGTGGAAATATTTATTCTTCCCGTTTGCTTTTTAATTATAGCGTTAATTAAAAGTAAAATTATAAAAGTAGTTACATATTTAATATAGATATTATTTAATTAACATGTAATATAGATGTTATGTAAGATGAAGAAGATCGTAAGTTTTAAGAGACATATAAATGAGAGGTGCAAAAATTATTCGTTTCTAAATTACAAAAGGGTCCGATTTAATGGTTATATCGTCAGATTACTGTTACGGTAAATCTTTAAAACGTTTCTTTTAGTATGTCTCCCGAAACATGTCTCCTTTACCGTGAATTAAACATTTTTCAAATTAATTCAAGATTTTCGACATAAATTATTCATTTTATAAATAAGGAAAATGAAATATTTCAAATATAAAAAATAGTTTATACTAATTGAGCTTTCCATTAAATGAAGAAGTAGTACAAGTGCATTTTTGTTAGAAATCAAATCTAGCACAGGCAATAATATATAAAATCCGTATTAAGAAATAATTTATGTATTTACATATATATACATAATATATCGATAACAATTATTAATATATATATATACGTATATGTATTGTCTCTTTTATATATATGTGCACGATATACGCACTTTCGTTTTTCGTATTATTTTTCAATAATATGCCGTGTCGATACTTTTCTACCGTTCTCGTTTCATCTGTACGCATAGTTGTACACATCTATAGAACATCGATATTTTGTATCCGAGGATTGAAACAGCTGTCCAATTAGTGATGTAACATTTCATGCGAAAAATACATCATTAAGATTGTACATATGTAAATCTTCGATGACTACTCGCGTTCAATCCTCATCATTTTCCGTCCCAGATTATTCTTAGAGAAATTCCAACGCTGAAGCGAGTATAATCCTCGCTTCAATCGTCATTTGGTCCTCTTTCGCGTTAAATAGGACGCAAACGTGTCGATATAAGTACTCGCTTATCTGTGCCCTCTTGTTTCTTTAAACACGAATATGTGGTATTATACTTTTATTCTGGTAATTTCAAATTTGCAATTTTATAGCTGTGATTATGATAATAAAAGCAAATCGTCTGCACGAGGATTAAATCGGGAATCTTGCAGGGACCGACATATGGCAATTTATTATTTCTTTTTGTATGTTTTACTTTCTACAGCTTTCTTTTTTCAAATATTTTGTATCGTTGTTTTACACATCGAATACCCGCCGCACAAAATTTCGCTAAACTTTGATCATTTCCCCGATAATACAGGTCAATTATCGCGCCCTTTATGAGATCAGATGTTCTAATTACACAAGAAAGTGTTTCATTATAATTGGAAAATCACGTGAATTTGAAATATGAATTATTGAAATGTATTACTGGTCGTATCTAGTTTCTACTTTTTAATAATTATTTTAACCAAGTCCATGGTATAAAACTAATTAAAAACAAGTATAAAATCAGGCGTATTTATAGACAATCATAATGATACCATAATCAAACAATCATAATGATATCATAATCAAATAGTAATGAAATCTCGTAATGTTTTCAATTATTTTAACGTCTGTCGTCTTTTTAACACAACTCGTTCGAATAGAATCCCAAACTTCAAAATAATAATTTAATCGCTATTTAAACGAGCGAGTCTGGAGAGTCTTCGTTAATTATTTCACGAGCAGGGAAAGATTGACGCGAGCATACGGTTGGCTGTGCGCTTTCATTCACGAATTCTCACCCATATCCATTATTCGTGACTTCCGGCCAAGATCTCTCAGGAATAAAACGACGAAATTCGAATAATGGACGATTTGCGCTACTGGCAATTATACCTGTGGGTTTCACGGCTAACCTATATGGCTATTAAGTCGCGAAAGATACGCGTCTGAGTAGCAGTTTCAACCAGACACGCGAAAATATCCATTTTAAAAACGTTGCTCCAACAAGCTATCTCTATAACTCGTTGCAAGAGGTCTCGTTATCAACTGCATGGTTCAGGCGTAAAAAAGTATCGAAAGAACGCCAAAATAAATTAATTGCCGAAATAAAAGTAAAGGAACACCGAGGTTACACTTGGAATTCGTATTAAAATAGTTTTAGATTTATTTAACAAACGATTTCCAGGATCTTCGTCGATATACATTTGCACGCGTCTCGGCACTCTCTTTGTCTCACCATCTTCCATATCACAACGGAACAGTTGCGTTCATCTGTTTTTCGAGACGCTGTGCACACACATACTTCCATACACTCATATTCACATACGTGTGTCACTACTACGCGGCTAATCTAGCCTAATATACAAAATTATATATATCTCAATAATTCATATGATAATTTGGTCGGTATAAAATTTATTATGTATTTATTTTTGTCATTACCACCTAATGACAAAATCCGCAATCGCTTAGTTACCAATCCAATATCTAGTTTAATACGAAAGATCAATATCTACATATTCTATTCTAATAACACATATTCTATGGTTCACGCGATAAACATCATCGATAGAATCTCGATTCGACTAGCCTAATCTAGCCCTTATGTATTTATTTTTGTCATTACCACCTAATGACAAAATCCGCAATCACTTAGTTATCAATCCAATATCTAGTTTAATACGAAAGATCAATATCTACATATTCTATTCTAACAATACATATTCTATGGTTCACACGATCAACATCATCGATAGAATCTCGATTCGACTAGCCCAATTTAGCCCTTAACTTATTCTCATCGTACTTGAACTTGCAAGCTTCTAAGTGTCAGGTTTTAAACGATACAATTACGTGTAAATAATAATATTAAAGTCATTGGAAAGAATCTTTATTCATCTCAGAAGTAATATAACTTTGATTGCGATATTTATATTAATTATAATCGAGTAACGCGTGGAATTTTTGAAAACATTCATTGGGATGCAAACCGGGTTTGCGTTCACGGGTTTCACAGTAGAAAACTGTTTGTTTTTTCATCGCGTTACTTCCTTTTGGTGGTGTTTGAGAGACACAGCCGGAGCGTTAAGGGCTAGAGAATTTTACAATTAATAAATTCGCAGTAACGGTCGAGAGTTAAAAGAAGAGAAAATGTCAAGAGCCTTTGAAATTTCTCGAAACACCGCAATCAATTGGTAGGATTCGTTTACAAATCGCTTGTAAATCACTGGTGGTAGAAAGTAACGTAAAAGTGGTAATTTAACGTGGCTTCGGATTTCATAAGAGCGAATCGATTTTGTTTCGAAAGTACTTGGAACAGCCCAACTATCGTTTCGCCCCGATGGAAGTCGTTGATAATTTATAGATATGTTTACCGGCCGGAAATTTACTGTCATAAATTTACCAGTTTATTTACTCGTATCTGCCTTCGGTATTCAACTGGCAAAGCCTGGATGCGAGACGAATACGCGAATAGAAATATTAGAGGGAAACACGTGCACGCAGATGGGGTGTACAGCTCGTGTTGCTCGTGCTGTTCGATTTTCAACAACTTTTATTTCGCGAAACGTAAAACGATCGTCGATAAATTCTTCCATCAATTAGATAACGAAATAAAACGATATTTTTATTGATCGCTTATACAGCGTATACAACGAACAATCTTACAAGTGGAAACGTATTCTGCCTTTCTGTCGGTGAGGAATTTTGCAGACGAAGCTCTCGACGCTTCTTGAAATATAATTGAATTATAGATAAATCCCATTTTATTCGTCCTTTTTGTTTCCAAAGAACAAAATATCAAAATAATATTTCTGAATATTAAATAATTCTATTTTAAAGCTAATACTCATCTTTCGCGATCGAGGGACGAGGGAAGGCGTGGCTCGCGCGAATAACTCGCAAGTTGTAGATAAATAAACAAGTAAAAGTAGGAGAAATATTCGCGGGCACATCGTGCGCAATCATCGTCGAAAGATCTTGTTACCAGGAGCGAAAGCGTAGCCTCCACGTGGAAGACCCGACAATGACACTGATCCCTTGACACTATTTCTCGAGGAGGCCGTTAAGTCAGTCAGCGCAGATAATACGAGCACGGAACAACATAAAAGCAAAACGCTCGTTGCGGAACGTTGCTCGAGATAATCGTTCGATTTATGAAAAAAAGAGGAAAAAAAATGAAGAAAAAGAGACATAAAGCTGGAGAAACAAAAACGAGAAGACGGAGGAGTAAAAAAAAGGAGGCGTAAGAAAAAAAAGGGGAAGAGAAAAATGGGGTGAGAGACGAGAGGGAAGATGGAGAATGGGACAGAAGGAAAGAATGTCAAAGTGCCGCCGAGATTTTCACGGGAAGGTCGTAAATACGAGTCAACGACCGACGATAAATTCGTTCTGTGGCGTCCTTAATTTTTGCCAGTCGGATTAATTCCTTTGAACAGACACAGGATCCAAGCGATCGTGTCACGTAATTACAAAAAATAACGTAATTACTTTTGGTCCCATCGGCAAGAAGATGCGACAAATTCGTCAAGCTTTTTCTCGTATTTCACAAATTTTCGATAATTAAGTTACCTTCTTTCAATCATTTTCGGCTTGTCTTTGTAATATTAGGTTGTCCGAAAAGCTTCTTTCGTTTTACGAGGAAATAATAGACGCACAACGTTTTTTTTATTTTATATTATTTTGTCGAATTACGTACGATCCATTTTGTTATTGTTTTGAGATAAACACCGTGTCATTTCACAGATTTGGTTTCACGTTCGTACGAAGGTGCACTGTTATAGAAAACACGTCTGCGAAAGAAAAACACTTTCCGGACAACCTAATACAACGACACGCACGTACGATGTAACGCGAGGCTGTGGACAAAATGAATCGTTAATGTAAGTAAATGATACGTAAGTATCACCGATCCATCGTTATTTGCAAATTCTTTCCAACAACTGTTTGTTCGAACTGCTGTTCTTGACCCAAGCCTATCTTTCGTTGTGATCGTTGTGAGAGGACGTTTTATTTCAAGAATTGCGAAAGGGACGACATATGCAGATTGTAGGCGCAAGAACAAGTGGAAAATCTCGAATAAATCCTTTTCTCTGTCGCTCGTTGCAGCGTTAACAAAATTTCGAAGTTGCTATAAATAATTCTTTTTAATTTATAGAACATTCTTACGAAGAGAATTAATTTCCTAAACGAAATATAAATTGCGTTTCTCGATCGATCGTCGCTTTAACGGGAAGCAAGGGACTCTAATCGTGGAAAAACGATGATTCGTATGTCTCGAGGAATTCGAGAGACTCGGCGTGGAAAATTATCGCGAAACTCGCGAAGATTCGAGGAGATGCGCGTGATTCTTCGAGATGAAGAAGGGTAGACGGTATTACTGTAAATTGACATTTTCCAAATAGATACAGTGGAAGATCGCAGCGACGCCGTGACGTTGAAATTTCTGCTACTCACGAAGGTTGCCTTCCTATTTATGTTAGGGCCGAGATAGGAATTGGATTTTCGATAAGAACTGCAGTTCTTTCCTGTTTTCCAGATTCAGAAGTTCTCTCTCTGCCTCTTTCTATGGAAAGTTTTAAAGGACTCCATTAAGTTTCCCGATCGTACGTAGTTTCTTTCGAGCTAAAAGATTTTAATCAGTGCTCGGTTACGATGTAACCGTGGATTTATTCTCTTTCATTTTAGTTGCGTAGGCTCGAAGGAGAACTTATTCCCTTTTTCTGTCTGTTCTTTCCTATTATATTTTGTAATTTGTTTTTTACTTTTAACTTGAACATTAGCAAGAAAGAAATGGTCACCGCTGTCTTTCATCGATTAAAATCTTTCAATGATCTTTCATTGTTTCAGATCGTGTCTATTGCGCGATAAAAGCCCATAAACTGCAATTTATCAATTGTATTAATAGAGGTAGACACTTTTTATTTTATTCAAATATCACGTAGAGCCGAACTCGCCGTTTAATTCTACAGGAAGTAGTATGATACAAAACAATCGTTCTGTTTGTTCATTTTTCCTTCTGATATTTAATACAATTGTAATTTTCATATACATATAACGAACCAACTGAAATCCATCGCCTTGTTTGTTCACCGATTTGTGAACCGAACCATTTACCAATTAAGTTTCTCGATAATTCCACCTTATGACATTTCTTGCTTTCTCCATTCCCTTCGCTCGTAATCCACGTTTCGCTAGAAACTTTTTAGGAAAGATTCTTCCACGTCTCAACACGAGAAACGATATTTCAAGCCCCGTGCGCCATCGAGCTCGCTTTTTCTCGCTGCTATCTATCCCTAGCGAGCAAGAAACGCGACCTGTCGCAACTGCGTGACTTACCCTGACCACGACCACACCATCTATCCATCTTTCCACCTCGAAGAAGAAGAACCTCTAAGAAAAGCGTGGAGTAATCGAACGTGGGTCGCAGATACGATCTCGCCGACATCATTAACCGTCTGCTTCCGTTCGAACGTGTATCCTCGTGCAGTTGGTTGGTCGTACGGTCCTCGTGTAAATCCTCCTTATTCAACGACGATGTGCATTAAGGAGCGAGCTCGCCGGTAAAGCACCGTAATTCTGCGGCTTAAACGTTTACGCGGTTATTATTCCGCGATAAATTCTCGACTAGGCACGTGCATTTCGCGGTGACTCGAGACGATTCATTTTATTAACCCGTTGACGGTGAATTACGTATTTCGTACAGACCAACTATTTATTCGCCACAATGAGAATCATTTACACAAAGGTGGTTTCGCGATTTCATTTATTATATCTTTATTGGACGTAAGAGAATAATTAAGCATACATCTTGAGTAGTTTCATCGATCATAGGATTTAAATTATTACAAATATTCAAATTACTTGCCTCGTGAATAAAATCATACTTTTCCTTTGCGGCCTTCAAACAGTATTTCTCTGTTAACGACCCTTTACTTTCGCAATTTTTTGCAATCGATCGATGAAACGGCGTTTCATATACACGAACCGACGTAACGTGCACAAGCTTCCGACCATTCACGATCGTTTTATCTCGCATCTTCTCCTTGGACGGCGTTAAAAAAGACACACCCACGCTTTCTCGCACAGCGTGGAAATTTCGTTATCACCGTGAGAAGAACGTCTCTTCAACGAGCACGTAACTCAAATATATTCGCAGCTTTCTCGCACACGCGAAAGTTGACAAGACTGTCAAAGTCTCGCGACTAGGATCAGCAAAATAAAAAAAAAAAAAAAAAAAAAAAAGAAAAAGAAAAAGAAGCGAGAGAAACAAGACGCTGGCGGACGTCTTATCGTAGAAGTTCGCCTTTACGTAACCGAACTACGCGCCTCGAGTTCGAGTAACTCGATTAATCCGAACGAGACTTTACTCGCGCGATAAAATACGCGTTTACGCGAGAAAAGATCGAAGTCGTTCGCGATAGAAAATTTCGATGGCGCGAAGTGGAATTTAGAGGTCGACGCTGGTCAATAACCGACCTTCGTTGGCGTCGATGCCTGTAAACGCAACTTACAAAACATTTAAAAATAACCCGCGCGCGCAGCGCGCGCAGCTCTCCAACAGGAAACCTTGAGATCCTTAGCTCGCCTCGAACGTCGCTTTTTCGACTAGACGGACGCGTATTGTTCGCTTTTGCGACATTTCGCTTCGAGAATTTTTATATTTAGAAACATTCTGCTCTGCGAACGAATTTTCGATCTTCGATTTTCCTCCAAGCCATCGTTTGCTCGAGTTTCAAATTTTTAGAACTCTAGTCGCCGATAGCCTTCGATATTTTCTTCCTTATAGCGGTCCGTCATTTTCCCATTTTTCGAGCTATCGATAGATATAAACTTGTCCCCTATTTGCTGCGATGGATATAAACTCGTTCTTTCAAAATATCTCTACTTTGACATATTCGTCTTAAATATTGATTTTCGTGGTATTTAAACGATTTATAGTCCACTTATCGTCAAATATTTCAGCCACGCGTAATCCGTAAAGAATATTTTCTGCAAAAAGTACTCCCACAAGCGGCAATTTTGATATTAAGTAAGATATATATATTTTCTATATAAACATATGTATGATAAATAAGAACAGAAATTATCGAGTTTGTTATTCGAATCTGAATACCTCGCAATATTGGGAATTTCGAGTCGTGGTTAACTCTGAAAATATTATCCTAACAATTTCCTTATGTCTTCCTTATCGACTTTGACTTTGAATGGATACGGTTAAAACAATTCTAAAATAGCGAAACAAAGTACGCGGAGTTACTTTAAATAATCGATACAAGAGAGAGAAAATGAGAGGCAACAGTTTCAGAGTAACTGGAAACTCTTTAAGAGATGCACGATTAAGAACCATAGGAATTAAAGTCGATGCTCGAATCGTTGAAACATTATGCAAAGTATATTGGAACGATTTTTACGATGGAAAGCACTCGAGCTCCGCGTGTTCCGCGTTTCCGATCGATCGCGGCGAACGAAGACAGAGATAAGGGATAACAGAAGCAACGTAAGTTTGTGAAAAGGAATTTCACCGTGAAACGCTTAAAATAAATTCCCATTGGATGGAGATGGTTCTTCGATTTTTAAATGTCACGGAGAAATCGAGTTGTAAAGGTGATTTCGTATCAAAATTTCAAGTCTTTTGTCTATATTCGCTTATTTGCTTGTGATCAGAAATATAGAACTTTTCTGATTTTGTTTGTCGTTTGGAAATTTTGAAAGTTATGCGATCGTAATCTTCTAAATATATTTTCTTAAATACCGAATATAATATACGATATACGATTGAAATTAGAAATTATTAAAAAACGTTTATTTCATTAAAGAAGTAAATTGTTAATATAGTACGGAAATAAGCGTTCGAATATTTGTAAATAATTTTCACAAATACAGAATTTAATATACGATATACGATTGAAATTAGAAATTATTAATAAAACGTTTATTTCTAATTTCAATCGTATATCGTATATTAAATTCTGTATTCTTATTAGAAATAAACGTTTTATTAATAATTTCTAATTTCAATCGTATATATAGTATATTAAATTTTGTATTCGTGAAAATTATTTACATTATATTACAAATATTAGAACGCTTATTTCTGTACAATGTTATTAATTTACTCCTTTAATTTTAGATACGGTTGTATCATTACACGGTTCTTGTATCTTCTTTTTTAAAGTACAAAGTATGGTACAGATCGATCGCCGTGATATTTAAACCGTTGCTGATTGTTTGTTAAAAAATATTTTAAATGGAAATATATTTGCTCATCGATAAAGAAACTACGTTACGAAAACGTTTGGGAGACGTTTCTCGTTTCGAAAGTTTCTTACGTTGTTTAAGACATTCTATATAAATAAATATATCACAGCCAACGATTAGCCCATTAAAATTTTCATTCTAAAATTTCCGTCGCGGAAATCAATTTATTTCTATTCGAGGAAACTTTGTTTCGATATAATTTCAAACTTTCCGAAGTTTGCCTGATTAACATGCTAATGAAATCGGTGCTGTGATCCGGAAGAGAGGAATGTCGAAGTGATATTTCAAAGTTAATTTTCCGCACGTAGACATTAGAGACAAATAGTATATTCAGAAGCGAGGATTCATCCTCTCGATGGAGGCTCGTAACGCGAGTTATCTGCAAGTGAAATAAATGCCGCGTGTCAGATCCATTTGGTCTGATCATATACGACTTCTTGTCCGTTACTACTTAACCGTCGCAGACAAGAACTTCGTTACCAGACTTCCGGCTCTATCCACCTATCCTGTATCTTATAGAAAACGTTGTTACGATTTAACGCGAGACGAGTAAATGGATTTGATACTGATATAAATAATTAATATCGAGGGTTTTAAGATTCTTCTATTTTTTATTATTTAATTTGTACTTTACAATTTGTCCAGCTGGATATTTGGTAAATTTGTCTAACTTAATTGCTAAATAACATGTGGATGGCTACTCCCAGCGAGATACCATCTTCGAATTTGACTATTTTACCTTTTTAGCGAGGTCAGAGGGGTGCTTTCTTTTTAGTTCTTTCTATCAGAGTTTTGCTCGCTTCAGCAGCCAGCTGGTTTGGATGTGTTGCCGTTCTTTTCTTGTATTTTTCTACGTACCTGCCGATTTCTTCTTTAACCGTTGGTATTTTTAAGTCTTTGCGTATATCCTCGTTTCTGGCATACCATGGGGCGTTGACTATTGTTCTCAGTATCTTCGATCGTAGCGACTGTAGTTTATTTATGTGGCTCATTGCTATTGTCCCCCATAGCGGTATTCCGTACGTTCAAATTAGTTTTATTATCGTTTTGTAGATTTTTAGTTTATTTTTGTCGAGGTTATTGGGTGTATAAAGAGAGAAACGCGTGGATAAATTGTAAGGTAGAAAATATATATTTAATAGAGAAATGTAATAATAAGTAGGAATACAATTTGAGTTACGCTAACAATGTTACCTTATAACTGAAAACTTCGAAGCCAACGTCGCCTGTCTATTGTTTATGGTCTGCCTTCGTCCCAGTCTTTTGTCTATACGCTGTCGATGGCTTCGGTGCTTGAGAAAACTAAAAAGACCAGATGTAGAGTTTTCTTAGAGGTGGAGACCGCTTCAACAATTTTCTTTGCCGAGTTTAGAGTTTCGATTAATTAGCCAGTACATTTGTCTTCTTTTTATTCGTATTTTGTCTATAAGTGATTTAGTATGTTGTCTTAGGTATTTAACTTGCCTTGTTTGTGTTATGTGCGTGCCATTTAATTGGACATTTGATGGTTTCCGTTTTCTTAGTGCAAACGTAATACGGTTGCATTTACTGAGGTTTGCTTTTGTTTGTTTATTTTCAATAGAGTGACGGTTAACAATGCTAGAAAAGAACGTCGAGAACTGATTTTACGAAGGTTTATGTACTATGGGCTTGGCTCTTATGGAGGTGGTGTCACCAAGGGTATCGCCAGGGTCCAGGTCAGAGGTAGCCACGCTGTTACTGTCTTCTGACCCTGGGACACTGTCCACGTTGTAGTTTCGATGACCTGCAGGATGTTCCTTAAACCCCCTGGTTTTTCTATTGCTAATTTATATCTCTGTGACATAAACAAACTCCGAAACAAACTAGCGATACTCACGACGCTTCCGGTCGTATTCGCGATTTTGCAACTACGTGCGATCCCGTATCGAGCACGATTCCTGCGTCTCCTTATCTGCGTTTACGACGGTTGTTGCAGTAGTTGGCACGAGCCAGAAATAGCGCTGGTAAATCAAATAATGCTGCCATTCGACGTCCGTCGCATCGATCAAGTATCCCCGTCGAAATCGAAGGAGACACCCCGATGGTGACGCGTCTTAGTCCACAGAAACACTTAACAGCTCGCATACGAAGCGTGGATTCAGAATTTGCTCCGGTATCGGTAATTAGGCCAGTGCCCGGTTTCGGTGTAAGCGGTGAGCTCGTTTCGTTTCCTCGAAGATCGAACGACAAGTTTTGAACGTAGAACGGTAACGCCCGATTTACGTAACGCGTGACAAAATCGTTGCAGACCAACCGATGATAACGCGAGAGATTTTAAATGCTGAACGACTCTGTGAGATTTTATTTCGCACGTATATTCAAAATACAAGACGACAACCGTTTATTCGCAGCCGTCAGTAAGTGGCCAGAGGATGGAACGAACGACTGTCGGTATTCGTCTCGCAAACAAAACGGTTGCAGACCAATCAGTGGTATCACGCGGCTGATGCGAAATTGTACGAAGTATAGATACGCTGTATACGTCGCAACGTATATGTCGTTTGATGGTCGCCGAAACGCGTGCTGTGAGCTACCGGCTTTGAGGCTTTGCACCAGTTGGCGACAGCGAAGCTTTCCCACAAAGGAAAGTGTCGTCCCGGCAACAAACGGAGCGGGAAAGAATTTTGCGGCATTCAATGGTTCAAAAGTTCGCCTGGCGGTCCGATGCATCCGAAAAGTGCACAATTGTATTTTATTATTTTCTCACGGGACGATATCTTGAACGTTGGAATCGCTCTGTAAGACCCAAACGTTACTATTTCGCATAACGAAAGAGCGCTTGCAGAAATGCAAAGATTACGAGTCGTATTTCTTGCGACCAATGTGTAGAGAAATGACGCAAGCACGCTTGAAACAAGGAGTTAATAATAAAGGATACGGTTTAAGGAAACTGTCCAATTTCATCGGGTTCAGTTTTGTGGTGAAACGATCAGACACGATGAAATAACGTAATGTAAAATAATGTAATGTGACGTAATCGGTGAATAATATGTAATTTGCAGTAACGATATTTAACAACGAACAAATTGGACAAATTTTGCTGACGGGTACGATCGGTGAACCATTCCCGCAAGATGAGAAACGTTTCATCCTGATAGCTCAATCCACTCCAGAGTAATCGACGAGCATACGTAAAAATTGGATTTTTGAAAAAAAAGAAAAAAAAAATAGCGTAAAAGAACAAATACAAAAATTTTTGTAACGGGGCTAACGGGAGAATATAACCGGCAGAATCCAAAAGGAATCATGCCGATGGTCAAGCCGTTTGAGAAAAATCGACGAACATGTACAGAAAAAAATATATATAATATATATTGTATACTAATCGAATTGAAATTTCTTCCCTCTTTTTCGAAACTGTATAAAATTATAAAAGTAACCGCAGTGCAGTTGAACATCTCTAATATCGGTCGAAACTTTCCTCTAACGGAATTTTGAATTAACAGGTCGAAGTTATATAAGCAAAGAGGTCACGAGCATACTCGCTAATATCGCATCGTATCTTATATTAGATATTAAACAGTTCCTCGGTCTACTTCTACTTTGACTACTACGTTATACACGATGGACATTCACAGTTCCACGCAGTTTGTTCTCGTGAGTCCTCGGTTTGAGGCGCGTACACAGCGATGATACTGTCACGTAGAAGACACAGGAGATCGTGAAATTAACAAATTACCGGTTGTCTCTTCACGTCCTCTGAATTATTTCGCCATAGTTTGAACCTTTGCACGTAAGGTGAGAAATTCGAACTTCAGATACGGTAGTCTACGTAAAATTTATTATACGAATCCAACAGAGTGTTTTTTTTATTATTTAATTTGTACTTTATAATTTATCCAGCTGGACGTTTGGTAAATTTTTCTAGCTTAACGGTTCAGAATGTTATAACAGAGTATGTGGAGTGCTGATTTTGGGAAGCTTCATATATTAGGTTGTCCGGAAAGTGTCTTTCTTTTACAACGACGCATATTTATACAAACATGAAACATAATTTGTCGAACGTTATGATCTTTATTTTGATAGAACAAAATGGATCGTACGTAATTCGATAAAATAATATAAAACGGAAAATGCTGTGCATCCATTGTTTCCTTACAAAAGGAAAGAAACTTTTCGGACGACTTAATACCAAGATTTGGGCCCTGTGGAAGAGTTGTCACCGGATGCCAGTCAGAAGTGGCTATCCTGTTACTGCCTTCTGAGCATGGGACAATATCTTGTTATTATCCCAATGGCCTGCAGGATGTTTGTCGGACGTGGTTATCCTATTACCGTTTTATGACCCTATGACAATACGAAAGGTTGTTTGACTTCCGTATCGAATCAGTTTTGACTTCCCGTCTACGCACCGTGCTTCCGGCTCGCATCGACTTCCCTCTATCGTTATCGATGCGTACGTATCCTTATCTAGCAGGGTCCTGTCACTGATAATCAGTGGATCCTGCTCGGAACCTTTCCGATCCTTTTGAAGGATCTTGGGGGGATTATTATCACGAGTAGGATACATTGACATCGATCGGTGGATTTGTGTACGTAACTGGTACAGTTACAACTTCTAGCGTCGAATCTTACAAGTTTTTAATCGAAAAAATTATTCATATCGTTCCTTCAAATTAATAGAAATTACACAAAGTATTATAGAAAGTATCGGTAAAATAACGAGAATATAAAACGCTTAATAATAAAAACGCTTAATTGACCGAATGATTTATACTCTTTCTGTACAATGAAGAGATAAAAATGACAGAATTATAGTTTTCCATAGGAATTTTCAGTAACAGCTCCCCTCAAATTACTTAATGGCAAGAATTGTATATATTTGAAATGCTATAAATTATCCGGAAGTAGATTCGGAATTAACGGAATGAGAGATAATTTTAAACTTCCATTTATTCTGCGCAAGAAAGGTAGAATTCGAGAAATATAAAGTCTTTACGAGTGAAACGAACGATTAAGCACAAAATTATTACGCTTCTGGTCTACGGGATTTTCACGTCACTTAGGTATTATAAACCTTTCGTCAAAAAGTTCTTTCGTTTCCTTTCCAGTGGATTAGCGCGAGAGGAGAAACGCAGACGGTAGTCCTTTAAAAAAATAAGAGAAAATGGGAAATAGAAATTAAAATCTGTCTGTCCCGCTAAATCCAATCAGCGTTCCACCGTAATAAGCGATAACGTTCCATCTGAAAATATTCCAATTTCCATTGGTGTAGCAAACTGGAAAAGAAATGGAATATAGTCGTGAAACGTAGAAAAATGGAAGCCAGAACGTCGAGCTATCGCGTTTTATGCTTTTTCTTCCATGTCGAGCAATTTAGTGGAAGAATTTAAGAATTACGTTAAAAAGCGATTATCAACAGCGTTCTTTTGCTTCTTTCTGTCTATTTGTCTTTTGCAAATTCAAGAATTTGTTAATCGATGGTTTGTATCCATTTTTAATGTTCTTAAAAGGTTGGGATTTTCTTTTTGTTTTCTTTCTTAAATCAAATTTCACAATTTTGGAATTGTTCGATTCTTCGAAAGAACCAGATTGTAATATAAATATAATATTTCATTGATAGACGAAAATGATACAATTTATATAGCTTATATGTTTTTTTTTTTTTTTTTAAGAAACGACAAATGTATTGGAATAAAAACTTCTGCTATGTAAATTATGAGCACCAAAGAATTTCTATGATCTAAAAAAAAGTATAGTTTACCACAGTGCCAGAAATATTTCAAATGTTTTAATCTTCACGAAACCGTAGAACCTGGATGGAACAAGAAATTTACATAGCGCGTGTAATATATTGCGTAAAAGCTTCACTTTTGTAAAATGTCGTATACAGGGTGGCTCAATTAAATGACACGATCCAAATATCTCCTAATTTATTATCGTATGAAAAAAATTCAAGGTCATACGGATGTTGTCAAGTTGGCTATTTTTTTTTACGAGATTTCAAGACCATAAATATATACAGTACAGTAGGATTATAAGCTCGAGAGATACGAATAAAAAAATACAAAACGATACAGATGAAGTGTAACGTCATTGTATAACAAGAGATTATCGCGATTCTTGCACGTACAGTCATCGTGCGTTACGCAACTATCCTAGGGATATTTTTGGTACGGTATAATTCGAGGAAAGACAGGAAAATCTGTGTATTAGCAGGCTAAATTTACATTGCGTGCAATACAATGTATCTTTGAACGAAAGGTACGCTTGAATTTTTCAAAAAGTGTGCACGAACGACACAGTCAGCCGCGAGAGGAACACGATCGAGTTATTCGTGGCAATGCTTTCATTTCACGCGTGAAAATCCTCCGTTAATATTGTACAACGATAAAAAGAAGAAATGGGTCGAAGAATCGATTTTCGTCGGATTATAATTACGAAACCGTATGTAGCGTACCGATTGTTCATAAATCAAGTACGAATCGATTTTACATTGGCTGGTAATTATCGTTCGATCGCTGGTAATTAATTTATTTTATGGACGACGAAATGAAGGCGAAGAAGCGCTTTCACGTTGGCGTTGAAGAATTTTTATGAAACTTGCCAGTGTTATATTTTGTCCCATTTATTATTCTATGTATTACTCGCAATTCCTTTATTTATTCTTATTTGGAAGTTTGATATTTCGGCTATTGGTTTATCATTGGTATTTTACGTAAAAGAATATAATAAGCGTTAAAGTATAGTAAAGCGTTTTATGTTCGTATAGTGTAACATATTTTCTACGTATAATCTAAAATCAAGTACTAAACATATAGAATAAGGTATTATGGAAGAATAATTTCAGCACTGACCTACAACTAAAATCAATAAACCAGAAATTTCGCATTCAGTCAGAGCTCGGTGTTAATCAAAAAATTTCGAACAACTGTCGAAAAATTGTTCCATTCGTGTCAGTAACGGCAATTTATATTTCCAAACAAACATTTCAATTTCAACCCCCGATGCAAGACCCGAAATCGAGAAACGAAAGAGAGGAAAATATTTCCTGTATTTCAAAATACAAGAATATTAATATAACAAACTTATAGAAAATAGACTTTAATAATTCTTCAAAATCAATCTCAAATTTTCATTACGTAACAATGTAAGGATAGCAAAGTGTCAAAAAGTGACTCTCACGCTTTTCTTTGCGTCTCCGACTAATTGTAATTGTTTCAAAATTCTTTTCAAAAGATCTCAAGTCGTTCGATTCAATTTGAAAGAAGTTGGTCTGTTTCAAAGAGTGTCCGAATAATAATGGAAACCACCGTGCATATTTAAAATTCAAATTAAGAAGCTCGAGAAATAATATAAATATTTTGTTCGGTGAAAAAGATTCGTAGGAAAAATACAGCTTTTTATTGTTTTGCGATTAAGTGTAAATTAGATTTTTCACGATTCCCTTGATACCAGAGTCAAAGCAAAATAACGTGTCTTCTTCAACGCGGCCCACTTTCAACCGTATCGTAAAACTAATACACTCAACTATTTTAAACACCTACATTCGAAGAAATTTTTACAGAGAATGTAATGACCAGCACAAATATATACTACAAATGTAACAGATTAAATTAATTTGAATTAATATCGAACATTACGAATTTTAAACAGCCTTGTGTATGTTACGTATACCCAATGAAAGATTCTTATAGTGTACAGAAAGTGGACGAATCGATCGGCACACCCGGTACACGAACCTTCACCCAAAAGTTCTCGGTCTTGGTAGCGTATTTTGGTCTGAATGTCTTATTGTATTCCTCGATCAACCGACACCATGATCTCAGCTCGATACGCACCGCTGAACGCGGGATCCTTAAATTTCGCGGTCGATTTCCAACTGCAGCCTGGCTGATCTAAAACTAGAGGAGTACCGTGTCCGACTGACTATGAGGCTGCGTTTGAACAACCGCGCGAAGTGGCAGAGAATAGAGACAACAGGGTCGGCTAATTGGCAAACGGAATACGGCAAAGAACAGGCTTTTCACGCGTGCGTCGTGCGACCGTGTTCTTTGGGCTTACACACGAGAACGCGATCGTTGACGATCCTTTGTCATTCTTTGCAATAAAAATTTTTACTTGAAAGCTTCTATAGCGTTAAATTACTAGACGCTGTGATATTCATTTGGGAATCATAAAATGGGAAACTGAGAATTGGGATATTTTTGTAACATAGGCTGTAAAGTAGTCCGATACTCGTATAATATTCGTCATAATAGTGAAATCACGATGATAATAATCAAACGGTGTTCTTCTGTTTCTTTTAAGTCAAGAAATATATATTCTAAAATACGTATTTTACGAACACGATTTTCGTATAGCATTGTCTGTTAAAGCAAATTTGCGAATTGATCTTTTCAAAAGATATATATGCAGGCACGTATATTTGATAGCATTGACCATGATCCCCGAATAGAAATTATTATATAATTATTTTATATACACACGACGTCAAGAGATTAAATATAAACGTTGATAAAGTTGAATATATTCGACAAGGAAACGAAGAATTAAGAGGAAATCCGAGTTCTTGTTTGTAATAATAATACAAATTTATAGCGTAAAGTATAAACGACGAGGCAGATTTCTATAAAAATCTACGTTTATCCGATGCGTCATAAATTTTCGGAAATGTCAAACACCAGGGAGGAAACTCAGTGATCGTAGGTCAGTTACCCTAGTTTACTACGGAGATAGTCATGGAACGTACGTTTCATTCAAGAAACGCGCCAAAAATTCCTCTTCCATGTCCCCTTGTTCCCCCTGAAGCAACCCTCGGAAATGTGTGTTGGAGGGGGAAATTAGAGTGTTTCACGTGACGCTAGAGTAGTTTTCGAGTCTTAGAATCTCGCGAGCCGTCGTACCGTGAGCAACTACGCTTCTGTCTGTCCTACAACTTCCAATCTCTCGACACTCGCACCAGTTCCCTCAGGTATCCTCACGATTCGATCGTTTGTACATATGCTCGTAGTACGTAGAATTTAACGATGATTGAGATAGATCAAAAGGATTTTAAATTTCTCTCTTTCGTTGAAAAATTTACCGGCTTAAAATAACTGGATTGTTTTGTATTTATTGAAAATAAATGCATTGATATGTAATGACATTAACAATACATAATGATAATTAGATTTTGCCTAATAGTAATTTATACTTTAATTCGGAACTTAGGAAAATTCAGTAACTGAATTATTCTTTCATTTATTAAAATTATGTAACGATGTTTTACGCGACGTTTTATATCGTTTTATAACTTTTGAAATAATCGAATTATTTTCTGTCCAGTGAAAGTAAGCGAGACAGTGTAATAATACTAGTACTGCAATAAATGAGGATAATAATATTAATGTTACAACGTATCATATATTACTACTTTAATTCTTTGCATTTAAAATTAAAAATCCGCGCAATGAAAAATACAAGGTTGTATTAAAATATACTCTTAGATTTACCACGATACTGTTAAATTTTATGCAACGTAGTTGCCCAATTTTCATGCATTCTACATATAAATTTTAATATAAATGTAAGAAGAATGAAATATAAAGGGATATTATTCGAGAGGTAGCATAAAATTTATAACGTAAAAGAATATGCTTATTTTCTCATTTTACGCGATGGGAAATTTAGTCTAAGAACCTTTGCTAAGAAAATATGTACATAAAGACGATCAACTGTATTTTTTCTTAAATACGTCGCGTTGCGTCGCGTCGTCGATGGCATTGCTTCACGTTTGTTGTCATTCGCGCAATTGTTTTCATTATAGCATATGCTCAGCGTCCGTGTAACGCTGTTCACTGCGTAGCTACGACACAATTTATCAACAATGTTTACCATTTCAACGCGGAGAAAATCAACTCCTACGACTGTCTAATATTAATTGAAAATTAAAATCCTATTCTTACTACCACCTTTTCATATTATTAATTCATTATATATTTTACTATAAATAGAAATAGTTTCATCCCCAACATAGGTACATTCAATAATAGAGTAACAGTAGAATACATAATTATAATTATAATTAAATAGAATTTACTCTGTTGTGACTTTAATAAGAAAAGATTTTTATTAAATTTCACGTTAAACATCTTTCAGAAACGTTACAAATCAATGCCAACTCTTTATTAAACGTATGTGTTGTGACTTTTATATATCTTACAGAGTTTCCAATTTTGCCAATATTAATCACGATACTCGTGTCTCATTACGATATTGATGAAATTTCGAAAAGTTTCGCACAATACGTTTACCGACAAAAGTCAATAGACATTATGAAATAGTTATCAATCAGTTATCAACGAATTATCAGCGATCTAATTAACGAGTCATTAACGATTCTATTTTACGACTTATACATTGTACGAGGTTCTCAGCGAATATCGTCTGTACATTAATTTATTTAATTATTTTTAAATATATTCGACGGTTTCAACAACGAGCAATCTCGTCATTAAATCTCACCGATCAACCATCCTTTATACATAAGTCCTCTACAAATTGGTAAAACTATATAACTATAAACTTAAAATTAAAAACTATATAACCGATCGAAATGGCTTGGAAATTATACATAAAAGATATCGGTTCAATCGATTATTAACGTTTCTTAACTTTTGTCATTAAGTGTACGTAGGTATATGATACATTTGTAAAAATCGTCTACGATAAACGTTGAAATAATGTCTGCCGAGTCACTGTACATCGATACAGTTTAGTAACAAGCACAATCGCATCTGTTTTTACAGAAAATGTCGTCGCTGCGAACGCAGTCGACCGGCGGTGGCGTCCTCGGTTTAAGTAGCGTCGGTTCAGATCGTACCGGTGCCACCTCGACCGCTGCCGGTTCTCATTCACATTCGCACAGGAAGCACCATCATCATCACAGAAGCAGAAGCGCGCCCAGAGCGCCGGAAAAACCACCGAGGAAACGTCATCTTAATCCTGGCCACAGCCTCGCTTCCATTCCCAGCCAGATTAAACTGTCGATGCTGAACAGCGGCCTCATCTCCTTCGGTAAGTCCTTCTGTGATTCACCTACAGTTCGATAAAATTCGCCTGTATAAAATAAATCGAATCAATCGACGCTACAACGTTTCTGATTCTGCGCAACTATTTCTTACACGATGGATACAAAAGATATTTGTACATCTACACGTTTCTACATTTGTCATTGTATTTACGTACTAGCGAATTAGATGTTACAGTAAATTTCGTACGATTCAATACTATTTTTATACGGTTACAAGAATTTAATGTTACTTAATGTTATCTTTTATCTTTCCATAGTCCTCCCCTCCGGGTTAGGACGCACTTTTTAGTTACATTTCTCTTGACATTTATTTATCGTCTACTTTCCCAACCGTCAAGCTTAACGTGTGTCGTACTTAACATTAGACCCACAATCTGTAACTTAAATTTGACCTTAGAAAATACTTTTTATGTTCTTTATTCTCCATGCTTTTACTAGTTAGAATCTCGTAACGCCTACACTTTCATAGTATACAAATCCGAACAGAATGTGGCGTCTTATAGATGAAGTCATATATTTTTCGTCTCGAGGTATTTGAAGTTTCGCGATTGACGCGTGAACTGAATTCCGTCTAACGACGCAACCAAAGATGGTTTCAGATTATCGTAACGTAAATAGAAGTAACGTAAAATAAACGGGAAGAATATATTTTTTATGTTCTCGATTTGGCCGTTTTTATAATCACCGGCACAAGTATGAAATTCTAACGATAAAAAATTTGGTACTATGGAAATGAAACCTGAAACTTAATAAGAGAACGCTTCATTGGAAGATAAGGACGTTTACAAATATCTTTTAGTAGCCGCTGTGTTTGAAATAAATAATATACAGAGTGCGAATGTTGATGCAAATTTATATTTCTGCGAATATAATTAATGAAATGGAACTGGGGTTGTCAACCGAGGAGGATGAGTTAATTCGTCGTTCGAATTGCTAGTATTTTTAATTTGAAGAATTTTTGCTCGGTAGTATAAAAATTTTTTCAGTGGATTTTAAAGAATCTTCCGTGGATTGTAAGAATTTCAGAGAATTTGTTCGATGTATATCGATGTGTTGTGGAAGCATTAGCCGGATCCAATGATGGATATAATTTATTTTTATACAAGTTCGCCACAGGATATGACTATGTTTAATTTCCTACTTCTCTTCGAGGAAGCTGACATCTCGTTATACAACGAGTTTGAAAGTTTACGATGCGTTTATGGGCCATGCTTGTCCGAGATGATGAAATAACTCAACTATGCTGCGCATAAGATCATTTTGCGATAATAAAAGCCGCTCCACGTGTATAAATACTTTATGTTCTTGTACTAACACTTGACGGATGATAAATGTTTGCTATCCGAACTTTATTAATTTCTACTTTCACTCGCGATTATGGTTTTCCCCCATAGTTACGTTAACTTATTGTTTCTCTATAAAATGTTACAAAGTTGATTAGATCATCGGTAGAAATTATCGCGTTTCGATACGAGTAAATTATCTTAATAATTTTTAACGATGACGGGGTAATTTTAGTGACAAATATTGGTCAAACCTATATTATTACGATTACGAATAGATGATTATAGGAAAGTAAAAAATAGGTGGGTCGCATAAATTAATGGACAATTGCAATAGTTTCTTCGATTAAATAATAATCAACTGAATTATAAAGTATTTATGATGAAGCGTTGGCACGTTTATTCGATAAGTATTAACGTAATTAAACGATTCGTTCGTTTCGAGAAAGTGATCTTCGAAAATTCGTATCGACCGAAAGATTTCCCTAAGAAAACAAAATACGATGGACGTTTAGAGTTTGATATCAGCCGAAAGGATTAACAAGCTACGGATCGAAAGGATGTGACAAAAGAGGAGACACGACGAATTTCGTATTGTAGTCTTAACAAGTTCGATTTGTTATATGGGAATTTACCGTGGCGTGAAAGGAAACGGACAGCGAAGAGAGCGGGACTTTATAAAGTTCCGAAAGGATTTCTTTTTCTTCGTTACGAGTATTGGGCGCGAGGTAAAGAAGATCTGTAACTTGATTCGATCAAGCACGCCACTTCACCGGGGCTTTTCCAAGCGTTTTAGATGCTTTTAGCCCAGCTCTTCTAGCCTTCTCGTTTTTCACGTTTCATTTCATACAACGTTCCTGTCCACCACGTGAAAATGTAACGCGCACTAAATCCACGGTAAGGAAAACTGGATGCGAATTATCATCCTTCTCGAACGTCCCGATCTTGACGTTCCTCGATTTTTCATCTTACGCAATTTTATTAAATTCTATTCCATTTCAATTCTCATTCTGTTCGCTTACGTATGGAAGAACTTTTATTACGATCGTGTAAAATTTGTTATTTTCGCGCGAAATTTAATAATTAATTCGTTACAATAAAAAGGAAATAAACATAGATGATAATCCTAATTGGCGATACGAGGAAAACGATGGATCAACGATCGAAAACCAGGATTACTTTGGAAATTACTTTGGAAAATTGTAAATCGTAGTCGATCTTTGAGATTTCTTCTTCCTGTGTCACGCTGTTAACTGTCAATAAAGTCGGTGGCAATAAATATCCGTTTAGAAAAGCGATATCCTATTGCGAGTGGCGACGTACGACGTTCTCGAATCTCGAGCTCTTAAATTTATTTCTAAGCCTTCCACCGATACACCGGATAGCTCGCACTTGCAGGGATTTCCGCGTAACACCGCTACAAATAGCCAATGCCTTCGAATCCCACCGAGGATTTAATTTTTTATTCCGGATTACAGGCTGTTTCACAGGGAATGTTATTGCTTCTCTTTTCCGAAAATCAAAACTGGTATACGCGTCGTATTTTTTCATTTTTTCGTCTTTCCTTTTCTTTTCGAGGGAATTCGTAGCTCTAATTAATGTAACAAACAAAATTGCGCCAGTTTTACGAACGAAGTTCTCCAAGCGAGTTGTACGATCTCGTCGATCTTTTGTTATTCTTTTAGTTTTCTTTTCTTCATATAGTTACATCGAAATAAACGAATAAATTCCGAAAAATTGCTCGTAATAAAATTTTCTATAAGAGTAACGTTTATAGGAGAAGCTTACACAGAAAGAAATAATATTTATTAAATATCATCGGTATTATAAAAATGTACATGTAAAATGTAGTATTTCAGTGTTTTAATTCGAAGGAAATGAACGTAGAGAAATATAATATTGGAATTAAATATTTTTATTCGAGTGAAACAGATATAAGGAAACATACGGGATATTTTTCTATAAAAATAGTCGGGATAAAAGATAATCTTGACTTTCAACGTGTCGTTTCCACAAACCTGGAATCCAAGAACTATAACTGAATTCGCGTCATCGCGTTGTTATTAGTTCGTTATTTTCGACCAAATTCTACAAATTTCTTCGTCGAATCTTTACGAATTCGTCGCGTTGTATATATGAAAAATCGTAACAATTCCGAGTTAACAAGACCACCAGAATGTCCAACAACGCGAGAGAATAATAGAAAAAGAGTGGGTGGTTGGGTTGTTCGAAACGGAATTCGGAGATTAGCGAATCGAAAGAGTTAAGCCGAGGCATAAGTCCTGTGTTTTATCACGTTTGTTTTGGTCTGCGTTGGAAAAGCGAATTCCGAATACTTCCTGTCGCAAACAGCCATCGTAAATTGCCTTCCAATCCTTTGATTTAATCGGCTGGATCGATAAAGCGTACAAATCGTACACTGAGTGAGTCGTCGCAAGGATCTCCCTATACAATCTCCTTGTACCGTAACAGAAGATTACGTACGTGGTGGTAGAAATCGAAGATGAATAAGATATCATTGCATAACGTTAACGTTGATATTCGTAGTTGATGTTACTGTGAAGTAGGAATATCGAATGATGTTAGCAGCGTGCGCTATAGATATATCGTAGTTAAGTGTAAGTTTGTCCGAAAAGTTTCTTTCGTTTCGTAAGAGATGAACAACAATTTCTGTTTTATATTACTTTATTGAATTAGGTGTGATTAATTTCGTTCTATCTCTATTATTATGTTCGTGCATAATTCGATAAACTAATATAAAACAAAAAACATTGTGCGTCTATTATTTCCTTATAAAACGAAAGGAACATTTCGGACAACCTAATACTCGACTACATAGGAAAAGTTCGAGTAAAAAGTTTATCGTAAATTTCTAATAAATTATAAGCGATTATTTATATTCTTATTTCCAACCTATTTGAAAATTTTCTATTCAATTCACATAACGACGTATCAAAGATGAATAGATTTATAACTTTATAATAAATTTCTTACTCTTTTCACATAGTTCTTTCCTACTCTTTTTATATAATAAATGTATTATGAATTCGTTATGACGTTTACAATTACTTGTAATATTTATATTTTATTCCGCTACATTGAAAAATCGGCAGTTGTTGTTGCGAATACGAGGAACTAATTTTACGTTATTAACAAAGTTAATGAAAAATCGAATATACATATGTAGGTGCGAAATTGGACAGATTTCGAAAACAATCGCAAGCTTGTCGCTATAACTTTAATAAATCTAACAAAATATTTACTACCCTCTTACTCGATTAGTCCTCCTCATAGATTTCCTAATTCGTCTTAAATTTCACATTTTTCTGATAATAAGCATTCTTCGAATAGAAGATTCTTGTATGCGGACGTGAAACACCGATTATTGCGTTCTGCCGAGATACAACTATATTAGGTTTCTGACACGCCTGTTTCTCCTACCGGAGTGCTTTATAACGTCGTATTTCATTTCGAGACGCATACCGTTCAGTATGCATTACGTAGTTACCTGATTCTGGTGGCAGGCGGCTGCTGGATACAAACATATTTAGCATTGTAACTTCCTAACGAAAAGTTGAATTTGAATTTCTACGGCTACGTGAAATCTGCGATCGCTTTGCATACGCAGAGTCTGCCTCGGCAACTCTGTCGTTGGGTACTTTCCACGAACACGTTCTCGATACCAGATCACCGTGTCTTTTTTTAAAAATTCGTCATATGCAGTCTGCGGATTTATTCGTGTATTTATGGAAAATCTGCAGATTCGCGAATACTCGGAGTGCGCATAACACGAAGATCACGGAAGATATCGTTTTTACCGAGTCCGTTAAACGCAAAGATGGAAAATTTCACAACGGTTAAAAATGATCTTAGAAAACAAACTTATCTTCATCGATGCTTGAAAGTTACGGAATCGGATGCATAAATTAATCGTCAAATATCATCCTAGACTCTTCAGTTCGACAGGCGCGTACTTTTCACGCCACAAAACTGACGTTCGTGTTCTAAAATTAAAGGATCGCTTTTTTTCCTCTTTCCGCTTCTTCGAAATTTACCGCGTGTCCGTATTTGCGAACGTGGCTCGCTCGTGATTTCACCTTCTTTCTTGCCGTGTTCTTTTTAACAGAAAATGATTTATCCGAGGAAAACTGTACTTACACACTGTGTTGCGACCCCATTCGACGACCTAATTGACGGCTTCTCTTGCATGTGATACTCGTTCTACTTTGCATTTCACTGCTTCCTGTTCTGTGTTCCTTCTCTCTTCTTCTTCTTCGATATTCGCTCGTCCATCGCAAAAAGCGAAATACCTCCTCGTGCAAACTTCAATTTCTCGCAAGTTTTCTACCTTTAGCCTTGATCACAGAGCCAGAACGAGGTTTATTATTTGAAACATTGTACGAACCGCTGCGTCAAACGCTTTAAACGGATATTTCTGCCGCTAAATGTTACAACGAGGAGTCATACTTTGGATATTTTGAATATCTTTGCGTATTATACGTATTCCGTGTATTTTTGCATCTCTGAATTTCCATGAAAGTAAAGCGAATTTCTATAGAGAGAAAAAGCAACTTCTTCTTGATGAAAAAAAGATTTGCAGTGATGTGGAGTTTCTTTGAAAATTTCGCCACGACTGGCCTGCTTTTAGATCGCGCTTCCACGTAAGCTCAACGTGATTCAGATTCAATTACAACGTCATGGCACAGAATGCAAATTGTAAACTTCATTGCTGTCAGAATGGCGTACGCCAACAGTCACGAAATATGTGCAGGAAAAGTTGCAAAGTTTTCTCGTGACACAATTGGTTTTGAAAGTGGATTCGCGATACAAAAATCTTGGATCACGCATCAATTGAAAATATGTAATATCGATCGATTAAAAATAATTAATATTTTAATCCAAGAATTAACGATAGTTTCTAAAAATTGAAATTATAATAATTTAACGTTTTGTACGATCTTTTTTCACTCTTTACTGTCGAATAATTTCTAGACAAAATCATTTCGTATTTTGCATCGTTCTATTTTAAATATTTCGCAAATCTGATTTTCATTTTTCATCTCTCTTTCGCTTTTTGATTCTTTCATAAAACTGAATGTAAATAATAATAAATATAAATTAATAATAACGATGTACAGGTGAAAAATATTAATCAGTAAGCCAATGGAAATACCGTATTTCAAATAAAATCGAACGAACTACTGATGGATTACTGGGCTCGTTCTTCTCATGCAAAACTCTCATTAACGTCTAAATTTTCGTCCGCGTCTCGTGAAAATTAACTTAATGGAATATTACCGTACTTTCCGATCCTCTATAAATATTCGTCACGTCACGTAAAAACGGCATATCGTGAATTCAATCCATGGTATTTTCGTTTCTTCGAAAAAGAAAGTTTTGTTATCGAAAAAAAATTATAATTCGCGTAATACGTGTCTAACATATATACTTTCATCAAAAATTAAAATTCTGCTGAAAGAAAATATTTGTTGAAATGAGCGATCATTTTTCTTTACTTTCTTCCTTGGCGGGCAAAGTATTTTATTTTATTATTATTTACAAACTACTGTACCTTTTTTTCGGGAAATAAATTTAATTTAATTAGAAAGAATAAAAATCTTCCTCATCAAACACGTATATCACGTTTATCGTTAAACATCGATTTTCCATGATTTTTGCCAGTGTCTTGTTTCTAAAATGTTCGCACAATAAAATAATTCAATTGTTTGTCTGTATGAACAACTTAAGAAAGAAATCTCATAGAATATGCAAAATATCGATCGTTATTGCGCAAGGAACACGATTACAATCGTTCTATTGCAATTGTTGGAGTAATTTGTTTTTTTTCGTCGACCATTGAGATATGTAAATTCTTTCAAATGGATCGCAGTTTGATCCTATCATTCGTCCAAGGTTTATTTTGAATAGCAACGAACGATGGATGTGTCTGGTCGGTATCCGGGTTAATCCACTTGGGCTTCAATTTCTATTCTTAAAGTTACCTGTTCCTCTCCCTCCTACGCTCTCCACCTTCTTGCCTTTAAAATCATTGTTGAATCATTTCTTTGTATCCTGTTTGTATTAAAAGAAAGGAAATATTTTTATCAGTATCGCAGGAAATATTACGATATAATAGATATTTATTAATCTATAGCATAGCTAATTCCGTTATACTTTGGTACCAGTAGAGCAGACACGACATAGCAAGCAATAACAGGGCGAAGAGAATTATTTGGATTTCGTTTCTCTACCTATTAAATCATCGATGTATTTAAATGTTACTTAATATTTGACGATCAAATTATTGAATTCTTTCAAAAAGTGTAAAAGAATTCTATTCTTCCAACAATTTCCCTTATTTCGATAAAGAATTATATATGAAATTTAAATAATATTTCGATTTCGCTAGCGTTCGATAGAGATGCTAATGTGGGTGCGTAATTTATTTAACATTGTTGCGCACGAGAAAAATGTTGATAGATTTCACGGTCGGATAAATGATGCATTCTGTGCATGATCGAAGCGTTTATGCACCGGAAATGGATGAGCAAGGTAATAGTTTGGGTTTCGTACATACATGTATGTACATGTAGCTATGTGGACATTCTAAAATTCGTGGATTCATCACGATCAATACTTTGTTAGCTTTTAATTCGTTCCTTTTTTCATTATTCATTCGTTCGTCCACTTGCACACCCGCGTGTCTACCTTGGTTGCCTCAAATTTAGAGCAGATATTTCCATTTTACACCTCGTTCTATTTATTTTGGAAATTCTGTTGCCTGTTCTTAATTTTAACGAGAATTATGACCATGTATTTTGGTTATCAGGTTTCTTCTTCGTTCTTCTTTCCAACACGGACTAGTTTTCCTATTTGTTATTCTAGACTTTTAAAAATTATCAGTTCTAGAATAAGACAATTCTTGGATCGAGATTGTTTCTCCGCTTTGTATTATAATTTCATAGCACTCGAAGCCTTAGAAGTGAAATACCGGAGCATTCAAGTAGCCAATTGCTCGCAAGTACCGTAGTATTTATAACGTGCACTCACAGTATGTGCAAGTACTTAAAAATTTTAGTTAAAAAGTTCCTGGTTACAGAGTACTCGAACGTTTCGATACTTGGATACTTCGGTGAATGACTTCTAAGTATCGAATTTTACAAGTACCCCAGCCTTGTTTAATCACTGGGGTATCAAAGTCTAAAAATATCTAAACGTTAAATACAGTTTGAATATACAGTGGCTACAAAAAGTATTTGCACACCATCGTCTATATCATTTACATGCCGGGATTTACCTAAATCTTAATTACCTAATTACCTAAATTAATAGTAATTTCGTCGTACGACTACAATAATTTGATATTATGAAAATGAAACGCAGAAGCCGATAAAAACGCGCCTCAATGGAAAATAAGGACATGTGCAAATGCTTCTTGTAGCCACTGTATAATCTTATAATCTTTTTTTTTTCCATATCGACGCGTAACTCATTCGACGCTAAAAGGTTAACGTAGCGTGCATAAAGCTCAGCGAGCCATTTGCCTTAATCAGCAACGTAGTTAATAAATGAAACATACTTTTACCAGAGGCACTTTCGCGTGATCTTTACGATACACCGTTGCACCGACAGTTTTCTTCCGTTTCACAATTTTAATCAGAATAATGGGATTATACGAGGCAGAAACTAAGCGAAATATTAATTCGGAGATGCTTCCTGTATACTTGAAATTCATCAGCGGCTAGGCAAACGAATGGCTCTCACCGATTGTAAATTCTATCCCCGTAACCTTGTTTCAAACCTCCTCGTTTTCATGTCGGTAACGTAGACAGCGACACAGGCAACAAGGAAAAAAGCGTTGCGAGTTTACTTTCACGCGTATATAAGAAACACGCTCGACATATTCTAACTGCGTTTCCTGCCTCTTACTATTTTCAATTCAACGAGATACACCGAGCCATACCACACAGGGTGTCTCATGGTTTGATAGCCAAACTTCGTCAGTACGTTATTACGACTATAACGAAGCGAAAAACGTTATATAAATGTAAGTCATTTGGAGGTTTATTTCCTTCGCGTCGCCCTTAACCTCTCCACCTACGCTATAACCTTCTTTGTCCTAACCTCTACCACAGATCACTCGTTAATCCTGCTTGGTTTTTCGCTCCGGTTATTTCACTTTTATTTCGCTCTTTTAATTCTTTCCTTCTTATCCTTTCTACCTTTTTCTCTCTCTTAATTTTTCTATAATCTCTATGTTTTTACTGGGATTTCGTACGTGGCGTTTCTCGCGTCTTAATCAGAAGTGTTATTTGAAACTTTATTAAAAAGTTATGGTAAAGATAGGAAATACAAGAGCGAAAGCTTCGCTGAAACGTTATTATAAAAATACAAAGAGCGAGGAAAATAAATCTTGATTTCCAATATTGTTTCTAAATCATTCACGCTATCGGAATTTTGTGCGTGCGTAACGTCAAAAGAGGAAGGTATACTGAGCTTCCGAACGTATTTGAAGTTATCGTAGGAAATTTGTAACGCGTCGTATGTAGTCATAAAAGGTTTCCACAAGTATTGAGATACTTTTGCGTGTCTTATTACGAGGTGAAATTTCGAAATGCAGGAGAATCGCGGTAAGTGAGAGAAGTGACTCGATATTACTATAAATTGATGAAATATCATTTATAATTCGTGGAAGTAGTCGATCGATATTTAAAACGTTGTCGTGTTTTTGAAAGACGGATTTTGGACCGGTCGCGCTATACCGTTGATTTATGAATAAACAAATACGCGAATAGATGTGGAGGCATCGCGTTGCACGTAAAAATATCAAGGGAAAATAACTGGCTGCGTTATGCGATTTTACGGTGGGACGTATATTAATTTTCTTTTGTGTGTATTAATTTCCGATATTTTGAAATAAATTTTTGATAAAAGCTTCACTAACGATAACGAAATAACGTGGTTAGAATCGATAATAAATAATAAAAAAAGTTTCTTTCGACGTATCCAAATCTTGGTTTACAATGCATAACGTCTTTGTCACGTCTCGAAACACCTAAAAAGTTTAGCAATTGCTGCGGGCAATTGTTCAACAAACTCGTATATACTACGCGTTGTCGTTGTGCACGGTGAACGCTGCTGTGCCGTACGTTTCAAAATTATGGCCGAAAATAAAATAGTTGACCCAGTGCCCGAGCTCCCTATTCTCTTCCCTTCGATAATTTCATGTCACTGGCACGAACACGCGACTACCTCCACCGAAACACGCGTCGCATCGTCGACTTTTCCGCCGCGTAGAGACGACGCGACGATGCACACGAGGCCAACGACAATCACGACGAAAGAGACGAAAGAAATGCATGTCGAGGTGCATCCTCGTGGGGCCATCTGCGATCGTGAATTATTTTTACACGCTACTGCTTCTTGATATTTCGCGTGTGTGTGCGCGCGTGCCGTCACTTGTCTCAGGGGACGTTCTTACTTAGAACCGCGCCACGGCATCGGTGGTTGATTTCTTCTTCGTTGATCTTGACACGAATACGTACCGTAACTCGGTGCCATCGAGCCGTTGTCCCTTAACTGGCTTGTTCAGCTTCGTGTCGCGATCAAAATAAAGCGGCGGACAAGTACCGGGATCTTGACTCGTCTTAACGTGCCGGTAAACCGGCCGTGAAATGCCTGAGCGATCGTTTCTATTTTATTTTATTTATTTAAAGTCGCATTCGTTTTCGAGCAGAACGAACGAATGAATTTGTCATCGTATCTCAAGTACACGTAATCATACGGTCGTTCGATCACAGCGGTAATTTATCTTACTTGTTTAATATCCCACTTTTCACGAATACTGGAGGAGAAACGGTAAATAACCCTCCGTAACTTCTCGCCGTAAATTCCGATAATCCAACTTGCATACAACATTTTTTTGCCAACGGTGTTTGCTGCAGACTTATCTCTTGAACCTGCAGAATGAACTTTTTCGCTTTTCCACGCATTTCTCATTTACGATGGCAAAGATTATATCTCACTTTGATTTCGTCTCAAAGGTTTCTCTTGATATTTCACAGAATGTAGGAAAACTCGACGATCTTAATAAATTCGATGTTCTTTTTCTCGTTTGTTGCTTCCCTACAACCGAAAGAAGTCGCAAGAAAATTCAATTACTCTTTTAATCGTGTAATAAAGAGAAACAGAGGGAGAAGAGAGAGAGAGAGAGAGAGAGAGACCGTGTGCTTTTGTGAAAGTTCTCTGTGTTTACACGTAGAAACTACCGATTCCAGAGCAAACATTATCCCAGAAACGATATCGGTGCAACAATGTCGGGCGTTTTCCATGTAACACGAGAAAGGAAACGCGAGTATTCAACCTCCACCTCGTGGAAGTTGAAAAATTCTGTTTTCGCGTTCTGGTAGCCGGTGCAAAACCCGGGGATCAGTCGCTAAACAAAAGGTTCACGATGAAAACTTTACTGCATCGCAGGAAATTGCTTCTGTAAACTGGAATGCTCTTCGTTGATTGTATCAATTGAAAGTCACCAAATACGAGAAGCTTACTTTGTCGTTGTTATTATTTCTAGCGCTCGTTCGTGCAATAATTTTTCAATTTGCAATATTGCTGAATCGATTTTACGTTAAATATGTATCCACAGACTACGATAGAATAATGGGACGAGTCGTAATGTAATAAAATTCACACGTAGAATTTTATCTATTTTGTTATCAAACTTCTTTTATATATCTCTTTATTTTCTTTTTTATGAATGTTGGAATCCTTGAAAAGCTTAAATAACTTTGACAAGATAAATATCGATACCGATGCTCACTCCATATTTTACCAACATAACTTCGTTATAGAATTTCTTGGAGAATCTTCGATCTGGAACGCTAATGCCTCAGAAACCTTGTAACTAATTTCTTTGATCTCCTCGAAACTCCTAGATTAAGGAACCAGAGTTCGTGTCACGTTCTCGTTCCATCGAACATGGAATCAGATTTCCCTTCTGAAACCTTTTTTCTTCCTTTATTATAGCGATTATATCGCAATTGATTTATGGATTATTATATTGTATGGAGAATAATTGAATAACGCAATATCTATATAGAAACTATTTATCTAATTTTTTAAATCTAATTTTTATCCATTTATTCAGATAAGTTTAGGTTCGATAAGAAATATTCTTCAAAACTTTATTCATATTCGTTTATGATATACAAATAACTTAAAAGAGAATAATTAAATTTATAAAATTAATGAAAATTAAATTTAGTAAATAATACAAGCAGCGATTAATTTGGCGTGGCAGCAATAGCGGTTAAATCAAGTTTGTAAATTAATTAAATAATATAATTTTAAGTGACATTATGATTTAAAGGTAATAATTAATTATACAAATAAAGGATCGTATAAATTTATTTTATTACAGTTTTAGTTTTCTTTCATCGAATTTTCCTTCTGTTTACACACGTCGGACTATGTAATTTTTCTTGCATATGATTTCCATCGACTTGTTCACCTTACTGGTCGAATTCATTTTTCCTTGTTATTCTTTACCTCCACATGCAGCAATTCTACATACACGAATTTCACGTTCTTTTCATCAAATATTCCTGTCGACGCTCCTTAAGTTTTAAATTTTCTCAACATTTTATCCATCACTCTTTCGTTCAGAGCAGCCCTGCAGGCTTTGCTTCTTGTATGTCATCCAAGATTCTATGTTTTTAATAAAGCAGTACACTGGTTTTAGATACACCACTACCTCAGATACGTACACTGAATCATTAAAAAAAAGAAACTTGAGCATACTCTCGTTATGATATTGCATTATCGTTGATATAAATTCAGAATTAAAAGGAATCAAGGTTCTTGAATTTCCTTGAATTTCCTTGAATCTTCTTGAATTTCTCGTCACATTTTCTGAATTTTATTTTATTTTGTTATCATAGCTCTGTTATATCATATTTATATTGTATTGCACCGATGTACCGACAGCAAATAATTTATTCGTAACAAATTGATTCCGGTTAGTTGGTAATTTTCTTACCAAAGTGAGAGTTAAATAAATCGTAAGCTTTCTTAGTAAGAGCAAAATTTTTGCAATTTCGTAGAGAATTTAACGTTCGGTATTGGTCGACCCTCCATTACCAGAATTGCATTTCCTTAGAAGAAAAGAAATTGCGATTGGGAGGCTTAGGAGGTATTAAAATGAAATTGAACGCACAATAAGTAAAATGTATGGAATTCATGTTTATATATAGAATTTTGTTATGAATTTTCAAGTACTTATAAACACTACTCTAGTGATATATTTTAATATTTGGAACAATATAAATTTGTCGATTTTGTCACATCGTCGAATACGTTAGTTTCTTATTTTTATATAAAAACTGTCACGAAAAATATGTGAAATTTAGACTTTCTGTATTCATTGCATATTTAACGACTGTCGTTTCACAATTATCAGAGAGTCGTCAACGAGTCATCAACATTCGGTTGGACGCGTTCAATACGATGGAGCATCGCCCTTCAAGGACCAGGTGTGCGATGTCAACGTCAACAACAGAAAATTTGCGGTCCGTTATTCCGCGGGTTAACGATAGACACAAATACCTCATAGATAATTTGCAACATGGATCGATTATTGTAGATCTGCTAGTAGATTGTAACTATATTTTGAAAAAGATTTGGCGCATAATTTAGACATTACTGTAGTTAGCTTTTTCAAAGATCAAGCAACACATTAACATACAGTATTTGAATATCATAAAATAAAATAAAAATCGAATTGAATCGAATTTGTAACTGGATCGAGGTTGACGCCATCGCAATCGAGGAAGAAGTCGCGAGTGGATGCGAATGGAAAATATCGGAAAGATATTGTGTATAACGTACACGTGGTCCGCGTTCTTTACACGTCCGGAGGTGAAGGAATTTCAAGTGGCGGTGCGCGATGGCTCGCGGCTGGTTAAATGCAAACTTGTCCTGGTGCCAAGTAAAGCCAATTACTGCATAATACCGCCAGCTCCGTTAGTAGCTTTTGCTGGAACGCGACAGGGAACAGACAAAGCCAGAGACCTTGCCACGATTAAGAAGCGCAGGCAAAGTGGCACACAACCACGATTTTCATAGAAAATACACGGCAGGTCGAGATTCAGATTTATCGAAATTTTGCTTGCGAAAGATGCAGCTATTTTATGGCATCGAATAAACGTTGTGGATTTTCTAATAGGAAAAGCGAAGTTTTTGGGGTTTAAAGGTTTAAGATCGTAGTTTGAAATTGTTACAAATAATTATAGGTCTTTAATTTCCGATGAATGCACAGTTTCAGCGATACACCGCGTTTGTTCGTTCATAAAGATCGATTTCCATGCAACGATCAGCGCTGACTGGGTTTGTAAAAAGAAATTTCATTTGTCACTGTCTTAATATATCATTCAGAAATGTTCGACTTCACCGACTGAATTATTTATTGAAACAGGCACTCGCGAGTTCTCCGTAACAATCAACGTAATCAACATAACGATCTTCTTGCAAAACCTCGCGCTTTTTCTAATTCGTTAAATACGTAATATCGTTCGTTGAATATGTATCTACGTACGCGTATTTCCAATTATAGGGGACGTTTAAATTTCAGAATATAAAATACTTCAAAAAAACATCCGACTGTAGATCTCCACGTAAAGCAATTTCTACTCAATTTTTGAGCAGGAAAGTTGCAAAAATCGACTAACAAAGCAACTACATTTGTACATAAAAAAAGAAGAAAGAAATACAAGATCGTTTCAATCGTCTAATGGCAGAAACTCGATCGTATTTTCTAACTTTATCAATCTGTATATACAGGGTGTCCCGTTCAAGACCGTCTAAACGTCTGATTCACTTTTAACAAAGCGAGAGACGCGTCAAACATCGTTTGAAAGGTTTTAAAAGCTTCCCTGAAGATTTTTTTTTCATGAATTTTTTTACGTCACCGATATTTTTTTGCCAGACAGCATATACTTTTTTCATTGCATCGTATGGTACGCGTTAAGATGCATCGAGATGCGCCTGTCGCACGACATCGAGACGACTCTGAACATGAAAAAGATAATAAAGTTCTGAGACGATGTTGGCACGGTAGCGAACTTTTTGCTGCGATGTCCATTAGCGGCGATGCACTGTTCAAAGCGAGAAATTACGGCTTGCGATGCTCTTTCTACCTCCTCTAACGCGATAGCTTTACAAGTCCCAGTTATCCGATTCTTTGTATATTCCGGACTGTCAGATTACCGTTGATAAACGTTTTCTTTCAACTTTCCGCAAGATAAAAATCTAACGCTGTTAATTCCGAACAATGTGCTGTTCGCGATACATGATCGTTACGTCGGATCCAACGATTAGGGAATTTTCCATTTGACACTTGCGTAGCAACTTGGGAACAACGAGCTGAACAGTCATCACGTTGGTACACTCGATGGTACGTCCACTAAGGATTCAACGTCTCTCGTATAGTTAACGATAAAGCAGGTATTTAGGTGATCGGTTTTAAGTAGGACACTCTGTGTATGATCTACTTTTTGACATCCTGCAGGTGTTAAACTCCGCGCAAAGCACCCAATCTTCGATCAGGGAAGTTACACGAGTCGTCGTGATACGCACGGCCAGCCATGGAACTATTAACCCATTTTTTATTCGGCGCGCGAAAACTAGGGACACGTTGGTACACGAGGTGACTGGGAATGGCGCTCAACCTTGGGAGAAGGATGGAAAAAAGATGGGAAGAGGATGGAAAAAGTGTCGGCGAATGACAAACAATATTTTTTGCCTGGCTCTACGAGGGGACCACTGAACGAGATTGAATGACATCTAACTCCCGCACCGCGTTTGTTCTTCCTTTTATTTCGCGCCGTTGCACTCTCCACACCCTCGCCAACTTTGCTTTTACCCCTTTTTGTTCCCTGCTACTCTTTCGTTCGTGTTTCCCTCGCCTATACCCTGTGTTTGTTCTTCCAACTGTTCTTGTCGCCTGTTCCTCGTTTTTTTCTTCTTTTTCATCGTTCTTCCTTCCTCTGGTCGACAAAAGTTACGACCGCCAACGAGAAAATCGGAATTGCGAAGGCTCGCAATCGTGGAATGGACACGGAATACCGCACGATAAATATTAAAGTAAGAAGAATGAAAATTATAAAATGCACGCGTATCCAAAGATTTAGAAAATTGTTTAAAATTCTATTGAAAAATTGTAACCCTTAATTATCGTCTGTTGCAGGAAATTTCTATTGAACTTCTATCTCTGAATATCCGTTTACGTATATTCCATACATTTCTGTCATATTCGTGTGTGTTCATGCATATTTTCTATACATTTTATACATTTCGAATTCCAGTAAATACACGGACGGGCGAATGTAATAATAGAACATGGATCAACGGAATCGAAGCGATTTCTTCGTAATTCGTAACGAAGAAACGATCGTGGAAATTCGTATTGTAGCGCGGAAACAGTATTTGAATTCGTGGCATTCGTGTAGCATTTCCGTAATATCTGGTTCGATGTTATCGATAACGGCGCATTTTGCGATTAAATACCGTTTCGTCGGTCGAATTGAATCCTGGAGAAGCGGTCGACAACTCGGAAACGCGAGGATTAATCGATCTATCGTTTGCGTAATGCAACAGGCCGATCTGGCGACCGAGCATGAACCTTAACAATGTTGTTTCCGGCGCTTTCCATTCACCGAGGCCTCGTTATGATCCGTGCAAACCGATCGTTAATTTCCGCTTCCTATCGCGTAGTTTTTATCGTTTTTAATCAAAATCATTTAATTAAACTATATGTTGTTAAACGTCAAGAATCTCTAGTATTACATTTCTGTCGCAAATAATATGATCTGATTTGATTAAATGCCATTCAGTTTTTTATTCGTCTCTAATTTCACCAGCAAAGAAGTTTTTGGTTAAGCAATTACCCAGCTATTAGATATCAAAACCAGGGATCGAGGGATTAAAACCAAACGAGCTTTCAGTTACCCTTCAACCACGTTTATTCTTATCTCAGGAATAAAATAGTATTATTATCACACCCTTCTAATACTACTCCTGTTCAATGAACATCTCATCGCGAACGAGGATTATCGCGAATAGCTCTCGAGCGGAAAGTCGACTGAAACTTGCGATTTTCTAGAAATTTTGTGTAAAAAAGAACGCACAATTCTTGTATTTATTATTTTTCTATACGTTCGTCAATTTTCAGGATAATTGGTAAAATAAATTTGTCATCCCTCGTACCGAGGATCGTCTTTGTCTTTACCCCGTAGAGTTTCTGCTATTAAATTTATTTACCTTGGAATTTCTAATTTCTCATTGCCGATAAAGATGAATCGTATTTTATCTTTATATTATCGTCGAACAAAATCAATTTAACTAATTTTGCGATTCGTTTTCGTTAGTCTTCTGCTTCGCTATTATGGAAGCTTTTGGTAAAACGATTATCAGATTAAAAATCATAAACCGTGGACTAAAATTAAGCGATTTTTCAACCATTTTTTAACCGCGTCTAGCCTTCTAGAAGCGAAAGAGAAAATTATTCAGCCACCAAAAGATATTCGTCGCCGTTGATGAATATCTCATCGCGAACAGTTAATCAGAGAAAGTTAGAATCAGATCGGACCGATGTCCGTGTTAATTGGTCGGTCGGTTGCTAAACTTGATTAGAATCGTGATTAGAAAAGCAAGGAAGTTGTTGATTGAAGTAGCAATCGGCGCATTTCCACAGGAAAATTACTCGATTTTCGGGGGTTCACCGAATTTAATTCGATCTCGCAATCAGAGGTTGTATTATTGCCCGGGTCGTAACGAATATCGAATTAATTCGATCCTCTCATCACGTGCATGTGTGTAAACAGATGCGCATGGTTTATACACACGAGGAAATTTCACTAATTAACAACAGATAGGTAAACGCGCACCTATCAACGGATATCCGTGGACCGGATTGTTTTATCAAGGTTCGTCGTGTTTATCTTGATAATAATACTAATAATAACCGGGACGTAATGAACTTTTCAATTATTCACGACAGTGTCAGAATTTACGTACTATACCGTTATACCGTAATGGATGCAAGAAGAAATCGTAATATCAAGAACGCTGTAGTAAATGCTATCTTCGTATTCTGATGAAACATTCCGATTTATTTTTTCTCTGAAATTGAAAGTTCTGTAAAAATCCTTAAGTCCTCTCTGTCTATGTGTATGAACGTGCTAAATTAAACGTAATTTCAGTTTAACCGAATTCCAAACGTAGAAGGAAACCGCGGAACGCTGCGAAAAATTTTAATTATTCTTCTAACGAAGCTTCGAATCTACTCGTGAAATTTAATTAAAATTAATCCAAGAAAATAGCTAGCCGATACTATACGATATTTTAACCGTATTTCCACGGAAGCTTTCTACTATGCGCCTTTTATATTTAACTTAAATTAAACCACAAAAGAATATCTCCATGCAAAATCTTAATTGCCTTCCGTTGAAGCTTCGTGTTTATTCTTTCGATCGAGATTAAATTAAAATCCGAAAAGAAAATCATCCAATGTCATGTAGAATTTGTATCGTTTTATTAGCGAGTTTCTAAATAGAAATAGAAAGAGCAGAATTTAATATCATGGATAGCTTTTATTATTATTTTCAAGATAATCCTTCGTGCCCCTAATTTCTAAAGGTATCGGTATTCGATCGAAACGTTTCGCGTTAACGATGAAATCTACGTTATTCCTATTTCTCGATGTCGAATTTAATCCAAACGATATTTGTCCCGACGCTGGTCTCAATCACACAGTCATAAGCTTTATTGCTAGGAGGGGGCGATATAACGAATATTAAATCGCGCGAATGAATACGCATTCAATTTGGTAATGTTCTCGTTTGTGGTATTATACGATGCTCACTGCGTGTTGCAATATGATTGCATACACGAAACTGGTTACGAGGAAGTGGATGTACGTGGACACGCGTGTTACATCTCCCATAAAGCAAATACAAGCGAATTTGGCGATGCTTCATGAGTCCTGACACGTGACATTGTTCATTTATTGCGACCGATATAAACGTTGACAATAGTAATATTTAATAAACCGTTCGCGACTTAAACATATATTAATTTTCGTTGTTTCCTGTTGGTCGTAAAGGGAGGGATATAATTTTCAAAAAGTCGAACGATTAAATAGCGTTTTCGTTTACGAGATGGGAGGATTTAAAGGTTTTGCGAACGAGAACTTTGCCGCGGTACAGTTAATTTGTGGTATTTATATGGTGAAATGGTAGGGATGGAATTACGAGGGACAATTGCGGGAAGGACAGGAAGACGCGTGTTATATGGTTGATCGGAGCATCGTAATTAGAAATTACAGAATTTTCGGATCTTCAAATCACGGAATTCACGGACCTTGGAATTCTCAAAGTTTTGCAAAGTTCCTAAAGATCCGAATTTTCAAACCTTCGAATTCCGGAACTTTCGATCTTTCGAATCGTACGATTCTGAAAATGTAGATTTCTTAAGCATTAGAATTCTTAAAATTTCGTCTCAACTTAATCCATAGAACTTCGGATTCTTAAATTCTCCGAATTTTTCAGAAATTATTAACCGTCCTTTTTATTACCAAGAAAATGGAAAAAAATGTACACGCGAAAACCTAGAAATAATTCTCGCGATATCATATAATCGTATTCAATTTCTGCAGAAAATAATCGAATACAACTTGCATTCTGTCCGCGTTTCTTTTTCATAGCAATTCTATGAACTTTCTCCTTAATCGACGAAATATCGTGTCTGACGTCAGTGGAAAAGTGCGAGTGGAAAACTCGCTTTGTTCTCTCGAACCATCTTTGCCGAGATCATTCTCCGTCGTTTTTTCGAATGCTGAGAATAGTCGATCCCAGAAAGAATCGTAATTTTCTCGGCCTCCATTCTCTGCATCCCCGTTTCCTCGCCCAATCTCTCACGAAGACAAAGACGCCTTCTTCTTTTCGTATATTGCCAGGGCAGAACGAAATTCCTCGCGCGGTGAAATTGAAAATACCTTCGGGTTTCTTCATTTTCAAGCACAAGGTCTCGCCTCTTCTCGCAAACTGTCATGGATCGTTCGATACTCTCTGCCCTTTCTCGTTTTCTCTCTTTCGCTTTTCGCTTATTTGCACGCTTGTCGCGCTAAAGAGGGATCAGGGCCATTAAAACGATTGCTTTCTTCCCGCTCGGGATTGCTAAGTTCTACGCCACTCCTCTTTTTTACTCTTCCTCCTCTTTCTTTTTTTTCTCTTTTTCTTTTTTTTTTTTTTTTTTAGAATCCGCCGTTTTAGAATCGTAGCAATACTCATCGTAGTGTCTGTACGCGTAGTGGAATTGTTAACGATCGAAGACCACGAGGGAAACATAAATAGAACGTGATAAGTGTATTTTTGTTGATTTTTATCGACTTTTAGTAATTTGATTGTCTTAATGGTCGAGCACTTCGATATAACACGATGGCAAAGAATAGTTTCGCAAAGTTCAAAGATATGGATTAAATCTGGTTGAGAAATTGGTTATGAGAATCTTTAGTCGTAGCGATGACTATATCGTGGATGTTCATGTATTTATGACAAATTTAACATTGTCATTGGCAGAGACAAATAGCTTTACGGAATTAACGATAATAATACGATACAAAATATGTTTTAAGTTATACGAAGCATATTATGGATTTATATTTGATTTATTTAAAGCTTCCAGTCTGTTGTGTAAAGTAGATTATGAAAACGTTTTTCATCGAGATTACACGATCGAAGGAAAAATATTTTTGTTACGAATTACCGATACCTGCACAAATAAAATATAATCAATTTTTTACTATATAAAATGCTACTACAATTAATTTCTCGATACCTTTTTTAAAGACACCTGTTCCTCTATGTATGTATATGACATTTACTCATTCATTTCCGGTGCAAATACATGCAACACGCGAAGCACCATCCCAAACGATTTCATTTTACCTAATGAAATATTTTTCTACCTTTTATTATTTTAAAGTTATGCCACGGATCGGTTGCGTGGGACATTCTTTGCTCTTTAAATATTTTCGTTTCCCCTCTCTGTCTCTGACTTTCCAACCATCCATCTTATTTCGTAATCAGCGACATTCCAACTTCGTGGACTCTGTGTGTCGTCTTGACCAACGTGTCCATCGAAATTACCTAAACTATGACCTATCCTATCGTGTTTACGTGTAACATTCGAAAGCTTTCGAACCCTTGACATTGCAGAAGGTAACGTTCAAATTCTAAAAATCAGCGATTCGTTGATCACCGTGTTTAGCACTGTAAATAAAATCAACGACGTTCGAGTCATTTTATTTCTGTCTTTCAATAACGTTACGCGTTATTTCGTTGGTTAATCCTTTGAAATGAGTTATTTTCTGTAAGTTTTTGATAAGCAATTTTCTGCAACGTATCTCGTTACACACAGATTGACAGACGAACAGACAGACATAGGATATAATTAATATCATGTTAGAAAATAATTTAGAAATCACTTAGAAACACATATGTATTTTTGAAATCAAATAAGAACATTCTTTTAGTAACATAAAACGAGTTGGGAACGTTGGGAACTTTTGAAAATTGCCTCTCTTGGAAAAGATGAAAAATACGAATTATTATCTCTTTCTGCTATGCTTTTCAATTAAAATATGCTTTTTAATTAGCGCGTAATATTCTCTTTTATTATCCATTATTTGCAAGAAATTGCATACATTTATCGTGATTCGTTCTGCAAAGTAATTAATTACGTTTGAGATGATTACTGTAGGTGGTATAAATGACGGACCAATTAGGTTCGATCAATCATGGCTGTCGATAATTTTCATGCGCAATGTAGATGATATTTTATAAGGTTTCTTTTGTAGAATTTTTCCAAGAATTCTTTCACCTTTTTATTATTCGATTTAATAGCCATTAAAAGTATCGTACAACCTGGTTGGAATAAAAACCTCTTTTACCTAATATTTAAAAATATGTTGGCGTTTATTTTTCTGTTATAAATAAAATGGTATATATAAGATAGTTATAACTAAAATACCTAAATATAGCAGATTATTAATTTCAGTAACGTAAGTATTCAGAAAATTCATAGTACAATAACATTTTGATTTATATTTCATCGATCGTTTTACATTAATTTACTCTGTGAAGTATTTATTTTAATACAATACAAATTCACGGGGAATTCGAAATTTAATAACATACTGACATTCATTCCTTTTTCAATAATCCTAACGAATCCTATCGCATCAAAATACCTTAAGATCTAAATAATTAGAACCTTAATTTTATCGAAATAAAAATTCGCACAATTGTTTAAGGATATTTACGATATTTCGATAAATATTTTCTTTTTATAGAATAATAGATCAACACACGTATCAATGTAATATCAAAATTTAGAATTCACGAGTTGCAAGCTCTATACGATAAGATTTTAGAAAGTTAATTATTTGCTACTGGTCGGAGGAAGCCTGTTCGGTCGTAACCTGTAATAGCTGTTCGCTCCACGTTGCTATAGCGAAAGGGTTAATTACCGTTGACCAGCACATGGACGTATAGTACACTTGACTTTGACGATCGAATAACCGCACAAGGTTTCCTGACGTTCTTGTTCTTCATCGAATCTTCTAAATCGTTTTGCATTGTTCTAACTTGCAGCTCTCGTTAAATTCGTTAAATTCTCGTTAAAATGGGATTATTGGGGAGGAACTTTTTTCTTAATTTTTTAGAGAATCTTTCCCTGAAGATCCTCGAAGGATAGGTTTCTTGTTGATCGAGCGATCAATTGTTAAAAAAGTAGAATTGACCTCTATCGTTAAATTTATTTAACGACTAATTTATATACATGTAGTATCGTGGACAAAAGGCCTAAGATATCGGTCGAACCATAAACAATGTCGCGAGAGCCGAGACGCCGTCGGGTCCATCAATGTATCGTCGGTCCCTCGAGTGAATAGTTTCGTAGAAAAGGCCTACGTGACCCTGGCCACGAACCTTCGCGGAACACATGCGTGGTGGGGCTAAAAAAAGACAAAGGGATGCTAGTCCAGGGGGTATTAGTTAGTTGGGAAATCGTTGAGTGTGAGTTGAGAAGTCAGGGAGAGTGACGGCAGAAGCCGGAGAGTGTGAATCGGGAAGTTGAGAGCCGAGTATGGTAATAAAACGTACGACGATATCGTAATCAGTTCGTTGTATTGAATATTGCTTGTTAAACCGAAACATCGTTACTCGTCCTTCCTCTAAAGACCATTTAAGTTACCACATACATTCGTTCAAATTTAATCGAAATTAAAATAAGTTAACTCGTACCAGTAACGAGGAGAAAAAATATGAAATTGTTTCAAGAGCGAGAAGGTACTTGCTTCGAAAGTGATTAAAATCGGATAAATTTCACGGATTAATAAATTTACTACAACGTGAACGATGACATTGTCAAAAAAAAAGTGCAATGTATCGTTTTGCGGAAATTAAAAGTTGCGGTGCGATATATCTGGATCTCCTAGGGATCTCGGGGCAAAATGTACAAAATTCCGATGGCAGTCAACGTGTTAAATTGGTCCGTAACATCTGATCTTGAATCCCCTATTATCGATAGGAGGGAAATCGTTATGGAGTAGCACGTAGTGATCGATCACTATAGTTGTATAACTGCGACGATCGGACAAGGTCGGAATGATGTTCACTCGGGTAATTCGCCCTTAGGATTATATAGATTCTCCGCACGACCTTAACGGCGGATTCCGCTGAAAATTTTCCGTGGTTTCGTCGGGAGCTTCTAAAGGAACGCGGTATTCTGGTTTCCAGCTGAAATACAGGTTAGGATTCCACGATCCTATGGAATTTTGGCCACTCCTTTGTATTTTATTGCGAGAGAAGATTCTCGAAATTATTATCATAAGGAGATATTTACAGCAGCGGTCGAAAGAAGGAAATTTATTTTATAAAATAAGAAGTATAAAAAGGACGCTATAATTTCACAATATATATGTAATAAGAGCAACGAATAAATACGACTGGAACGTTACTGAAATTCATAGCGTACTAATTTTAAACCTTCCTCCTTGTTAAATCAAATTTTAAACATATTGAAATTGAAAAGCGATCGAGCGAAATATACAATGCGTAAAATCGGAAAAGATTGAAATTGATCAATTTTTGATTTTATCGAACGGAACTAAAGGAACGAAAGCTAAATAAAAATTTGTTTCGTACGCTGAATACTAGGTATATTTATATCCTGTAGATTTTTCATTTCCTTTTCACCCTTAAATTTCCTCAACATGTATAAATATCCATTCACGCTTTATTATTTGACAATAAACGCAGAAACATTTTAATCAACTACTTACCGAGCTAATAGAAAGGTAACTGCGAAGATTATAGGAGTTAATTGCTTATTCCGAAACACGCGAAGAACAAACTCCGTGACTTAGCTATTCCCTTTCATAAATTTCGATAGCTAAATCGTTGCTAGTGTGGTAACTCGTTCGTTACCACAGACCCCTGTATCTTCTTTAATCCGAGCTTTATCGTCGATAGGATTAGGTGGAAATTCGTTGTTCCGTATGCGAGCTGTGCAGGCGTTACGAAAGTCGATGCATATAAGTAACCGTATCGTCAAAAGCCAGTTAACGTATTAGGGGCACGTGTGCATGCGACAATGTATGCACATATCATATTATTGCATGCGGCAATATGATACACTTGTATGTATGTACATCGTTATACGTACATATCTGGTAAGTTTACTCGTTTGCCTATGCATAAAGAAATACAGTGGCTTTTTGTCGTGTGAAAATTTCTTTCGTTTCTTTATTATCCCTTTGGTACTTTCGTACGTATTTTCATTACCAAACTATCGTTTGACAAATTTTCTGTTATATTCATTTGTTTATTTGTATTTCTGTCTGAGAGTGTCTTTCTTGTGAAAATGGAAAGATATCCTCGATAGTAAAAATCTAATTGTGGAATTGCGTCGAAAGGATATTTTAATAGGAGAAATGAACTATTACATAGTAAGTAAAATTATATTCTATGGAAAATGAATTAACAAAAGTTTCAGGCAAAAGGGATTCTATAGACACAGGTAATTAACGATGAAGAACCAGCAATTTTGTTACTATATTTTGAATATTTTCCATTCTGTCCACTTTTACACCCTTAAATTTCTCGTAAATAGGAAAATACGTAAACATTCGCAGTCACCTGATAAGAATCACTGCGTGTAACTTGACCGAAGAACTTTGCAAATATTATGCACTATACGTATATGTTAACATACGTAACACGAGCTAAGGGAGCCAACATGGTGCGTTATTCGCTCGTTTGGGCGATCTTGTACGGTTCACCTCTAACGACACGCGAGATCGAAGGCGTAACATCTAACGGGCCCTCGATATGCAAATTCGCGTCGATATCGTCCACTCTGGTGGCCAATGGCAAAAAGTAACGTTGGACTCGATCAGTACGACGAGCGGTGGTCAGGGTTTGCGACCGCGAACGATCGATATTCGAGCTAAACTGGCTGTGCACGCGGAGAATTTAAAATTTTTTCGCCGCAGTTAAGTACCACGGGGATCGATGAAAAGTTTCCTCGTCGAAGCAGGGAAACAAAGACCATTTTATGGAAATTGTTGCCCCCGAACAATGCCCAACTTTCACAAAGAACTTGTATTTTTTTCTCTTCGGCTGGATGTTGAACGGGTGCCACTTTTCTCGCGATCGAATGCGAATTATGGTAGTAAACTTTCCCTCGGTGTTTATGAGCGTGCAAGAAATACGATGAAATTCGCTCGGTTTAACAGAGTATAATAAAGACCGATGTTTCAACTTATAAACGCTACAAAAGCTCCACCGTGGTGATTGTTCGATTTCAATGAAAGTTTTGGTAATTGTTCCTATGGTTCAAAAGTTTGTTTTAGCGAGATTGAAATTATTATAGTTGCTTAAAGATACAAAGGTCCTGTTCCCTTTTTTTTTATCGTAGGATAGAGATATTATATTTTTAAAGAGAGAAAGTAGGTTAACGAGGGAATAATTTCCTTCTAAAGAATGTTAAAATACCTACTAGTTTTGCTAATTATTTAGTGCTCTCCTCGCCGACTTCGCTGATCTTGAGATATTTTGTCAAGGTCGTCGTTCTGAACGAGTCTTTCCTATACACGTTACCAACGATCGGCTCTAGTTTCCGAGATATTTGCAAAAAGCTTCCATCAAACTTGCCTTATGAATATTCATCGTTGTTCGAATTCTGGCAGCAGGCGACTGCATCACCATGACATAGCTTAAGTTGCACAATAAAGGAGAAAAATTAATTGGTTATAGATCGTTGCAAATTTATATCCAGTCTGCCGGAAACGCTATACATATTACACATACATAACACACATACTTTATTATATGATTGTAAATTTAACTGAAATTTAACAACAGATTTTTGCAAATAGCTTGGCAACGAAAGCCGAGCGATGGTAACACGTATGGGTAAAAGCTGGTGAGAATGACAACCTCGATGACATATTTCAAGGTAATTGAAATGGTCGAGGTCACGCTTCTAAATAATTGTAAAATAGTAATCGTTTTCATTCTCCACCAAAAAGAAAGAATTTCTTCAAATTCTAAAATGTCATCGAACAACTTATTGTTAGAGCGTCGCAATTCGTGCGATTCACCCGTTATATCGATATTTCATCCCCAATCAAGTAGAACGATCGAAACTGAACTGACTAGAACGCGTGGAATTATTGGATTGGCAACTAAGTGATTGCGGAGTTTGTCATTACCACCTAATGTCATTATCACCTAATGACAAAATCCGCAATCACTTAGTTGTTAACCCAATAATTCTAAAAAAATACCATGATTGCTCCACCTGCAAACTTTCAACATCTTTCTCGAAGCGATCCAAACAAGTTCCATCGTAGTAGAAACTACAGCAACGTGCAATTGAAAAGCGACCCAGCTGCATATGTATGTCTGGTGCCAATTAACCAGCGTCGGATCAGACTCGTAGAAATCAGTTTCTACAGGACGTAAGTCCGAATCGATGAGTTTATTATTTAGTGACGAATAGAAATGGAAGATTAACATTAAAAATTAAAAGGGTTAAGATAATTAGCTTTTGACGGATGAAAGGAACGAAGAAATAAAGAAAAGAAGGGAAAATGAAAAGAATAGAAAATACTGACTACAACGAAGCGATTTATTATCATTTTCAAGATCTAATTCCAGAGAGCGGAAGAATGTCAAGGTTGCGGATGGAATCGTAAACCCGTGGAATTTCTCGGCGATGGCAAACGGAACGGAGACGAAAAAGTTTAAGTAGACGGTGAGCCGGAACGAAAAGTAAATCCGGCTGGACACTGGAGTCGGAGTCAGTCCATCCGAGAATATTCGGAATTTATCTGCGCGAGTTCTTTCGCGTTATCTGCGTGACTCGTTTCGTCCCACGGAAATGTCATACCGGAAGTCCTCGCCATCTTCCTGGCGAACATCGAAGTCGCGGCGTTCCTGGAAGAATCGTAAAAGAACCGTTCCGTATTTATTAATAAAGAAAAATTTTAATGTACAGCACTGAACAGGTTTGATCTTCCATGTCCTGAATTATTTTATTCTCAACAGTTTTAGCACTGTTTTCGTTCTAAACGAATGAAAAATTTAACGAAGTTAAAGGTAGAAAAATGAATTGGTGTTTGCAATGATCATAAATAATAGTATTAGAATGATATTATCGGAGGACGATCGTGTTGAGAAGAAAATCACGTGCTTTAGAATTGGATAGAAAAATTCAAACGAAGAATATTATAATTTAATATAATTGTAATTTATTGAAATTGAAGTTATTCAAATACCAAATATGAATCGTGCAATCGTATCTTCTATCTTCGACTTGTTGCCACATATCATAACAGATACGAGTAATAGGTTGAGTTATAGTGAAGCTTTTATCGACTAGTCTATAGGACATCAACCTCTGTATATCTAGAAATACCTTGTAAACGGAAGAAAGTTCTCACGAGGTTCTTGCGTTCTCTGCGATGGAAGTGACAAAGATAAATGTCGGTTCGTTAAACATTATGATAGAAAATTGCCGAAATATCTCTAAAATATCGCCTCGATTTTTTAAACTATCTCAGTTAAATAGTCGAAAAATGACTCGCTTAATAACACGAGATACCAGAGGGAACAAGATACAGGTTATTTCCCTTAACGAGCAAGAATTATTTTATCCTATTTGGAGTTGCTGCAAATTTAAAGGTTCTTCTATTTATTTCTAAAAGCTAAAGTTGGTTTGTATTCCAATAGGTAGAGGAATTAAAAATTTAGACTATTCCAGAAGAAAATAGAAACCTCTTAATTTTTTAAATTTAGAACGTTCCAACCTGCAACATCAAAAACTTGTCAATCTGTCGACTTTGAAATAAGTCGAATTTCTCCAATATTTTTTAAATATCCAAATCGTTTGTATCTTTTTTTTCTTCGAAATATTATTAACTACGCTTTGCCCATTAAGTTTCAATCACCACCATTCTATGAACTTTATTCTAATTATCGTAATCTTCGCCTTTTGGCTTAGGATGCCTTCCATTTTATATCACATTTACTTCTCACTACTTCACGTAGTAATATTCCATCATATTATATTCTCTTTTTCTCTTTCTCTTCTTTATTTTTTTAAATCTAGGACGTCCCTCCAAGATGAAAAATTTATCAGTTTCTTAAATTTGAAATAAGTCGAATTTCCCCAATATTTGTTAAATATTCAAATCGCTCGAACCTTTTTTCCTCAAAATATCATTGACTACACTTTCTCCATTAACCCTTTGCACTCGTACGTCGAGTGTGACTCAACATCAGTTTTTATCTCAGGAGCTTCTTTGTCGAGTCTCACTCGACATTCTCTCAGTCCCACCATTTTTGTGAAACGTGCGAAAGAAAACCAGGATTGCATCCTGGAAATTGTTGCAAGATATATCATACGGTTAGAAATTACAAAATACGACAATAGCGTGAATAAAACTGTAATAAAGTAGTATTTAAGTGAATTTGTTCCTTCCTTTTTTTATTCAAATTGTCTTATTTTTTAGTTAAAGTAAATTTTAAATAAAACACTTAAAAGCGTTCGGAGCTGTTGGTAACGAGATTGAAATAAAATTCGGAATGCAAAATGTTAAGTTTCGATCACCACCGTTCTATGAACTTTATCCTAATTGTCATGATCCTTGCCTTTTGACTTAGGATGCCTTCCGTTTTACATCATATTTACTTCATATTCCATTATATTATATTGTCTTATTCAATGAAAAATACGATTTGGCCATAATATGGGAGATTTGTCGAGCTATCTGTAAACCAATATTTCATAAAACGTATAAATTACGGAAAGCCGTCATTCTCACGGAATATTATAAATCACAGGTTGCACCGCTGTCCTCTAAAATCGGCGGATATTTTTAGCGGTAATTTGGTGGCGATACGGTCGTGCCTTTTGAATTTCTTTATTTACAGTCAGGTTAGTCGCATATTTCAAACACTATCTCGACCTGGTTCGCCATTTGAGCGTGTTGCTAGATACGGACGTACGAGCAAAAAGATTCGACGAAATCGCTTCAGCGTTCCGTGGCTGATCGAACGAAGAAAAATTGACGTTCGAAATATCTCGAAAATTGTTCGATTTTTCAATACGCCTGGCATCGTAAACTTCTGTATTCGAAACACACCCTGTCCCCTCCGTATGATGCGTTACCATGAAAAATTGAACAACGGACAATTAATGTCTTCTCGCGTCAAATAATTTTCCTTCTGCCCTGTACCCTTCGAAAATTGCTAGTCAGGTAAATTACTAACGGGGCGAGTGCACTATCGATCGCGCGAGGGTGGCGATGCATCAATTCGCAGCGTCGCCTCACACGGGAAACACGAAAACGGGGGACGACTTAAAGGCTGCTCGTTTCTCGCCCACCTACAGTCAGTAGTTTAATAGGGTCACGACGACACGACGGTCAGTCGAATCTCATTAAAAATGGACGTCCACCGACTACTTTGAGGATTCGACTTCGAGGTTCCATCTCGGATTTTACGTAAATGGAAAGCTCCATCGATACTTTAGACGTCGGATTAGAGACGTCTGAGCTGTTACGAGAATTTACTACTCGCTTTTATTATGCTCTCCCTTTAAACCGGTTTGAGGGATAAACGAATTCTTTACAGAATGCTTTACAGTATCCTTAAACTACCTTATTTTTTTATTCCTTTTTTCTAAATGTGCGTTTATTACCAAAATTCATAAATTTCTCACAACGTAATTAGTTTATATGTTACGCGTTAACATTTACATCATTTTTCTGCTTGGAGCTCGAATGTCTCGATTAAGAGCACTCGTAATTTTAAATAAAAAAAAAAGGAAAAAAGAACGTTGACAGCGTAAACGGATCATGATTTATATAATATATACAATAAGCGTTACGTAATTTGTTGAATCGGTTGCCTGGTCTCGGCATTACCGGACAATAATCGATAGTTACATAAAAGAACAGACAGAGAAAAATAAACGAAAGGCACAAAGTAATATCAATAAGAAAATTCCATTCAAACAAGTTTTCCAAGCTTTTTCAAAGTGCACGGACTAGGGATAAAGATAGGAAGTAATTATGCTCTTGTCGGAAGTATCTCTCATTTTTACTCAATAATTTCTGTTTAATTTTAGTCGGAATAAGTTTATTCCTTATATCTAAACTACCTTATTAATTATACGATACGATTACTGCGACTCGTTGTCAAATCCATCGTATAATATTCTCCGTACAGTCGAACTTTTCTAATTTTCTGAATTTCAGGTTCTCTGATCTCTTAAAAGCCTAACACAAATACGGGAGAAACTGGATCTCTGAATTTAGAATCGAGTTACTTCCGAATTGAAACTGGGATCGAATTTAGAAATTGGAGATTCTCTGCCAATAGCAAAATACAATACATAATTCTTCGATAATTCCTAAATCTTATAATCGTACGGTTCGTAAATTTCGAATTCTTTGGTTCCTCGAATGCAACACCGTCTAAAGAGATCAGCCGATGTTCCATTAAAAATAAACGTGGCTGGAGTACCTGCACGATTCTACTTCGAATTCTCAGAGAAACGAAAGACTCGACTGATACTTCGGATGTCGGATTAGAGGTGTCTGACCTGCCACGCGGCCTTACTACTTCGATGGAGTAGTGGATTATCCACCTTACGAAAATAACTGGTGGGAGCCTGGACGATTCGCCGCGGAACGCCTTCGTTGGAATGTTTTCCTAGGATTTGCGAAACCCATAGGAAACTAGGTCGGACGTTTGTTGGCTTTCGCTAATAATGGACCACGTCCTGAAAAATTATTTTTCTCTCACTACGTTTTGGATATTGCGATGGAACTTTTTATATCGAACGAAGAGGATGTATCGTAATTTATCAGGGTGATTTTTTATCCTTTTTGAGAGAAGTCTGCTGGCTTTTGGCAGTGACGGCCAAGTTTCTCTGATATTTTATTTTTAATTATTAGATGTTCAATAACAGAAGGTAAAAATCGAACTATGAGAATTTTTTTTATTTGGGAACCATTTTTATTGGTCTGGCAGGTCTGGCTGGTTTCTAGTAGCGACGAACCATTTTTACAGAGATTTTTGATTTTTCCCCTCTTTTATTATTCTACAATAAATTGGTATTAGAGGATTTGAGATGGTTGCCAATTGTTTCGACCATTGATTCCACTGATAATTTTCGATAAATTTCTGTTGCGTTTTGGATAAGAAGCATCGAATTTCGAAGGCTACAAATGTATCGTTAACGAAAAGAAACAGAGAAAATTGCAATAAATAATTGTTAATAAAATAAAAAACGAATAAAACGGTAGATTAAATTCTGTTTGGAATTACATAACTCGACATTGTGATATTGAAATTTTTACTGTTTAGTATTAAAGGAAAAAAAAGGGAAGAATAAATGGCAAAGTAAAATCAAGGACGAAAGGGATGAAATATAAAATAGAACTTATTAGTATTTTTATGTAACAGCTATTTGACGATACTCAGGATTTATTCCGACTTGTACAGCGTACTAGGAATTACATTTAAAGTAGATAATCCCCGATATGTTCAGGGATCTCTGTTTTTCCAGATGGTCTTTCCCTCCTTTCTAGCTTTCCATCCGATAATTATTCTATCTAATAGCTGGCTAATTACATGTACAATTACTGTTGCTGCGTTCTTCTGGCGATTATGTAAATTAACTTCCCCCTCCCCTTGGTACGTGACGTTGAATTAATAATCACGATCGATCAGTTGTCTCAAGGGAGAATTTTCTCGTAAGACTGGGGGGAGAAGCTTGTCACTTTTACTCTCCCTCCGTTTTATTTTGTATGTCCTGCAATTATGTCCTGGAATAATCGAACGACTACACATCTCGAGAAAACGAACAGCTGTGCTAAATTATTCTCTGGACGTAGGATTTGAAAAATTACTTGAAATATTTATTTTTAATTATAGTTTTTCAATAAAGTCCATTTAATTATTTCATCGCGAGTTTCCTCTTTGTAAGTTCCAAATTGTAGCAAGTGTCGTATCGTAAGTAAATATATCGAATAAACATTTTATTGTTGGGTATCTTTTTATCTAGACGTTTAATCTCAAGAGTCGAATAGCAAAATAACGAATGAAATTTCGCTTTCTGACAAACTGAATTAACTTTGAGCACTAATAAGCTTCGAGCCATACCAATACCAATGCCATTGAAAAAGAGTAGCATTTCCCGAAAATTTTGGTGATAGGTAATCACATTTTTCGAGAATCCTATTACCTATTTGACACAGGTTATAAAAGAGTCGACGATAATCCTGAAAAGAAGTTCACAACCGTGCAATAACTTTTTTTTATATACGACAAAAATATTTATTTTTAAACGAATTTCCATTTTCTTCAAACTTTCTGGCGAATTTTTATTTTTTCTAATTAATCCTCTGAACATCCGATTGGAAAAACTATTATATATTAACGTAGAAGCTTTCATAAGTATTTAAGAATTTTTTCAGATTTTCTGAAAGCCAAGAACAATAAAAAGATTAGTCGTGGACGTAAACGACCCGGGTTGCCACAGGAAAGTGCACAAAATATCGCTTGCCCACGGAGGGTTAATACTGAACGTAAAAGGAATCCTAATCTTCTAGAATACATTTTTACTCATTAACTAAACTTCCTTAATTTCAAAATTACAAAAGTTTGTTGCCATTGTTTAAAGCACAGGATGACTTAAAGTACATCGAAAATTTAGAATCTCAGAATAGAGGTCATTCTTAAAAAATATATTTTCCTCGTTCGAACAGCAAAAGTAATTAAAAAATAACCGGAAAGGCAAAAGATGACAGAAAAGAGATTAGCCCTTTTGTTGCGAATATGCGACATTTTACTTGCACGTGTTATTAATTACCAAATCGATAAATAAATGTGTTTGTTTTTAATAAAATTAGCCGTTTACATCTTCGGGTTACATCTTAACAAAATATACTCTTCACAAAAATATACTCTTAATAGTAATTCTTAATATTAGTGATTAATAACGAAGAATTTAAATATCTGACAGGTTAAAAAAATTTAGTCCTGATAAGGCTAAAAATGTAGTTAATTGCACGTATGTTGCGTGCATATTAGCAAATTAATTTTCCGGCTCTATCGAAATATATTTCGTCTGTACAATTATGAGAAAAGTTATGCGAGGGAGATGGAAATTTCAGCTACTGCGGTCGATCGTACCAACTTCCGCCTGTTTCAAAACTAATTAGAGAGACACATCCCGGAATTGTGTCGAAATTAATCGAATGTTAATTGTACGATGAAGTCTGTTTAAGTTCGTGTTCGTTGTTAAAGCGCCTATATTTTTAATAAATATACGCAGACGTATTAATCTCAATTCCTTTACCGATCATATGCCCTCTTTTCTTTTCCCATTTTTTTTTTTTTTTTAATTTTCACAATTTAAAGAAAAAGTATCGTTTTCTAGTTATGGTAGGAAAAGAGTTTCCTTCTCGAACCGAAACACAGAAAGAGTAACTATAATTCTCAGTTTATACCAATCACTGATCGAACGATGATGAACAGTATGGCGCTCCATTGAACTTTACCCTATAATCTACTCGTAAACAAAGTCTCAAGCGAGATCTTATTCATTCTCGAATACAAATCGATATGCCTTTCTGTCGTCTCAGAGAATTACGAGTATTAACGCACGCAATTTTCAATTCCTTTATCGATCATCCTCTTCTCTGTTTCCTTATTTCATCTTCCAATCTGTTTACCTCAGACTAGGACAATTTTATTTTTAATCGATTGATTGATAGAAAAGGTTGTTTAATGATAATTCTGTAATAATTCTGTTTGTTAATGTTGAAGTAACTACTTGAAGAAAAACTCTACATCTTTATTTATGTATATCTGGAGACTGCTATTACGCAGACATATTCTAAATAAGGAAAAGTGCATATTATTGTACCCTTGAATGTACATTATGTTTTGGGTCGCAAGGTTTAAGAACAAAGGAAATAATAAACAGGTTTCTATTTGTGTTCCCTGTAACCTCTAGACAAAGCTGTAAGCTTAACTTTTTTGGTAATGTCCTTTTGCTATGAATATATGAACGTGCTCCTTATCATTCCACTGTCTAGTAACACTAAGGATCTGAATTAGTATAAACTTATACTTATACATTATACTTATACCTTTAATTATTTCAATTTACTTTTCTATTATTTACATCGCGACCTTAAGATATCCACAGTTAAAGAAGAAACATCCAAATTCAGTAACAGATATAAGAGTTAACAACCACCAAAATCCAATCACTTGACACGACGGATCAGATCCGCAGACTAAAAAGACAATACCCTTTAGATTTAAGCATTAGATACAACTATTTAGAATCAAACATACTATAAACTCTTATAATCCAAGTTACAGTACCAAAATAATTTACTTATAATTCTCAATGAGAATTGATCGTAAAAAGTCCAGCGAAATAAAAAAGAAAAATCTTTTCTATTACAAATTCATCCACTCGTTCTTCGATCAGTGAACCTCAGCCTCAACAGTTAATTTTCTTTGTTCCAAGTCTAAACGTCTTTTTCCAAACCAAAGAATATCTTTTTTTATTTCAATGAAAATTCCCCCTTTGATTCCCTAATTTTACCTTTGGGAAATCAAAGAGAAAATATTCGTTTACTCAGTGAAAAGGAACGATAACTTATGAACCAATTGAGATTCCATGCACTTTACTTTTCTTTCTCTCTCTCTCTCTCTCTCTCTTCTGTCTTTCATTTATTCCCTAGACAATATCATTCGCTACACTTCACTCTTCGTCGTACGAAGATTTTATTTAACGTAAAATTGCCAAATTGTAAGAATTCTCGTTCTTTCTGTCTTTGTCGTCTCTATCTGTTACTTGTGCGTCTTAACAGATCGTTTGTCAGCCACATAATGATTATAATTCAGCAGTCTCCACGAAACATGAAAGGGGAATGAAATTTCCGATGAGTCTGGAGTAATAAAAGCCTCGGCGGTTTCTTCCGGCGCCTTCTCGGTTCTCTTCGCGCTCGTCTCTCTTTTTTGTCCTTCCAGCCCTATCTCGCTTTTCAGCCGACCGGTAATTGCGCCAGTAGACCCGAGTATTTATCACCAGCACGCTTTCCCGACTTTTACGTACACAACGGCTAAAGGGTGAGAAAGATGAACGAACAGACGAATATTCGCGGTGGAAAACGAAAGCTGTAAGAAATAGAAAAGGGTGGAAAGGTCGGCTAGAATCGTTGCACTGACTTGTATGAAATATAAATTACGTTGGTAGTTTCCCACTGCTGGGAAAAATCCACGTTCGCCTTCAACCGCGCGTTCATGATTCATCGCGGTTCGAGCTTCTCTCTTTCTCAATGGACATGCGATAAATAGAGCGTTATACTTTTTTCTTGAAAGATAGAAAGATTTGTTGATTATCGATTGGCATTTTCATCGTTAAATAATAATTTTATCAGTTACACGGGATAAACCAGAGAAATTATCGACGAGCGTTATATATAAGAGATGAAATTACTGTTGCGATCATTTTATATTCCCCGTCGAAGAGATATGTACGTTAAAAAAGAATTTCTCAAAAATATTCCAAATATTAGGTCGTCCGAAAAGTTTCTTTCGTTTTATAAGGAAATAATGGATGCACAATATTTTCCCTTTTATATTGTTTTATCGAATTACCTACGATCCATTTTGTTCTGTCAAAATAAAGATTACAACGTTTGATAGATTAGGTTTGATATTTGTATAAAAATGTATCGTTGTAAAAGACGTGTCTCTAAAAGAAAGACACTTTTCGGACGACCTGATAGTTTCCCTACTTTCGATACTATCAGTAGAAAAAAAAAAAAGAAGGGAAATCATTGGTATTCTGTCTGTGGAGACTTTTACACGATCGTGTATTATTCCCTTAGCGATATTTATTAGAAAAGTAAAAATAATAAATAAACTCGAAAGCGATATTCTATCTGATAGACGTCGAATCTCACGTTTTATACGACATTGGTTGCTTGGTGGGAAAATAACGCTCCGTTTAACTTTGGATCACGATGTTTTATTAATCGAAACTCGTAGATCCCACGTTGAGATTGTAAAAAAAGAGGAGAGAGAGAGAGAGAGGGAGAGTGGAAAAAATAAAGGAGAGAAAAAACACGCACAGTGGCTGTATCGAACGTGAGAGCGTTAGAACGTGAACGATATTTCGAAATGAAAATAATCGTTTCGTGTATCGTACGGTTTCGAGTCGATGGCTGATACGTTTCAAGTGCATGCTTGATGTATAGCGAGATGAAAAACGATTTATATTTCTAGGCATATTTTTTTCCTGCTATTCAATTTGTTTTTTCATTACTTATTCTCTCCTCTTTTCGGTTTTCAATAAAATGCAATTGATCGAACTAGAAGAACGAAGGAATTCCTATATCGAAAATACGAAAAATCGGAACGTTGTCTGTGGAATTTATGAAATTTTACATGGCTTGTTGCCGAGTGTCAAAGGGATCGGCCCGACCATTCTCGGACTTTCGCCAATTGCGTCGATAAATTGGTTTCCAGGAAGCGAATTTTAATGTAGGAATCACGCGTGACAGGGATTTTAATATGTCGAGTTTCTGAATAATGCGGGACAAAAAGGTTTCTCCGAACTGTCGGTAAAGCGGTTTTATTAAAAACGGAAGAAGCAGTAATAAGCTTCATAAACAAAGTAGATGCAATAGACTTTCACTTTTTTCCTTTTTTTTTTCTTTTATCGAAGACAGCTGTATTTTTTCTTCTTTCTTTTTCTCTTTTTTTTCATTCGGGTAGAATGTTTTTATTAAGCGTAGAAAACAGCGGATGCTAAATTCGAGCCTTTCCACGATGGCTGAACACTTTGATTGGCCGATAATTGTGTTTTCCTTGCCATTGGAAGCCGAGTTTTTATCATGATCCGTCTCGACGATACGACGACGGTAGATATATCGAGGTCTGCGTTTGAAAGCCTCCTTACCTTCTCCGATTCACTTTTCGCCAATAAAGCGCAAGAAGTTTTTTTGGTTGCACCGTCATCTTTACGTATCGTCCTTGGTCGTTTTATTATCGATATATTTTATCGCTTTAAAGATACCTCGTTTAAGCTGCCAATAAGGACCTTAGATGGCCAGATAACGTTCAATTTGTTGCTTATTGGAAATTGCGAATTATACGAAATTGCCATGGGGCGTCGTTTATGGGGCAAATAAGAAAAATAGTTACAGCAGCTAATTAATTATTACTAGCGCAACGAGTTCAAATTTTACCAAATCAGCAGCTTCAACTTATTTCTTACGATAAACCTTCTGGCATTTCTATAATTCTACGTGTTCTTCATCCTTACGATGGAATTATAGTAACAGGAAATTGTTAACAAATGTTTCATATATAGACAATATTTCGAGAAAAGGTGAGAAGTTGAATCTTTAATACGAACTTGATGGATAGAAAACGACGCGAGGCTATCGTAGGTTGAAAACTTCTCGTAGGAAATTCGTCTTATTTGGGAGAAAAAGTAACGAAATTTGCCAAACAGATGCCACGAGCAATGAACTTCTAAAAAGTGCAATCCTTCATTCTGATTTCGCAAACTTTATCCATAGAAAAACTGACGCTAATTCGTAAATGCAAGAATCGATTTGAAGGAGAGCGATCGAAAAACTTACAAACTTACAAACTTTTCGTTCGAAAGAAAATTCCGTTATATTATTCGGATAAAGCGTGTTTGAAAAGGCTATATTTCTTCGATTACACATCTATTAAACTATGCTTATCGATGCTGATTCTTTGATATCGGACAGATCAGGCGATGCGGCATCTGCAATAATTAGCGCGTGCTATACATGCAAATTGCAATCTGAAATCAATAAGGAATCCATTACTAAACGTATTTATACAGCTTATTGAAGAATAATTGATTCGAACATCCGATTCACACGGTGATTTATTAATTATTAAAATGTATTTGTCAATTTGTTTCGTTATCTTTTTATCATATTGTCCACCATATCATTTAGATGACTTAGATGAGTTAGAAGAAACGAAATCTGTTCAGGATTTTCGGATCTCTCGAGATTTAACGTTTCGTTTCGCGACTTCGCTGTATCATTTCCACTGATTCTATTTCCACAGAAATTAATCAAAATTTTACGTCCCGAACGGGTGGTTCGTCTGAAACGCAAGGAACGCGATTCCTCTCTCACAGAATCACGTTCCTTGAGTACGAGACCATCGCGAATTTTAACACAGCTTGCTCCAAAGGCTGTTAACGCTTTGACTGCCACGTTGGTCGACCAGCCACGGTTTCTCCTGTGAAGCTACTGTGGTCGTTGGTGACCGGAGCGCTTCAACTTTTTACAATTGTAAAAATTGTACGAAAATCGACAGTTAGGGTATTTTGAACATAACCGATAAATAGAAGATACTTTGAAACAAAAAGTGCCCCATTGAACGATTAAACATTTTTATTAGAACATCAATTTAAAAAAAAAAATGAGAACAAATCTTGCATCTAACTGCACTGTGTTTGCATCCATATCTTTCAGGGGTAATCTACGAATATTATTCTAAACACAGCTCAGAAAATAATCGTAAATGCTGCTTTATAATCATGTAATTGAAGTTAGAAGTGTGAACATACCTTACTATTATATATAGAATGAGCAAATACCGTTTACTAATATCTTCTACACGTTTCAACGATATATTCCGCACGTTTTGCTTACAAAGAAATAACGAATGCGAATGGTTTGATGAAATAAACGAAGTCTTGTTATAATATGTCGCTATCAATTGTTATCAAGGTCACCCGTGACCACCAATGAGATAAACGGTCCATTGGGGAAGAATGTTGTCTTACGTCATCGATGTATTATTATTTTTCCAAAAATACTCCCGTGGTGTCTTGGGCCAAACATGCGATTTCGGCGTGGCAGTCAAGGTGTTAATTGTCGCGAAAACTTTCTGCCGTGTATATACGAAAGCACCGTTTAAACGCCGCTACATCTCAACGACCACTTAACAAGCATCCTCGCACCTTAGAGAAAAGAACGACTTCCGATTCGCGGAGGGTTGCCATGTGTACGGGAAAAGAAGCAGAGAATCGTTGAATCGACGCTTTTCCAAGTTTCTCGGTATCGATCGATCGAACGACTAAAGGCTACGTGATCGCGTTATGCTCTCAAGACCAGAAAGTAATTTCGAGGGTCGGAAGGAGTGGTCTACCGTTTCTGTATTTTCTCTCTTTTTTTTTTTTTTTGTCACTATCGGGAAACTTATGGGATCTCGCGATTCGTCGGTCGTCACGGGATTTACTTCAAAAAGTCGTTTTTGCTTTTGGGGTTTAGAGGTTTCGTTCGACGTACGGCTCAGTTTACTAGTTTTAACAAGGTTTGGGGTAAATTCTTAGGTCGCACGTTCTGTTTTACGTCCCGTTTTCTGAGTTACGCTTGTGAAAATATCGGATTCATTGGAAAATAATAATTATTTCGTCTTTTGAAACATCGTTCGGTTTTTAGGTCACACGTTCGAGGATTATTTTGATTCGTCGAGTTAGGTAAAACTTGTTGGATAAAAGCTTGTTCTTTTTCTAGATGGAAGCTCGTTCTTGCCAATCTTACTCCAATCTGAAACTTCTTTCGCGTGTTCAGATTATATAAGAATCTGTAGCTTTTATAAAAAATGCAATTTTATCCCTTTTAATATCTTCGAGTTCCGTTGCTGGCATATGAAAATCTTTTTATCCCTTTAAAAAGTGTAATCTCGCTCCTCTCGGTATTTTCTAATTTCCTTATACCACCAGACCATATGAGAACCCCTTCGTTTCTCTCAGAAATGAAACGTCACCGATATTAATAAGCAAATTAATATTTGCTTTGCCAAATCTTTCTCAATCGATATTTCTAACCGTTTCCTTCGTTTGTTAAATTATATAAAAGATTCTTATTCTTTTCAACAAATTCGCTATTACTCTTTTCATATTTCTATACATTTTCCGAGCCGTCAAATCGTTCAAAAGCCTCGTCTTATTTCCATCGACGTTACAAAATTTCCCAAAAATATTCCATTTCTATCAAAACTTTCGAACGCTTCCTCGAACAGTCAAATTCTGCAAAAATCCCGTATCTCCTCCGAAGGATCACACTTTTATCCCTATCAATATCTTGTCGCAATCATCCTTGAACAACCGCATCAAACAGAAATCCTTTCGCTTGCTTCGAACGCAAATCCAAAAACCCGCGATCCGAGAACGTTGCCAAGAACACGATGCACCGTCTTCCGTCCTTTCGCAAATTCAAATGGTCCTCTCCGTTCGACATTTATCTTTGATCAAGATGAAACAGCCTGCTCGTATCGAGCACTATACCGTACAAGACAACGGTATATCCGTATCTATCGTCTCGGAGACAGGAATCGGGTTAAGGGAAACGATGCCAGCCGGATGGAATTCGTCTTTTTTAGCTTCGAACGTCGCCGAAGAGACGAAAGGACGGGGGAAAAGAGAGATCGACGACTTGGTGGTAGAGGCTGTGCGCTACTTCGCTCGTGAACGAAGAAAAATTGGCGACGTAAGGGAGAAGAAGACGATGGAACGACAAAGGAGGGAGGCAAGATGAGAAACGAGGAGAACACGCTAGAGGCCTGTAGAACGAAGAAGATCGGAGATCAGAAGGAAGAAGTCGAGCTACCGGAGGCTGAACGGTGTCGGTGACTTCCAATCGAATCCCCTTTCCGTCACGCGAAACTTCCTTCTGTGATGTCGGGGACAGATTGGAGGCGAGTCGAACGCGACCAGAATGCCAGTAACACAAGCGATCCGTGAATGTCGCGGTGGAGAAAAAGGGCTGGAAGTTTCATGAAATTCAGAGTTTAGAATGGACCGAGGCCCGATCGAAATTTATTCCAGCTCAGAGACAGAGAATGGTTATTTGCTGCGGTTGTCTCTGGATCTCTCTGCATTCACTGGGAAATTTCCTAATTCTTTTTTATCCTGGATACCCAATTTTTATGGTAACGAACATGTTCAAAGTACGACGAAAGCGAATAAGTATTAGGTTGTCCGAAAAGTGTCTTTCTTTTAGAGACACGTCTTTTACAACGATGAAACTTTATACAAACATGAAACCTAATTTGTCCAACGTTCTGATCTTTATTCCGATAGAACAAAATTCGATAAAATAATATAAAACGGAAAATGTTGTGCATCCATTATTTTCTTATAAAACGAAAGAAGCTTTTCGGACGACCTAATACAAACCAAAGGGAACGATACCTATCAAACGCAAAATGCCAAAAGGGAAATAAATTCCTTGGTAATTTCCTTTCGTTCTTCTCATAAACGTCAGTTATATTCCCAACGGACCTGTAGTTTCGAAATAGCCTGTACGTTAGATATGGAGCAGAAATCGTTGCCAGAAGGGCATCGGATCGGAGAATCGTTCCTTTGGTATCGATCCCTTCCTCTCTCTTTTTATCGTTCGCCGTCGTTTCTTTTCATCCACTTTCGTTGAAGAACTCGAAGCTCGATCGAATTTCGTCCTCCTCTCCACCTACCTTTTCTCTTTTCTTTTTCCGCGAGCTTCCTCTCGACCCTCGAGCATTAAAAAGGCGAAACGCTGGTTTCGTTAGCCCGTGGCCACGAACAAAGGACCTTGTTCGGCTGGGATTTTGTGGTTTTTTCGAATTTTCATCGTTCGAAAGGCGTTCGGCCACTAGCGTGTCTTTGGTCTTTTGTAATCTGTTGATAGGCGGTTTCGATTTTCCTTTTCTCTGTGTATAGTTCGAAAAATTGGAACTATTTTTCTAAGAAATACTGTTCCGATATGTTCGCGCTCTTTTTCTTTTTAGCGTTGTCCTTCGAATCTATCAATTTGTTGGAAAATATTGGGACAAGAATACGACGGCGAAGGGAATTCTTATAATCGCGTTTTGATTTTCAAATAACGTAGTAAAATTTCGGATTTCTCAATCCTTTCGACGGTCTGTTATTTCCAATTTTCTCTATTAAAAGCTCCATGAGAAAACTGTCCTAGGAAGAAATGCAGGATCGATCTACCGCTCCGTCTCACGGTTGATCCTCCTCAGCTCGGCCCAATGGAACGCGGCATCTCAATGGAATTATGCTTTCCAGAGAAATTTGCATTCGTACGAAGCCAGCGATCTCCTCCTGGATCAAGTGGCTGGAATTTTCTAAACGAAGAGCATCTCGTTATATACAGAGTGTTCGCTAATTAATTCAAATACAACGCAGTTGCACAGTTAACATCGTGTTTGGTACATGCGTGTACACTGACTCGCGGAACTTTCACATCGTACGTTGCATAGAACATTTTCGAATTATTATACCAATTTGGTGTTTCAACGCGGTGTTTTTATAAGATTATAACGATTAAGAAACATTCGCAACTCGTTTCATCTAAAATCATGATTTTTCAATTACGCGATTGTTGCATCGAACGAACAATATGATTATGGTCAGGGTACAAAGGTCTATGAGTGTCTAACGCGCAAAGTGAATGTAAAAGCGCGTGATCCGTGATACGTTTGTCGACATTGTCTTTTACTTAATTGCACGACAAACGGGTCACCCTGTATCTATGGTTCTTACACTCCATTGCCTGGAATATCTGAAAGAGTATTCGGCCGGCGTTTGTCGAAAATGTAAATGCCTCTGGTCCGCGGTCGGTTTTTCATCTAGATCACGAGCACGATATCCAGGAAATGGTTTTAAAGCTGCTGCCGCATGGATAATGCAAAAGCAGCCGGTAATGACGACGAAAGTTGTTGGCGAGACGGAAATAGTCGTCGCCAGACCGGACACGATTGTACTCTCAAGCCTGGAGTCACACGGTGCGCATCCTAAATGTACCTCATTTTGAGATAATGTTGGCAATCATGGTTACGAAGTGACGCGTACTTTGGTACCGCCGTTACTAAGGAACATATTTTACCACAGCTCGTAATTTCCAGTAAATTTTGCTTTTGCTACTTCGTTTCTACATTGGAATTTTTACGTTAGATTTTTTTCACGAATCAACTTTCTGGAGGGTTGGTGAAGAAGCTGCATTGTCAGACTATATCGTAGGATTTTATTATTATTTATTTAAAATGGATTAAATAAACGGGTGTTGATTAAATAGGAAACGATGGTTAGGAGATGATATTGGGTGTAGTGCGTTAAATAATCACTCGGTGTTTAGGTTAACAATATATTTATGTAGTATCTAAAATAGGTGTAGAGTAAGGACAAGTAAGGATGTTTTATTTATTAACAGGTTGATATAGTTTGTGTATTTAATAACGATGAGTATAATGATAAAGCGCGACGAATTATTCAGTGATAAACAATGTCAACGTGTTCGTTTGGCTTAGCGGCTTTATACATCCGACCTCTGGACGCGTGCTCTTAGAATCTTCAAAAACGACTGCTTTGACTCTAGATCATTTCTTGATCCTCTCAGGGAGACGACCTCCACTACGCTCGGATCACGCCACCGTTCGCGTCTATGATCACGTATGCCGCATTCTTCTGAAACAACAGACCGAAATCGACGTTTCTGAAAGTCGCTGCTTGGCGACAACTATAGGACCGCGAGCGACGGCCAGAAACGCCAGAAACGCTAAAACCTCGCAGCGTAACAAAGCGTACACCTCCCTCTTTTTTTGATACTACATGTATTAACAAGTGTCTTCTTTTGATCGCGTCGCCTATCGCTCTCGGTTTCGCTGGTCAATCTCGCTGCTCGGTTACAACTCGACTTTACCGCTTTCTGATTCGAACCTAACTATCGATCGGATTCGATTCTTTTCTTTTTGTCGCCCCTCGATATCCCCGCTGTCTACGCGTTTGTTAGGCGTCCGCGACCGTTGCCACGCACGTCTTCTTCTCGAACATACGGCGGAAGGACCGTTGGGATATCGATGGCTCATTAGGCCGAGTGCCGCCACAGTCATTCAACGCAAACTAAATACGGTAATGTGCTATAACTAAGACAACTAAATAGTTGATTTACAACTCTCGTCACCACAGTTCCAACGCTCTCTTTCACGCGGACCACACTCTCTGACAACGTTGATGTTACGTAAAATAAAATAAGGGGTAGCTCAAACGAAAAGAAAAGTAAAATGTAACAAAGAAAACTCTTTAACAAAGAAAAACTTGTACTCTGTGTTTACACTGACTGCGATTTGGTTCTGAGCTCCAGCCGTGGCTTTCCAAGACCGAAGCTCTTACAATTTGACTTTCGGTGGGATCTGTTTCTTTTTTGTTTATCACCCCTCAATATCCCCACTACCCTGTAGACGTACGTGACCGTTGCCACGCTTCTAGAACATTCGGTGGAAGGACCGTTGGTATATCGATGACTCATTAGGCACTTGGGCGATATACATTGTCGCCAAGACCATCGGTCCATCGGATTTGGAGGGTGTCGATCGTGACACTGACAACACTCTGACTTCTCAACTCGCACTGACTGTTAATTCGTCTTTCTCCCTTAAGCATCCCTTTGTCTTTTCTCATAGCCCACCGCGTACGCGTTCCTCAATCATTCGTGGCCATGGTCAAGTAGGTGTTTTTTCCGCGTAACTATTCGACCGAAGGACCAAGGACACATTGATGGGCGGCACCTAGGCTTTCTCGCAGCATCGTTTATGGTTCATCCGAAATTTCTTAGCCCCTTGGTCCACGATACTACAATGCGATTTAAATCTCACTTCTGGAAATTACAACCGAGTCTAATTTATTTAGTGCAATGGAATATCCGGGCAAATTCTGTTTGCAAATTTATTATACGTTGGAAGAAAGGGGGGAACCGTGGGATCTGTGCGTTTGAAAATTGGACGAGAAATATTCTAAAATATATCGCGATGTAAGTAATGCAAAGAAGATATAGAATAGTTTTATATCGTACGTAGTTTACGACACAATAGTTCTATATATAGCAAAGTTTCTATAGCAAACTGTTGTAGTTATTATTTACTCAGCTTAACGTTAAATTATTAAAATGCAAATGGTAAACTAGATACGCCGAAGGAATTGCCTCTTAAACCAAGAAGGACTCGAAATTGCGATCTCTACGTGACAGATGTAACAACGTTCGATAAACACCGATGCACCAATATTTGCTGGTTGGCTGATCGGTTGTACTACACTCGAGTAACACGCGAATTTATCCTGTCGCGTCTAGTCCTCGAGACGTCTTTAGATTATATTTACGCTATGTACAGAGTCGTACACGTTGTATTTGCAGATTTGTACAAAACTAAAAAGCAGCGAAAAGAAGAAAGTAAATTACACGATTTTTAGCGATTCAAATATGCCACTTAGAAAGATATTCCATCATGTTAAATGCTTGATATATTTTATATAAAATGATATTAATCGTAAAGTTAAACTATTCGACTCAACAAACATTTCTTCCATTCTACAGCGATAGGTTAATCATTTAACGATAGAATGACGAGAATGTACATCGAACAATTGTGTTTTACGAACTGAATGCGAAATATTTAGGTGGCCACTTTCGTCCGATACAAACTTTCTTAATGTCGCTAATTAATCGAGGACAGAACAACGTTCAGAGGAAGGTCGCATGCACAAGCCAAATGTTATTTATCGAATTAAGCGAGTAAAATATCGAAGAAGCTATTTCACCTCTGTGCGAAGCATAGCACGCGTGCCATGATATCGTTTGCAAAAGCCACCTTAACGAGCTCGGTAACCCTATCCTAACTGTAATCAGCACCAAGTTGACGCCAATCAACCGTTATCAAACAACCTATGAATACTCATGCTCGCTATATCGGTGCCGGCTGGCTTGTCGACAGGATTGTTTAGACACGGTCATTTCGATCTAACACCTAGTGGTTCATCGGCAATGACAACATTATGCATCGAATGCATTAGATTTGAACTATCGTTTTCGAACGTTATCGTTTGTAGAAAATCGAGCGTAGGTAAATTTTTGTGAATTTTAGCTTCGTGGTCTCTCAAGGACTAGAAATGGACTTTGTTTGTAGTTGGGAAAAACGAGAGATGTAATTTCCCTTTTTCAAAAGAAGGACAGAAAAGAAAAAAGAAAGGAGAGAAGAAGAGAAGTACGGTGGATCTAATTCACGAGTAATTAAAAAAGAAAAATATTCGAGAAGCTGTTTGAAATGAAAAAATTGCGTTTCGTCGAGAGCTAAAAAACTGACTTGTATCAGCGGTACGTTGGACTGTTTTTGATTGGTTCGCTGCTCTAACAAGTGTCGCGTGAAAAGAGATAAACGAAGAAGAATATATAGATAAAAAATGTGAAAAGAGAGGAAAAGAAGGACGTGTATGTAAAAATGGTGGGTCTGCTTTCTCGTATTTCCTTTTTCTCTTTGATTAAATCGCGAGGGTCCTCGCGTACGTGAAAATTTATAACGCGTAAAATTGCCGCGCCTCGTTCCTATTACTTGGACAGACGTAAAAGCAGCTATAGAATTGATAAATCGGTCGCTTTTTAGCGACCTGATATTTATCGTTCCCCGCGGACGATCGTTGGATTGACAGGCCTCCGTGGGATTTCCGTCCGCCATATCAGGCGATATTTACGCAAACGCCACTACGTTTCTTCGTTTCATAATCCGTCTTCTTCCTCGTTTTACCTTCGTTTCTCTTTCCCTTTGATTTCTCCGAACATTTGGTTCCTCCGTTTGATCTTCAGACTTTTGATTTCTCCGTTTATCTTTTTGTTTGATCTCTGGTCTGTACGTTTCTCTGTTCGTTCGATATCCGAGCGTTTGAGTTTCTACGTTTTCCCGTCTAATCGTCGAGTTTCACGATTCTTAATTCCTAAGTTGAAAATGAAAAGATATTTGAACGATATTTGATCGTGGAGCTTTTATTCGGCGTGAAACCGTTTCACGTGCATTCGATTCGATTCGATTCGAACGAGAGAACAAGACACGCGGTATTTATTCGAAATCGATTTAGCGTCCTGTACGATGGCTGTCGAGAAAATCACGCTTTAACGCGCTCGAATGTGTCGCTTGCGTGTTTCTCTCTGAAATTAGAAAATTATTCGCGTGTTTTATGGGGAACGAAGTGGACTCAAATACGATAGATTTGAATTTTCCGAACCAAAGACGAGACACGATTCAAAGACGAAAACAAAGCGTTTTGGAAGTTTGAAGAGAATTGTATATAAATAATACAGATTAAAAATTAATATTTAATATCTCACAAGAAACAGATGACTTAATTTTAAAATTTTAATTTGTAAATGTATTTATTCCAAAGAAATTTCTTCGAAAATTTACTTCGCTCAATTGCGTTGATCTCTTGACAAGCTCATAATATCGGTATTTGTAAATATATGTCGGAGATGTAGGGACATCGGGCCTTTCTTTGGGAAGATTCCCAATACTTGGGCTCGGAGTGACATAACTGGTCGCCGAACGTAGTCACGGTCACGGGATGAACGTTATGTCTAACAGAAGAAGTACCGATGTTGAGGGACACGCTGTATTAACAATCAAGCCCCGGCCAGGAGCAATGTTGGTTTTACGCGGGACTGTCTAGTAACGGCGCTTGGAATTTTGCTGATATTCCCGATCAATATGTAATTGACAAATGTGACCGTATCTATCTTTTATTTTTGCAATCACCTTGGAGAGTTTACCGATATCGTCTAGGCAATCAGTCTGAAAGTAACCCAGCGTCTGAGCTAACGTGTCTGCGTGCTACAAAATATATTCCATTGTACAAAGAGTTTTCCCGTTGACCGTGGATTCGTTATTGAACCCAAGAACATGGTCAAAAGCATTCGTTAAACTCATTGTTCGTTAAACTAATTAATCGTTAAACTAATTATTCGTTAAACGTTGTAAAAACGCATTTATACGTGTAAATACAATCTTTGTTGTGCATCACGATGGCTAATTCTAACGAAGAATTATCACGCGCCTGAAAACCTAACGAAAACCCGACATATATATTTCTACGTCTGTAACTATTTATGTACGCGCTTACATTAGTTGCTTGATTTTTGCATATGAATTCCTTAACGATTTGGTTGGCTCATTCGCAACTCAAACTTATTTGCATGTTAATGGCATAGCTGGTCTATGAAGCATCTTGGTCTTTGTACGAACATCGAGATTCTGGCCAATTTCTCGAACGAGATACGTGCTTTGGATACCTTTTCGGATTTCTCTTGACAAAGCTGCGAGATGAGAGGTGTCGTCAGTCTGGTTACCCTTTAAATGGTCGGTCCACCGTGGAACTCATGATTTTAGACACGACGATTTTGACCGTGCAAACGTCATTTTGTCGATCGATGTATTAGAAATGACGAAGGCGATACATCATTCCTGATGTGTTAGACAAAATTGTACAGCGTTAGGAGCTAACAACTCGAGTCTTATAATTGTACGAGATAAAAATAAAACTATCCTATCAAAATCAATACTATTATTGAGATATGTATAATTTTATGTGCTAGACTAGATTAGCTGATTAGTAGTGATACTTGTGTGTGAATATCAGCGTGTGGAAGGAACGTAAACTGTTCAGTCGGTTAACAGTCTGGTATGGAAGAAGCTGCAAGTGTGTATCGATGAATATCGTTGAAACCGTTTATCGAATAAATATAAAACTATTCTGATATAAATTCTAAGTGTAAATTTAGTGTTCCTATACCGTTATTTCGGCTATTAAGATCCAAAATTCTCAACAACTATAAAACTTGGGAAAATTCCTTCGTTTAAACGATTGTCAATCGATTAAATTGAATTAAAAAAGCTCTACGATATAAAATTCTTCTGTATGGAAACAGCTAATTATCCTCAACAAAAAAAAAGAAGAAAAATATAAATATCTATGCACAATTTTTATTCGAATCTACTTTGAATCCATTCACCCTCCTATCTCGAACGATTAGAAAACCAAGAACTGCTATTAAATTTAAATGTGGCTTCCGAGTAGAAGCCACACGAATCTTTCCACATTCCACGCAAATCTCTCTATAGTCCACACAAACACTATCAAAGATTCTTTCGCTCAAACGACGAAATAAAACATCCTAAAAGCCGTATTTCTCGTTCTCCGCAATTCGATGGGACGTTCGCCGTCGAATTCGCGAGATTGTCTCCCCCATCGAGTAAACTTAAATCGTGAAAATGGCCGTATCGAAGCAAGGTGCGTCGATTCGAATCTCGGTGTATGACTCGAGAGATTTCGAGTTCTTTCGGATGAAACACGCCACGGTAAACGAGCTAGGGGAATAAGGGGGCGAGTTTCTGTAAGCGAGGGTGAAACCATCGCGCGGAAAGGCACGCGGCCTTTGATACAACAACGTTGTTACGCTGTTTCCTTCTTTTCTTTCACCCTCTTGCAACGTGTAATTCGTTGTTTGTTCGTACAAAGCGTCGGAAGATGGCCAATCCTTACAAAGCGAATTTGTCTGGCTGTTCTTGTACTCTGACCCAGCTGTGTTATTTTTCTTTTTTTTTTTTTTTCTTTGTTCCTTATTTTCAACGAAATCGCGTCTTTCTCTCGAACAACGCTTTGAGAAAGAAATTGATACGAATGAATTTTTCTCTCAATTTTGCGTTCGAGTTTTTAAAATATTTGAAGTCTTTCCGCCGGTTGAAACAACGTCGAAGTTGGAATATAAAAATTGCGTTACGAGTAATTAGAGTTTCTCTTGGATTACTTAAAAACGAGCGCAATGGAAATTTTAATTCAATTCTCAGGAAGATTTGAAACGACGTGAAATAACTGCGGCCACAGTATTTCCCAACTTTGTAGGCAAATGTGCTCGGCTCTTATAACGATGGTACCTTTCGATGCTAAAGTAACGGATCAATGTAACGTTTCTGCTTCGACGAAAGAGATAGAAGATGCATAAGCATCATATTTTTCAAGTGTCACAATGGAACGCGATAGTTAGTTTCCATTTTATATTGGATACAAGAATACTGTGGCGATTAGGCAATAGCTGCTAGCGACAGCAAAACTACCGGTCGATGTGTCTAATTCGATCAATAACGCGTTATCATTGCGACCGATGGAAAAATACTACCGATGGAAAAATAAAATCAACCAAAAATAAAACGTTCTCGCGATATATTTCTTACAGATTCTTCTTTCTTTTCGTTTCATATAATTTAGATATGCAGGCAATTATATTATAACAGGCAATTTATCATATATAACTACTATGATAATAGTTAAACATTTTTGTCGTCTATATCGAAATTTCGAAGCCAGCTTCCGATTTATCTATTGGATTGGCAACTAAGTGATTGCGGATTTGTATGTATTTCATGGACGAGGAGATTGATTTAAAGCGTCGTTAAATCTCCTCGTGACGATTGCAGATTCAAGCGACTCTATTGCGATTGTTCTTAGAACCGGGGATTACTAGGCTGGGAAATGGAAATTCCATTTTTCTGTCTGGCTTGTTAATAGATTCTATAGAGAATCGCAGAGGATTTTAGAATCGAAACGGGTGTAACGAAACCCGAAGGCTTTTTGTTCGTTTAATGCCGAATATTTTAGGGAATAAAATTTTAGGCATTGATTTATCAACACGAGACAAAACTTCGCTATTTTTCTACGTGTAATAGCGCGATCTACGCAGGTGTTCTCAATTTGTCATGGTTTTCTCGTAGCAACGAAAGTGTGAATGTTCGTCAAGATCAAAATTTCCTTCAAAATCTCGTATAAGAATTTCCTTTTTAAGACATCTTTGTACACATTTTGCGACGAATATCGCAAGTACGAATAAATCGCACAAGTTCCGTATATCTGTGCGGTGTTGGTTTCGTCACGTGCACGTGTGATAACTTACGCATACGCCATGAGGACGAAACGAAACGAGCGCATGTAAGTCGAGTAAGTGGAGACGCAGCGTTTACTTTGGGTTACTGGGTCGATATTTATTCTATATTACTCTGGATCCGCGATCCAAGTCCAAAATTAGAAAATACACGGTTCAATCAATTTCACCGACGACCGCTAAAGTCACTAGCACGAACACCGATCCTCGGTCTTCCAGACCAGCCGAATTTTTCCCCTAGGAACGATGCCCATTTATCCCTAGAAACGTTTCCAAGGAAATGGTCGAGAAACGTGACTCGTTTCGAATTTGATACATTTTTTAAGTAGCTGGACTGGCTGCTTAATCGAACTTGGTAAAAATAACTTGGTACCTGTTCAAGTATTAAAAGGACAATCAGCGAATGTAGAAGTAGAATAAAAATGGAAAATAAAAGAAGATATTTAAAATAATCTTAAGTTTCAGAAGTTAAAATATCAAATTTGGATTTTCTTCTCCTGGTTTCGAACTGTTTGTGCGGTTTAAGAAAAACTGAATTTTTTTTCGAATTTACTTACTTTTTTATTTTTCCATATTTACTCTCGAAGGGGTTTCGAAAAAGAAAGAAATTTTCAGCGAGACTACGTCGTTCCCAGAACAGAGAAGGCATTTGATCAAATTAGCTAAATTAGTGGATGTTATTTACGTTGTTTAATTACTTCTGTAGCTTTCATAGAATTTTTATTCGACCAGAATTTGTATTTTGATCGTTTCTTTCGATTAATAATACGTAAGTGAGAAAGTTCATTTTCGCTGCCTTTCTTTCATATTGTAGCTCGGCTTATACAAATATTATTTCCTGTATTTCAATCTTTTCGTTGAGAGGAACGTTTAATCCAATTATACTTTCGTGTCCTCTGGTAGCGTCAATCGATTTCCTTTCTTTACCCCGTGGTTTCTTCTTCGTTGACGCAAACCTCGAAAATACACGCGAACTCGGATCCTCGTATCACCGATATTTTCGTATAAGGATGTCACGTGTTGATCGCTAGATTTACGACCGACGCCACCAGGATTATTATTAATGACCGGATTAATTATATTCTTAATATTACAATTAATCGCGTAATTTAATAAAAATATGCTATATAGTTAAATTGTAGATTTTCATGCGTATGTGCGAAATTCAATGGTACAGAAATGCCAATAATATGCATAACATGGGAAACTAAATAAAATGTCCGAAATAGATTAGCTGTGTTCATAAAAATATAAATTTCTATAAAAATCCGCATTCGTACAAACACTCCCATTTCGTAAAAAAAAAATCTTTCTACAATTTCTATTTATTTAGTTGTGTTCGTAAAAATATAAAATCGTATAAAAATCATAGCAGTTTACCGATTATTTATCGATGTTTGCAAAGAACGTAATATTGAAAAGATTTGAACATTGAAAAATCCGGGTTGGCCTCTGTCTAGCTTTATCGTATAAACTTCGCTTTCCAGAGATTTTTATTCGAAACATTTTCTACCCGAAACGGAACCTTGCAAACGCTCTCATAAATCACACGTCAATTTCATCGTACACGTACGCGTGTGCGTAGGCGCGAAATAAAGCCGGGTATCAAAGTTGCCCTTGTAAGAGCAAGCACAGGATATTAGTTTACCCAGGGTTACTGCTTTGCGCAAGAAAATTCTAAGACGACGAGTGAAATTACTCTGTCGAATATAATTAAACTTTGGTCTACGGTGACGAAGGGAGAATTTTCATCGAAGGATGATTTTTAATCTCTTTGGAAACTGTAAGAGCCGTTTTATCCCTTCCTACTTACTTAAAATCGTCTTGAAATTACTTGGAAGATTATGCCGTTGTCTTTCGTTTTGGAATTTTAGGCGTTGCAAATGATTTTACTTTGGATGGTTACTTTCACGTTCTCTAAAGCTAGAAAACTTTATCGAATGTCCAGCTGGACAAATTGTAAAATACAAATTAAATAACAAAAAAAAAAAGACTTTGACGTTCTTGTGGTAGATCAGTGGTGACGTTGACTTGTATCTAATAGACGGAAGGCTGTTTGTTGCAATCGTGTTCTCAGTTTCCGTACGTTTGGAGGTAGATGTTGTTTCAGTGAATAATATTTCTGACATTTGCATGCTGTTCTTCGTTTCCGATAACGTTTCCAAGATTTCTCGCACGAAAGGATTTTCTTTGTACGGAGTTAGATCGCCAAGGATGATGGTTACATCGATTCTTGTGGTATGAATAACGAACATGTCGTTACTTGATTCCTTTGTGTATCTAAGAGCCATGAGAATGGCGTATAATTTGCAGGAACCGGTGGAAAAGGGAGCAGGCGGTGTGTACGATGGTTCTAATTCAGATGTTACCACGCTGCATTTTGATTCATTTGAAGAGTAGATTCCAAAGAGTAGATTAACGTAATTAAGCGTACATGACGCGCAGTTGTTGTATACTTGGTTCTTAGTTGCTGGATGCTGTTGACTTGTATCATTCTTGCAGGGTGTAAGTTTCTTGGGTTGTCTTCTCACTCTGACAGTACGACATGACAGTCCTATTTCTTGCAGATATTCTCGCATTCGAACGTTTCTTTATTGCTTGGTTCTTTTCTTTCTTAAAGTTTATTTAATAACGTTTCCATGATGTTTCTTCTGGAATATGTAATTAAAGATGTTGCGAGAACGAGCTGAAAAGAAGACTCGCGATGAAAACTGAAAAGGATATCGGTGTGGTAGCTTCTACGAATGCTTTTTCTTCATGTTGGAATATTTGGCTACTGGCTATATTCCAAACATGTGTACCAAGAAATATTTCAAGATATACTATGGAAAGAAGGAACGAACGAATGTATAAATGAATAATAAGGAAGACGTAGTAAAGTCGAGTAAATAATAGAATAATAGAACAGAGAAATTTAGATGTTAACGAGTCTCTGGATTTTTACAGAAATCAACACCATCCTCTCCTCCTCTTCTCTCAAATTTCAAAATTTGGAAAATTAAACAATTCGAAACAATGGAAATTTTAATCTTCCCAAACCCACGAATATCTGCGTATTATATTTCCATTCGAACGACTCTACTTGCCCTCTACGAAACAAATAAAACAACTGAAAAAGTCCTTTAGTTGGTCGAATTGTTTCAACATAAAATCACATAAAATCTCTCGTCGAACGAACGTTAATTTCTCACTTAAATTCCCTTCGATCAACGTTCCGTCAGCTTTTGAGTCAGATTCGTATAATTTCGCCATCGAGTGGTTTATTTGAATTTGAAATTCGTCGAGATTATAGTCAGCTAGCCTTCGTTCGATATACCATTCGAATCAGATGGAATCGAATGGAATGCACGGTATTCGTGTTTTCGCATTCAAATGATAACACGAGTCGCTTTCATTAACATTACTCTCTATTCGATTTATTAGACAGTCGCACAAGCGTCCCTTTCAATGCCACATGATTTGGACTACGCTGATTGAGTCAATCGGAAATTAAGTTGCCCCTCGGAGACAGGCTTTTAATAATCCTAATTAGAGGATCCGACAGCGCTATGATGTACAGGATGTCGCGTCTAAAAGGGGATGTTTGAATGGCTCTGTCAACTCCCAAAGCAAAAACGAAAAAAAAAAAAAATTGTGTGCCGAAGAAGGAGGAGAAGAGATGGAGGAAATAATAATTTCTCAGAGTTGAGATTTCTCTCTCTCTTGGATTTTGAAGATTCGAAAGCTTGAAAGTTTAAAGTTTGATAGAGCTTAGGAGTTTCGAGTTTCGAGGGTTGCAAGAGGAGAAACGTTCAAGCCTTTAGTTCGGTCAATCAACAATTTTTTTTTTTAATAAGACTAACGATTTTCGTGCGGTTCAATTGTTAAATTTCTGAGTTCTGTTTCGGTTCGTGTTTTACGTTTTAGAGAGACGAATTTTTAATTTTTCAAATTTCAACGGATTTTTACTTTCACAGTATCGAATTTCCATAGTTATACGAAAGTACTACGAAATGCTGAGAATACTTGGACCCATTTAATTACTATGCAAACGCTATAAAAACGGTAGTGTGCAAATACTTTTTACACAGAGAAACAAAAACAATATGCAGTCAAAATTTAGTTTTCAAATTATGAACGTCGTTGGCGTATCCAATCGCGCGATATATTACATAATCACAGAATTATAGAATCGCAGAATTGGAGAAACTGGAATTTATCCGACATCTAAATTTAATTACATTCAAGTTAAAACTAATGTACTCGTATACGTATTATTCGATCGGAACGTACTAACCGAGCTGATTATCCGTTTAATACGTTCGTAACAACACGTGCCGAGCTCGTTATGGGCGTTCTACCAAAAGTGGGCCGTAGATTTAGCGTCAACCTGTTCGCAATCCATATTCCGTGTGTTCGATGGTAATTGCACACCTGTCGAGCTATGCCGCAAACACGATTGTCCAGACCGCATACCAAAAGACACTGCGAAACGTGACAATCGCAGTAGCCACAAATTTTCAAACTGTCGTGCAAAACTCGTATGAAAAATGACGATTTTGACGAGCTAATGAGATTGGCGAAGGAAATTTTCAATAATAATTTCCAAATATTAAGAAGAAATTTATACAAGAAGATGAAAGATTTTATAGATTGATATCAGAATTGAAGTTTTTTTAAAAAAATTCAGGAATTTAATTCAGTAATTCGCGTATATCAACAATTTGTTATATCGCGACAACGAAACGTCTTAAAAGAAATTTCTGCGATCCATTTGACGACAAAAATTGGCTCTTTCTCCTAAGGAAAGGTGCTTTTATCTTGGTGGAAGGTCGAAGATGAAAATCCCCTGACTCGTGTCACCAAACAAAGATGAAAGGTTGCTGTGTCGGCGATCTTGCGAGATATAATGAAGCACTCACTCTTGACAACCGTATTCCGCACGATCGTATCGATCGTCCGTGAAATACGAAACTGAAACGACGCTTCGTAATATCGTTTCCATAAATCTTATATCTGGTACGTATCCTCATTTTACGGTATTAGAAATCGGCACGCTATTGACGAGATTTTCAATGAAAAGTCGATTATCGTCTACAACGTTTCCGCTATCTTCGAAGAATCAAATCGAACGAGTAACTGATTCGTTTGAAAAATTTTGCTTTGCGTATATTTGAAAAAACGAAAGTCTATATGTATTATATGTATGTAATATATGAAATGTTAAGGAGAATGTAACAAAATTTCCTATTCCACGTTGAGTTCAAAGGAACAATGTTAGTAAAAAGGTTTAATACTGTGAGCATAGTAGGGAATTTTAGCTTATAAATGTGTAGTGCTCTTGGTAATTTCGTATGAAATCTACTTTGAGGGAAAAGTGAAGGAACAGGGGTGGACGTTAAAAGATTAAAGATAAACGATATTCTGTCTGATTGTTTGTCCGACAAAACTGGCTATCTCCTATATGCTTTATGAAAACGGTATAATATTATAATGAGAAAAATATTTTAGTTTAATTATAAATTGCTACCGAACAACCAAGGTGAAAGATGCAAGTCGAAAACTCGCAAAGAAAATCGAATTTTCGATTGTTCATAAATTCATTTCCTACGTATACAAGTATATAGTAGTAGTCTGATCTTGAAAGATAAAATAATTAATATTATATAATAATAATCGGCAAATATCGGGTGTTATATTTATATTACAGTGACCTAAAAATTTCGAAAATTACAAAACACATTTATTATACGATAAATTCTGGACACTGTGTAATATTCTCTGCTTTTCTCCACAAAAAAAGAGAAAAGTTCCTAAGCACGACGTATACGCTGACAACGGCGAAGAATTTCTCCGAAAAATATTGTATTCGCACGCAATTGGCCTTTTGAGCCTGGCCGAAGTAGAGTGTAGCATCTCCGGTTCTCAAAGGCACTTGATCTAATTACATTAATTGCCATCAGTGGGAACAAAGGATATATCCATTCACCTTCGTACATTTAGAACGAAAATGACATTGAAAAAGTGGAAGAACGATCGAGGACGAGCAAACTTACGATTAAACTGATTAAACGATTAAACTGAGAAAAATGAAATGAAAAAAAGATCCATCGCTGAGCGTGGTTTCGATAAAAAGAATATTACGGAACTCTTGCATTCATTACCTTGGCAATCGAGAATCTTCACTAGGAATATTTCATAATTATCAAATTTATCAAATTTACTTTGCTTCTCTGTATGTCCTAATATCAGGTTGTCCGAAAAGTTTCTTTCGTTTTACGAGGAAATAATAGACGCACAACGTTTTTTTGTTTTATATTATTTTGTCGAATTTTGAGATAAACACCGCGACATTTCACAGACTTGGTTTCACGTTTGTACGAAGAAAGAAAGACACTTTCCGGACAACCTAATACTTACGAATGGAGGTGTACGTTGTACTTGTAATAAATTGTGAGCAAACATATTACTCACCCTAACACCGCTAATAATTCTAAAAGTTTCTACATTAAAGCCCAATGATACGTGGATTTTATATTTTCAACTTTCACGATGTACGTACGTTGTATGATACGCGTAGACATGGTCCTTTGGGTTTCGATCGAGCTTTTTAACATTTTTAAGTAATTCTTTATTTTTCCCATGCTTCTTTTTAAATTTTCCTTTGCTTAAAAGAAATTAAAGCAACACGTAGCGATAGAAACTATCGGATGATATTCTGTAAACTTGGAAGAGCATCCGAGAACTTTTGGAGATTTTTTAGAAACCTAAAAAATCGCACGAGCTTAAACGACCCAACATACAGACGACGTCAGGACAAATAAGTTTACAGAGGGTTAACGACACGTTGCCCTTTGTTCTAACGTTTTGTGATTAATTCGAGGTAATTTAGGGCTTCTTTGGGGCAATTTGCGGTAACTGAAACAGTTTCAGGCCTGCCCCGAAGAAGAGAACTGGTATATTCGCGAAACGTCGGAACAAAGCGCAACGTACCTGCTGTTAAAATCACGATCGTATTTCGAAGAGCTGCAAACCTGCGAATATATGAAACTTTTGCTAGTTGTCAAAACTATACTGTACGTATGGAAGCGGACGAGTAAAAAAGTTCGGACAACATAGTTTTCTTTCTTCCTTTCTTTCTCTTTTTTCTTTTTTTCTCTTTCGATTCTTTGCTTGGCAAACTTCCCGATAGTGATAATGGATAGCCTGTGTCGGACACGACATTCAATTCCTCCATTGTAATTACGTTTGCGGGAACTAACCGCAAATTTTTACGACGTAGAAAGGCAGTCCTAATTTCGCTTGGATTTGCTGATTTCGAAAGCTTTTCATAAACGAGTTTGATGATTGTTTAATGGAAGTTGAGGAAACTTTTCGATGTTTGGATGGCAATGCTGTTACTAGTTTTGCACTAGTTTTGGACAAGTATTTGATACTCTTGAAGAACGAGTCAGTTAATTGCGTCCACGTGGACACCAAGAGGAACGAACTTTGTGTGTTCTTCGCTCAAATGCGAGAATACCGAATTCTCTGAACTGTTTCAAACTCTCTATTCGCGCTTAATCGTGTTTATTCGCTATAATTGCCTTAAACAATATTTTCTATTCAGACGTGTCTAACGATATTTGATACGCGTGTATCGAAAACGATGTTTTATTAACATTGTTGTTTAATCGATCGGATTATTTGATATTCTTTCGTTTGACGATAAATAAATGTACCCAAGGTGTTTCTGTTATCGTTTTGTCTTGCTTTTTTGTAAATAGAAAGCGTACGGGGAAACTGGAAGAGGAAAAAGTTTTGACACGCTCGACCTCGCCAACCATAATCTGAAAACAAAGAAACGCGAGAGTAGAAAATTCAAATTGACATGGACCAAACGAACCAAAAGCGCAACCGACGATTTCCATCCATTCCGCTTCAAACGAACGATCACGAACACCGAGCAACGAGTCCGTTCATTTTAACGAGCGTCTCAAAGAAGCAACGCGGCCAACGGAAAATGGCTGATTATCGAGGCAGCTGGAGAATCGAGAAAGGCAAAAGGCAATTAGGTAACATCGTCGAGAGAGAAACGCAACGAAGAAGAAAAAGTAATTCGCCGTTGCCGATGGTATCGTTAAATTCCTTCGCTTCTCGCCATTCATCGACTCATCTCGAGAGAATTATTTTGTTTCCTTGGAAAAGTCACCGAAAAAGATCCTCGTGGGAGATCGAAGACGCGTTTCTCGGTACAAAGCGTATCGCAGAAACGAATGAAATTTATTATCGACAAGAAGCAGGCTAACCCTTCGATTTGCAATTACAATCGCAGTACGTGCAAGCACTCGTTCAGTTACAAACAGTTTATTCAATTCCACTCACGACACTGACAGTTTCAGCAGAACGTCAACGTATCGTTCCACGAAACCCGTCCAGAGGGACGGGCTACGCTTTAAACGGGTTGGAAATTCGAGAGCGAAACGACCGCTCAGGGTTTGGTATTATTTCGGTAGCACCTGTGAATGACACGGTACAAAGAGCAAACGTTCGCGAGCTAGGTCATTTAACCCGCCTCTTCGAAACACCGTGGTGACTTTCAAGCGGTGGTAACCCCTCCAAACCACCCTCGAATCGTATACCTTGACACGTGCTTGATCCAACTTTGACGCGTTAGACATTTGTCGATAGGAGGGTACCGAATGCTACGTGGTCGAATTATTCCAGTCTTACTTGGCAAAAATTTTGAAGCATTGTAATTTTTAATTTTATTCATTTACCATATTCGCATGCTTGGTTCAACTTTGACACGTTAGACATTTGTCGATAGGAAGGTACCGAGATAGGAAGCTACGTGGTCGAATTATTCCAATACTACTTGGCAAAAAATTTAAAGTATTGTAATTTCTAATTTTATTTATTTACCATATTCGCATGCTTGATCCAACTTTGACACGTTAGACATTTGTCGATAGGAAGGTACCGAGATAGGAAGCTACGTGGTCGAATTATTCCAATATTACTTGGCAAAAAATTTAAAGTATTGTAATTTCTAATTTTATTCATTTGCCATATTTATAATCGTATTTATTGTAATTCTAATTTCAAAAGGAGAATTTCAAAATTGTTTGTTAAATTTCTCAATATTATCGTGTTCGATCAGAAAATCCTCAGACTAAAATCCCCGAAAGAATGTCAAACACCGTGATTTTATTTCCCTCTCGAAGCTTACGATGTAAGCTTACAGTTGGAAGACGTATTTCCTGTACGGTTTGTCGCATAGCAATTTTCTAACCGCAAGAACCGATGTACAGTGCTTCGTTCTAGATACGAGCAACAAAACGTCGAATGATTTGTGCGAATAGTTGGACGCACAGCGATCCCGCGTATCGATCGTTACGACGATAGATAAAAATGTGAACTCGCGACTGTTCGTCGAGGCAAATTCGACGTTACGGCTTCGAATGGGATGTTCCACGGCATAAACGGGCGGTCGTCGGCGGGCACGGCTACCGAGTAAATCGAAAGTCGAGGGAATTAGTGATGCGACGATAGAAGAAGCCTGGCTCGGTTAAATTGTTCCTTTGAACGTTCCTTTAAATCGGACCGCGTATCGCACGTTAGCCTTAGGATGGTAAATTTCCAAAATTTATGTTTATCAGCGAAGCGATTTGAGATCCGTTTTGCTTCTGTCTTGTCTTCAAAATTGTTAGCAGGTTGAAACAAGACTGAAACGTATGAAGCGAATCGACACGTTTCGGACGAGTAATTTTAACTTCGATCTTTAAATGGTAGGTTTGAAGAAACTTGGAAAGAGCTTCGTAAACGTGAACTTGGTTTACATAATCTTCTACACATTACACGTACCATCGTTCGTTCATTTTCTTCATCCTTCCACACCTAACTCTATTTCTAATGTTTATTTCTCACTCTAACGAAAATACTTATATCTCGTTCTATGTTATTCGTTCTATTATTATCCTGTTCATTCTATTTATTCTCTACTTTATTGCACCTACATTTCTCGTCTCCTGTGCTCATCTTTCTTTTCTCGCGCTCACGATGCTGCTCAACCAATCTACAACCTCCCTTCCATCTCGTACAACTTTTCCCACGCATAAATTTACTTTTTCCATGTCTGCACAGTCCTTCGGTAATTGTAAGTGTTTCGTCGTTCTCATATTCCTTCCGGATATCCTAGGCAATCCGTTACCCTCCTTCCTCCGATATTTATTCCCTTCTTTCATATTTCTGTACTTTGTTCTGGTCGTAAAGCTCTGGTTTCTCTGTGTACCACTCTCCTTTAAAATAGAGCGAGATGTCCACATCATATAAATGTTTGTACATCCTGTTGTATCGGAATATCTTATTTCGTATTGTCATTGTCTTTCGTTTTAGGTATCTCGTACAAGTATTATTGCGATGCTTTATTCTTTTATAGCAATGTAATTTTACTCGAGATAGAATCTGGAAATTAAAGATGAAGTTGATTTATGCCTCTTCGAGAGACTCGGGACGTTTCTTCACTCGCACTTGCGGTACAATCACGAGAAACGAATGTAACGTGAGTTTAATGACGTGGTTAGGATCTGCTGTAAGAGTCGAAAATTGATGAACGAATTCAAAGAGATCTTCGTTAAAAAATCGCAATACATACTTCTCCCTCTATATAATTTTCGACTAGCAATGACGACTAAAGAATCAAAATGCTCTATAAAATACCCTGAACAAATCGATTATTTCGTAACAAAACACGCGCACGCCCATCATTTCCCTTTTTCTTTAGATTTCAAAAAGATGCCAGTGAGAAATCTCAATTTTGGACACCAAAGTCAAAGTGTATTAAAATCGCCTTTTAACAAAAATAATACTTTATTCCTTTAACGTCACCGATGGTCAAAATTCGCTCGTTCCGACTCGTTTTCCCAATTTCCATGCGCACTGTAAAATTCGAAAAGTCTACTAAATTCGAAAGACCTGATACACCATAGCTTTGGGATTCAGCATCAGAACTAACTTCGCAGTTGATGTCATAAAATTCTTGCAAACTTCTTCCCACCTTGTAAATTATCTGAAAAAAAGAACTCTTCTTGCACGCAGTCCTATCGTTTGTTTCATTCACCTGTCGTCCGATCTAATATTCCATTTGCAAAACCGCGCGCGGTCTTAACTGCTGCGGTGAAAACCTCGAGCAAGAAACCGTACTACCTCCATTAACACAACTTCCGTGCCGCAGGGTCTTCTTTTTATTTTTAACGCCGAACGAGATAATTAGTCGTTCTATTTGTACCAGGAAGCGTCTCGTATAACTGGACTAAAACCCTGATTGCTTTTTTATTCCCGGCTCTCGACGATAGTAGGGAGAGGGGGGGGGTTGCTCGGGGACAATAGGGGTTGAGATGAAGCAACGAGGAACGAAGCTGTGTCATCGTGGCTTTCTTGCGGCCATTGAACGCTGATAAAGGCTAATGAGACTGCCGTACTTTGTCCCGTGTCACGGCTGTTAAAGTTTGTAACTATTGTTATGTAATTAGGGGAACAAAGGCTCCCCGTTCGACGATTCGATGGAATTTCCACGGTCAACCGTACGGAGATACGGTTCTCCAACGATGAAACTGGCTGTGGTTATTTTACGCTGCCGAAAATAACACGAGACACGCGTTTGATGGCAATTTGGCCATTTTGTGGCGCAGGGCTGCCACTTACGATCGTAATCTGGGTCTTTGTATCCTATCGATGAGATTTCATGGGAAAATATGGTATTTGTATTTTATTTATTTCGGTATGTACACGTTTGTTCGTCGAGGCAACTCGTGGATGTAAAATTTAATAAACGATAATTGTGTATATAAATAAACGAAAGGTGGATTTGTCGAGTACTCGAGGGCATAAAATTCGTCGTTCTATTAAATTTTGCTGAGATTGGTTGTGAAACCGATTCAAAAATCGACGATGTTTGCTGTTGTTCCAGTTTCCACTAGTTATGTATTGGAACGTGACAACGTTCCAGGAAGCTCGTGAGATTTTCTACTCCGCGGGGGATGTTTATGCGCAGAGGCGCGGGACAAAGCGACCCAGTTTCGAAACAGTCTTTTAGCGCAATCGGCCAGAGCGTCCAAACCGATGATCTCTTGGGATAAAAACGACTTAAAACTAGGTGGCATTCTATTTGGTAGCTAAGTTACTCGGCTCCACGGTCACATAAAACTTCTTGTTTACTCAGGGAAACAAAGGATCGTACTTTGAACGGTTACAAGCTGAATTACGACATTGTTTTTTATAACTATCGTTGCAAGTGAATCCAGTGGTAGAGATTTTAAGATTATTAAGAAATAAGGGACAAAATCGCAACGTCGTAATCTCTGATCTATCCGTCTAACGTCGTACGCATTTGAGTTATGGTATTTCACAATATTCCACGATTTTACTTTTTACGGGATATTTCGTGGAAAATTTTACGGAATATACGTACCAATAGAAGCTTTTTCGTAGTTTGCTCGCGTCAAAGTATTTTTCTGGAACATTAGAAAAGTACGTTTTGATCGAAAACGATACAAGGTTAATATTGACTTAATAATAGCGCGTATCAAGGAAAATCAATAAAAAGTTATCATCGCACGGCGTAAGCTTCAAACGAATTTCCTATTTACCTTTAACGATTCTTAAAAATACACGGTCGCTGATAGACGCGTTCGGTTTATGTATTTAAATCCGTTTCATTATAGAAAATTGCGGCGTTAAGGAATTTCCCAAGCATAAACTGTCGACTCGCGGGAGCAGAACGAACGTCCACGACATTAATCCTCTTCTTTTTTGTTGGCAGCCACGGAGGAACTCGGTAGCAGCATGAGCACCACCCTGCCGTCCGCACCGACCGAACTCTCGCAATTCCCCAAGCTTTGCGAGCTACGTCGAAAGTTTCCTGTTCTGTACCGCGTCGAGTTTCAGGTGAGGACAATAAATCCCTTTCTACACCCTCTCCATTTCTTCGTCCCTCTTTGCCTCGCCGCTTCGATATTTTCCAGCCTCGTATCTCGCTCTCAATAATAACTTCAACGCGCAACACTGAAATCGTAGTTGTTCCAAATGTATCGTGCAATTGAAAACAGTTTTTAAGAGGATTTTTCTCCGATTTCTTCTTTTCGTTACGAAACATTCGAGATACGTAGCTAGGTAACCGATAAACGTTACGCGTAATGCGATCTACCAAAGAAAATTCAATCGTCGATAAACCCCGGCTAAACGGAACTATCGACGATTTTTAAACCTGACGCTACGGTCTAAAGCGAGATATTGAAATTGCAAAGAGGACCATACACGAACGTGGAACGCGTTTTCCTGGCCGAAATTATGCAAGGCCATCGTTTCCAACGAGGAAACGTATACATGTAGACTATAGACCGTAGACGTTAGAGAGGGTGCAAAGTGCCTTAAGATAGGCAGACAGCCAAGACACAGGCGGCAGACGACATCTAGGAGACAAAGCGGTCTCCCGAGAATAGGTGGTGGAATCGAGTAACTCGGCTCGATATCGGTTTCTCATTAGACTGCCATTTTGGTGCACGAATTCTGGGCCAGACATCCAAGAACAGTGGATGGCTTTTGCTGGTCGACAGGCTGGCGAACAAGATGAATCAGTTCGTGATAGAATCCTCCGTGAAACTTTCTTCCACTTGCCAATCACGTACAATATCGCGTTATCAAATTTTTCTTCTTTATCGTTTCACATATCGCGACACGTTTTAATCTCCATGCATTTCGTTATAATTAAACAGATATTTATTCGTGCAAATTCATATTTTAACGAGCACAAGAAAAAGAGCAGGATCTGGACAGAGATTTGCTTGACCTACTAAGCGTTATAACAAACGCTGTACTTTAGATATTTCATACAGTTTTCCATATTATACATTTCATGAATTTTTTCATCTTTTCTCGTTCCTCGCTCTATAGTGCAATTTATTATACCTTTTTTTTTTATTATATACAGTTACTAATAGAAGTTTCGTTGATGCTGTACTTAAAGGATAAAGGGCCTGTAAGCCGAAGTTTCTATAATAGGATAGTAAACATCAAAGTACCTTTAGTAGCTTTGCGACGTATGCCGTCTACTAATACAATTTACGATACCATGATATTGGATATAAAGTTGGCGTCCAAAATAGAGTTACGTTTAATTTGACATTCTGCTTAGCGTCCATACAACGACAACGAAGAAGAAAGAGCCATAATACTGAAAGTTGCTAACAGACGATAAAAGGGACGTGTTCCTGTTTAAAATTTAAAGTATCGTTACTTGAAAGTAACATTTTTTAAATATTCTCACTCGATCGATCGTTTTTCCAATAGAAATGCTATATACGTAATAACATATAGTCTACCATTTCAATCTTTCATTTTAATCCGAATTTCTGCTTGGAACAAGAAATTTTACAAAGCGAACGATGCTTATCGTCTATCAAATTTCACGATCATCGGATCAATCTTAAGATCTGTTTCTTGTTGATGGAACGAACTAGATTAAATTTTGGTCGGCATCAGAGGAACGATATTTCATTGTGTTCGGTAGAGTTCCCTTGTCAGATTTGGTTCGTAAGAGAATTATCGAGATGGCAGTGTCTAAAAACTCATTTGAAGCTCGCAATCTCCTCGATCATCGACGATTTATGGTCTCGTTTAGATTGTACGATGTACAACGATACGCTACCGTCGATTGCCTTGCCACCCGATCGGAACATCGTAATTGGTTCGACGTTTATCAGTGCACTCGCGCTCTTTCACGCTAGTCCATCGAATGCGGTTCGGAAGGTGCACAAGTGACTATTTTATCGTCCGTAATGTATAGTTTGAATCATCGATGCCTTTTTTCCAATTGTCAGCACGAACGATAATTTCGAAATAGAGAATTTTAATTTTACAACGAAATTAATCTACATATGTAGTTAATAACGTAAATCAGCTCACAAGTCGATTGATTTGTTTACAGTAAAATGAAATATGTAAAGTGTACATTTATAAAACTATTTCATAAACTGTTAATTTGTTGAAGATTATTTTCCATAAGAATCTTTTAAATTTTTAAATTACCAGTTATATTATACACTTATTTTTTTAAAATATATCACGTGCTCCTTTACAGTTTCCTGATTGTTTTAAATATTTCTTACCGTCAGGGGTATTGCCAGAGATTGGCATGGATTAAAAACAGTAATTTTTTACAGGCAAAGTGTATAAAAATTTCTTAAAGTTACTTAAAACATCCAATATATTAGAAATTTGTAATTATCTATCATAAACTATTGTACGAAGTTTTGATTTTCCATGACTTTTTGATATAAGACGTTCGATTTCTTTATCTTTCGAAATAATAACGTTTCGAACAAAGCAAATAACGTTTCGAACAAAGAACACACGCACACAATACACACGTATCTTATAGAATTCGTAGCGCAAGTAGAAATAACTGGAGATTAACGATCGTATGTGCTGTGCAGCACACGCGTGTACATGTGTGGTGAGTTGCAAACGAAATTTATGAAATTCGGACGCGATGTCACGAGTAATTCCGCTCGGTTCATTAATAATCGAGGAAGTTTAATTTAAACTTTGTATCCACTGCCAGCAGTGTCACTTGCGTGTCATTATCACATTTGTTAGGACAGGCATGTACATCGATGGTCCCAATTACTATATTTTCCGAATAATAGAGCGAACATTGAAAAATTTATGTAATTTCGCTAATTAGCAAATACTCGAACGTTTTATCCGTAACGTTATCCGAACGTCCTTCGAATTATCTTTCTTCTAAAATCACCCTATGCAGTGTGTTCGAATTACGTTTGAGTCGGATACTACGTTAGAGATTGGTAGTTGCAGCGTTGCAAGAAATTTAACAAAAATTCTACAGGCTATGAACGATGTTTCAAAGATTTGTTTTATCTGTTTATAGACGGCAACGAAAGTGGAGACGCATTCGTGTAGACACGCCACGAAACCAGCCAACAAGGAAAAGAACCAGAACCAAAGGTGTATTCCTTGTAAGTAACGATCATTCAACGTAGCTATTATTACTCGATATAATAAACTGTTTTTAAAATCAGCTACTAAAATATTCAGGAACAGCACCCTAACACTATAAACAAACGTACCATCTTGCATGATTTTTTCATGGCAAATAACCAATATTGTAATAATTATAATAAACAATAGGCTGCTAAAATATTCAGGTACAGCTCCCCTGACATTATAAACAAATATAGAATTTTTCATGATTTTTTCTGGTAAATAAACAACGAACCTCGACGATCTTCTAGAAAATTTGCTACCGAAATGAAGGAATAATTTTCTATAATAGTACTGCGAGTTTCTAGTTCAGGAATATTGAATGACGAGTACGAAACTAACGAAATTTACTTCTATATCTAGATAACTTAATATTTCGCTCATTTCTGTACACATAGCTTGAGACACAATTCGCTATTTCAAAGGCGATTCAGTGCGTACTTCGCTATTTCATTAGAAAATTAATTAATTTCTACGTTCTTAGATTACCGTTGCAAAGGCAATTTTATGGTAAATTTACTATTTCACGAATAACGTAATTCAGTTACACGATCAAGTTATATAATTTTCTATATATACGAAAAGCAATTTAACGTTAAATTCACTTGTACACCGATATTTTACTATCAGATTCATTTCTCTACAATAATTTAAACGGCAGTTCTTCGCGATAACTAATTATTCATCCTAACACTGAATTCAAACGGTATCTGCATACCGTGCGCAATTCTTACTTTAATTAACGTTTAATTTAATTCCAAACGGTTCTCAACACTTAACCCAAAATTTACGTAAAATAGCCAACGTTTAATACCAACGCAAACAACGTCGATTTTTTACCGCGCGAGAGGATACTTCGTCTTCGGATACTCGAGGATAATTGTTCACCGTTTCTCACCCCGCCGCACTTTTATCCTACGAAGCTTTTGATTTCGCCGTCCTCCGTGTACAACACACGAACGTAGTATAATAGTAGGTTTAATTATTCGCCAGCAGGAAAAATTCTGGTCACGGTGGGTCCAATTAGGAAACGCGGTTATATTCGCGCCTCTCGTGCGCGTGCTTCGGAACGAGAACAGCGGAATGAAAGTTGCGAGAGCGACGAGGAAATTTTAGGGGCAAACTAGGCGTTTCGCGTACGTCCTATGATACAGGGTGTCTGTTTCGACCCTTTAATATGTTGGATACAACTGCTACTCGTTGATTGGTCGCTGATGATCGCATTACTAAATATTTTAGTGTAATTAATTAACAGAACAATGTTGATAGATAGAAGATGTTGGCAATTATTTACAATAGGGTACGTTTTTTCAATTTCGACGATCTCGCAATATACATATTTGGCAGAGTTACGATTTGCGTAATTTTTTCCTAGACAGTGGCTAGAAAAAGTATTTGCACATATCGTTGTTTTTCGTAACCAATATCATTTTAATTTTAATTCTAATTTTTATTTTCGTAACTAATATCGAATTTTTGTATTCGTACAAAGGTACCATTTTTTAGAAGTAAAGGAAGAATAAATATACAATTAATATGTTTGGATCTCATCAATTAGCAATATAAATATTATAATAAATACGATGGTATACAAATAAAAAAAAATTTCCTAGTCAGTGTATATATTTTTCTGATACATGAATTTTAGTTTTCAAGATACACAGCGCAATGTCCATATTATATATTCAAGCTATACGTTTTTAAAGGATTTAAATTAAATCGTTTTAAATTGCTTTACCTATAATATTTACCAAATCATATATATCTGTTTTTTTTTTTAATTGTTTTATATTGTTTTACCTGCTACATATTAGAACGAGTATCGTAAATTTTCAATAAATGCATAAAAATTTGCATTCTACTAAAGGGATATTCGAACAAATTCAGCTGAAACAGGCGCCTTGTATACACGTACACAAGAGATGAACCAACATTTCCTCCAAATTGATATGGTTTCTCGTTTCCCTGGGTGAAAACGTTCGCTCGAAAAGTAATTTGACCAACTTTTTCGGGAATCTGTTGCATCGACCGAAAACCGACTGGCTTTCGTTTCATCCGTTGTTTAAACAAAACGATTTTGTTACCTCACCCTTTTTTAAGTTTTTTCTTCTTGGTTGATTACTAGAGAGAATTTGTACATTGTGAATTTGAGGCTTGAACGAACAGAAGCTATTTTATTTTTGTTACATGTTTTACGTATCTCTGTAACGTTGTTAACGTTCATTAATTTGCTTTTCGAGCACAGATGACTACAACAGGGTGGTTTTGGATCCTGTGGAAGGCGAGCCTGACTCCGATTATATCAATGCCTCTTACGTAGATGTAAGTAGAATATTACTGTTATTAGTGGACTTTCTTATCCTGGTTTCAAGCACTTTCCAAAAAGAAAAAGATCCAACCAATATTCTTATCTTTAAACTAGATTCTAGTTAAATTTTCTCCTAACTAAACTGAAACTTTAATTAAAGTTGCAGAAAACAACTGCAGATAACACTGAGATGATATTCTAATTTATTATAGTCTTTTATTTCATCTAGAAGTTAGAGACTAAACCTTCCCTTAAACCTTAATTGTTCGACCCTTAATTTTCATCTTAATTTGTTTCTTGGTATCACATCGACACGATGGTGTTACGAAACGATAAATAATTAAATTTACAAATTTTTGATTAGAAAGAGAACGAGAATATTCCTGTAAGTTTTGAAATAACAAAAGGATGTATAAATTATTATATATAACGACATGATACAAATTAACGATACTATATCCTAGAACTGTTCTAATTTAGATTATTTTAATATGGTATAGCATGTAGAATTAAGAAATCGTAATGAATTGGCCATCATTCAAGGAGATGATGCGTCGCTTTTTAAACCTATCGAAGGAGCAGGAAATGATCGTTTTTAATGTTCTCGCGTCGTGACTCGCAATATTAAAGATCAAGATCAAGGTTATTCGTGTTCCTTAGCTTCCAAGCACGAAATCATCTAATTTGAATAATCCATAATCGCAATTCCCGAAATAGATTAGCTACTTGGAAACGATTGCATCGTGACGTTTCTGCGACAGAAACGTTTTCTTAAAATAGTTTGTGTTAATTACGCTAATACTTACACTTTTCTTATCAGCCATACTTTAGATGGGATAACTGGCAGTAAAAGTAATCAAACGTCGGGATAAATCTTTCTTTTTTTTAATCATATTTTTTACTCCTTTCCAGCATAGAATTTCCCTTTTTGTATACAAAATTCGTAATTTTCTTTAACTTCTTTTAGTTTTCTTTAACGTAAAAACTATGGTCCAACAAACGTACAGTGATCGAACAGAATTTTATTTCAATCGAGTTCGATTAAATTACGAAAATCTTTCTACATTTTATATCAAATAATCTGTTGTTATCCAAATGAAATTGTATTTCATCTGTACGATTAATATTTATGTTTTAGAGCATATTGAAACCGAACGCTTACATCGTGACACAGGGCCCTATGGAGAACAGTGTGACGGAATTCTGGCGGATGGTTTGGCAGGAGAAAGCCTGCTGTATCGTCATGCTAACGAAAACCTTCGATTTCATCAGGGTAAGAATTTTAATCGATCGTCCTGTTATTTAATCGCTGGGGCTAGTCCAAGTTAGAGGGTAGTAATTCGCGTAGATTAACACGACTGACCGAACGACTGATATCTATTTGGGACATCGTAGTCGTGATAAAGGCGGTAGAAATTGGGAAACGTAAATTGCTCCGCGTAACCGTTTTAACATTTTCGTTTTATCGACAGAGCTTCACGTTGTTTTTTTTTTAAATCTATTACTAGATCTCTGTTGTACGTACGATAATTTATCGCCAATTAATAATATTAACGAATCAACAGATTATACGAATCGCGTTCGTATATTACGAAACACGCCAACATAATTCCAACGCGCGTATTTCTATTCGAATTTTATTCGAAATTTCTATTCGAAATACCGCGCTTTCACGCTGTACGACTCTCGCACAACGTAACAAAATTGCGTGACAACCTTTTGACAGACTACGTTCGATGAACGAAGAGATCCGCGTCATCGCGAAACCTGATGTCGAGGCTGGCTTTAGACTCTGGCCAGAGTCTAAAGAAGCCGTGCTTTTGCACGTGAAAATCGAGGATGAGCGAAGTAAACGAGTTTGGAAGTTGTTAGCAGCCACTCCGCTTAGCCTCGCCTCTTTGCTTCCATAATGATTATCCAGAGCGTCGAAGAAGCGACGGTTTTCATCGGTTTCGCGAGGGTAGATTTTTACCTCGACGCACGAAAAATAAGTTTGGCTGAATCATAAAGCTTTTCACGAGTTTACGTGGGTCGATTTATTTTACTCCGATGCATACAACGTAGGTTCTGCTTTTTAACGAATTGCTGCCTTTTTTTTTATAACTTAGACGCTGGAATTATAAAATCGGTCGTCCGATCCCGCTAAAAACTTTCGTTAAAAGTTAATTTGTTACTAAATATAAATACAATATTCGCCTGTTTTTAATTGTTAAATTAGGTTCTTTGAAATAATACCTCTTTAAATTCTTATCAAAGGTAATCCTTATCGATCCTTTATTAATTTCACAGGGTAAATGGAAGGCTAAATATGGAGGGTAAATAATTAATAACGTAACTGTTTTCCATTCGCTGGTGTATCACTTTGATTTGAATTGGGTGTTTCTTGCGTTAAATTATCGTTACGAATCTATGGTTCAACGATGCCAGTCGAGAGTTACATTACACGTAATTCCCAACAAAGATATTTATTTAAAGGAGGCATGTAATTTACGACGTACTATTGAAGTAAAATAATCAGTCCATAAAATAGATCTGCGTAAACTGAAGAAGAATTGATGACTCACTGTAGAAGATGTACAGCAGTGCGGAAATTTCGACTTTGTGGAAATTTATCGCTTCCCCTTCCCCTGCTTTTTTCAATGCACATGCACACAAATTGGAAAACAAATTCATTACTTTATTCGTTTCTCATACATTTTTGATACGACATTGAGCGTTGATACAAAATAATCCGTACAAAATACTTGAATATTTTCTTATTTAAATTTCTTGCCTCATCCAACTTCCATTTCTTCGATTATTTACTAAAAATTTACTATGAAATATCTAAATATTTTCTTTTCGATCGATACTTAGATACATTTAAATTCCTCATTTTTACGAATTCCTATTTCACCAAATGTTAATTAATTCTCGTGTTACCTGTTTAAATATTTTCATTTCGAACTACGCGCGATACAATCTTATTTTTATTTCTCCCTTATTTTTGTTTCTACCAATTCTTCTTATTCTCGCGAGTTTCTACCTTTCTTACATAATGTTAACTGATTTTTTTTTTTATCAAACATCCGAACAACTTTTCATTTTCGAGTGACATTCGATTTAAACCTTCAACTTTCGCCAATTTCTATTTTTCCACTGGAGAAATAAATTTCCTATTAAATATTTAAATATTTCCGTTTCCAGGTCGTACTCGAGGCAAACTCAGTTTCACGAATCTCCATCATCTTTCCGTATACCCAATACAAATCTTGCCTCTCACGATCTTCAAATATACCGCACCTCGTCCTCGCAAATTCTCAAACATTCGTCCTAGATGACACACGTACATTTTATCAAACTGTCCTATATGTATGAGCTATTTTCCGCTGAAACTACACATCCGTCGAATGATAACGAACATCGTACGAATCGATTTCAGGTGATGTGCGTCCAGTATTGGCCAGCGAGCAAAGACAAGGACGAAGAATATGGCGGTATCGGTGTTTCCGTGCTGAAGGAGGAAGAGCTTGCCAATTTTCACATACGGACGATAAGACTTTACAAGAAGAATAACAATGACGTGAGTGTTCTTCTCCTTACACAGGCTGAGCTATAAATCGTGTTATAAATAGAGCGACGAAGATTGTATGGCGAAAAATAACACAAAATTCAAGACTAACAAAATTACGTGGGAAGATTCGTTTTTAAGGGAAACGTACTTGTCTGACAAGCAATATTATAGGTAGAACCATGAACGTTTATAGAGTTTTATACTTTTGCGAATATAATCGAGCAGGCTTCGCCTACCAAACGTTATAACAAGTTGGGTTGTATATATGTATATTTTTAAATTACTATTATTTTGAAACGCATTTTTCTGAAACACGAAGTCCCCAACGAAATTTTCTTATTCTTAATTCCTGTCTTATTTTAACGCATAGAATTTCTTTCTCGATCCACTTGCATCGCGATTTATGGTCCATGGTGTATACATTCTTTTCAAAGATTTATCGTTACATACGTAAATCTTTATTTGTATACCCTTTGGCTTACAATAGAGTTCCTTGCCACCGATTTATCTCCGAAACCGTTTGATCTTCGACCTTCGACCTTTCTTTTTCCTTATCTCCATCATCCACCTTTTAGAATGATTTTCTCTCCTATCTGAAACGCGCTGTCTCATCCGCTCTTTCTCGCAACATTTCTTTACCGCATCCTTTCGGCACGTATTTCCACGTTTCCTTTTTCCATCTACATATCGCACGTTTCTCGGATCTAGTGAAACATCGGCGCGAAGAACTTAATGTATTTTATACGGGAGTTTAATATTTGCAGCTTCTCAGTCGTAAATTGAACATGTTTCGCGAATTTAAGTGGCAGACTGCGTTGAATGACAAAGAATGTTTTCCGCTTCCTTCTCTAAACGGCGCTTTAAAGCTTTTTCCCCCTGTTTTATTTAGATTCGCGATAAATTACGAATTACTATTTCCTTGATCGTGTTACTCTGGTCGGGTCTATATAACCGAAAATAAAAATTATGCTTCGATAGACGCTATTAAAATAAAATTTATCAAACAGGTAAACTAAAGTATAGCGTATAAACAGAGTAACCGTGGCGCTTGGCGAAATAAATAACGCGCATAAACGTCTTGAGACTGAATTTTTCTTCGAGAATCCTGCGACCCAATTCTACGTGTTTGCATTTTTAATACGCTATTCGCTTTTGAGAAAATCTGAATATTTTTCCGAGGATTATCCTATAGTAATTCGAATCTCTGATATCTCGTATCTTTGCATTCCTTCTCGGTATATCCTTAACCCTTCACGACTAATATTCCGAATATTTTCAATACTTTATTCTTTCTATCATTGTTACTCGTATTATTTTTATTATTGTTGAGGTTATTCGATGTATAAAGAGAGAAAACGCGTGGATAAAGTGTAAGATACAAAATATATATATTTAATTTAATAGTGAAGTGTAATAATAAGTAGGAATAGAATTTGAGCTGGTCCAGATCCGCACGCTAGCAGTGTTACCTTATAACTGAAAAACCCCGAAGCCAACGTCGCCTGTCTACTATTTATGGTCTGCCTTCCTGCTATTCTTTTGTCTATACGCTGTCGATGGCTTCGGCGCTTGAGAAAACTAAAAAGACCAGATGTGGAGTTTTCGTAGAAGTGGTGACCACTTCGACGATTATTTTACCGTTAATAAACTGCGAATATTTGTACATCTGTTTATGCAAAAATATATACGATACACGCAATGTATCTAAATAAAAAATATATAAAATATATAAATTATCGAAAGGAAGGTACTGATGATATTTAGAAACTTTGAAATCTTCATTCTACGATTGTTTCGCCATTTCTCTGTGAAATTTCTTGCTTAAAAAATATCTCTACCTTGTAAAGATATAAATTTACATAAAGAGCCAGAGCGTAATAATTGATATTATTCTATAGTTGTTGCTGTTCCTTTGTCTTATCAATCTCATCATCGTTATCGTGTTCTCCCTTAAATTCGCAACTCTTCAAAGAAATTCCTCGCCATCGATCGCAAACTCCGGCATTCTTTTCCCAGTCTTCCCTCGACGAATCACCATAAATTACGTGACACGAATTGCACTCTGTATAATGTAAAAGGACCGCAGAGTCGAATGATCTCCCAATACGGTAATGAAGTCTCGGCTGGCACAAGATCGTGCAAACTCGGAACTCGTGCCTGTAGCGAGAGGTAAAGTAACACAAGGTTTGGTCTCAGCTAGAGTCTGCGAATTTCGCTGCCGGCTGAGAAAGTTGGTAAAAAGTTAGCGGAATTAACCGTGGAGAAACTGGTAGCCATTTCTGAAAGTGGCTGAATACAGAACGATACTAAGCGGGAAGACTCTGGCAAAGAGGAGAGAATGATGAATTTACTCGAACGACTGTTACGTAAGGCTTAATTTTATTAACTCGACGGAAACGGGGTGAAAACAAGGAGATCTCTCCAATTTTCACCGACATCTCCTCTGTTTTAACTATGACGAGCCGTTTCGTTGTACGACGCTTGCTTCGTATAATTTCTCTGCCGAGCCATTCATCCTGATCGTTCGAACGTGGTGGTTGAAACGACGAACGAATATTTCCATTCTTGTTCCGTTCTATTTCGTTCAGACGTTCCCGATGAGAAGTTATCGTCGATTTTGAACGTTTTTTGGATAAAAGTAAACCGTAGAGTCGTAGAAAAATATAAACACGAAATGATCATCGCGTACGAAATGTACCACAATCGTAGAACAACGAGAGAGTTACTCTTTGTTTAAACTCTGGGAAATTGATTTTCTATCTAGTTGGAAAGGTTCGAAGAAGAAACTTCATAAAGTAATCGTATTCGATACGATGGAATATAGTGGATCGAGGCGTAGAATTGCTCGCTCATCGAGAAAAGAAAAGCCTCGTTTTGATGCGTTACTATAGACGTTCGCTATAAATCGCGATAAAAGCAAGGCAATAATCGGTCTCGAGATTTACTGGCGGCGGAAAATTTAATACGCCGCCGCTCCGTTGCAATCTCATTCCGTGAATAGCAAAGGGTACATAATGCTCGACAAGCAAGGAACATCCTAAACGGGACAAGATTGTCGTCGAGTAGCATTGTTGCGTCATTGTGCGTGATAATTCCTCAGGGAGCATAATTCAGCACTCGGTTGCTGCGTCGTGTGAATGCGCTACAGGAACTCGGTAGTTTAGCTTGGTTTCGTGAACTTTGTGTTCTGAAATATGAAACGCGCTATAGTTGATATAATAGCGAATCTTCGTGAAGAGAGAGAGAGAGAGAGAATATTGGATAATGGACGATGCAGAGGTGACGAAGTTAAGATAGAAGTAATTTTTACAGAGTGGTTCAAAGTAAAAAGTAGAACAATTATAATACGTTTTATGTATTTTGAAGATCAATAACGAACTTAGGGTATTAGGTATAAAATAGCGAAATACGAAATATTTCATTTTGAATGATGATGTTCTACTTGAATTTTTGTTTCCGTTTCGAAAGAACCGTAAGCCGAACAATTAGTTTATGTCACATATTGGAAATTAGAAAAGCTGTTGGAAATCTTTGACGCGATTTCAAAGGCTTGACTATGACGAAACACGATTTATTCGTCAACTTGACTGACATAGATGTAACTTATAGCGGAGAGCCGTTTAAAATTCGAATTGCGAGAGTTAAACTGCCAACGACACGTACGCATTATCTCGCTCAAAATGTCTCGAATTTATAACGATAGTGAAATATTTTAATCGTGCATTAAAGTCCGAAAAACGTCTCTAACGTTGCCGCCTCGTGAATAATTTTCACGACGAAACTGTCGATATTTCGCGTGAAATAAACGCGTGAACGTAATAGCGAAATTGTCGATAGATTGAAATAATTTTCTATAGACTTTCAACCGTGATAAACATCAATTTCTATCAAAATTCCTTTACCAAAAATAAAAATGTAAACCATTTCGAGTCCCGTCAAATTCACTTCCCATCATCTAGAAGCTTGACAAAGTTTCCAAAAGATCGAGCTAAATAGAAAATAGAAAATGGAGAGATATAAAAAAGGGATAAAGCTAAAGACAGAATTATTATTCGACGTTTCAGGAAGTTACGGAAGAACGAACATTATTGCAATTCCACTACACGGAATGGCACTCGCATACGTGTCCATTCGGAAACGCGGTGTTAGAGTTCCGTCGACGCGTGAGAGCGGTAGTCGGTTCCACCATAAAGAACGAGTCTGGTCCTATGGTGGTCCATTGCAAGTAAGTATTTCCATCGATATGAATGTCGATGGTTTGATGTAATTTCCAATTTGATAGCATGCGATGCTTTCCGATCTGATAAATCGTTGAACGAAAGAAACGTTATGTTTTTGGCAAAATAAAGCGACGGTGGTGGAAGATCAGGCGTGTACCTGGCGATAGATGCTAATATGGAATTGGCCGAGGAAGAAGATGCCTTCGACGTCTTTGGCTATTTGAAAAAGTTGCGACAAAGCAGAAGAGGACTTATCGAGAACTTGGTAAATTCGGAATATCGATCGTCTTCTTATTTATGGTTTCGTTCGAGCGACGAGAGATAAGATGCTGGCTCAAGGAGATTGAGCTTCGCTTTTCGATGAGTTCTGTTGATTGCACTGTTTATCGCAGTATATAGATTGTTGGAATCTGTAGAAAGTTTCGAACGTTTACTTCGATAATTATTATTTTGTCATTAGTACCAGTTCTATTTTTCATTATTATTATATTAGACGTTTTACAATGAATTTCTCATTCAACGATGATTTCCTTTTATATCCTATGCTCTATTATAAATATTCAAATTATTTTCAGAAACAGTATGAATATCTAATCATAAGAATTATAGTCTGCCAATTACGAATTACGAACATTTCGTATTATTTATAAAAAAAAATAAAAAAGATGAAAAATAGTTAATAATATCTAAACATCGATGTTACCCAACATTTTACAATAATCAGATTTATTATTATGCAGGAACAATATAGATTCGTGTACGACACGCTGGAGGAGTTTGTGGTGTGTGGCACCTCGTGGTTTCCGGTCTCAGAGTTGTCGCAACGTCTTAAGCAGAAGAGCGTAAAAAATCCGATAACTAAAATGAATGAATATCAGCGGGAATATCAGCAAATTTGTAAGCAGACGCCGCGCTTTACGATCGGAGATTGCGCTGGAGGCCACAGGGCTGATAACAGGGAAAAGAACAGAGATGTGTTGGTTGTGCCGCGTAAGTTTCCACCAATAAAACATCGTATAAATGTTTTTCCGATGAACGAAAAAAAGAAAGGAAACGCTTTTACTACATTGTAAAAATTGCATGTCGCGCATACGCGGATACTGCGTATATGAAATATAGAGAGACTCTATATTTCATTTCCCTATCAATTTTTATATCTTTTTCAGAAACTATACGGGAGATATTTATAAACAGATATGAATTTGTTACTCGTATTATACATAGATTTCAGACGTGAAATTTCTTGCGTACCTTATACTTGCATTTTTCAAGCTATATTTTTTTAAAAGGAGCATACACTTGTTTTTCTTTTTGCAAATGAAATAATTGATGATTTTGGAAGAGTTATATATTACACGTTGGGAACTTTATCGTGTTATATTTCTTTATGTCAGAAAAATATAAAATTATTTCGAAATATAACGCGTAAATGTCTCTTCTACGTGTGTGTGTATATGTGTATAAATAATGGGTGTAATATTTAACGCGAGCCGATCATATCTTTATTCATGAACTAATATTTCTCACTTTAGCTGACAACTTCCGACCATACCTCACCAGCTTCCAGGGTAACAGTTACACTGACTATATAAATGCTGTCTTTGTGGACGTAAGTGTACAATCTATATATCTAAATGTTTCACGTTGATATTTCAATTTTCTCTAATAGTTAATTCTTCTGTCGTAATAAAACTTTGTGTATTATTTTCCTACAATTAGAGATTAACGGGGGTTTATTAAAATTCCCATACAAAGGGTTCTTCGTTATCTTCTCTGATAGAAATTACGTTTCATCTCCAGCTAGAGATTTAAACTCCACATGGAACCAAATTACTATATAGGAAAAGATGTTTTCTTTCGTCAATCTTCATCCCACGTCCTTTCTATTATATAAACTACCGTTCATTTCCTGCGAACATCGTCGTTTTTTCTCTTAAATGGTCGTTCTCGACAGGGTTACACGAAGCCCAGGGAATACATCGTAACGGAATGGCCTCTTCGACACACGTGCGGTGAGTTTTGGTCCCTGGTTTACGATTACGAGTGTTCGGCCGTGGTGGTACTCTGCGTACCTCCCCCAGGCTCCACCAACTTCCCCAGTTTCTGGCCCGAGGGAAAACACTCCAAGAAATACGGACCTGTTTTTACGATTGATCACATCAGCCACAACCACTACACGAACATCAAGACCTGGGTGAGAAACAGCTTGCTGCTCTTTCTTTTACACGCTTTGAATTCTTTCTACGGGGTCTAAGAAGACATCTAAAAACATTTTCTTGGGCAATCTAGTTTTCTAACTAGTACGGGTTGCTGGGCCGAGATTCGAATCCGAATCTTTCGCTTACTGGGCTGGTGCTTTCCCAAATTAAGTTGTCCACGCCATCGAAGAAAATATTTTCTCTCAAACTCTTAAAGTCACGAATGGCTACCACCTGGAATATAATATATAATTTTTATTCCACCTCTCAACGGAATTTGAATACGATTTGGGCGATAGATTCTAGAAAATAATCGTATCACTCTACAGATTTTTAGGATAAACAAGAAAATCGTGTCACTGACCGAGCTGATGGCAGGCGTGAAAGCACCACCGAAGACGGTTCAGTTGTTCCAACTGACGTGTTGGCCTATGGGTCACAAAGTTCCAACGTCGACAAACAGTCTGGTCGAGTTGATGAATATGGTCGAGAGGTGGAGGCAACGAACCGACTATGGACCGGTCGCTGTGGTCTCCCCAGATGGCAGAAGTCGTTGCGGTGTATATTGCGCCGCAAACGCGTGTATAGAACAAGTGATTCAACATGGGGAAGTGGACATTTTCCAAGCAGTTAAAACTGTACGCAGACATAGACCTCAGCTTGTTGAGAACATGGTGAGTGGTTGTAAGCGAAGCAAGTTATTCGGCACATTCGCTTTTTCGACTTTTAACAGTCGTGTGTTCCAAATTTAAAAAAGGATGTTGCTTCGAATTGTTGCGTATACCATTCTTTAACGATAGTTTTGTGATTCTGTTGTCGATCAACAGAAATTAACTAAAAATCAATTAAAATCAAACGACAAGTATCTATTTACGATACAAAATTGTCGATATTTTCTACCTGTTAAACTTGTCTTAACTTAAAATTCCATTTAAAAAGGAGGATTATTTTCCAATTTACGAACAATTTAATTATCATTTAAATCGTGCTCGAAACTGTTGCAGACCGAGTACAAATATTGCTACGACCTGGTGCTACATTACGTGCTCCACTACCTGAACAAGGACATGAACGAGAAAAAGTGAGAAAGCGAGTTGAGGGACGAGCTGTGGTTCATTGAGTTCGGTCGCGGGGCGGCGCTGCCGTTGACTCCGGAGGAAGCCCCGGCGGACGGGGAGCCAATGGTCCCGTGCGCCCAGGGTCGCGTCATCGTCGAAACGGCGCGTCCGGCGCTTCCGTATTTCGCCACGTGTACCAGTTATCGTCGACAAGTGGCGATAACCAGCACCCCGATCGAGATAGCCAGTATATCTGGTACGTTCTCGAGTACCACACAGACCGATCAACAGTCAACGGGTTCTGGCAGCAACAGAGGCGCCATCAGTAAGATCCCGATGCTTCCGGCTCACAGTACCGCGGCCAGACCAGAAGACCTCGGCGTAACGCCCTGGTACCTCGAGGATTACCCTACCATAGATTCCTCGCCGGGGCCCATGGGCGATCGGAGCTCGTATCCCTCGTACTCGCACATGGACACGGAAATGAAGCCGGAAAGCACGTCCACGAGGAATAGCAGCATCGACAGCGAGATACCACGACCTGGTCCAGTGAGTACCGCACCTAGGAAGGCGTACATGGATCTGAGAGACGCCATCGCTCTGCTGGACGAAACCTGCCCGAACCAGGAGCCCAGTCCGTCCCTCACGCCAAGAACACCCAGGACCCCGTTAACGCCACACCCGAGGAATAAACGGGCGCGATCTAAGAGCAGCGACAACTCATCGAACTATAGCAGCGAGAAATTAAACGATCGATCGTTCGAGAAAGAGGGTAAGGAGAAGAAGAGACCGTTTTTGAAGAAGATCGGCATCTCGAAGACGGAGGACAAGCCGTTCCTGGCGAAACTTGCGCCTAAGATAACGGGCAAGCCTTACTTGGAGAAAATCGGGCCTAGCAAGGCGGTGGAGAAACCTTTCTTGGACAAAATTGGCTCGTCGAAGACGTTGGATAAATTTATATTCGATACTCCGCGTTACGAAAGGTGGAGCGTTAAAAATGAAACGTGTGTGGAGGAAACAACGGCGAAGACCGAGGAAACGAAGAAGACGGAAGAGAGAAGGGTTCAGAAGAACATGAGAGTGGAGCAATCGTTTGACGTTCAACGTAGAAGGTCTGCTAAAGGTCCTTTGTTGAAGATGTATTCGTTCGAAACCGAAGATCTAGAATCGACTGTGCAAGTAAAGGAACTTCGAGATCCTCTCAGAGGTGCTTCTTTGGACGATGTCCTGGACTCCGGGCCTAGCTCTTTGCCATTGGATACTACCACCACGACGGAAGAGTCGCCTAAATTGGAAACAAAGGAACGGGCTAGCAATGGTGCTGAATTGCTCATGTGTCGTGTTACAACTAGCGAGGAAATCATTTTTACTAACGCAAGTGTCAGTTCTGATAAAGAACTTAATAGCTGGGACAATTCACCAAGAAAAAGATGGCTGCTGAAGAGAGATCCATCGACGCCAAGAACACCTACTCATCGGAAGGTGATCCAGAGCTCCCAGACCGTTGAACAGACGCAAGATAGCGTTCCCAATTCGCCAGTGAAACGTCCAATCTCATCTGTTCTGCCAGATCAAAATGAATCACAAGCTGACTCTTCGGAGAAAAATATTTATTCGCCAATGAAGACCAGAAGACAGACGTACGAGGACCTGCTGGACAGGGATGGCAAGGATCAGGGTGAAAAACCTAGCAAACAGGCGCAATTTGAGAGAAGAGGCATTTCTTCGGATAATCTTTTGTCCAAGGATCGCTCTATAGCTTCTGTTGGATACCAAGAAAGAGACCGGGTCGAAAAAACTAGGGAAGCATCGTCAGAGGATTCTCTGGCGCATAGAATAGGTCAGGAGTATTCCAGAGAAACGTTCAAACAGCTTCAGGATAAGTTTAAGTATCATGAAATTCCTACTGAAACGTACGCAGACTTCAAAAGACGCACAAGAGGCAATGTTCAGAGCATAATTGGAAGGCAACAGGAACGACTAAAAGCGAATAACATCGTACCAGATGCTCGTGACAAAAGTCCCAAGGATCTTACATCAAAAACGGACGAAGCGTCAAAGTCAGTAAGTTCGACACCCGCTAAGATGGAAACAAATTCGACTTCGGAAAGCAAGAACGAAGTGGTACGAGTCCATGGAGGTACAGTTAGGTCTGTACTGAAGAAACAACAGGGAATAGATCACCCTAGTGATCAAGACTCGGATACTAATTCATCCATAAGGCGACCAAAGAGAAGAATCTTCCACGAACCGTCACAAGAGACGATGGACTTGCTGACTGAGCTAAGAAAGGTGAAGAGTTTGCTAAAGACGCCGTCATGGGAGAAGGAGGATCTTGAACTGGATAAAAAACCAGTTCGACAGCCTAAGCGTATTCTGTTGACTGACAAGGAATTCTGTCTGTCTGTTGAACGGGAAAATAGTATTCGCCGTCCATCGAGGGTGATCAATTCCCTAGAAAGAACAGAGGAAGGACAGCTTGATAGGAAGCAAGAGGAAGATCGGCAAAAAGAGAAGGAGAAAGAGGAAGAAACGAAGGAATCCGATGGAGGAATTCCTGGCCCGGCTCTGTTTGAGAAGAAGTGTTTGTCGTTGGACTATGCCGACGAGGAAAAACCACAGAAACCAGAAGCCAGAGCTATTTCTTTGGCTTCTGCCAGGAATTTGCGTTCGGAGGTTGAGGAAGCGGTCGATTACTCGGATGTAGCGTTGATATGCGACTCCAAAAGCTATTCCTCCGATGTTTTCAACACTCCATCGGATGAAACTAACGAGAAAGAGCGCGGTAGCGACTCGGAGAAAAACGTTCCGAAGAATATGAGCCAGAATCACTGCGCTGAAGTCGATATCGCTATTCCTATCGATCAGAAGGCAAGCAGTCCAAAGGGTAGGGTTCAGATTCAGGGTAGGACTAGCGATCTTTACGAGATCATATCCCCGAGATCAACGCCATTCCGAATAAAAAAGCGACTCGGGAAGATCTCTGTCGAGGAGACGGTCAAGCCGGAGAGTTTCACCCTAGGTTCTAAGGTCGACTGCCGATCCACCGTTGCCCAGAAACGGACCAAGTGCTTCCCTTTATAACGCACGCCGACCTGCCAGTGGGCGAAACGCTCTCTGACGACGTCATATGTTTGGCGTTCACTCTGAACGAAATTCGAGCCGAGAATAATGGCAAATCTGTTGGTCGTATCGTTTAACTCTTCTGATAAAGATCGATGGTGAGATTGATTTTGGAGACGAATTGTAATATGGGTGGCTGTAGACTGCTTTCGAATCCATCTTCAGTCCTCGAGTACTGCTTCTTCGCCGTTTAAACAAATCTCTCTTTTTTAACAGTGATCATAATGACAATAGGTTGTTCCGGGATTGGAAGATGATCATTTATGAGGAATTTCTGAATTCTGACAAGTGCTTCTGGTTATTGATCGTTAGATGCAGCGATTCCGCGGTTGTTAAGAATAAATTTAATTTGATAAATAACAAATGTGTTATAAAAAATTAAACGATGAGTATCAGGAGGGTTAACATGACCTGGTGTACTGCCACGCCCTTATCTCGCTCTCAATTTCTATCAGGGCGAAAATAGCAATCAACATTCGCAGTTGTTCTTGGGGATAATCATACGAACTTAAATCCGACTCTCGTTTCTTTTTCCTTTCTTCTTTTACTAACAAACACAATCAAAAAGTACATAAACAGGACGATAATATTTCCTAAGAAACTATCGAGAAGAACTTATCTAAATTTTTGATTTTCAATAAAGTTATGATTTTCGGAACGTCCATTTTCTCCAAGATGCAAGCGATTAGAGATGGAGAGAATTTCCTTAAAGCTCGAGAGTCGTCAGTGCTTCACACTTACGCAGATAATATTCTAAAAACGCATCCCGACCACTTTTTACCCGACGTTTCGCGATAGGAAACGGCTCGAAGAAGCTCGACAGATCGACGCGAAATTTTCCACGCAGTGTATTATATCCGAACATCCGACAACGACGAAAAAACGGTGTCGCGCGCACACTTCCGCCTGTCGAGCAGTGCCTTGTTCGTGGATATATTTATTTAGACAAAAATGAGAAAAAACAAAAAAACGAAGAAAAGATTAAGCGAAAGAATTACGAAGAATCCTATCGAACGATAATTAAGTGAAAATGAAGAAAAAAAGAGAAAAAAATCACAAAAAAAAAATATATATATATATATAATATATATTCCGACTGCGGGCCGGATTTTCTGAATGGGTCCATGGAGTTGTGCTTTCGATTACGCGCATCACGAAATGTTCTTCGACGAATTTTTCAGAAAAAGGAAACTTTCACTAAGCTTCCGAAATTATATAGGAAAGCAGAATGACATAGAAACGCGAATTTGTACTCTTTTCAAAAATCTATTTGGATCAAAAACTTCGTTCAAGTTAGTTATGTTACTTGAATTCAACGGATTAGTAATAAGACTTTAAGTTTGAATTCATACAAGTCGAGTTGCGTAACTTTCAATTCGATAATTTGACTTTAAGGGAATATTTCTAATGGAATATAGAGGAGGAAACAGTCGTGTATGTAAATGAAACGTTAATTATATAATTATAAACATAATTTTTGAAATCCATATAATTGTAAACGTAATTTGTAATTTATCCTGTGATGTATATTGTATAACGTAACGCAAAATCATCTCAATGGAGATTAAAGCTGTCCTAATAAGAAGAAAGTAAATGGTATAAAATCTCGCGTCCGCGAGGCAGCGAGGAATTCGTTTTACTCGAATTTGAATTGTTTGAACGTAGGTAACTCGGCTAATCTGAACGAAGTTATAGGGACGATCGTGAACAGAAGAGACTAGGAAATCTCGCGAGAGAGTGCAACTCCCACGCTTGCCAAGCCTATTCCCTGTTCGGCGAAGCGCGTGACGTTTTAACGACGTAAAGAAAAACATAATATATTATATTGTATCGGAGAATAACAGATTGTTACGTTCCTCTTATAATTTTCTAGAGGTAGATAGGATTGATAAACAACACTCAATGGAATAATACGGAAAGTAAAGAATAAATGTAGATATATAAATATAAATATATATATATATACACAGGCAAAAACTACAATGACACGTAAGGAAAAAAAAAGGAAAAAATGGTACATACTATCGTTACTCCGATGGAATATTTGTACGTATTCTATATACTATATATATTATATATATGACTATTAGAGACTAAAGCGAGTTGGTATATATGTATATATATACTTGCCACGTGGTGTATACGCGTATGTATATATAAATATATATATAGAAGCGTATGTGTACCTAAATAGGTGTACTTGTACGGATCCTATAGTTGACGAAATGTGCCAAACAAAGATACGATTTATTGTATGTTATGGAGTTACTTTTATATACATATATTTATACAGAGGGTTTACGTAAAGTATATAAAACCCCGAATTGAAGATTCTTAACGTATTCTAAGTGTAGAGAAATTCTGTCAATGTGGTACGCGGCGTGAAATACGTCGCGCCCTTCTGTTTAACCGATGTACAGGATGGTCCACTTATTACGATCGTTTCAAATATCCCTTTTATATTTAAGGAGAGAAAGGAGAAATATCCATAATACCGATAATACCAATAGGCTGAAAAATTATTTGAAATATAATTTACAAAAGGTACGATCTATCGCAATTAAATATTCAATCGATTCAATTGGCATATAGAAATTCTTAATTTCCACGTTTGTAATTCAATGTGAAATTTTAAGCGATTAACGTCATACGATTATATTAACACTGAACGATTAAATTATTTACGGTAATTGTTAAGCATTGCTTTTCTCATTAAAAAAACTGCAACCATCGATAATAAAAGATAATAGGGTCTTTTTCAATAAACTGGTAAAATCCTAGCTACAGAGTATCAACCACGAGAAAGCTCAAATTACAGCCAATTTTAATCGACGAATGGACTCGCGCAAACCTAAGTTCATCTCACGAGACATTTGTCTTCGTAAAGTTTTAAAAATCATCGTTCTTTACCGTCTATCTTCTTCGTTATCGAAAACGGAGTATATTTGAAGTGATCGTTGTTTATGGATTATCCTCCATATACAGGGTGGTTGGTAACTGGTAGTACAAGCGGAAAGGGAGTGATTCTTCGCGAAAAAAGAAGTCGAAAATATAGAATAAATATTTTTCGTTTGAGGCTTTGTTTTCGAGAAAATCGACTTTGAATTTTCGGTCGGTACGCGTGCACTTTATCGCGTCTCGTTGTAACGGATCTCATAATCATAAAGTTTATTATTACAAAAATTGCTGAAAACGTTGCCCATTCTGGCGAACACATACTTCTGCTCTTCTAATTAAATTTCTATGGACACTTTCTAACGTATTCGAAGCATCGTGAAGAAACTAAGATTATACCGCAAAGAAAGGTTTCTTGCACTTATGTCAGGATGTTCCGAAACGTCCTTTAGTATTTGCTTTTCAACATTTACACTAACGCGTCGTCGACGACCACCATGTCGTCTAAGTTTTTCAAAAGAACCATATTCGCCGAGGGTTCGTTCTGCTCTTTGAATAACACGTCTGTCAGAATGTCGACGATTGGGATACCGGTGTCTGTAATGATCAGCTGCGGCTGATGCGTTACCACCGCACGCACCTAACGAAAGTATCATGTCCGTATATTCCCGATTGCTGTTATGTAGACATGATGGTAGACTAATAGGTACTGATAGTGGATAGCGATAAAAGTCGGATAGTAAGTTAATAGGTAGGAAAACACTTTGGTCACATTGGAAGTGTTTAACAACGTAACGTCAATCGAGACAACGATCTACGGTGAGATCCGTTATAACGAGACGCGATAAAGTGCACGCGTACCGACCGAAAATTCAAAATCGATTTTCTCGAAAACAAAGCCTCAAACGAAAAATTTTTATTCTATATTTTCGACTTCTTTTTTCACGTAGAATCACCCCCTTTCCGCTTGTACCACCAGTTACCAACCACTCTGTATAATAAAGGAATGTGTATGCGAGTAGAATAATAAGAGAGCAGAAAATTCGCGCAGTGTCGGTAGAACAGTAATATCGAGCTCAAACATCGTCTTCGATTCGAGGAATTATAGATTTTGAAGAAAACGCTCTGTATCGTTACGTGAGCGCGGACGCATCCACACGATCGTAGGTGTTTAAACGCGCGTGTAACAAGTACACGCGAATTGTCCATTGCACAGGTGAAGGTGCGCGTGCAGATTACGTGTATACGTTCTTGTACCTATATGAGTGAATATCGTATATGGTACTTACACGTACACGCATTCTCATCGACTACAATTTTATTTAAAAGTCACTATCCACCCGTGGTACTCGTTGTTTCTCCACCAGTTTACCCCTTTTTCTTTCGACGTTCTCAAATTTAGAAAATCATAGAAATTTTCTATCTTAACGTCTCTACGATAATTGTCGGATCGATTAAGGAATCTTTTCCTGAAATTATTATTTTTTATCGTACGATTGTCGCAACTTAGTTTCTTTTATCATTCTCTGACTCTTTAAATGATTCGTGAAATAATCGAATAATATAGTTTCTTCTCTGTTTCCTCGGTCTTTTTTTAATTGTAGAAATTTAATTATAAAAAATCGGTCATTTTGTGTGAAGAAACTTAATTCGTTATCAGAGTTAAGATTTTTCTTATCCGATATAACAGTAAAGTGTATCGTTGATCGATTCGTACGAATCTGTTACAATTAAAAGCAACGAGTATCTACTTGCTCGTATGAAACATAATTCAGGATTTTCTTCTTCGGTAAACCCCGTGCAATGCGCATCGTTTACGTTCGACAAAGTGCAATCAAAAAATATGGTGAGGCAGGGTTCGCGTTCTAATTCGGGGCATAAATCGTCCAGACTCGTTCTTAACTTGGAAAAAGTGAGAGGAACATCACAACAGCTATCCGTCCATCTTATCGGCTGTCCATGCTCTTCGTCTGTGTGTGTACCGCTAGAAATGCGTGCTTCTCATCTACGTATATAGTTGTCCATGTAGAACATCCTTTGCTTTACCATAACAAGATCAGATGAAATTGAGAATGATAATCGAAGAAAAGTTATTTTCATTTATAAGAAAAATTTGAATAGATGCTGTACTATTTAAGAGAAATTTAAGGATCACGTAATGTAGCAGAAGAATATAAATTTGGAAGAATAACGAGGAGATTTACAAACAGAGTATTCTACTAATAATTACAAAGAAAAGAATTTTTTAAAAATAAAAGTTATATGATAAGTAAAAAAAAATCTTCAAAAACTGATAGACGAAAATTACTTTTCAAATACTTTCGTTCGATGTACTCGGAAACTAATTAAAAATCATCGTACAAAGTTTCATCTACTCTTTCGGGTCTTGAAATTTGATTTTCAAAATGAAAAGTTTCTTAAAAGTTTCTTAAGGATAATCTATCTTAGGCACAGAGGACCAGAAATGAAAATGAATTTCGCTTCAATAGATCACAGATCGAATCGTAGATATTGAGAAGAAAAGCAACGTAAGGTAGATGAAAAGCACGCAGATCCGTTCTAATGTATTAAAAAACACAGATCAAAGATTCGCGAGGAATAGAGATCGTTATATTCGGGTTTTAAACTAAGTACGTTTCTTTCTCGCGGGCGAGATTTTAGTGGCCGAGAACGAAACCCTAAACACGTCCATTCGTCACGGTCGCATGCATGAACTTTTAAAGTTTTATTGAAGAAGAATTTATAGGCCGTATTAGAAAGTTAGCCGTACGATTTTCTTATTCCCGCTGGAAATTTCGCGCTCGACTGAATTTTAACGATTTTACGCCCCAATCAATCGGAGATTGTTTTTATTCGATTATTCTATCAAATTTTACTGGAGATTTTATCGAGCTTCGTTGCTACGAAAAAATAACGAAGATTCTTTTAGAAAAAAAAGGATTTTTTTTTTTTTTTTTTTTTTTTTTTTTTTTTTGTTTCTTTGTTCGTTACTCCTGACGAATTTTTTCTATCGTTGTTTGGCCGAATGGTTGCTAACGTTTTAATATTTCAAGGGAAAGTGGAATATCGAAGTGTGGTATTGTAAAATCAGGAAAGATTTTGATATTGAATGATTGGATAGTTGTTGTTACACTAAAATATATAGTATATTTTATTTGTTGTAAAAGAAAGATAATATATGAATGCACATGTGAGACAACGGAGAAGCTTTTGAAACGTAAACGTACGAATACTTGGACTAATCGACAATATGATGGAAATGACCTAACGTTTAATGTTTCTTTCAAGCTCGTTGAAAGCATGTACAGATTTACTAGATTTTTTAAATGTTGAATGTTTATGTTGTCCAATTGAAACTGTATTCTAAGCGAACGAATCTCTTGCAACATGTACTAGACTTGAAGATACGTATTGTTCGAGCGTCGAGTATTTAAATTACGCGCGCAATTCACAAGCCGAATCTCGGAACTTTGGACGCGTATGTCTTACAGATGATGATTGTTCTTTTTTTTTTTTTTTCATATGCGATTTTTGGCAATAAAATTAAACGTCTCGTTTTACGTGTATGCTAACGTCCAGAAATCCCTATTTCTATGGTAAATACCAAAGAATTTAAAAATACGGAAACAAGACAGAAATGCAATAAAGTAGAGGAACGACGTATCTCTGCCTTTTTTCTATTTCTTAGAAGAGACATTATTTTTCCTCAAGTAGTCGGAAACATCCGATTGCAATTCGTATATATGAGAAAATACATTTTTGACGCTCTACTGCTCTATTCGAGTCAATAAAATCTTCATCGGCAATTATATCGCACCGTTGCAACGAATATGACTCGACGTAAATATTTTTTCCTTTGTCTTCTTTTTTTTCTTTTTTTTTTTAAATATCATTCATCGCTTAAATAAAGTTAAATTAAGAAACACTTAGTCCCTCTCTGTAGGCGTCGTTCTTCTTATTGATAATTAACAAACATTCTGATTATAATTTTTGAAAACTGACGAATGAAGCAAGACTATAGCGTACTCGTATAATTTGTAAAAATTCCACTGAATAAAAATGAATTTCATAAATCTGACTGTCATCAGATGACGAATGCATAAATTTTCTAATCTGCTAATCTGGTTAACTACTTACGATGAAATGAAAATTTGTAACTCAGGTTCGACATAAGAATGAAGAGAAATTAATTTTTATTGGATATAATTATTATCCAGATTCAAGTGAATTTGTAATAACATTATTGATATTTTTGAATTGTTAATACCACGTAATTATAATATACAGGGTGGTTGGTAACTGGTGGTACAAGCGGAAAGGGGGTGATTCTACGCGAAAAAATAAGTCGAAAATATAGAATAAAAATTTTTCGTTTGAGGCTTTATTTTCGAAAAAATCGACTTTGAATTTTCGCTCGGTACGCGTGCACTTTATCGCGTCTCGTTATAACGCATCTTACTGTAGATCGTTGTCTCGATGGATATTATCGCAGTTTAAGTTTGTTTTTGCCGTAACGGAAAATTAGGAATACATAATGAAATAATATGAAGTAATCATAAAGTTTATTATTACAAAAATTGCTGGAAATGTTGCTCATTCTGCCGAACACATACAAATGTAAATGTTGAAGAGCAAATACTAAAGGACATTTTAGAATATCCTGACATAAGTGCAAGAAACCTTTCTTTGCGGTATACTCTTAGTTGCATACTTATCATATCACCAGAGTACAAGGACTCGTGCCTCGTGATAAGCTTCCGCGAAAAACATTTTGTCATTGGTTGCTTCAATAACGTGCTAACGATGCAGAATTTCTGTTAAAAATTTTATGGACCGATGAAAGGAAATTTACAAGGAACGGCATGTTCAATGTCCATAACATGCATAATTGGCAAAATGAGAATCCTCGCTCTATTCTTGAAACACATTTTCAAGTAAGATGGAACCTAAACGTCTGGGCTGGCATAATCGGACATCTAATTATTGGGCCATATTTTTTCGAAGGAAATGTAACGTCAGCAGCATATTTCGATTTCTTAAAAAACAAACTACCGGAATTATTAGAAGATGTACCGCTGAGAACTAGAGGAAGTTTAATTTCTTAACAAGACGGTCCACCGCCATATTTTAGTCGTCGTGTGAGAGATTTTTTAAACCGACATTACCAAGGCTAAATTGGTCGTGCTGGAACAATAGCTTGGCCACCACGCTCTCCTGACTTAACTTCGATTGACTTTTATTTGTGGACCCATATTAAATCAATTGTCTATTCTGGAGAAATCACAAGTTGCGAGCAATTGATTATTGTAGCCTTTCATACTTTAAAACAATCGAATACGTTAGAAAGTGTTCATAGAAATTTAATTAGAAGAGCAGAAGTATGTGTTCGTCAGAATGGGCAACATTTTCAGCAATTTTTGTAATAATAAACTTTATGATTACTTCATATTATTTCATTATGTATTCTTAATTTTCCGTTACGGCAAAAACAAACTTAAACTGCGATAATATCCATCGAGACAACGATCTACAGTAAGATGCGTTATAACGAGACGCGTACCGACCGAAAATTCAAAGTCGATTTTCTCGAAAACAAAGCCTCAAACGAAAAATTTGTATTCTATATTTTCGACTTATTTTTTCGCGTAGAATCACCCCCTTTCCGCTTGTACCTTCAGTTACCAACCACCCTGTATAATATAGCGATACACGTAAAATGAGATTGCAATGTGAAATAAAAAGAAAAAGAACGATGTTGTCGCGAATCAAGTGACAGGATGAATTTTTTAAAGCACAAGACGTTAAAGCGTTCAAGAACTCATTTTCACCAAGTTTGCCATATTTGCAATTTCTCCCTTCCGTGCATCGTTTTGCCCGAAAAAGTACGAAATGCCATGAAAAAAACGTTGAGAACGAGTTCTAAATGCAATCCATTTATCGAACTGACATTAAATGGCGAGCGAATGAGCGACGTTTTGTAAATTGTGTGATAAGTGATTTAAATAAAAACACGATGTGGTACATTTTGTGTAACATTGGTACATTGTTGTAAATAATAAATAGATCGTATGTTGTATTGCGGCTATTCCGTTTATACCCAACCCCTTGTTAAAATCCACAGTCTAATCGTAATTCTACATTTAATAATCTACAATGTAATGACATACATATTGTGATATTTCAATGAAAAGCTCACGTTACAAAATACATTTTATAGAATATCTTACAGTTGTGGTAGAATGTGCCAGCTTCTGTAAAATCATATTTTTCTAATAGCTTACAAAATAGTTTTTCTTGAAGAATGAAAAAACATTTAAAAGTTTAATTAAATATTAGAAATAAATTTCAAATTTCGAGTTTCAGAACTTTGTTACAAAGTTCCTTCATGCTACTTCTCATTAAAGGATTGGGATAAGTCATTCTAGGATCGCTGGACAGACCATTAGATAATTAAACAGTTGATTACCTTTAAATAAACGTTTATTGAAATCTTTAGTAATGTACAAGATAAATAAATTATATAAATTATATAATTCTATTACTGATATTGATATAACATAATTCAATAACGCTGCGTGTCTTATAATAGTGTTATAAATTAATAATTTCGATTCTATTCCTAATTCTATTTAAAAATAATTGATATATGCAAAAATAACATACTTCCTAACCTCTAACTTAACAGAAAAGGGAACTAACAAGATCTATGGCTAACGAATGGCTTTGAATAGCGTGCAGATGTTCTCATTGCTAGATCGTCCACGAGTTGCGAGCGGTGATCCCTCCTACGATTCAAATTCCCGAATACCGGACTGATACAACTGTTAGAAATCTTATATGCTATGAAATATACTAATATAACACAATGGTAACGCTAAGAATTAATTGATAACTCAATGGAAATAGTAACGCACAAGAAATTACGTAACGAAAAAATAAAGCCGCGAAGTCCAATGATACAAACCCTTTTATATCCTGATTTTCGCCGTAGCGCAGAGGGTGACCTATGTACAGGCGTAACTTTCCTTTTACTAAACACTGATATCAGGAATAACAACAGACCTCGCATTTGCATACCTTCAGGCGTCAAATACGGAGCAACGATAGATCGGCATCACAAATATCACATCTATCATATTCCGTACATTGCTGGTGACATAATTACTGGCGTGTCGTCTGTGATGATTCCTATATTCACCGTAGGAAATCGCAAAGGATGTAAGAAACATCCTGAATTTTTGACAGGTCGGTATTTCATAACCTAAGACACAAAATTCCATTTAATGTAACGATTATGAAGCAACCTGTTTTTCCAATCCACCATCAGCAGCATTGCTGCAGACTAAACCAGAGAGGAAATAAAAGTACTCACATTTATAAACCTGGTTGCTCTCAGACTAGTGCTGCACCAAGCGGTCAAGTGCTGAAGTCAATTAAAGCTAGCATATACAAGAACCTATAAAATTAGGGATCTGTTTTATTTGATAGCACACTAGCATAGATAAGAACCTATGCAGTTCTATGGTACAAGAACCTATTTAGCTATATTGTTCTACGGAAAAGTTCATATCTACTTTTCTATCCGAGATAGATAAGTATAACTAGACAGGAGAATGATAAAATCGCGTAATAATGATTTATGTTAGTGAAAATATAATTCTAAAAAAGTTAAAAATAAAAAAAGGTAACTAAATAAAGGTAAAAATAAAAAAGTAGGGAAAGTATCTAACTTTAAACTTAAATACGTAAGTTCTTGTATATCCTAACTTTGATTGATCTCAGCACTTCACCACATGGCATACTGTGAGACAACTAGAATTATGGGCGCGAGCACTTTTTTTTTCATTTCTGACTAAACAATAGGGGACACAAGACCATAATTTTGTGTCTCTTAAAGCAAGGTTCAACCATAAATAGGATTGTTTAAGAATAAACAATGTATACCTTCTTATAAAGTGTTATAAAAATGATAAGAAATTCATTTCATTACTTCTATCGTGTGTTACTTTGTTGAAATTGTTTTGACTATTCAAAATCAGCGCTCTATGTATGCTGGACAGTACAAGAAGACAGTACAAGACAGACCATCCTCAAATCTGGAACTATCACCACCATAGGAGTTCCTAAACCTGTAAATGCGACTGTGCCTTCGATGCTTTCGCCGAAGGGTGGCGTTAAATACAAAATTCTAATCCTAGTCTCGACACTCGCTAGGGAAACTGTCTGAAAATTGAGTCGTGTCTAATCGCAAAATATCAACCTTGAAAGGTCAATATAGTTCGCATTCTTGCGAGACAGAAATAAGCAGAGTATCTCTGTCTCTGTCTGAGATATTCATAGAACTGGAATCTTTTTACCTTTCATGTTGATTTTTCACAACTAGTCACGACTCAGTTTTTGAACAATTTTCCTTAGGCTTTGGATTTCGGTATATCGGTGTTGAAATTTGCTTATATGATGGTATATACGAGTGTGATACGAATGCACATTTTCCTCTCGCCGTGCGTACGGACGTTTCTCCCACCAAAAGCATCGAAGGAAGAAATGTGCGTATAGTACGACCATTTGACCGCTAGAGGCGGTAATTTGCGGAATGTACTTTTGGCTGAATTTCTCTCACGCTCATCGACGACCTCCCTACTTACCTCTCTGGTTCTATAAATAATAATAAGATGTTAGACTTGTGTCATACGTCGTCTATGATTCAATATCTGATGTTTCGGTGTAATAATTCATAAATATATAAATATTATTATTTAGACAGAATTTAAATCATGACTTCTGCTAAAGATGATGAAGATTTTTGGTACAGTAGCGAGAAACGATCTTTCTGTTTTGAAAATAATGAGGTTGAGTTCACAAAATTGCCATTGATAGTAATTTTTTGTCACTTTAACCAACAATTAATGATATTAAATAACAGGTGGATCAATTGTTTGGAGTATCAAAGACCGATACAGATAAATTATGGGCTGGTATCTCCAACACATCGACTGAGGACGGATCTTTAAAATCCACTAATGATTATCAACCACTTAAGCCTATGTTATCTATTATCTCAGAAAAAACACTTTCTTGCAGTACGTCAGTAAAATCATACATAAATCAATTCTTGGTGCAGTTGCCTGAATTTTCATTATTTTCATTAACTGATAGGTTTGATACCAAAAACAAAGATATATATTATATGGGCACCTTTCATGTTTCATAGTTTTAGCTACGGATAAATTGCAAAATCTTCATCCAGAAACAACAGGTCTACAACCAGATATTACTCTTAGAAAAATTTTACTTGGCCAACCATATTCTTTGGAACAATATAAATCACTTGTCAGTAAAACTACCTTATTAGATGCAGCGATAATAAGTGGTGATGGAAACGCAATTTTAATAGTAATTTTTGGTTTCAACAATTTCCATAGTACCTTAAGATATTTTATGCATTCTAAATAAAATAAATGTTGTAGATTATTTTATTCCTTACAAAAACTCTTAAACGGTCTTTAGTTCAGAGAATATTAGCAGAAAGGCCAGATGCTGTCAATGTTTATATAAGATATCTTTCCATAAGAATGCAAATAAATGAAATTATAGACATTTTAACGTATGTATTGCAGTATGTATATTGCTATATTATTTTCTACATTTCTAATTAATTTGTCATTTTTACAGAATGCTAGGACAACCAATGGATGCAGCTGTAAGTTTTCATATAACAAAATTTTTAACTCTGCAAAATTACAGTAAATTTGTCCTATTTTAGATGAAAACTTTACACATTATCATAAAAAATACTCGAGATCCTGATAGATTACTAAACAAACTTCGAAATAGTTATAAAACACAATTTTCAACTTTAACTGAGTGCAAAGAAGCTTTATTTGTCCAATCCTACATAAAGTTACTTGGTAACTATCTTTCTAATATAATTCCAAGAATTTTGATAAATTATATATTAAATAGATATCTTTTAATACTATTAGAATGGCAAATGGTAGCAAAAGTAATCGATGGAAATGAAGAAATTGAACTAAATTCATCAGTTCTTGACTGTCTAAAACACGTGTGTAAAGGTCACTGGGATTTGCCAGAGGGTAAATTATTGTCTCCTACAATTTTATCTCAACAGCATGATGTGTCTCCTAGACAGTATCAAAAGATTGCATTAGAAGTTAAAGCAGCAGCTAAAGAATGGGATGATGTTGATCGATTACTTGTAACAAAGGCATGTTTTATATTAAAATTTTGTAAATTAATAATAATTAATGACATAACAAAGTGGATAATGGAGACCATTGTTAATTTGTTAATACTAGGGATGGCTAGGAAGCAAAAAATTGCAAATTCATCTTCCTATCGAAGATGTACTAAAGATATTGCATAAAAATAGTGCACCTTTCGAGGTTCTCGAAAAATACTTAAAATATGTCGATAATATAGAGAGGCGATTAGAATTATCAAAAAATATGCATTGTTTTAGAATAGCAATTGATGTAAGTGTACAATTATTCGAAAATTGGCACCAGGAAAAACTGACGTATCATGAATTTTATATTTTTTTCATAGATACTTGTACAACAAGCAGATCGTACGGCATTAATGGAATATAAAACAAAATTACAACCTCAATCCGAAGAATATTTTTACGCAGAAAGCGCGTTACGATTGCCATCGGTTAAGTGGAAAAGCTAAAACTAATTTTATTTATATTATACTGTATTTAAATATTTATTACGCGAAAAACGCAACTATACATTTCCACAATTAACTTTTACTAATTTCCATATAAAGTATATTTATATATAAATTACAGCGACTACAAAAAATATTTGTATATCAGTGTATTTATTGCAGAATTATATACCAATTAATCAAGTCCAAGTATATTAAATATCATTTAGTAATACTTCCGTATGACTAAAAATTTAGTACTGCGAAAATAAAATGTAGAATCTGATAAAAGAAACTAAGATAACTGTACCAAATTATGCATATAAATACTATTTAAATATTTATATATTTATAGAATACATGTAGTTGTAGTCATTAATGCCTGCTAAAACCTGCCTTATCAGTGGATGTGATGATAAACAATAAATAAAAAAAGAAAATTGTGACTACAAATACTTTTTATAACCAGCGTATTTCGTTTATGTCGTTTCCAATATTCTCGAAAAATATTGAAGATAAAGATATCAATTCTGTATGATCGAGCGATAGCAAAATTCATGATAATTGCCCGCTCAACACTTTTGTCCAAGAAGACCGCTATGATTGGCGAGTTGCAAAGATTAGCTTCGCGATATGGCACACACCTTGTGAGTCAGGATTAAACGTTTTATCTACTCTCTGTTAACGGATATCGTGAATTCTTCGATTTTGAACGTATCTCGGAGCAACGAACTCGCCTGCCGGCGACTGAAATCTCTGGATCGCGGTTATATTCGTTTGTTAATTTCCATTGACACACGCATGAAATTTTTGTTGCTACGCGGTCGATTCGACGGAATAGCTGAATCGGATACGCGGTAAAAATAAATACGTACAGTAAAAAGCGCAAAAGAAGGATCACCGTGATAATCGTGCTTATTTTTCGGATGAAATTCAGTGCAGTACACGTGCATCATCCAATCGTTGCCGAAGAAACCGTTAGAAGTTTCAGTCGTGTGCGCGTTTGAACGATCTAGTATACATTTGTCATCTACGTGCGGAGAACCACTCCCGATTGGTGTTACGGTGTTTCCGCGATACTTGGTAAGTTATTATACCATTCCAGCATCTTAATGGTCGAAAAAAGGATAAAGATATTAAAATTTAATTACATTTCTATGCTTTGAATCGGTTGCTACTGTTACATCTTGCAAAAATATGCGTAGCACAAAGTCGTGGCATGTCGAAGAAAGAGCCCCGAATATGTCGACGGTCAGTGTTTCGAGCCAAAAAAGTGAATGGAATGTTATTCCTTTTAAGTCTGCTTCGAGATCAATCGTATAAATAATATCAGTGGTCGTTTTTTGATCGATTAATGAATTTGTTATATTAGATCACTGTGTTTGCCACTGGGCTTTAGAACTTGATTCTTTCTTTATGTATTATATATGTTTTGCATTGTATCAGTATAATGATAATGTACAGTTTTGCTAACTTACAATCTGTTTCATGTTTTCCCCTATCTGTTAAATCGTTATGTTTTAGTTACCGTTAAAAGAAGAGTACCAATATGGCTGTTAATGTTTATGCAACAAATGTGACAACTGAAAACCTAAGTCGACATGATATGTTGGCATGGGTAAATGACTGTCTGCAGTCATCGTTTACCAAGATCGAAGAGTTATGTACTGGAGCTGTTTATTGTCAATTCATGGATATGCTTTTCCCTGGAAGCGTCCCATTGAAGAGGGTCAAGTTCAAGACTAACCTTGAGCATGAATACATACAGAATTTCAAAATTTTGCAAGGTGGTTTCAAAAAGATGAATGTAGATAAGGTAAGTAATACAAACTTATATAAAGTTTATGCAATGAGAATCCTAGGTAAAAGATTTTTAATGTTTTTGAGAATTCTTTTAAGATTCAAAAGTTGAAATGTTTTAACATTTAGTATTCTGTGTGACATTAATTTTGATCAGGAAATGTGGGATTGACAATAATACTATCGAAACTAAAAGCATTATTTATAATTATAAGATTTTACTTGTTAGGAAACTTAGAAAATATAATAGTTTAATGTAGATAATGAAATAAGACACTAGTGTCAAGGTAAGCTGAAGTAATGAAACAAGATATTCTGACAATACATGGAATTATGTTGCTTCATTGAAAAGTGTTGTACAAAGTGCCAATAAACATAAAACTATAATTCAATTGTTATGAAAATGGTTCAGGTAATACCAGTGGACAAATTGGTAAAAGGCCGCTTTCAAGATAATTTTGAATTTCTACAATGGTTCAAGAAGTTCTTTGATGCAAATTATGATGGCCGTGATTACGATGCTTATGAAGCTCGTGGTTGTACACCATTGGGTTCTGGTGTTGATGGAACCCATAATTTGTCAAATCCTCAACTGGTACCTTTACCACCTCAATCAAAGCAGATGCAAATGCAACAAAAGCATACACAGCAACGTAACATTGCCCCTCGTCAACAGGGTACAGCAATATGGTGTCAATTTAATAATATTGCTTTTTGCATGTCATATATTTTTACCTATATTATTTAATAAATTGTCTAATTAAATGCTACATCAAATTTTATTATGATTATATGTAATTGCATTTATAAAGTATAGTTGAAGGCACCATTTGCTTTTGCAGTTTTAGTCACATGCAAGTGTACAGTTACATGGATTGAAATTATTTTATAGCACAATATCTTTTTATTATTTATCCATTTTATATGTAAGCAGATATCTATTTCTTCATTATATTTAGTTTTACAATAGTAAAATATTGCACATGCTTTAATTATGAGTAGCTTGTTATTCATGATCATCAACATATGAATAAAATTTCTAAGACAGTTATTTACTACACTAGTAGAATGGTATCATGACTGTTATTTTTAACAGTCTATAAATACACTCAAGTGGGGGGTAACAGATTGTCTTAGGAGAATAGAATAGACTGGACTTTCTTTAATCTTCATACTGTATCTAGGGAACACAATCTGTGTTGATGTATAACAAGTGATACACAATTTATAATTTGATTAAAATCTGTTAAATATAACATATAATTTTTAATTTGATATATAATTTAATATCAGGCCTTTATATTGATAAATTTACAGTTTAAAAATAAAGTTCTAATAATCCTTGTATTCCCCTTATTTATTTTATTATATTTTCTTATTTTAACTTTTTTATTTTGTGTTTTAGGTTTTCATATATTGAAATTATTAATATTGTCAAAACATTTTTCTTATGTTAATTTTTTTGTTAATTTATTATTTTGTTCCACATGCTTTTTGCAATCATTTGCAGATTGTTCCAATTGATAAACTGGTGAAAGGCAGGTTCCAAGACAACTTTGAATTTTTACAATGGTTCAAGAAATTTTTCGATGCAAACTACTCCAGAACAGAGCCATACGATGCACTTGCTATGAGAGGAGGAGAAGCCATGGGTAGTGGTGGAAATAATGCACCGCATGGCACTAATGCAAAACGCACCACACCACGTGATGTAAATTCAACTAAACCGGCTGCTCGTATTGGTACATTATTTCACAACTTTATTCTTTTATATCATTTGGAGTTGCGTTGTTAAAAATAACGCGAACATTTGCCAAAAATAATTTATTTTTAAGAATAATGAGAAAATTAACATATTGATTCCCTTCTAATTTACAATCAACATGGCCTGGTTTTGCTTAATTGAAAATAACAATTAAAAAATATATATAATTGCCAAAAGATACGATATATAGTCAAATATTTACTTAATTTTTTGTATACGAATATTTTCATAATTCAAATTGCAAACATGAAAAGACAATGGGCTTGTGTGTCCTAATAACATGAGAAAAATATTTCGCTTCAGGTGAGGATCCTTCGCCTCCTGTACCTACAGCTAACGTCAAGTCTAGTAATTATTTTTTTTTTGTCTTCAATATTTTTATGCTCGTTTCTTTTATTTCTTTAGGTTTTGGAGGGTTTAAAAAAGGGTATCTTACCCAACAAACTTGTTTTAGAATTCTGATGTTTCTTGGGAGTAGTTTAGGAAGTAATTTAAATTTAATAAAAAAGAAAAGGGAAGATTTATAATTTTGGTTGTCCATCCTTCATTTAACTGTTTAAGAAATTATGTAGATATTGCTTTATTTATTTGCTAATCGTAAATACTGTGAATAATCATCTTAATGCATGCTCTTTATCTTGTTCTATTGTACAGTTCACTGTATAGATTATGCTTCTATTATTTATATTTAGTATAGTTACACTGCTTGTTGTAAGGACATCCACACAGTATTATTTTAATATTAAAGTAGATTTGTTATTAAGTGTATATAATTCTCTTGTGATTCATAATATCTTTGTAAATACGATGAATGTCATGTTGCATCTGTAGAGATTATTATGTATAAAAACGACAAGTGACTTAAAAAATAATGTATCAATTTTCGCGTCTAGTTAACAAAGCTCCGGCTCATCGTCCGCAAGCGAAAACAGGCGTGGGAAATCGTGTCGAATCTGGAAAAGTTGAAGAACTTAGTGCCCAGGTATGCGGCAAACCACAAATATTACTTATAATTCAATATATTATATAATATTTAATATACTTCTATTATATATATATATTATATATCGTTATTTATAATCGTAATACTATTTATAATAATTTCTCGTAGTTGATGGAATTAAAAATGTCATTGGATGGGCTGGAGAAAGAAAGAGATTTCTACTTCGGGAAATTACGTGATATCGAAGTTATGTGCCAAGATTGTGACAACGGAGATCCTCCCCCAATAGTACAGAAAATCTTAGAAGTCCTTTATGCAACAGAGGTATACTTCATACTTCAATGACACATATACATATAACTGATACCATGTTATAAAATTACATTATGTTACGTTGTTGCTATTTCTTTGACTATGCAGGAAGGGTTTGCACCACCAGAAGAACTGGAAGGAGACGGTCTTGCGCCAGATGACGAAGAAGAATATTAACTTCACTTTGTTTTGTACAATCATTATAAAAAGTACGACAGCAAATTGTCCAAGTGCGTTTCAGTTTATTATCTATTTGTGAGCCAGTATCAGTACCCTTCGCATAATTGATAAGCTACTTTGTATAGCTATTTAAGCATTTCCGCCTTTTCATTTTCGTTACAAACGTTTTCACCGAGAGTTCATTAAAAGATTTGCACGTATAATTAGGGTAGGAAAGTACATTAAATAAATGCACTTGAATAACTTGTACTCTACGACAAGTAATTATTAAGGGTCAAAGAAAAGAAAAAACAGAATTAGCAGTTCATATATTGTCATAGTTCTTTATCGTAATAAAAATAACGGTAGAGCTTTGAACATCGATAAGTCTCAAAATAAAAGAATAAGAAAATAAGGGAAAAATATTTTTGGATGCAGATACTCGACGACTATCTGAATCCAGTTTGTTATACAGTAATTTTATGTTAACTATGTTCAATAACGTGTGAGTGTTTTTGTTTGTAAATGCACTACTATTTTTATCGATAAATAGGTGAAATCTCGTCGGTTTGTCCTTTTCGTACATTGTTGTAGTTCTTTGAAAACCGTATTTTATGAGCGCATAATCTATAGTGTAACTGTTTCAAACCTGTTTACCTTGTGCAATTGCGACACAATGCGTATGATACAATCGATTATTTGTTAACAATTGAAACCATTAATTTTTCACCGATCATAGATGTGAAATACGATATATGATATAATATGTCGAAACTGATTCTTGAAACGCATTAAATTGAATTCCCCAAATTTTATACACACCTTTCGTTTTTTCTTTTCTTTCTTTCTTATGTTTTTTTTTTAATTAATGGAAGATCATAGTTTATGCTATCATTGTATAATTTATAAACTCATAGACACGATTGCGATCTAAAATCTAAAAAGAAAAAAAAACAAAAGAAAACTGAACGAAACACGAATAACGCATGTTTCTTGAGAAATAGCATAATTATGACTAAAAACGACGATGATATTCACTTCTGTTTCCAGCTAATTGAATTTTGGAGATGCGAACGATCGTTCGATTTGGAAATTGGATTGAATGTCTGGTTTTACAGAAATATTTATTTCACGCGAGTAAGACGATCGTCTTCGCATCTCCACGATCCGTCTTTCAGAACGAGAATGGCCTTAAAAACCAGCGATAAACTTGAGATTACAGAGGAAATACTCGAATTATTAGAAAGCAAACGCAAAGTGTATCTCCGAGCAGTACGACATAATTGATAAACGAATTACGTTGCAAGCACGAGGAAACGCTTAGCTTCTGAGACAAAAAATAAAAAGATGAAACGCAAGTAAAAAAAAAAAAAAAAAAAAAAAGAAAAAAACAGGAATTAAAAAGAAAAGCTAATGAAGAAAATTTGTAAAATTATACGGTCAGAAAGGGATTGAATGAGAGGAAACGAATGAAAGGAAAAATCAAGCACGTAAGCGAAAACTATGCGAATAATTTGCTACGTGCCATGGTATGGCTGGATAATATGTATGTCTTTTGAAGTCATCAGGTTCAGAATCCATCATACAGAAACGACAAATTATGTATTCGACATATTTTACTTTTCTCTTAAGAATTAATCGAATATAAATCTTAAGACACGCGTCGATCATTGTTACTATCGTTTCTATTAGGGTAATAATGCTCGTGTTAATTAAGTGTAACGACTATAAAAACAAAAAGACGAAAGATATACGACGCACTTTAACTTGCGCTACGTTTATTGCTCTATGTGTGCGTATATAGCGAACCATTGCGAGAATGTGCTTCAAAATTTGAAATTTTAATGGTGAGGTAATAAACGTTTAATAGGATTCAACATTGCATGGTTTCCTTTTTTTTAATCTTTGAGTATGAGGATTGAAATTTTCAAATATTAAGATTTCATATTAGAGTAGAAAATATTTAAAAAATATTTCTTGATATTGACTTTTCGATTGTTTATCATTTATAATATAATATGTGTCATATATTGCTTTTTTAAAAATATTTGACATCACATATATTGAGAATTTATTTGGGTCAATTTGTGATGTTTCAAATTCTACATTGTCGTATTGTTGCTGTAGTATATATATATATATCATAGATCTAAGTGTTTTTAATTTATTGCAGTTAATCATGCTGCTTCATTTGTTAGTATTTCAATTTTTCTTCTGCTCTTATAAGTCTGATTTTAACAATAATATCTATACCATTAAAATTTTAGTGTATCAGGAGAAATGGGAGTATTTTATAAGGTAGATAACGAACTACGCGTAAAAGAATTACGAATTGCGAATTACGAACACGTCGATAAGTTTTTTGACATAACTTTTTATCTCTATGTTCGAAATGGTAATTTTTTTTTTAAATTCATCCATCGTGAAAAAATAAATTGATGTGTAATCTATATGTACAAATTTTAAAATGCCATATAATAAATGAGAATTGCAATTTTGCTAGCAAATTGCAGTTGCAACGACTGTTTCAATTGTGCTAATAAATAAAATGAAAAATATCTTTAATTATCATTTTCTCTGGATTATTCAGAATGATACGAAGAAGCTGTGTAGTCCGCAAGATTTTTTTAGAAAGACCTGCATCATATAATAAATTTATTCCATAATATCTCAGTTTGTAAATCATATTTCTCTGATTCATTTTTCATTTCACTTCTTTGTCATATGTTACGCAGAAAAATATCATTTAAAAAGAAGTAGGTACATGTTATTCAGTGAGTCACAGAAGTATTCGTACCCTCGCAATTATTAAATTCATATGATTAATATTATTCAACGATATATATAGACTAATGCCTATCAATGAGAATACGTATCTACTAATATAATTAAGGTTTTCATTAACGTATCACTTATTAAAAAATAGCAATTCCTTATAATATTTCAAGAGAGATTAAACGAATTCGATAATTATAAGACTACGAATACTTCTGTGACTCGCTGCACAACACCATCAAATCACAAACTCCCCTCAACAAAATCCATCAAACAATAATTCAACACAACAACAACAACAACAACAATAACAATTTTATTTCCATTCATGCATATTGCATCATAGTATCAAGAACGAAACGAAGTTGCCTCGTTTCTGCCGCTCAAGTCCACGGAGCAATGATCGAGAAGAAGCGATCCTCTGGCGTTGTCGAACGTGCGTGATCACGAAGAAACTACGGAGATACGGTAGCGGCCAAAGATTCGCCGAGCGACGATCCTCCATCACCAGTTGTTCCAGTGAATCGTTTGCATAGACTTCGATCGCGTGTGTCGCGTTTTACGTCGTGCTGACTGCGAAGACCGACCATAGGGAATCGCCTGGTGGCGCGGAAAGGCGAAGGAAGTTCCTGAAGAGGAACCCAGCCGGTATCCGGCGTTCGATCAACGCCATCTCTAACTATACTTAGGTGAGAATGGAACGAAGGAGAGCAACGAAACAAAAACGACGAACACGATGGCTTCTTCGTCTTGGTTTTTTAAGTTTCGTTTGTTTCTCTCACGATTGGTGAATTTCTCTCACGGTTGCTCGCGAAGGGAAGAGGAACAAGGTCACGTAACTCGATTTTTACGCGGTTCGCGGTTTTCGCGCCAGTCGCGAGTCGATCGCCTTTCGACCCGCGTTTGAGAGGTTGCCATGAACGTTTGATGATGTTTGATGTTCCATTAGATTGGCTTAGATCGAATAGGATATAGAGTTCGACGCGACTGATTAATTTGTTGGAAGGAGGAGGTATTTTGTCGTGCTCCGCCTGAAAGTAATTTTTGATTGTATCTCCGTTTTCCTTACCTTTTCTTTTTTACGTTTTTGGTTTCATCCGATTGGTTTATTCGAGCAGTTTATTCATTTCATCAGTTCGATTAGCTACCGAGTTTGTTTAGTTGGGCTTGTTGTTCGATACATCATGTATTTTATTTTGACGCATCGAAACGAACTAATTTGAACCGTTGCTTTATGAGTAAGATTGCGAGCTTCTTTCGGAATAATTCTTTTCAGTAGAATTTGCCAGAATTTGCTAGAAATGCACAGTGAACGAATTCGAGGGATTTCGATATCGATCTTCTTCGTTCTATAAGTTTCAACGTTACTCGCTGTAGATTTAATTATTAACATTTTTATCATTTATAAATATGCCATGATACTACTTTTTTTCTTTCTCCAATTTACATCGTTATATTGTTGTTTCCTCTTATACGTCAACCGTACCAACAAATCTTTTATTTCAGCCAAAAAGGGCTCCCTCTATGTTTATCGTCATTAACAACGAAACATATATTCTACGAGAATATTGAGCCTTGAATTATAATCAGAGTTTACGAAATTGAATCTCATTTTGAAAATGAAGCGGTAGATACTCGACTACGGAATACTTCGTGGTACGATTCAAATTCAAAAAGTTTGGATAGATTTGGTAACCGTTCGATTTATTTTGCCCTCGACGACCTAAACAACAGAAAAACGAGCTTCTTCTAAGGTTCTTTTGTAGTAGTTGGTCGTGAGCAACGTGTATCGACGTGTCTAGGTGAGTCTCGTCAACATTCTTTGCGTGGAATATGTCCGATTTTAGTGTATCTATTTAATTAATCTTTAAAGTATATTTAAAAATAGACAAAATTAATGATAATGTCAAACCTGATTTTATGACACATGCAAGTAGCATAAATATAGGTATCGTTGTAAGTCTTGGAACGTGTTTAAATGCATATAAATGCATTTGCATTTTTAAACAATTGTTTGAACATTATTTATTGGTTGCTTGCAGAAATAACGGTGATAAATTTTGAAACATTCACACTGTCAGAAGAATGGAATTTATCTGGAATCGAATTATGTTTATATTTATGTATATGTTTACATGACCTTGATTGCTTCTAATTACACTATTATAATTAGCAACTGATTGGCATACGTTGCATTTTATTTTATCTTATTAAATTCTTACAAAATAAACGACCAAGCAATCAAAAATAGAAACCTATCGCATCAGGAATAGATGAAAATATTTAGTTTCATTTAAGATAATGTTAACGTTAAAATTATTTGTGATACCTATAACACTAAAATTTAAAATGAAATAATTTTTACCGAGAAATAACATCCTTCTTGTAAGTAAAAATTTGTTGTTAATAAACACAGGTTTTTTGGCACATAATAATTATCATATAATTCGTATTATTATTTACTAAATTATTTATAATATTATCTATTTACTAAAAGGACTATATTTATTACTAAAAATTATAATTTGCCAGAAAGTCCGTGTTTCTTAGTAAAAGCTTTTTTTCGCAGGAGAAAACATATTATTTATCGACAAAGATTATTATTTCGTTTTTCATTTTAGTATTGTAACCGTAAATATTTTTGGTGCTTTAACATTGTTTTATCATTAATCATTTGGCAGAAAGACTCTATTAATAAAGATTTTTATTTCGAAGGAAGATACTATTTCGTAATATTTATTGTTATTAATATTATATCGATAGATAACTTTATTTTCTAGCCTTTTTGTTCTAAAAAGGGAGTTGGCTCGTGGTTGTGTCTACAAAATCAATATACATATACATAAATACAATATTTTAATATATAATGTATAATATTTTATATATTATCTATTGAATAATAAAAATTATCCAATAACAATAAATCCAAGCTCGATATCGTATTTTTTCTCCGAAGCAGCTCGCCTTTTTCTGCTTTTTTTATCAGTAATATAAAAAGTAATTACGTACATTTGCCAACGTATACTCGTTACGTGTATCGTATACTATATTTTTCACGACGTTTCTGTTCATTTTTATTTCACGTTTGCGCGTTTCGTTATGGGAGTTTCAGCGTTCAATGATGGATAACGACGGGTCATGCCTTCTCGATAGCAAAATTATCGTTACTTTCCTTTATTGTTTATTTGCTGCTGTTACGGCCTCGACAAGAAAAATTTCGCGCGACCGTCCGTGATAATGTATCGATTTCATGAAATTCGAACAGAAAGCGAATCACCTTGAATGGTGGTTAAAAGACGGATGCGAATTTCCTTGGAAACTTTGAATTCGAACGACGATCATATTACGTTGACTTGTGAAGAACTAACATTAACGCAACATTTTATTTGCAATTTTTCCAATCAATTTACTTACACCGTTGAATTTCGTTTTTTAAACGTTGTATTTACGAAAGACAACGCGAAAGATTCGATTAATTGATTTTTGATTTATTAATTATTTTTGGCAATTTTGTTAAATCAATTTACATCATTGAACTCTATATTTTAACATTGTAAAATTATACAAGCTGAATCTTTAATAGGCACAAAGTTTGAAAAATCCAAGTGTTTACGATGGTACGGTATCATTTTGGAAACACGAACGTTTCTTCGATGTGTCTCGATTTATTATCCTAATACTTTGTTTTTCGTACCTCGGCAAGACGATCCGTAAATTATCTTTATTTCCAGCTATCGATTAGTCCTTAACCAGTTAACGTTATGTGCTTTGTAGCACCTATAACATTATGAGATTTTGTACCTGCATCCCGTTAAATCTAGTCCCCAAGTTACTTCGAAGCTTATCTTATTTACATGTCACTGTACTATAGTGTTTTATCGATGTCTGTTTTGCGTTTTACCATTGTATTTTAACGATTATTAACATCTAGCTTTCAATTTAATCCCTCGAGATTTACGCTCGTCCCAAAACTGTATTCCACTGTAAAAATCAGCAGAAAAATTCGTTGCATAAATAAAAGTCACATAAATACCTGTTCTATAATTGAAAAACAAAAATTAGCAAAAGATTCTCTTTTTATTTGATACCGGCGATCGTCGCGTTTTTCATCAAGGACATTCGACAGTCATGGGTGTTTCTGCGCTCACTAAGCGATAGGACGGGGTCATGCCTTGCTGATAGCGAATTATCACCGTTGCATTTCTTATTGTTTATTTATTACCGTTTCATTACGGTTTGATGGAAGAGAGTTTTATTCACGTGAACCCACCAACCAACTGTACAAACCCTTCTCGCTAGGAACAAAGTGGAAAATGTTATTAGGTTCGTGTCATAGGCGAACGTGTTTCTATCACGGAAGCTTTACTCAGCGAGAGTAATGGCTCTATTATTGCTCCGCAATGCTGGCACAACGCAGTCAACGTCTATCGCCCGAACAACTGCACGTTAACATTATGCTAATGTTTTTAGTGCCACTTTGTTCGTTAAGTGTCGATTATTCGATGATAAATTCACACGAATATTACGCTTCTTTTATATTTCCAAGTTGTTTTGTTTACGACTGTAAGTGTCGATAGTATGACGATAATTTTGTAGGAATTGTGCTTAATTTATGTTGCCTTAATTTAAATGTCGGCATTATAAATATTTATATGGGATACGTGTGTTGTTGGTTTAAAAAATCGAGATTTTTATATTCTTCGTCATAGTTCTTAGGTTATTGGTTAAATCATTACCGTGTATATATATTGCTTTACAAATTTTACACCTGTCGGTTACCGAGGCAATGAATTTTCTCGCTTCTAAGAGTTTGTTGCTGTGTGTAAACTATAGTAAACGAATAAAATAAAGATGCGATAAATCGTATAAGTATAAGATGTCAAACTTGTAAATATGATATATGAACGACATTATATCTCTTGTTAAACGTTATTTCTCTGATTTCTAAAAGAAAAGATATCGTACGAAAATATGTCTCTCGAACGTCACGAATCTAATATAATGAATAATAAAAAATATAAGATACCGACTTCGGTATAAAATTTTCAATCGTTTCGTAGCAGATAGAATATAAAGCTAGTGGGTGGCAACATTTCTGGAAGATTTTGCGTTGTGAATGAACGTTCTATACGATAACCTCGAGATTTTGCGTTATCCTTCGAAGTATTCGCCGTTTATTTCGCTAATTTCCTGCCAACGGAGCAATCGACGCGATGTCGTATAATTATTGCGGTTGCTTTACGATTTTATGCCAATTTACGTAGAATAATCTGAACAAATTACGTGGGTACTATTTATACCGGCTTTATAAAAAAAAACTTGGATTACGAATAATATTGTTATCACGTGTTCCCCACTATACGAACTTTCTGATTATTCACCGCCAAAAATGATCATTCATTATTGGATGATCTTTTAGAATGAGTCAAATATCAAATATCAGGCGAGAAAAAAAAATATCGTGGATTTGTTTGATTAAGTAATGTTTTCGCAAATCGTTTGCCGTTCTTTCGTTAATATAAGTATGTCGTCAATGGAAGCAAATGTTTAATTAAAGTATGGCTTGTTAAACGTTTGTAGTTGGCTGAAGTTGTTTGAATAACATGTGAGACGAGAATACTTAAGTAAATGTAATGTCTATCATAATACAAAACGGAAGATATCTCGTAACAATTTTTATTTGTTATTTCGTTAATCGTAAAGTTATTATTTCCACATTAACTGTGCTTCGATATTGACATTTATTTTTCATATTTGTTGTAAGGGAGCGATTCTAATTTAAATGTTAAGAAAACTGTGTTTTTTAAGCTGCTCAATTTCCAGATTAAATATGTATTTTTTTATTTTCTTTGATACGTCGGGAATAATGATTGCTACAAGATAGCTAAATCTTCGATCTTACGTAAAACTTTGTAGATTCGTTATCTAGGTTTGTCTTATTAATTGAAATCAGCAATTACTATTATATCTAATGAATTAGTCAATCGAATAAAATTATCTAAAACCAATGAAATAAGTTGGTAAAAGATTGGAAAATTTATATCTGGATAACTTTGGTAAAAGATTGGAAAATTTATATCTGGATAACTTTTTTTTATCGCTAACATCACTTAATAGCATGTTTAATCGTTGGCTAAGTGTTAAGATATATAAGTAACGAGGGAACAGCGGGATGCTGAATAGGAATGGCGCAGCGCCTCGATTTTTCTTCTCTTGAGAATTAAAAGTTAATACATAAAAATGTTATCTAACGATAAATGTTATAATTATCGATGCATAGTAATACTTGAATTGACGTATGAACTTCTAGTCTGTTACATAAATTTATAAATAACGTCATTTCCATCGCAATAAAACAATTCAAATAATCATTTTTAAATATAAAATAAACTAAACTCTCTATCCTTATATTCGTAATAATTTATATCAAAATTATATCATTTAAGACTTCAACATTTCACATCATTCGCGAAGATTTACATAAAAGATATCTAATTTCAATTTATGCTACCGTTAACGCGTGTTCTGTATCTAAAATTATTTCTTAATAAGAAAATTCGAATTAATCGATAAATATTTAATTAACTTCTATTCTATTATCGTATATGTATTATATTATTCGAACATACATTATAAATACGTGTACTATAGTTTGTTTAGTAATTGATTATCTAGAATTTGCCATCATTTTTAGATCAAATTTAATCATGGAGAATGAAGTAACTACGACTTCTGTGAGTATTGAAAGTCGATGTAAAAAGTGATTAAGTAAATTAAACAGGATAATAAAGAAACTAACTTTTTTCGAAATCTTCTTCAGGACATAACCAGGACGCCAAAAAGTATGAAAAGATGGATAGCATCGATGTTTATCACCACTTCACAGACTGTCGTAGGGCAGACATTGTTCAGATTACTCGACTCGTTTCTCTGGGTCATCGAGAAGTCTGCACAATGGAGTTTACCAGCTCAGGAAATCGAAGCTGGTATGTTTGAATTATTTTACGAACTATTTCAATCTACTTTACTATTATAACCAAAGATATTAAAAATTTATTTCTTTATGCGTTACCATAACTTCAAGAGATTCGACAATTTATATCGACAATATTGGACGGACTAATTTATATTGTTTCGTATTATAAAACAGAGGACGATGGTAAAGTATTCGGGAAGTTGAAACTTACCAGACCCCTACCGTGGTTCCTATTCCTGCCAGGATTAGCGATACTTCGAATCATCAGATGTATAATTAACGTTGGTGCTTATATTTTCGGCTATCCACAAATCCAACCGAGTGGAATGGTATGTAATGATATAATTCCGAAAGAATTTTTAGTCAAATTTATAATTGCTTTAGCGACGTTATTATTTGTCGTTTAAAGGTTCATAAATACACAGAATGCACGTAATGTACGAAAATATGTAGAACATCGAACGTAGAGTATTAATTATAATATTTAATGGATGACAGGAATTTGTCGAGGTTTCAATTTTTTAGTTACGATCAAAAATATCCGAAAGCGTAAAATGTAACTTCTTAATAGATGTACGAAATATTTGTTTACAGGTAAAATCCATGCAAAGGAGCCGCAGACGATTAAGAGCGCTGAACTTGAAGATAGCGAAATCATTGCGGCGTAGTCCGATTAGCAAGGTAAATCGACGTACTGTCAAGCTCGTTACACGTTTTCTCGTATAGGTACTTATCTGTTTGAATATCGATTTTCCTATGTTTGTAGTATAAATAGAAACGTTTATGCGTGTATTCTAAAAGCTTGTAGGAAGTTTGTTTATGTTATGGAATGATTTATCAATAGTAATGGACTTTAATTACTGTAGGAGTAGACATCAAACTCGGTTAGTTTTTAGACACATAATTAAAATTAGTACGATAATAGTCTCGGTGATGGATGTAGGACAAGAGATTGACGATGATCGAGGCCAAGAAGGCCCTAATCAGATCCATTAGATTGACTTTGTCGACTTTGTCTTGCTTGGATACGTCTAAATCATCGCCTTCGCCACCACCAACGAAAATTCGCATAAGTCATACGGATCTTGAACCGGTAAGTAGGATTTATTCCTCGAATAAGTTGTTCGTGGACTTGAGCAAATTTTATTTAAAATAAGTATAACAAAATAATTTGAGATAATATCACGAAGACTTTGTGGTTCATGTAGCATTTGTCATCCAATTATTACTCCAATTCGTGTTCGTAATTATTTCGTGAGCATTGTCATCGATGTCTATAGTTATTATATGATTTTATTTTCCTTTATTTTCAGTTATGTCTCGTACAATTATACGATTGGATACCTATGTAATTGTATACTTGATATAAAATATTAATTATTTTTAAGTGATACATTCCCAATGCCACTTATATTTATCATTATTTATAAATGTACGAAATGATCGCAGGTGGCAACGCCGGACGAAAAATCAACCACAGAATCTGTCGACAGTCCGATACACCATGAAGCGAAGCGCAAATTTTCTCAGCTCATTTCGGACGAAGAAAATAGCGACGAGTCGGATAACGAAAGGCTGCATTTGAAACTTGAAAGATTGGCCTTGGAAGATAGCGCAGACGATTTAGATTTTAACGTGAGTATTCCATCTGTGTAATTAAAAATCATGCACACTGACCGTCACGAATGAACTTTTCATGGTTACATATATCCTTTTAAGTTTAATACCTTGTCCAACGTAGTCAAGTTTGACGAGGTCGAGTCCAGGAAAAGAATATTTCACAAGTCAAGTGTAATATAATAAGTTTATACCTTTGTACTAGTAAAGCGATTGCTAATGACGTAAACTGTGAATTTTTATGCAAATTCACATCTTTGGGAATATATTTAAAAACGTAGAAAATTGTCTTACCTGCTGCTGTTTCTTTAATTTTTAAGTTTATGAAAAATATGACCTGACATTTTTAAAAATTGATACGGTCCAGTGTTGACATTTATTTCGAGTTTGATGATTTAGACGTATCCCAACAAGATTAATATATGTTCGCGATTACTTTAATTTACAATTTCTTGTAGGAAAATTTGTGGTTTGGTTTTTTAGCTTGCCACGTGTAGCACAGGGATCAACACAGCATCCAGCTCGGTGAGCAGCGACGAAGCGGACAAAGATGTGTCTATAACGGAGGTGAGGGACATTCAGAGGGAAGCTAACGAATACATCCAAAAAATGTCTTCGTTAACAGCTACGGAAACAGTGGTAAAATCAATATATATAGTAATCTTGTGGTCGTTCTGTATTTTGTGTTTAATGTGGATGTGAAACAATTCGTAGTAGAATATTTAGGAATTCATCGTATCGCTTCAAGATACAGTCTGTTGTATGTAGTAATCTGATAATAATTATAGACAATAATCAATGTGTCGTCGTATTTTATAAATAATTGAAATAAAGTCGCAGTAGAGTGAAGTTGCGAATTACCGCCATCGCAAGAATCTTGAGAATTATCGCCAGCGCAAAAATCTTGCGAATTACCGTCAGCGTCAAAATTTCGCGAATTACCATCAGCACCAGAATCTTGCGAATTACCGCTAGTGCCAGAATCATGCGAATTGCCACCATCTCAAATACCTTGCAAATTAACGCCTGCATCAAAAACTTGTACATCAGAGGAAGGTCGTACTCTGGACGCAAAAGAATTCCCAATTGAGCAAGAAAAGAAGGATTGCATACCTAAAAATCTTGAACATCACCGAGATACCAACTAAATCTTCTCGACTCAAAAACTCAACCTGAATAGAGATGCTGTCCTCTCCAACGTTCCCCTAGATAGGAATCGAATAAAGAAGGAAAGGCGAAAACAGAATCTGCTGACCATATTAGGGCGATCATAGATCACAATTGAAATTTTACGAAAATCGATTCTCTTTTTGTTTTATGTTCCTAGTTTTTAGCCATCACTCGTTATCGATAAAATGGACAAAATCGAATTGCGTGCGACCGTCGCCTAAATTAAAAAGTCGAGATATATTTATTTTGAGCGCCACTAACGTTAATATTCTTACCTGCTGCTGTTTCTTTAATTTTTAAGCTTATGAAAAATGTGACCTGATATTTTTAAAAATTGATACGGTCCAGTGTTGACATTTATTTCGAGTTTGATGATTTAGACGTATCCCAACAAGATTAATATATGTTCGTGATTACTTTAATTTACAATTTCTTGTAGGAAAATTTGTGGTTTGGTTTTTTAGCTTGCCACGTGTAGCACAGGGATCAACACAGCATCCAGCTCGGTGAGCAGCGACGAAGCGGACAAAGATGTGTCTATAACGGAGGTGAGGGACATTCAGAGGGAAGCTAACAAATGCCTCCAAAAAATATCTTCGTTAACAGCTACGGAAACAGTGATAAAATCAATATATATAGTAATCTTGTGGTCGTTCTGTATTTTGTGTTTAATGTGGATGTGAAACAATTCGTAGTAGAATATTTAGGAATTCATCGTATCGCTTCAAGATACAGTCTGTTGTATGTAGTAATCTGATAATAATTATAGACAATAATCAATGTGTCGTCGTATTTCATAAATAATTGAAATAAAGTCGCAGTAGAGTGAAATATACCTGATTAAATAAAATTTCAAATAATTCGATTAAAATACGTATTTGAAGAAGATTTGAATAATTCTACTAAAATACCTAGGTAGAAATATACGAATAATTCGATGAAAATATCTATTTAAAAAATGTTCGAATCGTCTGAATATCGAGTCCTTAAGGAGACGATAAATTTTGTTTTCTCTATACCTATCAGTAATTGAACGATTTCAAATAAAGATAGAAAGAAATGAGAGGAAACTATGGCACGCGATACAAATTTTCGCGGGATTCTTTCGGTAAATATACAGGGGAAACGATTAAAAGTGAATGGAAAAGCTCGTAAACTCGCGTTAACACGTTGACTGCCGATGACACCACGTTAGAGAGTTATGACTTGATTGTTGACAGATAGATTTATGTAGTGTTTCAACCAAAAGAATATTGATTTTTTCTTTCTATCAGTAAAATATTAATTTTGTTTAAACGACGGTATATTAATATTTTATTTCTTATGAAAAAAAGAAAAATAGGACTTCCCTCTATTTTCTATGTATATTACTTTATAAATATTTTATCAGCGTCCTTTTTGTATTTTATGTAATCTATCACTTTACACAGTATATTTCCATTCAAAGTTGCAGACACTGAGTTTGGAGAAATTGGAGGATAACCCGGATGGCGAGAAATACGGCGTGGACAGTTCGGGTGAGTCCGTGTATTCGTCGGCAAAGGAATTCGACGAGGACTGCGACACCGTCTTTTACACGCCCATCGGCTGTCCGAGTAGTTCACCGAAACAATCACTATCCATCGAGCCGATTATTCCGGTGAACCACTCTTCCAGCCGATGCTACGAGGCAGGGAATTTCCAATCTGACTAATTCAACCAATGATCATTGATTAGAATAAAGATGGTTTCATAGAAACAATGTTAAATGTGAAGTGTCTCGTGAACCATTTTTCGACAGCCTTATCCTATAGGAAACAATTTTATAGGAAACGTACATAGTGTTTTCGGATTTTTTGGTCAGATTTTTTATTCGTGCGTTTTATCAATTATTTTATCTTTACATTTTATATGAAATTTTAGAAAAGAATCGATCTTTGAAATTCGATCGAAAAATCCTAAAACATCGTATATACAGAATATATGCAAAGAACGTATATTCTATATGTGTATTCGTAGTTTATCAATTCACAAGTAGTTCCAGCTTATATTAAGTAGCTTCTCCTAAGAGTATTTCTCTGTTCGTATTTAAAGAAGAAATTCCAAGAAATTCCACTTAACAAGTTAAGTGCCATTTGCTTTGTCATTTTGAGTCTCATTGAAATATGTCGACAATTATTTGATGGATAATTTCAATGAAAAATTTATCAAACAATTTTTGTTTTTTTAGAATCCGAATACCAAAAGCCGACCTGTGGGTCTAAAGAGTTTATCGATCATGAAATATCGTCTACGTTGAAGCAATTATCAATAGGTACGTATTTAATTTTGTTCAATATCTTCGTGATTTAAGTATTTTAAAAGTGAAACAAATTTCCATTAACATTCCATTCCTTCAATTTCATTCATAAAAATATAAATTTGCATACACATCCATAGTTTAAAGAGTAATTATTACTGTTGATATTTATCAACTACTTCATATCAATAATGCTAACCAATATCGAAACTATAATTCTTTCAGACGAGACCCCGTTACTGGGAGAAACCAATCAAGTCGAAAGCCAAAAAGAGCCAGCAACTTGCGAATTACCGCCAGCGCAAGAATCTTGCAAATTACCGCCATCGCAAGAATCTTGCGAATTACCGCCATCGCAAGAATCTTGCGAATTACCGCCACCACAAGAATCTTGCGAATTACCGCCATCGCAAGAATCTTGCGAATTGCCACCAGCGCAACAATCTTGCGAATTACCGCCATCGCAAGAATCTTGCGAATTACCGCCAGCGCAACAATCTTGCGAATTACCGCCATCGCAAGAATCTTGCGAATTACCGCCAGCGCAACAATCTTGCGAATTACCGTTAGCGTCAAAATTTCGCGAATTACCATCAGTCCTAAAATTTTGCGAATTACCACCAGCGTCAGAATGTCGCGAATTACTACCAGCGCCGGGATCTCACACATTACCACCAGCGCAAGAATCTTGCGAATTGCCCTCAACGGCAGACACGTGCGAATCACTGCCAGAATGTTGCGAATTACTGCCAATGCCAAAATCTTGCGAATTGTCACCAATCCCACAATCTTACGAATTACCGCCAACTCCAGAATCTTGCGAATTACCATCAGCACCAGAATCTTGCGAATTACCGCTATTGCCAGAATCATGCGAATTGCCACCATCTCAGATACCTTGCAAATTAACGTCTGCATCAAAAACTTGTACATCAGAGGAAGGTCGTACTCTGGACGCAAAAGAATTCCCAATTGAGCAAGAAAAGAAGGATTGCATACCTAAAAATCTTGAACATCACCGAGATACCAACTAAATCTTCTCGATTCAAAAACTCAATCTGAATAGAGATGCTGTCCTATTCAACGTTCCCCTAGATAGGAATCGTATAAAGAAGGAAAGGCGAAAACCGAATCTGCTGACCATATTAGGACGATCATAGATCACAATTGGAATTTTACGAAAATCGATTCTCTTTTTGTTTTATGTTCCTAGTTTTTAGCGATCACTCGTTATCGATAAAATGGACAAAATCGAATTGCGTGCGACCGTCGCCTAAATTAAAAAGTCGAGATATATTTATTTTGAGCGCCACTAACGTTAATATTCTAAATTTCAACGATATTGATTTCTAAATTTAATAATTTCAAGCTACTAATTAAGACTACGTAACTATTTGAAACACCACTGATGCTTGGTATTCTAAGTTTCAGTGCTTCTCGTTAAAGTTAATAATTCAGTGTAAATATACGCTTCTTACTTCGTTCGATCCATTTTGAGCTAAATGACTTTGTAAATTTGTGTTGGACGTTTTTCTGACATTCGAGATTCTGATATTCGGGAAAATACTATATCGAGAAAGAGCGGTCTGATCGTTACGAAAGCTTCGTTCGAGACGGCAATGTATCGCTAGCACGACCAATGATAAAAAAAATTCTGACAGATAATAGAAGATAATGGTTAAGCGATTCACAGGGCAGATGGGATTCTAGCCACTTGTGCAATATTCGGTAAAAAATGTCTGATCTATTCGGCATGGTATAAACTTGCACGACGTTTTCTCGTGTTGCTCAAAGTACAAAATGGGACACGTTATCGTGTTCAGCCTCCCGCTTCAGAGATAATTCGTGTAGCCATTTATCGTGGTTGCAATTTTTCATGCGCGGTCAGTCTTTAGAAATAACATCGCGAGGAGAAGTTGGATCTACTCTTGTAAAATTTACGATCAATATTAATTAATAGAGAACTAAATTAAGAGATAGTAATTATATAGCAGAATGTTCTTGAAACTTCGAAGATTATTCCTGAAAAGAAGGCCACGAGTACTGATAATTATTTTAAAAAGTAAATTAACAAAAATCGAATACCGTCCTATTGGTGAAAATTAAATTAACACGTAGTAATTAGAATATAAAATGTAATTAGAGTGCATCGAATATATCGATGCACTTGAAGTTTCAAAAATCAGATTCCCATCGTTGAAGCTTCAAGGTGATCATTCTGTTTTTTAGTTTCCACTTAATTTCAAAAATTAAAATAAAGACACTATATATTAAAGAAGACTGAATATGATTACTTAGAAAAGCTTGATCTCTCGGAGCTGGAATAACATTTTACATCACGTTTACGATATATTTTACGAGCGATTAAAAACCCCGATATGAATTTCCCTAAATAATCATATTAAATTAATCTAAAAAGTGCACACGAATGTGAATTTATTTAAAATGTTTTTATATTACTTTTGCAAAATGAAATTTCTATTTTTGAACATAGTGTCATTTCTTAATAAAGGAAGCCACATATATTCGAGGCATTTTTATTGTCCTCCTACGCACGCACAAACTTTACATTAACATTTTATTTATATCTTCGCATTTTTCAATATCATTCGACTATGAAATATTCACAATAATCATTGCGATACGATAAACGATAAATTTCCATTCTTTTTCAATTTTTTAATCGTAAAACAAACAGTTTAATCGTAAAAGATAAGAAAAAATTGTTTCTAACAAGTTAAAAAGCATTGTTTTTTACTATTCCTGAGAAATAATATTTCCTCTTTAAAAAGATATATAAAAAGCAACAAGCATCTTTTGAATCCATCAAAATTATTTTTTAACTATATCAAAAAAAAAAAAAGATACTTCAAAAAGATTCCACCTTCCATCGAGGAAACATTTTTTAACGATTCCCTTATTCGACTAATTTACTCATCGTCCTATTATCGTCGATTGATCTCTATCATCTCGACCGCGAAAATTCACGAATACGTCAATTCGTAATTATATTTTTATCTCGCTACGCAAATACGCGATTATCAAAGCGAGAACGTATCGTTATCGTTGAACGTACGATTTATTTCATATGAATATATTATTTAATTTTTACGTTTCTGTGTTTACGAAATCGCCATCGAATATAAGGATTACGGATTCTACGATGACATAATCGTTTCCTACATAACCTTCGGTTGTTTTGACTGGCAATGATTTTTTTTGTTGTTGGCTCGACGCAGCGCGCAGTTGTAAATAACCGATAGCGTTTCAGATTCAATTTTTTGATAATGGATATTTATTGATTGTAAACTGCGTAGACATTTGCACGCTGTTTCATATTATACGATGTTTGAATGATACATATCGGATGATTGAAATGCTGAAAAAAATACTGAAATGCACAAGAGGTAAAACAGATAATTAGCCGTCCATAATGGCATAGGTATAACCTAAAATGTCTTTTATTTTATTTGCTCGTCGCTGCATTAGGAATCTTGTCATTACGTGATTACAGTGGCACAGAACAGGCTATTTATAAGAAATATTAATTTAGATTACAGCTATAATGCCTTAGCTTTAATCTAGATTAAAGTAAAAAATTGCAATCAGTTATAAGATACAGTAACATAATACAGGAACTATATTTTTCTTAAAAACAAATAAAATTCTAGTTGGGGATTAAAATCACAATCATATTGCTTTTTTTTATAGATTTATAATATAGCTACTTGAGGTTAGTTTAATCTTTCGAGGTATAAAGAAAGACATATAAGGTGAAATTCCAAAGACACGACTTTAGAGACTAGGCGAATCGTTCTTTTCTTTTCTTCTTTTTTTTTTTTGCAGTAAACCAATGCTTCTGAATGCTCTAAATAATTTTGACTCTTCTCGTTTGTAATATTCGTAGTTTTACTTTTTTGCTAAAAAAAAATGTCCAGGTTATGATTCTTTAATTTTCTTATCAGAATTCAGCCACCATTTTGAACGACACGTATCTTGAAACACCCAGTATGTTACGATCTAACTTGAGTTTCTCGAATATCGAACTTTCGTATACTTCGCGCGAACTTTTCGCTCGCATAAAATAAAACGTTATCGTTGCAAAATTGACGTGAATTAGATTAATGAATAGCAGAAAAATTTGTCCCGTTATAAAATGCAAACAGTTGTCGAAAAACCTTAAAAAATTATACGCAACTTATCGAACGCGAGTATACGTTTGATTCTACCGGTTCCAAAGCATCGTTTTCTTTTCATTTTGTTCAAGAATGTAGCGTTATTGCTATATGACTGGCGCATTATTATATTGCTCGTAATATTAATAACACAGATATTGAGCGTTCATTCTTGCGAAAAAAAAATATCTCTTATCGTCAATCACGATAAGTTGAGATTACGGCCCATATGTCGTGCATGTGCTCGATGGACAGATAAGTGCGTTACACTGTCCTAGAAAATGAACGGAAGAAAGCTCATGAGGCGATCGTTCTGGCAATCGTGTTTGTGGGTCACTAAGAATCCCGAAATAACCGGCACGAATTAATCGTTTTAATGTGATAAAGGAACACGAATTGTAACGATGACGAATGTCAATCGTGTTTGTCACATACACCTTATTTACAGTGCCTTTTATCAGATTCTACAATTCATTTTTTTCGTATTAAATTCTTGTATTGACGTAAGAGTACTACCGGACGATACGGAGTTTAATGTATTTCAGCCTAATTAATTTACCAATTGTAATCGTAAATGCTGTAATAAATACAATGGTGTGCCAATACTTTTTGCATTCACTTTATATTTTCGATTTATCTGGAAATAATTTAAACCTATTCTCGAATAGACCACGAAGAGTCGTCAGAACCCGTAAAATTGAAATATACTTGTCAACTAATATTGGCATAATTTTTCGTAGATTCGCTTAAACTCAAGACTTCGTCGAAAACTGAAAGTCGAAGGTTGTGCACCAATCGCAGGTACAACTTTCGATATATTGATAACGTGTTAAGGAAAGTGAGGGAAGAAAGGGAGTGGTTGAAGAGGAGGAGGATAAGAAATGAGATATGTGAAAAGAAGGAAAGTACGAGTGGGGGTTAAGGTTTTAAGGAATTGCAAAGCAGATCTCTTCCTTGATCCTGAGCTTCGCGTTAAGAAAAATATTATATATTTAACTACTATTCAATACATAATTCAATAACGTGTCTTATAATACTTTGCAAAACACCAAATAAAGTAAAGTTTATTAGAGTTTTTCAACGAATGGGTGTCCTAATATTTACAACTGACAATATATTTAACAAGACTGACGCATACATAAACTCAAAACACGGAAGGAAACATTTTGTTTTATCAGTGCACTCGTGGCAGCCTCTGTTCGGTAGCACTTGTCGGTTAAGCCTGGATACTTCACCTCGAGGGGCACTTGTCATTAACAAATTGTAAGGTAGAACCGAGGTACGAGTCGAGTAGCAACAATTAGCTGGTTATCTGCAGCAATAAATATGAACTATGTCGTGTCCTTGACATTTAAAGTGTTGCTATCTGCCGATGAGACGAGACATCATAATTACCAACATTATGCCGAGATCCGCGGAAAAATCGTTATTTTCCGGAATCGTTATACTCGAACGTACGATCGTACGAACGGATAACGGCCAATTCGATAAGACCGTCGAATTTTCATTATCGAACAATCCATCGATTTTCGACGATGAAAAGTTCTTTAAGGAAGATTGAATTCGAATTTACGACCGAATTATTGTAGCATTAGATGGATTTAGGGTCAGATCTGTGTCGAGTTGCGTAGTAATTGAGTTAAGGTTACGTAAAGCCACATTCCTTCGGTTTGTGGAAAATACGAAAGCACGATGCAACGTTATTTACGATATGCAAAAAGATCGTGGCTTTTTATTATTAAAATATTCGAGAGAAAAAAGTTTGACGAAAGCATGAAAATATAACGTAAAATATTGTTATCGAAGTCACAATGCCATTATAAATAAATGTTAATTTTTATTCAGTTTTATCGTGCTAAAGTAATGCAAATTTTATGAAATTAAAAGTTACAGCAAATTAATTTGAAATTATATCAAACGGGGTGATTATTACCAAGAGAATGACACGACATATAAATCACAAAATTGATGTGAAGAATGTCTATCGTGTAATGTAATTATGAAGTAATAAAAACAGTGATAGTAAATATTGTACGTGCGTATCTATTGGGAGCTTTTTTATGTCAGGCTAGCATAGAAACAGTAACACAGATCACTACCATTGGTCCGAGATATCAACATGAAACCACACGTGAAAGATACGGCAATCTATTATTTCTACTTCTTCTATACAGTACTTTTCTACTTCGCGACAACTTTTTCCCCTGACGCAGCGATGGCAACGATAAACTGTCTTTACGTTTAACAGGCCAACCTTCTCACCAAAGTTAAATTATTAAAAATCATTCAAAGATAGACCGTGGCAAGACAATTTCCGACAGAAGCAAATTTCCAATTCCGCTATCGTAAGAAGCTTCTTGGTGACAAAAATGATATTACAGCAAACAATTCTATCGTACATTTACGTATTTAGGGCATTAATTTCGAATTAATGAGAAAATTAGCAGATGAATGAATATGCACTCTACTAGTGAAACATTTTACAAATTAATTGTACCAATATTATATTAATTCAATAATTTCATTAATTAATTCGTTAAACTAATCATAAATTAGCTATTAAATTAATGCCAAAAAAATGAATAATTCTTTATCAAAGAGTTTCTTAATGTAAAAAATACTAAAATATATAAAATTCCAAGTTGACCTCCTCGAAATTCTCAGATCCTATAGAACACGCGCTACAAATTCCAAATATTTGATCAACACAATTAAGAAAGTGTTTCCAAATTTTTGGTTTATAGCCTATATTCCCAACGTGTACAGTCCTGTCTGACGTTACAGTAGTCAAACTAATCTATATAGGGTGTTATCAAACAGATAACGTTGCCGGAGCTCCTATCTGGTAGCCATATTTTCGATACAATATATAGGTGATCGATATATCCACGTATAGTTCTCAGTAACTGAGAACACGGTATCACGGTTTGGTCGAGGTGTCGATTTCGAAATTGTCGTGGACAATTTCGATCGTCTGTGCCCGTCTGTGAGTCGATACTTGCATCGCAGAAAATTGATTCTTACGTGGTAGACAATTATGCTATGGTTCTCGGTATCGTCTCGTAACGTGTTCGTGCGTAGTTCGAAATATTGAAAAATTAATGGACAAGCCAGGATCAAGCCTGGGTTGTATTTCAATGATTTATTGAAGTGCCGGGCCTGTTTTTTACATTTGTATGAAAAATATCCTTTCGAATGAACTCGTCGCCAAAGATCAGTCGCTTTCGAGGTTGAACGAGAGTCTAAGGCAGAGAGCAAGACTTTCTCGCGAGCTGTCGTAGGAATACGAAGCAGGCTCACGATCTAGAAACAAAAAGGTGAAGAGAAACAAAGAGAGAGAGAAAGACAGTTAAAGAAGAGAACGCTGGAAAATGGCAAACGGATACGACGAATGCTACGACGCATCCTGGCATCTGTTCCCTCCGGATTACGTCGAGGAGGACTATAGGTAAGGATCCTACGAGAAAATCGATTTATCAAACGATGGAACTTGGTTTGCTTGCTTCGTATAAGAAGCAACGATCAAGTGGAAACTAATTTCCTTTGAGAATTGAATCGTCGTTGATGAAAATTGAGGATGAAAAGATCGAAGGAAAATGATCTTCTTCGATATACTCTTTTTTCAAACTCACAACAAACTCTGCAACAAACGATACTATCGTTTCACAATCGCGATGTTGCAGCGAACACCGATTTCCTAGAAAGCTCGAACAATTTCACGATCGACGAGTTTCGAGTTCGAAACGCTGACTCGCAATTAGAAACACGGGGGGCGACTATCCGCGTTACGATTAATCCAAAATTTATGGTGGAAACCAACAGGTGTTGGTACTTGGGCCCTTTCGGTTCTCGCGTGTCCCGTCGTGTAACAAGGCGTACCACTCTATACCGAAGGATTCGCCTAACCAATATGCGTGACTGCTCTTAAACGTTCGCTTCCGGTTCCCGGCGTTATCCGCCTAATCAGATGTACTGATCGATCCCTCAGTACCAATGCCGCGATATTACCACATAGTATCATCGATATTGTTTACAAAGTGACTCGTATTCGATCGAATCCAACGATCGCAGTAAGTAAGGATTATTTTAGTCACCTAAGCTTCGATATCTTGAGATTCAATCTCGAACTGTGCATAATCGAACTTGTATATATTACGAGGCACAGTTATGATTTGATGTAATAACGAGACCGCGGATTTTTACGCATTTATGAGATATTTAGAGGTGCGAAGCGCTTAGAAAGCTCGTAACATGCAAAAATATACGAAATATTCAAGATATAATACTTGTCGTAATATTTGGTATTTTCTACGTAATTTTCGTTTTTTTTTTTTTTTCTTCTAATTATATTCATAAAGATACGAGCGTATATAAAATAAGTATAAAAGGTATTTGTACATATCCTTGTTCTTCGATAAAACGATTTTTTTTATGAGATTCTACGTTTCGTTTTTATAGTTCCAAATTTGTATGGTCACGCGAGAAAACTACTAAACGATACGATTTGTCTCGACTCAAATGTCTCTACCTTATCGTATTTCAAGTAAAATCCGCGAGGCTATACGAGAAATCAAGGTGATACTCGCGAAAGAACAAATCTTTTTTAAGGTATTACATATTTTTTCATGGCGCCGTTTAATCTCTTTAGATTACGTATTTATAAGTCACATGGAAAATTATGACTCTTGGTAACGTTATCTCGAATTAAAAATCGGTATCTCGCCAGGCACTGATTTGTCAAGTTTATTGCAAAAGCTTCGTATGTTACTTGAAATATAGAGGATTGGTGATATTCCGGACAAATAGTAAACTAATTTCTCTAGTAAAGTCTTGTTCAGTTTTTCCATTGGATTTTGCAACTTTGTTGCCAGGACATAACAAACACTCTAAAAATATTTTTAAACGCCACCGATGATCTTTATCGTACAAAGCAGGAATACAAATTCGAATTAAATACGTATTTTAAAATAAAGTAACCCAGCCCGTGTCTCCAGCTAATCATCTTCGATGATGAATCAATCGAGAGTTCACGAAAGTTGAAAAAGATTTGTAAGATTTTAGAGTAATGATTATTACGTGACTATTGTTATTAAAAATGCGCTTTCACCATTATAAATATTTGATATACCTATACAAGAAGAAATTAACACGACGATAAAAATGATAAAATTAAGAAAATATTCCTAAGGATCGTTCTATGGAAAGTGAATTAAAAATCATTTGCATCTCTCAATTACGATCTACGAGCGTACAATGAGATTTGTCTTTCGATCGAGAAACGATAAGCCTTCGATCTTAATGTTAGATTCGGTCGACACGCGAACTACATTCGTCCGATTGCCACAGTTCGATGCAGGTCGATCGATATGACCACGCGATCCTACTGACGGACGTATTCCACTCTTTTTTTCTCTTATTGTTCGTCACGTCTCACGTGATTAATGATTAGATACATAAGATAACGCGAAACGATGCCAGAACACTGTGGAATATTTATTCGCGCATTGTTTCATCAACTGGGAAATTCCTCTTCGATATTGATTGAAAATTCTTCGATCATTTTATGCAAGAAGATTATAAGCGTCGAAAGTCATGTTTCCAGGAATTACGTTCAGATTTTAGATTAAAAATATGTAACTCTGTGGTTTGAAGATCAAAGAGCGATCAGATAGTCGGACATTTTTTCAAACCAAGGGAGCACGAATAATTGAAAGATAAAAGAGTTGACAATATCCTTTCTGGTAAAAAATTTACTAACTAACATTTAATAAACAGTTAGCGAGAGCTATTTAATATTTCAAATTTAATATACGCGTATCGTATCAATCTTGTAGGTGTTATCGATCACGTTCTGATTAATTAAAATAATTCAGAGAAATTTTAGCTTCGATAACTTCCTAATGAATAAAGTTTAGGACCTAAGTATGTTAGTACTTTTATATCGAGAACAAGGAACTGCATCGATTGTTGCAGTCAGAAATATAGGTTTCCATTAAAAAAAAAATTGTTGTTGCATCTTTCTGATGCGTAAAAATGCATAAAATTAGTTGCATATTATGCACCGCCCGATACCATTTAACTTTCGCTTATGACATCTTCTTCTATCCCTAACCGTTTAGAAGGTACAGCCAGTTCCAGTTGCACCCTGTATGTATTAGGTTGTCCGGAAAGTGTCTTTCTTTCGCAAACGTGTTTTTTACAACAGTGCACCTTTATACAAACGTGAAACCAAGTGTGTAAAATATCGCGATGTTTATCTCTACAGAACAAAATTTTTATTATTTCCTCACAAAACGAAAGAAACTTTTCGGACAACCTGATAGTAACAACTACTAAACAAAAAATCTCTAATCATCAAAGCTCCGTACACGAGCACGTAACAGGATGAAGGAGAAAAAGTTATCGAGAGGGACAAAAGTTCTCGAGTGTAGATCAAGGCCAGTATACAAGAATTACTTTTCCAGAAGCTTATTTTCCGTTCTTGTGTATAAGATGTCCGACTGACCGAAAAAGCGAATGGAACTTATCCTTGTGCCTGCCTCGAATAACTTCTTAAACGTTTCTTAAACGATGGCGGCGGTAGCTGATCCTTAACGAGCCGTGCACAGTTTGGGTCACGTTTGGCCCAGTGACATTCCATCGCGTCGAAGATAGGGAGAAGTTCTTCTGAAAAAAAGGAAAATGCTTTGTGGAAGAGGGTTCCTCGAAAGCCACCCGTCGGGCCACCTACTACTAGACGTACTACGTTCATTCACGATTCCAGGCTCCGCTGATCCATTGTAACTGGTTTCATGAATGAACGTAGAATGTTCGTTTTCCCGCCGTCATTCTCCCCTCTTTGCTTTTCTTCTTTCTTGTCGTCGTTCGTCATCGAGGGTGAAGAGTCTGCTGGTATAGGTACAAGCGAACAGAAAGTGGATTTTCAAGGGTTTTTCGAAAAGGATACCACCAAGGGTACGTTCGGATGTTGACAAAGTGTTCCAGAGATGAAGAGCGTAGAGTGGACGCGTTAGACTTAAGTTATTTCCAAAGATAAATATACTGAATGCTATAGGGATGAATAGCAAAGTAGTAGCGTCGTAATAATTATGTCAATAAAAATCAACGTTAATTATCTCGAAAGCCTCTATACAGGTATGTACATATCTGTAATCAAAGCCTGCAAATTTGCGAATTTGATAATTAATAAAATAACATCGAATAATATTCGATTCGGATGATTATGACTCGTGGAGAAACGGCACTCGAAAGTTTGAAGAGTGGCAAACCGACTGCAACAGCCGAATTCGATTTTTTGGACACGCTTGAGCGTATCCTCGAATGACCACTTGATACTTGGTCGGTTCACAGAAGGATTCAGGTGTTGAGGCTGTGAAACGTGCCAAGATGAATAGATGTTCCATCCATTTAGCAGATTTTTTCCGTATCTTTCATTAACATGACAATATCGGTACCTGTCGGCCACCTGAGGTTCCTACCACGCTCTTATTTATTGCCAGTACGTGCCAGCGCAACATTTTCCTCTACAATTTCCGATGCCGACCTCTTTTCCTTTGAAACGCTATTTCCGGTTTTTCTTCGCAGTTCAACCGGTCTTTTGTATTTCGTAGATCTGCGTTTATATATGCGAAATCTAAATGTTCAAGTGGTACTAGAGTTTACCAGCTCGACTATCGAAACGGTCACCCTCGAGTGCCGGCTTGAGTGCCTGTTACATGGGGATCGTAAAAATTTTTGAGTATCGTTACTCGTCTACTTGACGACTCGAGTGTTGTCCAATATTATGGATTTTCATTTCATATTAAATTCTTTTCATTCGATATTATGGATACGTTTGTGTGATACGATTTTCTGTACGAATCTTATTAATCAGAACGTAAATGCTCATCCAAACTCAGATTTTTATGAACACCATTGTTCGCAACTGTCTATGGAACACAAATGAAATAGAAGCTACATAGAGATTTGTTTTATAAACGTCACGACGAGTATTATGTTTTCGATATTTTATTCAAATGGCGTGCAAATGCTTTACGTAGCCACTGTAGGTTACCACTTACTGTAATATTATAAATATAATTAATGACAGACTTTTCTCAATTTTATGGAATAGAAAATTATCTTTCGCATTGTCCTTCTACGATTTCCAATTTTTATCTACCTTCTGCAAACTAATAATACATTATTAATAATACTTCTACCGTACAAATTTCGATATATAACATTTCGTTTTCTATTTTCTCAAATACCGTTGTAAAAATTCTATGTAGTCTCATTATTCGACGAATTCCAATATTTTTGCTAGTCCCTTTCTGTCTTTTAAGTATCAGCGAACAAAAGTTGAAAAACAGTTCCTCGAATTAACAATTTTCCTCGCTATTATGTTACTTAATTTGCATCTATTGTGTTTCCACGTTGAATATCGCTACGGCAGAGCCATAAACCAACAACAGCAATGAAAATTTTTCCAAGGGAGAGTGTAGCTCCCAACGAATGATACTGGCGATTTATTGCAACCAACATTAGGTTCAATTGCCTACCAACTGGCCAAGAAGTTTCCCTTCGCTTCTCCCGATATCTTTATATTTTGCCACGCTTCTTAAAGATCTCCAAAATAATCTCGAACCTTAAACCACTTACAATTCGCACTAGACCACCAGCAAATCTGGCATAGTCGATTGAGAAGTATCGGCTTAACAAATGCAAGAGAAACCGCTTTCCTCAAACAGCGGATTAACTGGAAGGCAGGCTACGCACGAGTTAGTTGGATGAGCTACCTTGGTTTACCTTAAAATTTCAACCAGTACCTTGAGCACCCAGTTTAACCGATCAGTTCGAGTTAATCAATGAGGCTAAGAGCTATTGAGAAGATTATCAGAATTTAAACGCTCGAATCTAATCTGTTAATCGATTTCTGCTTCTCTTTTTGGCCTCGTAGGTATTTGGCACAACGTTTATTGAATTTTAAGTATTGAGATAGATGCTAGTTATTTGTATGTACGGTTAAATACAACTTGGCGATCCTAACGTTACAAGAAGCTGATTTTTAGATGATAAAAGACACGTAGCAACAATTTCAGTCGTTCTGCTATTCGAAAAATTGAATTATCCGATTTCTCTGTAAAAAACTAATTCGGATAATCCTGATCCTACAGTATTGGTAGGTAAAAACCCTCGGTATAATAACACTCGATCATCGAAGGGCCATGATAACCCATGCCACGATACCCTTTGGACAATATTCAGCGAAGAAAGCAGGAGGATCGCGCGGCGAGGCCGGTAAAACAATGAGACGCAGACAAATTGGGTTGCGTGCTCGAAACAAGTTGGCACAGCTATCGCCAAACAGTCGTGGGATCCTGGCAAATGTTGCTCGATTGCCCGGCAGCTCGAACTTCTCCAGTATTCTTCTACCTTTTTTTTTTCCTCTCTTGTTTCCCTCGCTCCCTTTCCTTCCACCATTTCCTTCCTCCGTTGCTCTTCTTCCAGCAAAAGTACGTCGACGCTTTGAAGTTTTCAGCGGACTCGGGCGAACAATCATTGGAAAAATCACGAGAGCGTCTCGTTGAATCCGATTCTAACCGAGTTAGAACGGCGCAGCCGTGGAAACGGCAGACGATTCGTGCACGCTCGGCGTCGTCTTCTGGAAAAGAGTTTCGCTGAACACGCGAGAGCCTCTACTCGACGATCCTTGTTCGTGCATGCTGCGGATTGATCTTTGTTCTTAATGTTTCGTGACTTTTACCTATCTTCTTCCACCGTTCTTCTGATATTTCTTTCCCTGTAGATACGATATTCATTGGTCTCTGTGTGTAATAATTGCGATAAATGCTTTTTAAGCGAACGTTGGAGAATTCTTCGAGTCGTTGTTTCAGAACTGAACTGTTTCAGATTGTTCGTAACTTTTAGTTGTTTCTCCTTATATCCTTTCTCTAATTTTGTCTTTTTCTCTCAGCTATATCTTATTGCTTCTTTCGCATAACTTGAGATAGACGACGTATAACGTGGATTTGAAATAGAAAATATCCTTTGATCTTTTGTCCTGCAATAGAAGATTTTTGGGTATAAATTATGACGACCGATGCAACACGATCGTGAATATACCGTAAATTGCAACGTTCCTGGATTCTCTTTCTCTTTTCGGTTGGCATTTTGAAACAGGGTCGAAGAATAAGTTGAGTCTTGAAGTCTGTACTTATAAAAACTTGAAACACTGAATAGAAATAACGGTAAAGTAACGGAAGCGCATGAATCGAGCCTGTCAAAGTAATTTACGATTTTCTGTTCTAGTAACACGAATGATTCACTCCCTTCTATTCACTCGTGAGTATCGATAATTGCACTTGTAACACTGCCTTAGCCACCATATACAGCTCAACTTGGCTTTGCTAAAACAGAAAATCAAAAGTTACGTAGATATTTATTTCTAAACGTTTCGATATCTTAATGAATATCCCACGATATTCTTACACAGGTACTTTCGATTCTGATGCCATTGACATCAATTTTTCACGTTAATAACATTCTTAATACCAGTATCGTTAATATCCATTTCCTATGTTATCAATCCCAGCATATTTACATCTTTAACATTGATAATATTCTTAATATCAACAGCGCCAATATTCTGTTCAATGTTAACAACATTCTCAATCCCATTGACGCTATCTTAATATCTTAATATCGGTACAACTAGCGATATTTCTGTTCCTAAATATCGATTACGAATACCATTTCCTCTGCTGATGAAAAACTACGTGTATGGAAAATCTCAGAAATGTGTTAAAATTGTCGAAGATGGGCCGGAAACGAAGCGGTTCGACGCAAAGATTTTCCAACGGCGATAAATCCGAAAGGGCAAGAGCTCATGAGAAAAGTCAGAAAGGTTGGAACCGCCCTGTTCCGTACTTTTTGACTTTTTCGCCGAGCAGGGACCCACGCGATCGCACAAAGCCTGGAACTGAATAAACCGGAAACCCGCTCCATCGTCGCCCCTGTCCCTTTGCCTCTTCTCTTCTCTTCTCTTCTCTCCGATTCACGCTTTTTCGCCTGTCTCTTCTCGCGTATACGCGCATCATAATATACCTGTATTTATGCGGGTCAGTTTCTACACGATTTGATACAACCTACCGGTCTATTATACGTTTCCGGCTCTCGGGAAAGCATTAACAGGATCAATTTGTCCTTCGAGTAATTCCTACCTGTATAGGTTTTTACGAACAATCGCCTGTGTTTTCAATTGGACAGATTTCCTTAGGCGTATGATTTGTGACTGGGACGTGGAGGCAGAACTGTGGCTAATTTGTGTGTATAGTAAAAAGGGGATTAACGGTATTGTCAAGAAGTTGAGGTATTTCAAGAATTTGGAAGAGAGTCGGGACAATTGTAGAAATTGATTAGTTTACCAACTGAGTTTACCAACGCGAAGCGGATAAAGCGATGGACAAAAGACTAAAAGTGGTATACCGAGGATTATCGTAACTCTCATTCTTTATATTCTTAGTACGTCGGTGAGAATTATCCTGGTTAAATTATAGTAGGATATATCGTTAGGATAGTACACAATAGGATGTCATTAAGTATTATAATGTTATTTTCTGAGATTATGGCATTAGGAAGATGGAAATATGGTGGGAAATATTCTTTAATATTCTTGAATAAACCATCTGTGTTATTACATTTGGCAATGAAATTAGTATAATCCCTACTTCAATGACTTTATCGATCTAACAAATACTCTACTTTAAGTTATCTCAAAACCTATACTATTCGAACCAGCTCAAAGTATGACCCGATTATCCGGAGTAATCCACGTTAGGAAATAATCACGTTAAATGTTTGATCATCGATTTCAAAATCTCATACATCGGGAATTTGATTGCCATCGATATCGTAAACATTAGTATTTATATATTTAATGCTCGATATCTACGAACCAATCGTAATATTTTTTATTCATAGAAATTGACAAAGTACAGATATAATTTTTCTGTTTATCACGCTTCCATAATATTAAACAACGTATGATCGTAACATCGACGTGGCATGGAAAATCACGCGTAGTTCCAAAAGTAGATAACAGCGAAAGATCAAAGTCTCCGTATTTGCATTTGTTATTCGGACGCGTCAATTTTTCCACGTTTCGTAATACGCGATACCAACCGGCAGGAAGCCGTGTCAGACCTTCAACGGCATAAACTACGTAACGATCGTGACTACGCCCGAGGACGCTTCTAACCCACTTTCGACTATCGACACACACGGTATCGTTGCAGTATAAATACAGAAAGAAAACGAACCGTAAAGGAAGTGGCCTAAAATTGACAGAAGAGAGACGAAGAGAAAGAAAAAATCGAAATGACACGGTAAAAGCACCGCTAATGCCCTTTCACATTAACACTCGACGCAAAGTATGCTCTCGGTGTAAAAAGCCCTGATCGATGGAGCGATCCGATTGGTGGAGCCGCGACGAGGGTTAAAATCAACCCCCTAGACACTTCTCAGGGCCGATCCTCTAGAAACTAGCGTCCGATTGGTCCACGCGAGGCTCCACCCCTTCGATGAAAATTTACCTCTAGCGCCTCTGGACAGTCTATTCTCGTTTACGAGCGTTTGCTCGAGCCTTTCGCAATTTCAATAAATTTTCATTCCAGCTTCTGTTACGTTGCACTCTTCGATCTCAAAAGTAGACTGCCGGCTGCATGCTGCTTCCACCGATTAGACGGTGGATTTTTAGACAGGTTGACCTATTTGCTTTTGGCCCGAGTATATTTGTTTTTGAAACGAGTAAACGTTCCGGTCGGTGGCCATAGAACGCGATTTCCTAGCATTCGAAGAATTTTGAAAGAGATCCGAGTAGGTTTCCAGAATTCGAGAAACGTTGCATCGAATTTCGTTGAATTAGTTTGGTAGATTCAATTTTTTGATCGTTTCGTTTTCGGTGACAATTTTCATAATCTCGTGTATCATGCTTGCGAGAAACCGAGTAAGAAGTTAAGAATATTCAAACAACCGGGAAACTATCGAAAACTAGTTTCTTCCCGAAAGTATTTCTCGAAGCTGCGGATACAAACCTACCCCTGCGCGAATCTCCAAAGAAGCTTGTCCACCTGAAATCCCCATAAACGTAATGGAACAGTTAGAACGTTTCTCTCTCCTAGATTGATTTCTATGCTGTCCGCTCGAAAGAACGGTCTACTACGTTCGCTGGAAAATTCAGCCAGCTAATTCTCTTGGCTGACAGAGAGGGGTGGACTGTCGTGCGACTCGGGCCGGAGGGTGAGCTCGGCAATCCCCGCCCCTGGCGAAGATCCGCCCTCGGCTTCGAGGGTGCTTGACGAGCGAAACTGTACGGAGGTAGGGAACACTAGCCGTCAAGTGTTCGTCGAGGACACTCAAAAAGTACAAGGAGAGTCCTTCAGTCTAGACCAAGTCGAATCGCGTCTACCCGTTTCCTCCGATCTTCTCGATCTCCTACAATTTCTACCTCGATACAAAATGAACGTGATGCGAGTTGGCGCGACGTTTCCACGAGTTCCTGGTTCTCGTGACGATGCCGCGGAACGTTTAAAAGGTTCAAACGTCGTTGCTTGAAAGCATAGCGGTGTGTCGTCTAGAATCTAAACCAAGATCGAACTCGCGAGTGTTAGTGAAACGAACGATGAGCCACGAAGGACCGTTCGATAGGAAGACAATGGTCGGGTGTGCGAGTGAACGGATCGTCTGAACGACGAGCGATTCGGAGTGATTTGGGGAAGTGATATTTAAGCAAGTTGGAGTAGGAAAAGGGGACGAGAGTGGACGAGTGATAGTAAGCAGAAGGTAGGAGAGAGTTTTAGAAAAGAAAATCGAACGGAAAGAGGGGGTTTTGAAAGATAAAAGAGACGGGAGAAAGGGAGTAATAGAAAAAGAGGGAACGTCGGTGCGTGAACGAGTGTGCGAGAACCACGAGGACATTAACATGTACTGACGCCACTACTAACATCTCCTCGATCTTTCAAAATGGCAGACAAGAATAAGATTCTACCCTGGCCGCTGCTATCCTATCCGACCAGTCTCTTGAATCACGTCTGGTACAGCCAGATCGCTTTCAATAATAGGTAAACGAACTAGATGAAAAAGAAGAAAAAAAAAAAGATACATAACGAATATATCACGTGTACGAAGCTTATTTTGCCGACAATGCCCATCCTGCCCTACCCACCCTCTCCGAGTAGAGTAGAATTCGATCGTTAGATCAGACACTTAGGCGGTATCCTTGCAAAATTTTCGCATGCTCCTCCGGTTGGATTCTCGAGATTTCGATAAAATAATTTAGGGAAGAACAGACGGGGAATGGCTTTAGTTGGCTGAACAGAGAGGTTCTTGTTGCATAGTATCGCGTAGATTTTTAGTTCGATTCGTGGTAGAATTTTATTTTGGTACGTGAACGCGGTAAGTGTTGGGTTTCTTGGGAAATTGGAGGGATTTAGTATATATCGAAATGAGAAGAATCGTGATTTGTTCGTCGACTATTATATAATGAAAAAATAAGGAAACGTTATCTACGGTTGGTTTACAATTTTTCTAAAAACATAACAGAGTTCGAAAATGGCCCGAGATAGAGGAAAAAATCGTGGGCAGTCCCTCGATAATATTATCGGTAATTATTTATTGTCTGGTAATCGAAAGGAGATCTTGATGGCCCTCGAATTCTTCCACGTGGCTCCGGTGACATGTATCGAAGCTTATCGAGCACTCGTTCGATTATCGATATCCCTGATTAACTTCTATAACGCGCATGGTTTCATCGATCAACTTTTCGTTGCAAAACAGCTGACAACGCTGTAATAAAGAAAAAATCGGAAATTCTTCGGAACAAACTTTAAAAATATCGCGATGCTTAATTCGAAGTTGGAATCGCTGGTGACTTCGATGCTGCAACATCCATTTTAATTGCCAGCGAACGATCGGTTTTAGGGGCGAAAAGTAACGCTAATTAGTTTCTTCTTCGGCCAAGTTCCCGATTGAAAAATTTCCAGCGACTGTTTTATTTTCGAACGCGAGTTCCATCGAACTTCCCACGAACTTTTTTCATTAGTTTCGCGATTTCGATATTCGTTCTGGCAAGTAGAAGGAACTTTAGTTATTTAGAGGAAACGGAAATTCTTCCGCTTGGGATTTAACTTTCTCATTTCCTTCGACTAAAGTGGAAACTTCTATGTCGGTTCGCAATTCTGCTACAAGTTCGAACGAGAAGCATAAAGAAACGGTATATTACCGTAAATCTGAGACTCTGATTTTTCTATCGCGAAGAAGAAATTTTATTACAAAGCGCAGTCTTTTATTTACACGAAAATTTGTATCCATTTCTGAAAATGTGTTCACCTTGTAAAAATCGTATCATTTCGCGTATCTTTGTGTAACGAGCGCTTTAATGGTCGCATTGCGCCACTGTACAAGATTGTAGTTGCAGGAATGGAAGTTAACGATCTAATCCTGAAACTTACCAACACGGAAGATCGATAATCCTGGAAATTTCTATACAACGCGATATCAAAACGCTCTGATATCTTTATCCTTATCAGACTTTTTAAATCTTCTTTTTCCTAAAACACCGGCAAAACTCCGATATCGAGAAACAGTGCGGTGGGCAGGCGTCGATTAAGAAAATTTTCTGATGTCTTTTTGAACCAGGAACGTGGCCGAACGTGTTACGATAATAGGCAGGTTCGGCTTAAACTAGAAGGCCAAAAATTCGCTTCTGTGCCGGAAGACAAGTTGTTTGGCAGCAAAGCTGCAGGTATCCAGTCTTTTGACGGCACAGAACGCGTCTAATCGGGTCTTAAGTGTCCTGCTGGCTTCTTGACGCTTTTCGCGCAGCAGGAAAACTTGGAAAATTGGATTGATTTCGTTGAAAACCGACCTTCGTGCCCGACTTCTCGACTCGCAACAGCCTTTCGTTTAAACTAAATCCACGACCCTAAGTCTCGATCCTGTTATTTCGACCGATAGCTTAATTTTTCTATGATTTTACAAATTCTACCTACATTTACTTTCATATCGTTTTTTCAAGATAATTCTTTCCTTCTGTTTTGGAGTACATTTACATACTAACAGTAGTTGTGCACGTGTATTTAGATGAGAAATATATTCAAACAGGTAGATGCTCGATCAGAGTAATCCTGTCGGCGGAGATGAATATTTTCCGCGTTTTCTAATGATTTTTCTTTGTGCTTTTGCTGTTGCAGAATATTGGAGAGCATCAAGATGCCCAGAACGAGTTTCCACATCCATGACATCCTGCAGCTTGATTCTAAACCGTCCCAGGAAGAAACGGAGGTACAAGGTAAGAAGAAGCACAATTTTTCTAATCTTTTATAGTCGAGTCTCTCTGTTAAATCTCCATCGTAGAAGAATCGATTAACACTCGTATTTTACGCTATCGGTTTCCATTAGAATCAATCAACTTCGCGATAGGATCCGCCGATTGCTACGATCTAGTTCTTTCCTTAGAAATTTCTACGCTCGTTTGGAAATTTAAAAATTTCGCGCGTATAATTTCGTGCTTAGTTTTAAAATGTTGGAAATTTCAGTCATATCGTTCTATCGTTTTATTAATTAATTTCTCCGATAAATTAACTTGGCTCAAATTTCCAACAAAATATTATTGCAAATTTAAAGCCAGATGCAATCGATGTTAAAGACTTGGATCCTGAAAATTCTCGTTATAGGTAGTACCACGGTGCTACCGACCACGAATGATGTTCCGTCGGCGTATCAGCAGTTTTTCGAACATACGACGGCCATGTTACAGCCCGCGATATACGCGAACTTGAACAGAGGCACCCTACCACCCCCGCCACCTGGTTTACTGGGATGGCCGACTGGTCCAACGTTACCAACCACGTTACCTCAGCCTCTGGAGGAAGTTAATGGTGAGTGAGAAGAAAGAAAGCATCATAAATCGTTGGAAATCGCCGATACAGAGATTAAAAGCGATTGGCGATGAGTGGACTGCGGTTGTTTATGCGTTTATGGAAAATTGAAATACCTATACGTACAAAAATGCATAGGATGCGTATAATACGAAATATTCAAAGTATCTGTTGTAATATTCATAGAATCTCTACTTAGGATCTATATATATTTCTTTTTGTATTCACAAGAAATTTGCATAAATATCCGTAGTTTGGTTTAGTTCGTAGTTTAGCTGATATCATAGTTCGGTTCATCGTCCACAATTATAACGCCATTCCTTAGGATATCCTGCATATTTTTCCCGATTTTCTTCTCAAGTTCTTCCATGTGTCTTATTTACAATGAGAATGTCCCTAATTACGAATAATAAAAAATTAACTTTATTCACAAGTTTGATAAATTATGGTAATTTTCGTGTGCGAAAAATGTGTCTCACACATTTTACCAACGTTCTTGTGCTTTTGCTGTCCAAATCGACCAAAGAATACTTCTAAGAGGCAGTGTATAACGTAGGAAGAAGGGGCTGTATCGAAACCCTTATTTATTTAACACCCTACAATTGGCCCGCGTCGGCTAAGCAGGATCTAATGGTCCTATAAAAGATCCTTGTGGGTCCTGTGCACCGATTGGCCAATACAAGAAGACAGATGTCCCTTCGAGGACAGATGCGTGTAGCCCTGTAGGTCCTCGATGAATCGAAATTGTCACGCCCAAAAAATCCACCTATCGGCTCTTTTCACCTTTTCTCCTTATCTTCCCTTCGTTTTATTCCTTTTATATCCTCATCCCCTTTTTACTCGTTGAACATTCGTGGAACCGAGAAATCGCGCGTTTCACCCCTTTACATGCGAAAAACGCGGTTCCGATCAGGTAGCGAATTTGCTGGAATTCTCAATGTTTTTACGCAGTATATATTTCTCTTGCGAAAAACGATCGTTTAGATCGATTTCTGTAAATTGAAAAATTTCCTTGAGAAACGTCGAACGAGACCTAAATATTTATTTAAATTTATTCACGAAGAGTTAGTATTTTATCGAGAAATTCGTTAATCGTTTAATTGCACCTTATTCTTGCCAGGATTACGATAAAACGCACTAAATTCCGACTCGAGTATTTCTAAAAGTCGGAGAAGCTCGTAGAATGTGAGATATTCAGAAAAACAGAGCTTGCGACTACTTGCTCTCTTAGTAAAATAATTTGACAAGGATCGCAAGTTTCTGACGTGAAAGGGAAATCTGATGCTGGTGGTATCTCGAAATTAGGGCTTAATTAATCGCAGAATCGTTCTTTTCGAAGATGTTAACGTCTCCGTAGCGAGGAATGTCTAATTGAAATCACGACGCGACTGCGACTACAGCCTAATCTCCCATGAAAATGATACAGTCGGTCCCATGGGGTGCGATAGGGTATCAAACAGGCTCTATATTGCTTCACACTCACCCCAACCAGGCTTACGGGTCTTTCACAAAAGCGTATTGTATGTTCACGAATCCAGGGGCCTCGTAGTTGTACATTAAATTAGCGTGTCTCTAGGCCACTGTGGTATTTGCCACTTTAGCCGAAGATTAATCAAAATATTGTTGGATTAAATGGCGAACAGACCGAGTATACTAAATTCTGGTCTATATGCTTCCTTTATTTCTAATTTCTAATCCACGTTTCGTCGTTTCTATTATATATTCATTTTTTAGAATTTTACAATTAACAGCAGCTTAATAATTAGTCAAATCTTTCGTTTGTGTTTCAACCGAGAGTACTTTTGTTGTATCTCGAACATTTCCTGCTATTTCTAATCCAAGTTTCGTCGTTTTTATTATATATTCATTTTTTAGAATTTTACAATTAACAGCAGCTTAATAATTAGTCAAATCTTTCGTTTGTGTTTCAACCGAGAGTACTTTTGTTGTATCTCGAACATTTCCTGCTATTTCTAATCCAAGTTTCGTCGTTTTTATTATATATTCATTTTTTAGAATTTTACAATTAACAGCAGCTTAATAATTAGTCAAATCTTTCGTTTGTGTTTCAACCGAGAGTACTTTTGTTGTATCTCGAACATTTTCTGCTATTTCTAATCCAAGTTTCGTCGTTTTTATTATATATTCATTTTTTTAGAATTTTACAATTAACAGCAGCTTAATAATTAGTCAAATCTTTCGCTTGTGTTTTAATCGAGAATACTTTTATTGTACATCAAACAGTTCCTGCTGTTTGCAATGTTTAATAGTTGGCAGAGCAATTTCGCTGTACGAGCGATCGATCGATTTATATTGTTTTTTTGCAAATGGAATGTAGTAGTAATCATGGTCGGCAAAACATCGTCGGTTCAATCGCTTGATTTATCCTGATGCATTTAAATGAGCTACGTATGTACGTCGTCTGAACGATGAGCAAACTCGTTCACAAGACTCGAGAAGATCGATACAGGCTTGCATCTGCCTGCAATCAGCGTTAGGAGTTGAAGGGTAGTAAAAAATGCAGCTGTGGTAATATTTCAATCATTCTGACGATGATTCTTTCCAAACGATGTTTATTCATTTTTGAGAAACTAAAACGAAATTGACTTCTAACTCCGGGTAGAGACGTAGTAATTCTCGGAAAAGTAACATATACGAGTAACCGTCAGGGGCATAGAAATTATATGATTCTGTCAAAACGTCTTATAAACGATTATGATTGTAGAAAAGTTAGAAAAATACTAGATTAGTAAAAAAGCATTTACAGCTCTTTAATCTACTAACTTTTCAATCGAGAGACGAGAAATTATAATTCATTCTGGTATATGGATACTTATTTGACTCGGTGTCCGATCGATTCTACAAGATTAACGCACAAATTCCAATTGGTTGTTTTTAAAATTCCGCCCAAGTTCAACCTATTCTCGTCGCTCAATCTCCCAAACGCTTTTCGCAGGATTCGTCGGATCGTCGAATTTTCTTACGATTAGAACGTAGAATAACTGAGAAACTTTCGCAACGTTCATCGATCGATCAAAATTCGCCTTTAGCGGCTAATTCGACTCAACAAAAAATGCCACGAGAAACGTACGTTCAATTTGGAAAGTAATATCGTGATGTTCAAAATTGCAGTGTTGCAGCAGCCAGACTCGACGAGCCCGACGATCTCGGATCTTTCGTTCCCGCCGAAACAGGAGACAAACCACGAGTGTAAAGAGGAGGAGTCTGCTGATTTCGAAGACGAGCAGCAGGCAAACGAGGCGCAACCACACGAGACAGAGCACAAGAAACGAAAAAGACGAGTGTTGTTCTCGAAGGCGCAAACGTTCGAGCTCGAGAGGCGTTTTCGACAACAGAGATACTTGAGCGCGCCGGAAAGAGAGCATCTGGCCTCGATCATTCGACTGACGCCCACGCAGGTGAAAATTTGGTTCCAGAATCACAGGTACAAGACAAAACGAGCAGCCACTGAAAGGGTAGAGGCCAGTGGAAGTGGATGTTCACCTAGAAGAGTCGCGGTCCCATTGTTGATCAAGGATGGAAAACCTTGTCAGTCGAAATTAATGGAACCTACCACGTATCCAAGCACTGGCCAAGTTCCTATGCCTCCGTACATGCAAAAGCCATACTGGTGGTAAAAGAAGCAACGGTGAACTGTTTAACGCAATCGCCAAATAAATTGCGAATTGCAATTTCGTCGTGGACTGTTGCTAGACTATTTGACATTGTTGGTACTGGGATATCTGAGGGATTGTTGGGAAATGGGAATCGGGATAATCGTTATAGGGGGTAGGTTTATCCGCAGGTTTGTGGACGAAACGGTGGAAGATTGTTATTGTTAAGTGATTAGATTCCGGTGATGCAAGATGAAATATGGTTACTGTCTACGAATAATGGACACTCTTCCTGAAACGAAGAAGAGAAAATGGATGGGTGATGTCTTCTCTTGTGAATAAAACTGTTGATGGTTTTCGCGACCGAATTCTGTGAAGATTTGTGAACAATTCGATCGATGGTTATTATTTATGGTATAACGAGAGGAATGGGAAACAGTTTCTCCATTGAATATTAATATTAATATCGATAATTATCAGATTCTGATGAACGAAGATCGAAAGATAACTTGTGAATAATTTCGTCGACGATTATTACCAACAACGAAGGTTAGATATTTTTGAAAGGAAGAATAATCTGAGTAGAATCGACGACTGTAGCAACCGAACGTGTTTATCGATCATTGATGAACAGGCCCATCCAAAATCGGAAAAGTATCTTAAAACCACGGTCAACAGCGGATTAAGTGCTTCGTAAACAATATCTTAACCGAAAAGTTCAGTTCTTAAAAAAGACAAGTGATGATCGAAGAATCCTAAAGTAATATATACCGGTAAACATCGACGAGAAAAATCGGTTACGAACAAGTCAATAAGACGTTGTTATCGATAACTTCCAAAATACGGAGAATACAAATTGACGAGGAAAAAGTCAGTGAGATGTTGTGGATCGAAGAAGAAAAACACAAAGTTGGCATCTGAAGGATAACTCTAAGAAAAATCATGCCGAAACTCTAAAGTGAATTCCGATGGGAAAAAGATGTTACCGTTACCATTCGTAGTAAAATTATCAAGAATGAAAGGTATTATCAGCGTAGGTGTCGTTAACAGTAACGAAGAGTGTGTTGTCTACGAAACTTCGAGGATATTCGTGTTCTCGTTGTTAGAATAAACGAATTACTCCCGGTCGAAGTTGACGATAGACAGAGGCGTTCTAATTCGTATCATTCTAATGAATGATCGAACGCCGCACGATAGAGACACGGTGGGAATTACGCAAATTCGATGAAACTTTTAATCGATAAAAGTGTCATTCGAGTGATACCATGCGACTACCGATGTGACTACGTCGTGTTTCCTCGATTGTATCAGACGTTCGCGGTGGACTGGCAAAACCAAAGACGAAAAATCCTACGCGTCATAACGACAGAGTGATCTACTACGATATAAATAGACAATTGGATAAGATACGTATGTATATACGTAAGCATGGTCGAGTCAAAACTTTGGAATCACTGTACGAGTTGATGTATAATTTTGCTAATTCGTAATACTTTCTAGTCAAATAAATTTAAATTAACTAAACTAGAGGAACGAAAGAACTTTGACCATGAAGAACGATTTCGATTAGATTACTTAATTTTAGAGTATTAGTAGGTTTTATCGCATAAAATCAAGAATAATATGCAATAAGGCTGGGTATCCTAAAAAATTAAGTAGCTTAATTTAAATTATTGTAATTATTATAATTTAACGACCATCTATCACCCCAACCACGCGTTTACCGATATCTGAAATAGCTTTAATACCAAATATCCTCGAATACTCCTACAAGCGACCGTCGTTAGTCGAGAAGATCGATTAAGCATAGCTAAGAGCGTGATTTCAAATTTTTGGCCAGTATCGTTAGATAGATTCGCAGTTTCCAGGTTATTCGTTTTCTTTCTTCGATTTGTACAAAGCTGTGGTTAGTCCATGTAGCGCGTATGTATGTGTATATATGAGTGTACTTTGAGAAAAGTATTTCTCACGTTCGTACTTAAAGATCCTAACAGAGATCCGTCGTTCCCTCTTACGAATAACGGATAAAGAAATCAAGTATCAAAGCTAATATCGTCGTTTTTCGTAAGACGTTTGTAAAAGAAAATGGCGTGCAGCAAAGTTGCAAAGATTCCTGATTGCTCTTATGTAATAAGAACACACCACTTTCTATTAATCTAATCGCGATAACGAGATAAAATAAAGCGAAAAACAATCTCTCATGGAGAGTTAGAGAGTAAAAAGGTCGTTACATGTACATTCTTACAAAATGTAATTAGTCAGAAGAATGAAGCTTGCAACACGAAAGATTTCATTCTTAAAGGTTGTCACTGGTGAAAGATTACAGCACATCTTACGAATCAAAATAACGTCCATTTGTCATCGTTCGATATTAAATGGACGTTAGACAATTTCTTTATTTGCAGTGATTAGAAATAATACTATTGCCGATGGTAGACGAAAATTCGTATGGGACGAGATCCCACGCATGATAGCCTTTAAGGGATAATTTCTTCTCTTTTTTGTTTTTTTCTTTTTCTTAGAAATAAAAAGAGAAATCATCGTATGTAGATTCGTAACGGAAATTCGAATATTGTGATCGTCGAGGAAAGTATTAAACGGTAAGTCGTAATTATACGATTTGAACGTCCGTTGTAAAATAAACACAGGCCAGTTTTGTAAATGCCACGTTAAAGAGAACATTTCTTTCGCGTTATCGTACTACGAAGATTCTCGATTGTTTCGTTTCTCAGAGAAGCGTTTCGTAGAACGAGGGGGAAACAGGTATTATAGCGTAATTATAGAAAAGTGACGTGACAGATACCAGTCGATACAGAGATCCCAGTTTATCACCTTTAATTAAGTAGCGTGTAATTACGTCGAATAGGTTGTATATATGTACATTGTGTATAATACATAGTAGTCTGATATATCAGATGCATATTTAATAAAATCGAATCTTAAGCGAATCGGTTGTATTTTATTCCTTCTGTCCCGTTAAAAAAAAAAGCTATCGTAATATTAAAATACTTCGAGGCGAAACAACGATACCAAACAACGATGATATATACGCTCTCTTTAAAGTAATAAATTAGAGTTTCCTAGATATTATAAAATATAGAATATCAGAAATGTTGTGTATTTAAAGTATTCTGAAGAAAGAAATAAATAATTTTAATATCGTCGTTTAACTCTTCTATAAAGTCAAATAAAATATATCTACGACGTGTGAAAATTTATGATCGATATTAACCTGTATATCAATATATCGTTTCGCGATACGATACAGGATTTTTAATATCGCTCTGACGTATTTTGTTGTCAAGAACATCGAATAAAACTAGATTAGCAACTTCGTAATTGCTACTGGAATCAAACAGATGTAACGATTATAATTATCAGTCGAGTCGTATGATCTTTTGCATGAAACGTGCATGATGATAAGTAGTTTATAATTATTCAAGTGATTTCATAAGTTACCTACGTATTGATCGAGAATATACGGTTATCGATATTGGTGCTATACGATGTTGCGAAATTTGTCTCCTCGAATTGAAAATGATTATATGCCGTGAATAAAGCGATAACGAAAGTTATCGGCGATACTTTAAGTAGGAAGAATGGTAAATTGAAAAATGATTCTTCTTATCGTGGAAAATCGCTGTGATTGTTGCGATGTATATTTTCAGACAATGATCGTCATTTTTAATCGTTTAATTGATACGTCTCGACATTTCTAATCGTCGAAGGATAAAAGATTTACCTAATCAAATTTTAGATCGAGCTATTGACTTTCTAAATACAACGAGGGTGTAATTAGAATACCGAAATACCGCAACTTGAAATTTTGTTTCATCTTTTTGTGAAAATCAATGATTATATAATATCCATATACGCGTATGATAATTTAAGTAAGCATTTACAAGGGAAACGCGATAAAACAATACACTCGAGACAGATCTCTCCCCTATTCCATCCCTCGTTCCTTTTTATTTCTCTTCTCGACCGTTCTATAACATTTCCCTTTTTCGGGACACGCCGGAAGCCGGTGTAGCTTGAGTGACAAGCTTCCGGTTTCCGTTTCCGAGCAGCCATCTTGTTACCGGTTTAGATTTCCTGAGGGCGTCCTGTCGAACTTCGATAGGGACCGCATTTCGACCTCTGTTCAGAACTTTTCATTTTTCCATCACAATGCCAACGATATCGTAATCCACTCGAATTTGTGTGGTGTACCGTTCGCATAGAAACTGACCACTGAGTATGTTTCGTAAAACTGAACTTTAAGTCACCACGACCAAGTCTATACACTATAAACATCTTCCTGCCTTTTATGCAAAATATTATTTGATACCATAGAAAGTATATGCGTAGTGAAATATTCAGATAACGGAATTTCGAAACGGCGAATTCGTTGAGCATCGAGTAATATTTAATACGAGTATATTTTTAAAATAAATATTTAGAAAGATACGATAGCGATACGAATATTCGAGAAAAATTCGAAATAATTGAAAATTACAAATATGGAACGACTTGTTTCACAAGTTCCACGTTTTAGCCCTTAATACGATGAAATGAAACGAATATCAGCTTTGTTTGAACAGGAAAACATCGTGCCATTATACTCTGCAACGAATTAACGATCGCAGATAAGTCGATAAATAATTCAGGTGATGATTGATCGATTACTGGCTTTAGCGAAGTGCAGAAACGCTACGCGATCCGATTGGTTGTTCTCCGATTGATAATCGATTATTTCAATCGCGAGGAAAAGGAAACTCGCCGATAAAGACGCTCTTATAAATCGAACCATGTATTTTGCCCCTGCGTATCGTACATTCGCAAAACATACGATTCTCGGAATCTAAATATGGGATAATTAAATTGGACTTGGGAATTGTAATAACCAAATCTGATATTCTGTAAAACGAAAGATATCTTAAAAATAGATAAAACGAAATATCGTAGAAATTTTTGGGTAAACACGAGCAAATAAGGAACGTAATTTTTTAAAGTAACGTTTCTTAGCATTTTCAGAATTTCATTTTATTTTACATTTAACGCGATTAAACACACACGTACGATTACGAAGACTTTGAAAGATTTCGAAAGATCCGCTTCATCTCTAAAACTGAAACGTCGGTATTTGCGATACATAAAGTTACAGGACATTTGTAAGAATCATTGTTAATATCCACGACTCGTTCCAATTTTCCGCTAAAGATTTTCTTAAATCGTAAACAATTCTTTATATTGGTTAAAAGTAACAGCCAGATCGAAATATAAAAATTGGAGGATCACAAATTTGAGATAAACCACGCTCGAAACGTAAACGAAACGAATCGTTTAAAATTCCTCTTCACCGTCGAACAACGTCGATGTCGTCTCGAAGAAAATGAAAATCAAATCTTCAACGTAACATCTCTGCCCTCCGCTGAGTAAGTAACCAGTGACCATCGAAAATATGTTGCACTTTTCGAGCAATTCAACGTATCCCTGTTCCATAGATCCCTTTCTCTTGGTGCCTGGTTATCTTGCTCGGTCGAGTAACGCGAGAGATGACGTAGCGAAGTAAATGGAGTGGACAGCGGGCAGCATATGCTTTGTGCCTGGTCCTTCTACAAAACGAAACCACCCCACGGAGGAATATTTCGCGGTGGTGTGCGCGAAATGTCGGTGCGTTGAACCGGAAGCGCGAGATAACATTCACCAGCCGCCGGCCATGATTTATACGGCCGGCCGTAATCTATAGAGATTTCGACGTAGTCCACCGTCCAGACCTTTAGCTAGAAACTCTACTCGATCTCCTGGTGCGGTAAAGTGCTCGTTCATCGAATTCTCTTCTCGAAGGGCATAGAATAATTTGATTGTACGGCGGAGGAAAATTATCCGATTGGGATATTGGGTTGGCAACTAAATTGTGATGGACGGTGAGACGTGTTGTTGGTTAAATTAATAACGAGACGAGTTAATTCAATTAACTATATTTACAGATGTTTTAAAGTGTAGAATACAAAGTTAATCGCAAGCGTTGCTCGCTTGATGATATTCGTTATAAGATTGCGTGGTACTGATGCTAATTGTTATGGCAATTCGCTAGACTGATTCGTTATACTTATTCGATCGACTGACTGACTGACTGTTGGAGAACATGGTCGTCTATTTATACTGGTCGAGGGGGTACCAGAAGGTTTAAACTTGTGGCCGGTTGTAGGTTGCACGTAGCAGAGAAATTGCTTTGTTGTGCAGTGTTAATCCTCTGTGGCAAAACGACGGTGTGAGGCATGTTCGTATCGAAACGTCCTAAGACGCATAAGTCGCTACAAAGTGTCATTAGATGGTATTGACAAAATCCGCAATCACTTGGAATATTTGGACAGAATATTCGCAATAAATAAGGCGAGAGGATAATTCAGTGTAAAATTTTCTTCCATTACGACCTCGAGCTGGGCGTTTCGACGATCAGAAAGAAGCAAAACAACCGTATCTCCTTAACAGATTAGGCATCTCCGAAACTAGAAAAAGTTGGGAATAAAAGAAAAAGGAATATAGGGTCCAGCGATGTCACGTGGTCTTCGATCAATGGAAAGAAGAGAATAAATTGATAGTTTGTCGAACGGCGGGACGTCCCCTAATATTTCCGAATGTAATCGAGGGGGTGTACACGTACTTCGAGGAACAAGGAAAAAAAGGAAAACTAGAAAGTATCGGTGAAAAGGGTGAGGAGTGGATGAACAAGGCAGGAGAGAAAAGAGGGGTGGAAAAAGAAAAACGAAAAAAGTTGGACAATGCAGTTACGATTCAGGATGGAGAGGGCGAGTGGACGACACCCGTGTTCCGGGGGTATTTTATTGGCTGGTTTCCGTGGGGTGGAAATTCCGTGTAATGTATGAGATGTTTGCGTGGACTCTTTTTAACCCTCTACCCTTGCATACGTTAACTATCTTCTATGCTCGTGTTCGCTTAAACCATCCCTTTGCAACAGCGTATTAGACGAATTGCGAGCAGACGTCGACAGATAAACGTTCGTACAAAGATTAAAAAACATCGTTGCGATCGAGGATATTCTTGGAAGAAATTTCAAGCTTGGTCGGAAATCTTGAAATTACGTTGGTCTTAGAATTTTGTAGTTGAAGTTGGTGATATTTGTTTCGAGAGAAATCGAACAAGTATGGGATCTCTTCTCCTATATCTTCGTAGAAGGAGATGCATTTTTCTATATTCTCATCTTCCGTACTTCGTGCTTGGAAATTTCAGTGCAAATTTTCTGTATACGGTAAATTGTAAAATTGTAAATCGCAAGTAGACAATTTCTTCGATGAACTTGCGATTGATCAGCGTTCCGTTTCTGATAACCCTTCGGGTCGTGTGATCCAGTTGAAACGCAGAGTAGCTTTCATTGTTCGTGGATCGGGTCGGAACCGGAAACGACGTTCCCTTCTTATCAAAATTTTTTAGAAGTTACAACAGGACACGTGCCGATAATATACCGGGGTGCAAAGACACGTGACCGGAAGAAGCATCCTAATTGATATTGATTCGACGATGTGCCCTTCTCAGTCGGCGCTCACATCGGCCAATGCTTTGAATCGAGAATATCAAATAACATTTTAATATCGTTTCAAGATATAGCGCTTCCATTTTTTGAATCTGTGTTATTTTTAACGCTTTACTTCTTCATTCGTTTTCTCGTAATATTATCAATGTCCTAAAATTCGTTAACTAGGCGTATCATCGGGTATAATATCCTTATCAAAAAAAGAGAAGAATTTTTTGCCGATGAACGATTGCTACAGAAGGACGTTTAGCGTTCGTTCAGAGTTTGATCTACGCGTCCGACGGAAATCTGAATGTCCGTTCGTGTTTGGCCAGTAGGGGAAAAAGAAATTCTACCGAAAGTTTTTCAATCCCAGAAGTTTTCTGGTTGGCGCGCGCGGAACGCCGGTTCATTGTATTGTTAGCAGTTTGAAAGAAATCTACGGACGATGAACGGTCGAACAACAATTCGAGGATGCACGTGCAAATACGCCAATCTTCCAGCTTTTCCAATCATCGTCGCGGCTTTAACCTTGATGCGAAGAAACCTCGAAGAAACTATATCTTCCCTTACGACGAAACGCGTTTCTCTTTTTCCACCGTTTCCTTGAAAATTTGTGGTAGTTTTTATTCACACGATAGATAGAGACGTTGATCGATCGATCGTTTAATTTTAAATAACAGATGATGAACGATATTATAAACTGTCGAGACATTTCTTCGCGTCCAGTTAAAGGAAACATCCGATAGGACAAAAACTTTTCGCTATTTGTAAAAGCTGTTGATAAAAAGGAAATTCAATTTTTCAACGAGAAAAGCATTGACCGAAGAAAATAGGAAAAGAATTGGACGAAGATGAGGAACAATGATTACCGCTCGTTCTGCAAGAAGATGGCATCGTCGAACGAGTCTGAAAAAGCGAAGCCGAGTGCAGAGTGTACTGGAATGTTGCCAGAGAGTGTGCATCGCTCGAGATGATAAGTCTTTTGCGGATGGAAAAAGTCGCGCTGCTACGGCTTGGTAGATTAATCAAAGCAGAAATTCCGAGCGTCGAGCGACCACCGACAAAGCATATTCCCTCCTAAGAATGGATCGTTTCCGGTTCCGCTCTCTTTATGGTACATTGCGGCTCAGCGATGTATTAAGATTACTTAATCGATAAAACCAGGCACGGAAAACTAATTCGTTTTTCACCGCCAGTTCAAACGCGATTATCCTTTCTTCCTCTATGGTTACCAACCATCGGAAATGCCGGACAATTTTTTACGTCCTCCTTTTGTCTCGAAAAGTGGTCGTAACGACGACCAAGTGCAGTCGAGTTACGCGACTTTCATGTTGTAATTTACGAAGGACATCCTATTCGAAGACTCTTCGTGGCAAGTAAATTCGATGAAAATTAATAATTAAGTTTCAAAGAAGTTGCATTTATATAGTTGCGGCTCTCTTCCGTCTTGAAAAATAATTTGGTGTAGCGTAAAACAATTTTTGTAAACTCCTATGTTCTTCGAATAACCATTAAATCTAGATACTCCTCCTCCTGCGAAATATTCCGCGTTTTCCTGCCTTTGCCTCTTTCCTTGTTTCTTCTGAAAAATTTCTGTGGCGTCTCTTTTCGAAAACTGTATATCGGTGAACAGGGTTCAGCCCCGTCGATAATAATCGAGAGGGTGATCGCAGATATCGAGTGTCGATGTTTGGTCACTTAACTGTGACTAACGGCCTGCTAACCGGCGTTTAAGCGAGCTTCTGTTTGTTTAACACGTGTTTAACCATTTCGTGCACGCGTCTTGTACAAACACGTACCTCGACTTTTCGTTCCCAAAGGAAGGCGCGTTCGTCCCATGGCAAACATCGAGACAGAAACGGGCAAACGTTCTAAGAAGATGCGTAGGTGAACCTTGATAGATTCCAGGGCGTAATTATAAATTGTTATCGTTGGACTTTATGTTTCATTAAGCTGGAAGCTGGAAATTACTTTATCAAATTTATCTTCGATCTTATCCCATGATCGCGCGTTAAAATCCAAGGAATCTGCGAGAGAACAGATCTGTCATTTTTCTAACCGTGGAAACATCTGCTAACGCGATAGGGCTGTTGAATGGCTCCAGAGGACGATCAACACCCCTGTAACATGCAAACTCGCGTAAATCAACGTCGACAAGGAGAGAAAAACAAGGTGGAGAAGGGAGAAAGAAGCGGAAAAAGTTGTAGCAGCTTCTTTCTCACCCGTTTAAGCAGATTTAGCCGCGAAACCAGGAAACGTTTAAGAGGGTGAACACCCTTGCGAGGGAGCTCGGTGCAAAGTGATCGAGTTTAAAGGACAAAAAAAGAAAAAACATCTCCTTCGGTAAAGCCGATACAAATTTTTCTCTCCATCCTTACTGAATGGAAGTCTATTGTACAGCTTGGTACTAGGATTTTAGAAGAGGGGAATCGATATATTTTTCTATTGTAACGATCTATTTATTTTCTTTCTGTTGTAGATCTTTCAGTTAGGAAATTTATTTAGGACGTTTTATATAGCGTTTGATACAACAACGATCTCTTTTTATTTCTTCAAACTGAAATATCAGTGTAAATTCTTTCTGACAAACTATCGTTGCCGATTAAAATTCCCAAATTTCACAGAGAAATCATTTCCAATTAAAACGAAAGATATTCCTGAAGCGTGTTTGCCTTAACAAAATTGATATCTTAATTCTAACTGCTAATATACGTTGTTCGTAGTACAATAACAAGTTCGTGCAATTTTCTAATCTCACGAAACGAAGACGTCTCTTCTCACGGCTATGTCCACGTAACGTCAACACCTCGGTAAATCGCCGTTAATAGGCGTATCAGGATCGCGTGTGATTTAAGGTCGGCCTGTAATCGCGATTAAAGGGCCGTATCGGGGAATACGCGAGCCCGACCACCACCAGCCGGAACACCCTAATTTCGCGGCGGTGCGTCCACTGACCCTCCCACGCCCCATTAGGGTCGTTTGGCGCCGTGACAATGGGACGCACACGCGTTCCAGCCATTAACCGATGGTTACGCCGATACACGGACACGGGAATCACCGGCTATGACGACAGAGTGTCACTCTGTCACCGTGTTTCCCGCGATCTTATCGCTTTCCTCTTTCCCATCTTCTTTGATACAAACGATGGTTCAAAATTTCGCGATGCACGCGTATGAAACGTCGTTTCTTCAAAGTTTGAAATTTAATGGCCCCGAATTGCTTATCGCGCTTTGTTCTATAGTCCATCGTCGGTTTTACATCGGAGGCGAAGAAATTTTCTGTACAGGGTGTTTCGCTTATCCCGAATCGCTTAGTATTTTAATAATTTTATGGACGAAAGGAATCGTGGCAGTACAAAGTTGGTTGATTCGCAACGATCGCCGTGATTCGTGACTTTTCTTTCAAAGTTGTATCTTTTTTTGAGTGTTCGAGATCATTGGCATTTTATGTTCGCGAACTTTTAAATCTAAGATCGATAATTCTTAGAATTCCGAGGTGATTATAAACGAGACTGGTGGATCGTTAGAAAGATACAATAACTTTCCAAAGTCGGGAGGTTACTTTGAAATTCGATAAGGTTACTATGTATAATTTTTAATTGCTGCAACAAAATCGACCCATTTAAATAGACGATTTCATCGATTTGCGAAAGCGAGTGCTATTCTAACAGGCAGTTTTCGTTTCTCCGAGTTTGCTCGCATTTGGAAACCTCGTGTCCACGTTTAACAGGCTTATTCATGGAACATCGAACCGCGTATTGTATCTTAATTCGAGTAAACGTCGGCTTACGACGAGAATAGCGTTCACTGTGTAGCCAGATTTCGGTGAAGAAATATTCGAACGATATCGAGCGGCAAATCAATGCACGCGCTAACGCGTCGCTTCAATGCCGTGTTTTCACGGATTTCCAATGGACAGAAATCCCGTAGGATAATCTTTACCCCCTGGCAGAGTTCCTTTAAGCCCGTTTAATGCCGCACCATGCGATTTTTCGTAGAAATCTGCGAGATATCGCTGCGAACACGAACTCATCTTCCAAGTTCAATTAATTAAAGGCAACATTTCCTAACGAAACATCTGACTCTTCAAATTTATCTTCGAACGACGCGTAAATCTTACAAGACGATCATCTGTATCTATTTGCTCTCGAGACGAGGCTCTGTATCTTTTGTTACGTGAATCTCGGCGCGCTTCAACATGGTGTGTGCTTGTGTTTCCAAGCTGATGTGCACACTGCACACGCACGGCTATGATACGTGTGTGCACAGGGGGGTTCGTGCAACGAAGGGGTGGAAACGAGCCCTGAATGCTCACCTGGGCAAAGGCGTGGCTTTCGCGACAGTGGTCGATAGCGCTGCTGCGACGCACACCCCTCCCCAACTTTCTAGAGGAAAAAAGAAAATCGCTGGCACAGAGAGGGAGAGAAGGTGGGTCGGGTGGAAGCCCGAGGACTCGGTAATCGAGGCTCTGATAAGAGCTTCTACCACGATTCTTTCGAGAAACGTCGCTCGATCAGCTGCTTTTCAACACGATGATTATACGTCGTTACCTTTTTGACGCGCGCGTAGGAACGGGAAGATGATAGAACAACGAATAGGACGACGATGTATCGATAAACTCGAAGACCAGAAAATTTGTAAGCAACCGTAAGTTGGTGGAAATTACAAGAATCGCTGGAAACACGTTCTATCCTTAAAATCATTTCCTTGTGCTTATAATATAATATTTTAACTTTACCCGTTACTTGTTTATTTCGATCAATACGTTATCGTTGCTAGTAAAACGCAAGTAACATATTATCTTGCGCGAGAGGCACGGAAGATGCTGCATCTACCGAAGAGATACCAAAGATTCTAAATAAGCAAAACGTGAAATATATCCGAAAGGCCACTCCACGCGACTTCGCGTTGGAGTTTATAATAGGCGATTCGCGAAAACTGAAAACAAAAGGAGACGATGCGTTAGGATGGGAGAGTGGAGAATTCGAAGGAGCAAAAATGGGAAGAATTGTGGCCACGATAAAGAGGAGAAACGATAGGAAATCCACTAAACCTCGGTCGTGATATATTTTTACGATGGTGACCATCGGTTGGCTTCGATCCAACCGCGATATCGTTAACAACCTCACTGTCGCGGCTCGATTTTCTCGTAACTACGATACGTGTCTCTCCGTTCCAGTTTCCACCCTGTTTTCGAAACTATTTTCGTGGCTGAAGATATTCGTGGGTAAAGAGAAAAAAACATCGAGAGATTGATTCGAAGTGACGGAATTATTCGAGAGGTTTTATCGTATCGACGATGCTAAATTCCGTGATATTGTGAGCCGAGAGTCGCGAAGGCGTTTAAAGTGCAACAGGCGTATTTCAGAGAACGAACGCAACCTGCTGTTGTAAAGTAATTAGACGTTAAGGAGGTGCTTTCTTCGAGCATTTAAGATCTCGCTGAGGAGCCGACGCGACGGTGAAAGCTTCCGACGAACGTAAAATAGGCAACGGTTGAATCATCGTTTCAAAGAAAATCCATATCGAGGAAAAGCAAAGATATTTTTGACAGAGTTAGACTAGTCGAAATTACGTTACTTAGTCGTGAGATTTTTCAATCTCCTCGGCAATTTTTAGTTGTATTTATTTAAATGTGAATCCTTTAAACGGCCAAAATTATTAGTTGCCTGTTCTTTGAAATGTCACTCGAATCGTTTTAGTTTTATCGCGAATTAAATGTTCCATTTATGTAAATTCATTCGCAGTATAATCAGAAACAGCAAAATCTATTAACCGCGTCTCGAAGGATTTCAGTTAAGTTTTTAAAAAGGTTCAAACTTAACCTTCGATTCTCCGTATAATATCTATACAAAATATGAAAGATAATATTCGGCAAAAATATTATCCAGCTAATTATACGTTGCGTGCCCTTACAGAGGGTTGGGCGGGTTCTTTCACGGAGATCCGACGTAAACACACTGTGTCAGCGTTATGCCAGGCAAAGTGCTAGTTTGTGTTACCGGATGCTACGTAATAGCCAACATGGAAGTTCGTCCTATATCCATCCATTGTCTCGAAACCAACGGAGGTGGTGCAAACTATCATTTCCTCTCTTCAAGCAATTTCGAACTTTTTCCATCACCCGGTATGGATTAATCGGATAAATTTGAAATATTCTCCGCCGTGCAACACGATTCGCTGAATCATCGACTACTTATATCATCGAAGAATCTCTATATTTCGAAATAGATCTTTCAGTTAGGTATTTCGTGGTTTATTTAAATTTCAAACTTACTCAAAAACCCACCACCTCGCCTCGATCATTACCGGAAAAGAAAGAAATTGTTCGAGCCGATTAAAATTCATTTCCATCCGTTCAAAGATTTACTTCGATCGATTCGAAGTGTTTGAACTTATTTCGATAATATAAATCGCGTTGAAAAGAACAAAGAAAGAAGGAAAGATGGTACCTAAATCCTATTCGTTGTTTAATACCGTGATTCCTGCATCGTTTTCAGGCACGTCAGGTAAAATTCGACATCCTCCTTGGATGGAAGAAGCGTGCGTGTCACTGGCACACGGGTACGAAGAGTAGCCTAACATGACCACAATTACACGGCCAGGGAAAATGGTCCACGGTAGGCGCGACAATTGGCCGGATGTTTCCCATTGTGATGGGCGGCGTGCCACACAGTATTATCCACGGGTTTAGGGGAACGTGTGATGAAAAGCGACGATTCCGAAGGGAAATGCCATTTAAACGCGCAAAATTTCCGCATTGTCGGTTACGCGCGTCGATTGACGCGTACCCTTCTCAGCGGCGTAAATTTTGCTAAGTAGAATACGATATCGCCACGATCGACGTAGAAAAGTCGGCCTGGAAAGGAAGGAAAATGATTCTTGTAGATTCTTTTTACAGAAAAAGCCTCTTTTAGGCGGTAGTTTCTTGTCGAGTAGATAGTATAAGAAAAGAAAAGAATCGAACAGTGAAAATAGACTGATGGTTAGATTGTTGAGGTTGACCGATAGAAGAACGAGAGGATGAATTTGCGATAGAAAAATATATTGAAATAAATAAAGGTATAAGTATAATGTATAATGTATAAGTTTATGCTGATCCAGATCCTTACTCTCCTAATGTTGCGATACAATGGAAAAATAGAGAGCACGTTCATAATAGCAAAAGGACATTACCAAAAAAGTTAAGCTCATAATATTGTCTAAAAACTACAAGGAACATAAATAGAGATCTATTTATCAGTTCCTTCGTTCCTGGACCTTGTAACCCAAAACATAATGTATATTCAAGGGTATGATAATATGCACCTCTCCTTATTTAGAATATTTTTGTTTCGCTAAATTCTATTTTTTGCGTAATAGCGATCTTCAGGTCACGGGTATACATAAATAAAGATGTAGAATTTTTCTTGAAGTAGCTACTTCGACAAGTGTAAATGAAAAAAAGTCGGAATATTAATATAAATATGCGATAATGATAGGAAAATTTGAACGATACTGTGTTTAACATTTATTGTACGGCGTTTATGTCGATGGCCATGGCCAACCTACCCTATGCGGGCATACTAACATGACAAAACTATTAGGCGATTTTAAAGAAGAAGTTTAAAGGCCATTCCGACAGTGGTTCGCCATGATTTTCATACGATTCGAGCTTAATTTTCTCGGTACCATAGAATCACGTAGTCGACCAAGCAGCAAATTGACAACAACTGGTTTTATGTTTTCATTTGGAAAAGTGCACCCCTCGCAATCAGCCCCAAAGTCGTATTGGACTTTATTGATATCTCCCCTTGGACAATAACTGAGACAATTTCGGAGGGACAAAAAGTAAGAATAGCTTTAAACGAAGAAGTATCTCGGTTACAGCGATAAAGGCTGCGTTATCTTCGAAATTCCAAAAGACTCTGATATCCTTGTCAACGTCTTTACCGCGTTGTACGATCGTTCGTTGAGTGAAATATCTAAAATTGTCTTCGACAAGAATAAAAGTTCTTTCAAAAGAAGTTTAAGCCGTTAACACGATTCAATTTGTGTGTGAGATTTTAAATATAAATATAGAATATCCCTTGGACCAGACAATCCAAGCAAAAAGCGATAAATTTACTAAACTCGGTAAATTTATTCCTACGTTTGATTAAAAAGATAATCGGGAAACCTATACACGTGCACGTGAGATTTGCAAAAACATTTAAGCGAAGTTTTAAAACAAATGCAAAATGTACGTACATGGATCGTGAAACATGAAACCAACGTCATGTTTCCTTCGCTAAATTTCTCCAAACCTTCCACCATATTAAACACACCTTCCTTTCGTGTATCGATTTACGATACTGCATTTTCGGACCAATATCAATTCCGGTCTTAAAATTCGTACAAAATGCCAAGCGTACCTCACCACGAAGATGCTGTGTACCTAGGCCAAGGTTCCTCCACTTTCTCCCTCACCAACCCTCTTCCCTGTCTCGTCAAACGTTTCGAAGGGGGCAAAAGTCGGTCGGGACGATAAATCAGAAATCTTTTGGCCAGCTGGTGAGTGCGTTGCAAGGCCGGTTGCGTGTCGTCCGCATTGTCGTTGCCGCGATCGTTTAAATCCATTTAAGGGTGTCGTAATGGTACAACCTGGCGAGGGGTAGAAAGAGGAGGACCCTGCGAGGGGTACAGATTTCTACGACTCGACAGAGAGAAAAAAGGACGAGCCGTGTGCACCGACGAGGCGTGTCCCGTGCTTCCGTCACCTCTCTCGATCTCGTGTGCTCTCCATTTCTGCTTTTTTCTATCCTTGCCCCCTTTTAGCCCCCTATTTTCCGCTTTTCGAACGAGAGATCGATGGTCCATGAGTATTCACGAAATTTGTTCGCCGCTATAGATGACAGCGGTCATTGTGGCGTGTGTGTGCGAGCCTCGAGGGACGAACGAGTTTCATCTTTGAATGTTTGTTCAGTGATTTGGGTATTTAGCATGATCGATTAACAGAGGATCGTGAAACTACGAGGAGATCGTTCGTCTCTGACTGAAATAAAATAACACGTAAAAAATCGCTAAACGAAGGAATTGTCTTATCAAAGAGAATGGCGATTCAGATGCGAGTGAGGTGATTCGCTTTCCTCGCGATGTAACATAAATATCGTGGAATTTTTAAGAGCGTTCGATCGATGGCTGCAAGACAGTCAAAGGGAAGATCCTAGCAATAAACGCAATTTCTCTGGTTTCAAATTTTTTAGAAACTAAGAGAATCTACGCTGCAGGAATAAAAAAAGGAACATAGAAGATCGGTGGAGATATTGGCGAATTTTTTGGAAGCTTCATTCCGCTATGTAAATAGAAAAGGTGTGTTCTCCGTAGAAGCCAGTTCGACCACCCTTGTAACGTCGTGCTCATAGGGTGAGCACACCCCCGAAACGTCACAGGCTAATTGATATAAACGCAGCGAGTAATATACTTGTCATAGAGACGAGACCCGTGGCTGCGCCGAAAAAAGGGCGAAACAGAGAGGTAGGGAGAGAGAGAGAGTGAGTGAGAGAGAGAGAGAAAGAGGAGGCTTGTATAGATTGGGGCTTAGAAGCCTTGAGCCTGGATTACGTTAGTCGATATTAGACTCGTCGCGGTGATGTTGGACGATCACCATTAACATATGAATAGGAGAACTGAATGCGTGCGGCTACACACGCAAATACGTTTGTACGTGGCAGGATCGAATCTTTATTGGTTAACGCGGGCTTAATATCCTGACGAAAATTTGCTTTGCTAGATGTTACGTTACACGTAAATACGACCACGAAGTCGTACGATGTTTCGGAGTTTTTTGAAACGAGAATCTTTATTAAAAATCTTTTTTGAAGAAAATTTATTCCGTTTGGCGAAAGTATTCTTAGAGGATGAAAATTAGTTGATTCGTAGTGCATTTAAATCTCATTATTCTCGGATGTACGTATCGTGGCAAGTTGTGGAAAAATTCTACAGCAAAGGTTCGATGGAAATAACATAGTATTAATCGATAGCTAATTATTTTCAGGATTTCCTCCCTTTTATGCAAACTTTACAATTTTTAGACGAACGCGACGAAGATATTACACGCAGGAATTTTGTTAGAGATTTGTCGGAGTTAACGCGTTTCCCACGTATTCGTCGATTGAAAAGCGAAAGTACTAAACCTGCGTGTGTAGGCTACGGGTTAAAGCTCTGGCTCATCGATTAACCGTGTTGTACACAGTCATCTGAAATAATACGAGACGACGTCGATAGGAAAATTAAGGGAAGCCATAAACGAGACGCGAAAGGAGGGTTGAAGGGGTATTAAGCCAAATATATCGTTGACAGTTAGAATCTGTTTACAAGATCGTTCAATAAAGCGAACGAAACGTGTCTCGAACGATAAGAACGCAGTAAACCTATCGCTATTACGGTCAATATAGGAAAGCATTATACGAACACGGAACGTTTCTAAAATATTTCTTCCGAACGAAATTAATTCGTTTAAACTTCGTTTCCAAGGAATAAAAACCATCTGTGGACAAACTTCACAGGTAATGGAATATTCAACCGCTTGCCACGCTTTTACGAGTCTGAGTCGTGATGAGAGTTTTGAGCCAAACCCGAATATCACGAGTCTCACTCGTAGTTTTAAAATCTCGGGCCAGTTTCAATGTATCGAATGCTGTCTTTTTTCTAAACATAGGCGCGACTATCTACGCACTCAGTCGCGCGATATCATATTCAAATTCTGACACTCTGTCTCCGTTTCCTGACCATTCGGGCGCAACGTTTGAGCTCGGATTCTTCCGAGTTAAACGGTATGGCAGGAGGTTAACGCTAATGAAAGCTGCGTTCCGGCGCGGGTAAATACTTGGTACAGGAATTAGTCAACTATCATAAGCGAAAATCGAAAGTCAAGTCATAAGCATAAACGCAAAAATACGTGGGGCATGGTTTTCGGCTATATTCCGGGGCGGAATAATGTCGTCAAATAATGTAGACAACTACGGTCGGCAGGATAATCCTCCGAAGACACGTATACCTGAAACGAGAAGGGCGAGCGAGAGGGAGAGAGGGAAAGAGAGAGAGAGAGATAAAGCGGATATTGTCTTAGCGAGTTTCGAACGCTTGCCAGGGGTTCACCCTCCGACCAACCCCATAAACGTATTCATGGCCGGTGTATGGTAGGGAGATGACCTCCATGGGGTTCCTGGTTAACGTCACGAAATCACGCCGTTGTCGATATGAGAAGCCTTGACTCCACCTAATAAAGATTGATGAGATTTAATTAAACGCTCGATGAAAATGGTACGCGTGAGAGGGTGAGAAGGGACAATGGGTGCTTAACGAGGACCTTTTTTAAATCGACCACCGTCGATTAGGACGCCTGGTACACGAGCCACCGTCTAGAATTGTCGAAAAGGGTGGTACGTAAATCTTTATTAGAGAAAAGTGCGGATGGTTCAACTTCTGAGGAGGAAAATGTAGTCGCGAGATAGGCGATAAATTTCTAGACGATTTTCATGGGAATTCCTCTCTATAGCGCTTTCTTCCATAAAATCATCCTAAACCGATAACCGACTTCTGGACAACGTAAAATTTCAGGCGCCGTTGCGATAGGTGGTGTTTGAAAATCGTAACATTTGGCGCTATTCGCGAACGCATCGATAGAATTACCAAGCGCAGAACGCTCTTAGAAATAGATCATGCACCGACTTTTGAATAGATAGAGGCGTCCTCGGGGAAACACCTTCGTTCCAAGTGTCGAACGTATTAAGGTCGGTTTAGAAAAATGCGTGGAAAGGTGCGAGTGACTCGCGCCCTTTTGTTACTCGGCATCTGCCCATTGACAATGGTAATGGGCGTGAAATTTCGGAAATCGCTGTTGGTTCCAAAGTTGACTCGACTGCTGCGAAGGCCTCACGGCAATGGGAACGCTGACAAATTCTGGTTTATGACGATCAAGACGACCAGCTGGCCTAAAATCGTACTAGAGAAATTTCGTCTATTTCGGAAAGATCTTTGCGCTATCGAAGACACCTTTCATCGTTGGATTTTATGTTACGAATCGACAAATTCCAATTATTTCTTGCGTAGAAATTAACGATAAAGGATAGTTGCATAAAATTCGCTACGTGTTCGATCGGAATTTCTGAGGAAAAGGAATTTTTCTGTGTATAATATCAGCGATTTGTGTAAAACATTCCTCTTTTTCTAAATAAAGAACACAAATTTCTCTTTGTGATACCTGTTTCCTCGACCACCTCGAAAAGCTGATTCACTTTTCGTCGTCGTATATCGAAAGAAAACTTCTTTCGATCTTTAAATGATCGCGTAATTTCACCGTTAAAAGCGGACAGAGGAGGATTCTTTCTCGAAGAGGAATTTTTCCAGCTGCGATTGAAAACGTTATAGGGACACGTTATAGAAACGTGTCCGGAAGAGAACACACGGCGAACGTTAGCAAAGGGAGGCGTTGTCGTGTGAAATCGTATCTACCCAAAATATTTGTACTTTTCGTGAATCGTCCATTGTAGCTAGACATAGGTTGCACGGGGTGCCCGACGCCACCTTACAATGACCCGTGGCCACAAAATTTGTATGAATGAACGTGTAAACCCAACCGGTAGCCCACCCAAATCGCTTAAATATCTTTGAATGAAGCACAATTTTATGGACGTAACTGGTAACTTACTGAAAGTAATAATTAAGAATCGAGGAAACAACTTTTGTAATTTTTTTACTAAGAACGAATAAACTCTGGAGATTTCAAATATCAAACGCGTGCTTTATAGCTTTGAAATATTTTTGCGAACCGAGTGAAATATTCCATAGCGTTCTTCCCTCTCTAACGAAAAGAAGATAAAGGAAAGCGGAATATCTTCTACAAGACAGCCACTGCAGCTCGACGTAAATATTCAGAAACCAATTACCACCCCTTTATCCAAATGTATACACGGAATTGTCGCAAAATAAAGTTTGATAAAAACGTAAAATTTCGTATTTATAGCAACGATTTTTACTGCAATCAGCATCAACTGACAACATAATAGGGTCGTGCTTTGTTCCATCAACCTACCCTCTAAACGCTAGAAAACGAGAAATGTAGAACACGTTTAAATGTATCTGGAGGACCACGAGAACGGCGAACGTGTGTAATAGCTGATGGTAGAGAAGGTTTCGAGGATGGCATAGAAGCAGAAAGAACGAGGTGGGTTACTGCGCAAGAAAGTCAGGACCGGTGAGCAGAGACCGGTGGGCGCATGATCCTCCTGAGACTCGTAAGGTGAGGAGAACAGCTAATAAGGCGTATCAGTTACCAAGGAGACGAGGTCTCCTTAACGGCGAAGAAGAATGGCGGACGAAAGGCAAGAAGAGGAATCCCGAGGGCTCGCCGCTTGGAAAACTCATAAGTTTCAATTTAGTCGGGGATCAGCGTCCTCCGACGGGCTTTACGGGCTAAGCGTCGCGCCTTATATTGATTTTCACACATTTCGACCTTCTCCGCGAGAACTTCCTGCCTTTTGGAGAACAAATATCACGATGGAGAACAGGAGACGCGGAGGAGAAGCGTTTCCATATTTGATATTTAAGTTCGACTAACGTATTAGCTCGTGAAATTTCAACGCCAATACTATGGAACAGTTTTACGTTTATTTCGTATACGTCGTATAAAACACTTTGAAATTTCATTAGACTTCTCAGTGCGATGAGACAAGATCGTTATAATTATATTGGATAAATTTGAATTAAATTGGATCGATGTGAAACAACATACAAGAATTGCAAGATAATTTTACGTAAATGACTCAGTAGTGACATCATAGAAGTATCATACAAGTATTTGTACGATTTACCATAGTGGGAATTGATTCCAGGATAGGGGCATACGTAAAATTAGACGCGTTGGCGGACACGTAACACGGACACTATGCACTGCGTGTTTGTTTTATTGCAATGCACAAGGAACGACTCCACGATCCGCGATGCGAACACCTTCGTCATGAGTACAATTTTAACTAACCGTCTCATTCAACGATTTTCGCAATTCGACGACACCCACGCGGCGAATCCCTAGAGGTGATTTTTAACTTTTATCACTGCGCCTTGATCTTCGACAAGGTGAAATCTGTTGTTTGCTAAATATTCCCCTATAAACTTGTATCTTACGGTTAATCATTTCTTTTACGAACGCCCTTTGCTGCGATGTATGATGATAATCGACGACAAACGTTTTGAAAGCTTTAAGATAGTAGAAACGTGGAAATCAGCTAGCTCTACTGCTAGGTTAAGAGACCTTGAAATATTTCAGGGTTATCTATATATAAATCATGGAATTATATTCGTCTTCTCTTCTGTATCTAACCGAGCAAAGTGATGAAAATTGAAACTCGAGATTGTTTTCTTCCTCTACCAGACAAATTATACGAGTGTTTTCATAATACAACTTTTAAAAGGATGAAGAATACAACTCCGAAAGTATCGTATCATTTAGAAAAAATCGTCTTCTCTTCTATATCTAACCGAGCAAAGCGATGAAAATTGAAGAAAAGTTTTCTTTCTCTACCGGATAAATTAAACTGTGTCATTTGCATTCCGTTATGAAATCTTGTTAATTTATAACTATTTAATACACGTATGGACAAGTGTTTTCATAATACAACTTTTAAAAGGGTGAAGAATACAACTCCGAAAGTATCGTATCATTTAGAAAAAATCGTCTTCTCTTCTATATCTAACCGAGCAAAGCGATGAAAATTGAAGAAAAGTTTTCTTTCTCTACCGGATAAATTAAACTGTGTCATTTGCATTCCGTTATGAAATCTTGTTAATTTATAACTATTTAATACACGTATGGACAAGTGTTTTCATAATACAACTTTTAAAAGGGTGAAAAATACAACTCCGAAAGTATCGTATCATTTAGAAAAAATCGTCTTGTCTTCTGTATCTAACCGAGCAAAGCGACGAAAATTGAAACTTGAGATTGTTTTCTTTCCCTACCGGACAAATAAAACTGTGTCATTTGTATTCCATTATGAAATCTTGTTAATTTCTAATTATTTAATACACGCATGGACAAGTGTTTTTATAATACAACTTTTAAAAGGGTGAAAAGTACAACTCCGAAAGTATCGTTTAGAGAAAAGCTATCAAGTCAAATGTATTAACGAAGAGAAACAGGATAAAGTGTAAATTATCTTAAGGTTAGTGAATAATTATCTTCGATCGTATCTCTAGCCATTATTACACTCGGCATAAATATCGTCGATGATGAAAAATAAGAATGAGTACACATTCTCGTTATCCAGGGTGGTGAAAATGAAATTATTTTAGATGGAAAAAGAAAAGCGAGGAAAGCACGTGTTTAAAATGCCACAGAACGAGAGAAGGACAAATCGCAAGGTGAAAGAATATTAAAAGCCCCGAGTTATTAACGGATCGAACGAAATATTCACCCTGTACATAATGACAAGGATGTGGGTGCTGCGAAACGTGGACGTCTAAATTTGAAACGTGAGCTGGGAATTAGGTCAAGCAGTGAGAATTAGGCTTAACGTTTATGGTTCCGCTCGTCTGTGATTTTGTCAAGAAATCGAAATTAATTGTCGTAAATAGATGTAGAAAAGGGAGTAATTGAGAGTTCGCTGATCAACGATGAAGGGCAGAGATTCCTTTCTCCGACATTTCCCAAGAAACTCGTACTTTGAAATTTTACGGATTTCAAATCATTTTCAAACGAACGGATAAATATATAACGGAATTTACGTTTCCATAACAATTCACGGCTGACGATCGATTTAGAACATTAGAAGAAAAGTTGAAATTCGTCAAATTTCTAAACGCAGATCTTTTAACGAAACTTTCAAATTTTACAAATCGTTGATTAATCGTATATTATTATCAATGAAAGTATACAAAGAGTTCGTGCTTACTTTATCGACAAGCAAACGTAACAAATAATCAAAATATTCCATTGAATTTGATACATGGGCTATCCTAATCTCCACCTGTGAAGGACCGATTATCCTGTAAATGTATTTAAGGAATTTGTCTAGTTTAAAAATTGAATAAATCTCAGCAGGTAAACGATATTTATGTTTTTACATCCTCTTTGAATCATTTCGTGGTTTAAGTTAATCTTGCAACCACCCTTTACCATCCCTTAGCCTCTCACCAGTTTTCAAGAGGATTTTCTGTAGTCACGCGATAGAAATTAAAGCTACAGGAACCGGAAATAGAGAATATGCTGAGCTTTCCATTGCATTTTCGCATGTCTCATAAACATAAACCTCAATTTTCTACTACTTAATTATCGATCAAAGATAACTTTTCTCCTACTATTCGATACTTTGCGAATAAGAATCGCTCATGTTTCTCTTTCGACGTATTGCAGGCCAAAAACCAAATGACGATTAGACTAGTATTTAACAATTATATTTAATAATATAAATCGAATAATTACATTGTTAAAACTATATTGTCATAGTTTTCTAAATTCTAACTTTCGCAATCGTCCTTCTTCTACTATATTACCGTGTGTACCAGTAACCGGTATGTATTACTACCGTGCCAACAGGAAATCTTTGTCTATTGTGCAACTTAAAATGGCTACTGTAATTTACCTCTCGACGAAACCAGCAGAGCTTATCGCTCTTCGTATAATTTCGTTGTAACTAAAGGTTGTTGCATTCTTCGTCGAACAGAAAAACATCTCTAACCAGTAGCATGTTAAGATATCTCCGATACAGGTAAAAACGTTATTTTACAGACGATACGAAAATTATTCTAAACGTTAATGCTACTACGAAACGTTGCTTACTTGCTAAATCAAATGTTAATAACGTTATGAATAATCGTGTCAACGAAATGAGTATTTTGTCACATTATAGAAAATCCTAAATTTCGATCGATAACTATAGCAAGTT